>NW_026988422.1:88105000-88705000 GCF_030222135.1 Aotus nancymaae | reverse complement strand
CTGACAGGTGCTGGAGGCTGGGTTGCTGGCACGCAGGCTAAACTGGACGCTGCTCTGTGTGGGGGGTTACATATGTGCTGGCGTTATGTAGAAAGGGATTGATCACGATGACGGCTCTTGTATGATCAAAGGCAATTTGCAAGTTCGCAGCTTTTGCAGAATGTGAGCCTGGGCCAAGCTGCAGAGTATTTTTGATGTCACGTTGGGGCCTCCTGGGTAATGGCAGAGGGAGGGCGGGCTCCCGTCAGCTGTGCGTGCTGTATCACCAGGCACTCCCGTCACCCCCATGGGATTGTGGGCAAGACGAGCCACAGCTGAAGCTCGTGCTAAGAAACAAAGCCCTTTGTCTCAGACCCAGGAGTCTCGTGTCTTCTGCTGCATCCATGGTACCACGGGCTCACCTGTGGGTGGGCGGCCAGTCACGGCACCCACTTCTCCTACCAGCGGAAGTATACAGATTGTCATGGAACCAGCTCTGGACCACAGGACCTGAGCAGACACATTCTGGGGGCTTCCAAGAAGGGTTTTCCTCCCAGAGAGGGAGGCACCCAAGGAGGAGCCGTGCCTCCTTCCCTCACGCGGATGCTGTTTTGAGACAATGTGATGTTCACCACGGGTGTGGCCCCATCACCAACCCACCCAGATGGCAAAGAAAGACAGGCCACGCCTGGGCCCTCCACGGTCAGGTGACCCCCAAGGGCTTGCCTCAGACTTCCAGAGTGGCCTGACGATGTCTTCCCAGCTACACTGCCGTGTCCTTGACACTCTCGTTCATCTAGGGGAGCCCACTGGGCTGTGGCTTGCCTGGCACAGCTTCGGCAGCACCTGAATTCCTGGTGGTGCTGGCGTTACGGTGGGCATGCATACTGCATGGCCAGGCCAGGCCCCTGGGCCTCAAGCGTGTCAAGGCAAGGAGCACACACGGGGATTTTGGTGAGCATCTCAGACAAGGCAGAGCCCTGTCATCCGGAAGTGGGGTGTCCCTTTCCACGACAGCTCAAGCTGGGAGGATGGCACACCCCACTCCGGGGTGGCAGCACAGGCCGCTGCATATCCAGAGACGGTGGTCTTCTCTGCTCCTTCATGGACTCTCCTGTCCTCAGGGGGCTAAGGGGAGGACCAGGCAGGCAGCTTCTGGCCCTGCTGGGGAGGCAGGGGCTGCGAGGCAGGGAGGCCTCGGGTGGTGTAGAGGCAGGCCAGGCCACGAGAGGGAGCAGAGAGCCTGCAGACAGCCCGCTTCCCGGACAGGACCTCGCTGCCCAACTTCTCTACCCCACACCCGTGCCTCCCTTCCCATCCGAACCAGGCTGGTGCACCCAGCTGCATCTCCATCCACACTGGTCGGCATCCTGGCCCCACTTCCTCCCCTGAGCTGCCCACTTCTCCCCTGGGCCCTTTGGGCTTTCTTTGCTGGTGAGCTGCCACCGCAGCCCTCTCAGGCACCAACACACCCAGCTCTCCGCCTCCTGGCTGCTGCACCTGCAGGCCTCCCTTGGGGCCAGCTCCCAAGTCCACCCCAAGCCCATCTGAGGAGGCTGCCCTGCTCCTCCCAGGCCCTAACCCCCCGCAGTGTGGCTGTCCCCAGGTGTCTCTGCCTGGGTTGGGCACCAGGCCCCAGCACAGGGCCAGCAGGCAGTGGACATTCATCAGGATTCACATACTGACCAGGAATCAGTGAGGGGACAAGGGGGCCGGCCGGCTTCTCTGCCGAATCTGGCCATTGCAGGACACCTCAAGAAACTTGAGAAGGGCAGGCTGGAGTGCAGCCAGGTCCCCATCCTGTTCCCAGGGGACATCCCAGAGGCCAGAAACCTCAGGCCACGAGCCTGGCAAAGGCCCGCTGGTTCCCAGTCCTGCCGTGGTCGGAGCCACGGCTGTTCCTCATCATGGAAACTGGGTGCCAGGCGTGGGCCTGGGCAAGGGTGGCGCTTGACGTCTGCTCCAATGCCCTCAGAGTCAGTTGTAGGGGCCGATGGGCCGTTGAACCACATCGGAGCTGGTGGAGCCAAGTCCCCGGCCCCATAGGAGGCGGAGGACAGCCAGGACTTGGACCTTCACTGCCGGGGATGTGGGAGCAGAGGTGGGTGCACTGGCCTGTGCCAAGGAGCACGGAGATCAGGGGCCACCCCTGAACAGGTCAGGAGGAGTGGGGTGTGTGCAAGGTAGGTTGCCTGGTGGGGTCTTCGAGCCCCGGGACCTTCCCTGCCCTGAGAGTAGCTAAACCAGTGGAGTAGCTGTGCCAGGGGAGTAGCTGAGCCCGGGGAGTAGCTGAGCCAGGGGAGTAGCTAAGCCAGGGGTGTAGCTAAACCAGGGGTGGCCATCCCACCTCTGACTAGGGAACATGGGGTTTCACAGGCCAAGCTGGGTCTACCACCTCCCAGACCATAGCCAGCAGGGAAGAGACCACGGGCCTTCAGGAAGGGTCGGAGCAGGATTTCAGGATTTCAGGAGCCCAGAGCCCCTCAGCCCCTCTAGCCCAGGGCCAGCTGCCCATCTGTTCCCATTGGGATTTGCTGCGGGTGCCAGAGCCAAGAGGCCTGAGGGCTGGTCTTCACCCAGGAGACCCTTAAGACACGATGGGGCCGGCACTGGCTTTGGCCGGAGGAGGACACACAGCCCGGACACACAGAATGACGCCTGCTCCTCACCCACAGCCCCCCACTCCAGACCACACTCTCCCAAGAAGGCCCAGGGACCCCCACAGCGCACAGCAACTCCCAAGGCCCCTCTTCTCTCTCCATGCCATGCCTGGGGCCTTTCCAGGGCTGCTCCTTGCCCCTCCCCAGCCCCAGCCCCCTGACCCCTGACCCCCAACCCCCACCCCCGACCCACCCCCACCCCTGACCCTGCAGAGTCTTCACTTCCCAACATGATCATTAGTGGTCTGGGCACAGCCCAGAACCAGGCACCTCAGGCCTCCTACCCAGGCCAGTTCCCGGTGCCCGCACACAGGGGCTGCTGGGGGCATGGCCGGAGGCGGGCCGAGGCGCAGGTTTGGAGGTGGGCAGAGCGCCGGCCTCGTCTGACCTGGGCAGGGAGGTAGCCCCCATGCACCTGAGGACAGTGGTACCGAGGCCAGCTGCCTGGAAGGCAGGCACTCCCAAAGGCCAGGCCCCAGGTGGCATCGAGCTGGGGGACGAGGACTGTGTGGGGCTGGGGCCACCACCAGTCACGCCCTTAACTGCTGCAGTTGTTGGGAGGGGTGTGTGGGGAGGACCCGCTTGAGCGGCCAGCTCCACTCCCCTCGACGGTTTTAGGCCGGGATGGCAAAACCTGCCGCCTGTGGGCCATGGAGATGCAGAGGTCCAGGCAGTGAACTGTGCCAGGAGAGATGTGTGTGGTCATCACCCGCTCCTAGGGCGGGCATCCTCACACAACCCTTTCAGCGGCCTCACAAAGGGCCCCTCCTCCCCAGATGCTACAGACCTTCCTGGGCCACGTGGGTCCCCAGGGTCACATCACAGGTGCAGGGGCCCGGGGGAAGGCTGGTGAGAGACCCCTTGCAGATGGCCTTCCGGGCGGGTGCCTGGGCCGGGGGCTGCCAGCTCCCCAGTGCTGGGGCAAGGCCAGGATGGTGGGGTGGGCGAGGCTCGGTGCTGTTCCTGGGGCTGCGACCTGGGGCTGCCACATCAACTTGGGAGCACCTGCCGGAGGAGCCCACGAGGAGGGTGGGTTCCACGGTGGGGGGCAACCAGGGATGTGGGGACACTGGCACTGAGATTGGGAGGAAACAGGGACCAGGACACCCATGGGGCTGGGGGAAGATGGGGGTCTAGGTATCCCAGAAAAAGAAGTGGAACATTGAGGCTGGGGAGGACGAGCTGGCCCTGAAACAGAGTGGCGTGGCCCCCAGGAGCTCCTCAGGCCCCGGGGGGAGGGGAGCGGCCCAGCCCCACCAGCATCCCGCACTCCCCCGCCCTCCACACAGCCCTCCTGGCTCCTGGCCTCCCAGCCTGGCTGGTAAAGACAGGGACACAGGAACAGGCAAAGCAGTGCAGCCTTGGATACAAAACTGCAAACAGAGTCTTTAAAATGACAGAGGCCTCTTTGGCCCCAAACTCTGAGCCAGAGGCCCCCACTGCGGGGGCAGCTGTCCGCCCACACTGCCCTCCCTTCCAACCCAGGCGGCCCAGCAGGCAGGGACCGGGCCCCTCTGCTCTGCTCCGGCCCAGGCCTTCCAAACGGCCGCACCCGCTGGGGCGGGCTGGTGGAGTGGGGGCTGAGGATCCGCGGTCCGAGGGATTCCTGAGATGAAGTGGCCGCGGGACCCCAGGCACGGGCACTCGAGGCACCTGCCCCTAGGGGAGCCCGCCCCCACCCCATCCCATGCAAGCCGCGCACCCCGAGCCAGCCCGGTGTCCCTGTGCCCCAGGGGTGGGCCCTGTCACGTGTCCAGGGGCTCACGCGTGGGCGAGGACCCGTGGGGGCGCCCGGGCGGGCCGTGCAGCGGCGGGGGGCGGCGGCACCGAGTTGCGCTGCGGGGGGTGGCGGCTGCAGCTCCAGCGCCAGCGCGGGCGGCGGGAAGTCGCGCACCTGTCGGCGGTACTCCAGGAAGGTGCAGGCCTTGGTGGCGAGCGCCACCACGTTTTTGCCGACGAAGATGGCCGAGACGCGGCTGTCGCGGAACAGCGCCATGTTGGCGGCGCGCGCCAGCACGGCCACCACGTTGACGGTGGCGAGGCTGAGCACCGGGTAGAGCATCATCTTCTGCGGCGCGATGTGCTCGCCCTGCATGCTGACCTCGCTCAGCGCCACGCACGGCAGCACCAGCAGCAGCATGTAGCAGTAGAAGAAGGTGAGGCCCTCGGCCCACAGCGGCAGCCCGGAGCGCGGCGGCTCCCACAGGCTGGCCTGCATGTCCAGCAGGTCCAGCAGGTCCAGCGCCACCCAGAACAGGCGGCCGCGCAGGTCCTCGCGCTTGCGGAAGGTGCGCACGTACTCCATGCGGTCCAGCGCCACGAGCAGCAGGAACAGGCCGGGCACGCACACCGACAGCAGCAGCGTCAGCGCCTTGCGCGCCACGGGGTCCGCCGCGCCGCGCCGCGCCGCCTTGTAGTTCTGGAAGATGAAGTAGAGCTTGATCTCCAGGACGAAGATGTAAAGGAACCACAGGATCATGGCGTAGCCGCGCTTGGCCGTGCGCACCTCGGCGCCCACCCACACGGCCACGTAGCGCAGCACCAGCAAGAAGCACACGTCGCCCACCAGCACGATGATGCACACGCCGATCTTGCGCGGGCCCTGGTTCTGCTCCACCAGGTACGCGTCCATGACGGCCATGCTGCCCATGATCACCAGCGTGGTCAGGCACACGTGGCGCCGGTCCGGGGGCGGCAGCACCATGGTCGGCCGCCGGGCCCCGGTCTGGGCGCGCGCGGCCCACACGCCAGGCGGGACGAGGCCCTGCGGCGGCGCTCAGCCGGCCGGCATGGCGCGGCGCGGCCTGGCGAGCTCGGAACCTGGGGAGACCGGAGGAGACAGGGTCAGGGTGAGGGCTTGGGCGGCCTCCCCCCGCCCCCACCCCATGCCTCCCACCCGCGGGGCCCGAGGCACCGCGCGCGCCTTCGCCCATGCGCGAACCGGCGGCCGCGAACCGCGGCGAGGCCTCCAGGGGTCGCTGCTGCCTCGCCAGAGCACCCGGGCCTCGTTCCCGCCGCCAGGAAGGAAACGGAACGGACGCGTTTTCTGCCCGCCGCGCGCGTTCCCGGAGCCCGGGGAGGGGTTGTCCCTCCTGGCTCCGGCGGCCCAGACCCCACGCACGCGCTGCTGGCCCCAAGCCGTTCCCGCGGAGTTTCGGGCGTCCCTCTCCCCGCCGCCACCGCACCGGGCCGGGAGGCGGGCCTGCCCCTCCGCTCTCGGAGTGCCCAAGGAGGCCCCGGTCCCTCCCCGGCTTTCTGATCTGGGACCAAGAGTCACCCAGGTCCGGATGCATCCGTCCCACAAGCCTCTCCGAGCCTCCCCGCCCCTGCCTGGCAGCCCCCACGTCTCTCCTCCCTGCGCGGGCCGGCTCGGTCCACCCTCCGGGGCGCGTGACCACCGCCTGCCCTGCTCCCCTTGGCTCCGCATGCCCCTGGCGAGGCGCTGTCTCCCACCCTCTGCCCCGGCACAGCCACCCTGCTCTGCTCCTGTGGCCGGGGCGCTGCATCTGGCTGCCCTCGAGTCTCCAAGGCCCCTCGGGCTCCCACGGCCCCTACACCTCTGTCCCACACCTGGCACTGGGTCGTGGCCGTGCCGTCGGATTCCCACACCGGACTGTGGGTACCCACAGCTGGGCCCGCGCACACCTGGGTGACGATAGAGGCCCGCACGCCCTCACCCGCCCCACAGTCACTGGCAGGCTCACTCCACACGCCCCAGGCCTGGGGCTCCGTTTACTGCCCTGTCTAGACAAAGGCATAAAATTTAATGTCCCCGTGACGTTCGGGCGCTCGGACTGCCCCGGTGACACCGCAGCCCCCATGGATCCGGGAAGGCGTTGAACTCTGCAGTCCCGCCCCCTGCCCCCACCAGCACTCACCGCCCAGGACCCCCCACCCCTCGGAGCTCTTACGGGTCGCGCAGACAGTGCCTTGGGGGTCCTCAGCCCACGCCCCTGCCTCCAGGGTTCCCCGCGCTGCGGGTCCCACCGGGACACTCACGTCCACTGGGTCGACACGTCTGACCCAGGAAGCCTTCTCTGGGCCCATTCCAGGCCCACCAGGGCCTCCCCTAACTGCAGCCGCAACCTGAGAATTTCCTCCCTCTCCGCGCTCAGCCGGGCCAAATAAATAGCGGAGGAGCCGCGGCGCCGCTCACCCTTTCCGGCCGTGCCTTCGGCCCCTCGCCCCGCTCCGCGGTTGCTCGATCCTCAGCCACTGGGCAAACGCGGGCCAAGGGCCGAGGGGCTCTGCGCTGGCGAAGGGAGACGGACTCCAGCCCCTAGGGGAGCCCCTGTCCGGGGAAGCCAGAGCCCGGCTGGGCCACCCCTCCCTAGGGACCTGTCCCGGGTCCGCTGGGCCCCGGCCGAGGTCCCCTCCTCCCCCCACGCCGCGCGGCTCAGACCTGGCACAGACTCTGAGGCCTCCAGGCCCTTCCCTGCCCGCGCCCCCTAAGGACCCCCGCCCCGGAACTACCCCCTCTGAGCCCCGGGGAGGAGGGGCGGCGAGGGGGCCGCTGCGCTCCCGCCGCGGGCCGGTGCAGAGCTTGGGCCGCTCCCAGCAGGCTGCGTCTCCGTTTGTCCCCACGAAGCTTCCCCACGCAGGGCCGGTCCCCGCCACCCCGCCGGCCCCAGGCCTCACCGCGGCCGCCTCGGCCCCCGCCCCGCAGCCCCCACGCCCGGAGGTGCAGGGTCGCCCAGGCCCGCCGCGCGCCCATCCAGTCCCGCCCGCGCCCGCGCCTACCCCGCCGCCCGCAGATGCCGCTCCGGGGCCCGCCCGCCGAGCCTCTGCCGCCGCCGCCCGGACCGCGCCGGCTCCTCCCGCCGCGCCCCTCCCGCGCCCGCGCGGCGCCGCCCCCGGCCCAGAGGCCCCGCCCCGCGCCCCTCGGCCCGTGAGCCCCGCGGGATCTGGGGGCCTCGGAGCGCGGGGGTCCCGGCGCCCCGCCCCCTCCGCAGCGCCGGTTGCCACGGCGACAGCGCGGCGCGGCGGCGCGCAGGGCAGGTGGCTCCGAGAAGCAGGGCGCCCTCGTGCACCCCCGGGGGCTCGGGGTCCCTCTCCACCCTCCTCACCCACCGCCCGGAATCGCCGGGTAGATCAGTGCCCGCCGCGCTCTGAAACTCCGCTGCAGCCCCCTGGAGACAGACTCTGGCCGACCCCGAGAGCGACCCGACTCCGCCGGACGGTGCCCGCCGGCCCGGGAGCTGGCAGGGACGTAGGCGCAGGGTTGGCCGGGCCGGCGGGGCCCTCCGTGCTGCCCTCTGTCCTCTCTGGGGAGAAATCCAGCCTTCTCGGGTTTCTTCTCAGGACACAGGAAAGGAATGATGAGCGGCCCCCATCTTCTTCCGCAGCGCATCAAGGAGGAAACTAGGGTTTGGGGACTTTGGCGTCATTTTGTCACTGAGGGGACACTCACTGAGCCCCCCGCCCACATCCCGTCCATCTCTGGGGCAGAGGCTGTCCCGCGTGAGCCAGAGGAGAACCCCAGGGCCCCTTCTGCCTGCCTGCCCTCCTCCCAGAACTGCGCTCACTTCCCTCTGACAGAGAAGACCAGGGTCAAAGGGACACCGGATTTGGGGAAAGGCCAGAATTTGAGGCGCCACTCAACTGTTAGTGAACTTCCAGATTCTCTTCCCGTGTCCCCCGCCTGGACTCAACTCAGCCTGAAAGCCAGAAGTGGACAGAGAGCTCCAGAAGTCCACTAGTCCCGGCACAGGGGACAGCAAACAAAAAGGTCGTTTGTGCTCCCAGGGAGTGGGACAATGCCCCGGGGAAGCTCAGGGTTCGGGAGGACAGGGGTTTTTTCGGTTTTGCGGTTTTTTGTAGTGTTTTTATTTTACTGTTCTCCATTCCCTGGTGCCCCAGCCCCTAGGTATCCCATCAAAGCCATGACCAAGACGTGGGGTTGACAAGCAGCTAAAACACCGAGGGAGAAGAACCTTCCTTTCCAGCCCAGGAGGTGTGGTCCACAGGGCCAGGAGAGATGGTGGACAGGGAGGAGCATTAGAAAGCAGCCCAAGAAGCCACACAAGCCAGGCATGTACGAGTCTGACCCTCATTCGCTCCCAAAGACTGAGAACTGAACAAAAGGACAGGGCACTGCCCGTGTCCCACACTGGCCACTGGGTAGTGCACGCAGAGGACAGATCTGAGTCCTACTGCAAAGGCTTTGGAAGCAAAACTGATGTGGGAGGCAGGACCCGCAGGAGCCTGTTTGAACTTGTGGCCTGAAACCAACTAGGTTCATTGTGTGATGAAACAAAATACCAACATTGTCCGTGGGATTTAAAAAAGACCAGACTCATAACAATGTCTGAATGTGCAGGATACGATCTGCAATTACTCTGCATGTGAAGAACCAGGAAATCCAGCCTGCAGGACAGAAGGCAGTAACGGCCACCAATGCCAGGATGACACGAAAGCCCTCAACTGAGTGGCAGCAGATCGAATCAAGCACCGCTGAAACACACACACAAATACCACCACCGAACGGAGGCTGGCCAGGAAGGCAAGGCTAGTTCAACACGTGAAAATGAATCCATGTGATCTACCATACTAGTCTCAAGAAGAAAACATGTGATCGTCTCAATCAATTCAAAGAGAGCATTTGACAGAGTCCAACACTCCTCCATGATAAACGCTCCCAGCAGACTAGAAAGCAAAGGGATGTGCCTAGTCTCATAAAGAGAATCTACAAAAAGCAACGAAAACAGCAGGCCAGGGGTGGTGGCTCACCCCTGTAATCTCAACACTTTGGGAGGCCCGGAGTTCAAGACCAGCCTGAGCAACATAGAGAGACTCCGTATCTGTGATTTTTAATTAAAAAAAAAAGCCAGGTGCTGTGGCTCATGCCTATAATACCAGCATTTGGGGAAGCCAACGTGGGTGGATTGCTTGAGCTTGAGTTCAAGATCAGCCTGGGAAACATGGTGAAACCCCGTCTACAAAAAAGACGAAACAGTCTGGCTGGGTGTGGTGGCTCACCCTGTAATCCCAACACTTTGGGAGGCCAAGGTGGGCAGATCACCTGAGCTCAGGAGTCGACGCCAGCCTGGGCAACATGGTGAAACACCATCTCTAGCAGTCCGTAGTGACACACGTCTGTAATTCCAGCTACTCGGGAGGCTGAGGCATGAGAATTGCTGAGAACCTGGGAGGCGGAGGTTGCAGTGAACTGAGATCGCACCACTGCACTCCAGCCTAGGCAACAGAGCAAGACCCTGTCTTAAAAAAAAAAACACTCTGGATCTGAGGCGGGGGGATCACAAGGTGCTAATAATGAAGGATAAATACTGAGCCCTAGCCAATGCAATAAAACCAGAAAAATAAAAGGCATACAGATTAGAAAGGAAGAAATAAAAATACCCCATCCATAAATAACGTTGAAGTCTATATAGAAAATCCCAAGAAATTTACCAAAAAAAAAAAAAGAATACTAGTAATAATTGAAAACCAAAATTTTTAAAGCCATGCTATTTACAATAGTCCTCCAGTAAATTGATTAGTTTGGTATTAATCTAACAAGACCAGTACAGGATTTGTATGCTGAAAACTATCAAACGCTGATAAAAGAAATCAAACAGGCCAGCCATGGTGGCTCACGCCTGTAATCCCAGCACTTTGGGAAACCGAGGTGGGTAGATCACGAGGTCAAGAGATCGAGACTATCCTGGCCAGCACGGTGAAATCCTGTCTCTACTAAAAATACAAAAAATTAGCTGGGCCTGGTGACACACACCTGTAGTCCCAGCTACTTGGGAGGCTGAGGCAGGAAAATCGCTTGAACCCGTGAGGCAGAGGTTGCAGTGAACCGAGATCATGCCCCTGCACTCCAGCTTGATGACAGAGCGAGACTTCATCTCAAAAAAAAAGAAAGAAATCAAAGAAGGCCTAAATATATGGAGAGGCATACTGTGTTCCTGAATTAGAATGAACGTAGTTAAGATACCAATTCTCTCCAAAACGACTACAGATTTAATGCAATTTCAATTAAAATCCCTGCAGGAAATTTTATAGATAGAGACAATCTTATTCTGAAATGTACATAGAAATGAAAAGGAACTAGAGTTGCCAAAATAATTCTGGAAAAGAAGGGAAGGAGTTGGAGGGCTCTCACTGACGGACGTTAACTCACTGTAAACCCGAACCAGTTGAGACGGGCTGCACTGGCAGAGGGTCAGCCAGCAGCTCAGTGGAACAAGCGCACAAGCACGGCCGCTGACTGCTTAACAGCTTGATTGAAATATAATTCAAACACCATAAAATTCATCCATTTGGCCGGGCACGGTGGCTCACGCCTGTAATCCCAGCACTTTGGGAGGCTGAGGCGGGGGGATCACGAGGTCAAGAAATCAAGACCATCCTGGCCAACATGGTGAAGTCCTGACTCTACTAAGAATACAAAAATTAGCCAGGTGTGGTGGCGGACGCCTGTAGTCCCAGCTACTCGGGAGCCTGAAGCAGGAGAATCGCTTGAGCCTGGGAGGCGGAGGCTGCAGTGAGCCGAGATCATGCCATTGTACTCCAGCGTAGGCAACAGAGCGAGACTCCATCTCAAAAAAACAAATGAAGTGTGCAATTCAGCCAAGCACAGCAGCTCACTCCTGTAATTCCAGCGCTTCAGGAGGCCAGGAAGGAGAATGCTTGAGCCCAAGAGTTCCGTACCAGCCTGGGTAACATAGCAAGACCTCGTCTCTACAGAAAATAAAGAGCAGGTGAGGTGGTGGGGTATGCCTGTAGTCACAGCTACTTGGCGGGCTGAGGTGGGAGGACCACTTGAGCCTGGGAGGTTGAGGCTACAGTGAGCCATGAGAGCTTGGGCAATAGAGTGAAACTCTTTCTCAAAAAGCAAAAGTGTACGGGCTGGGCACGGTGGCTGAATCCCAGCACTTTGAGAGGCTGAGGCAGGCAGATCACTTGAGGTCAGGAGTTCAAGACCAGCCTGGCCAACATAGTGAAACCCCGTCTCTACTTAAAATACAAAAATTAGCTGGGCGTGGTGGCATACTCCTGTAATCCCAGCTACTCGGGAGCCTGAGGCAGGAGGATAATCACTTGAACCCAGGAAGCAGAAGTTGCAGTGAGCAGAGATCACACCACTGCACCACTCCAGCCTGGGTGACAGAGTGAGACTCATCTGAAAAAAAAGAATGAAAGAAAAAGTGTACAATTCTACAATTCAATAATTTTTGGTATATTTACACATGTCGTAATCAATTTTAAAACATCTTCATCATCCCCAAAAGAAGCCCCAGACCAGTAGCATTCATCCCCTTTCACCCCCAACTTCTTCCCGGTTTCCCAGCCCCTGGCAACTGCTAATCTAATTTCTCTCTCTACAGATGCGCCTCTTCTGGAAGTTTCATACGGTGGGATCATACCGTATGCGGTCATCTGAGACGGGCTTAACCTGCTAAGCACGACGTGTTCACCCACGTTCGTGTTGCAGCGTGTCGTTATTCCTTCCTTTGCATCGCAAATCATATTCCATTCTTTTGTTACCTCGTTTGGGTGTTTCCATCTTCTGGTTATCACGGACGTGGCTATGGACACTTGAGTAGAAAATCTGATGCGGACCTGTGCTTATTTCTCCTAGGCACCCATGTAGCAGTGCGGTGGCCAGGCCGTATGTCACTCTGTGTTTAACGTTCTCGGGAAGTGCCGCTTTTCGGATCACTTTACGTTTCCATCAGCAACGTATGAAGAGTCCAGTTTCTTCACATCCTTGCCAACACTTGTTACTGTCAGTGTTTTTCATCGTAGCCACCATGGTGGGTGTGAAATGCTGCCTCACTCTGGCTCTGAGTTGCATTGCCCTGATGGCTAATGGCACTGGGCACTGGGTCACGTGTTTATGGGTCATTTGCATATCTCCTTCGGAGAAATGTCTGTCCAAGTCCTTTGCACATTTTTCCATTGGGTTATTTATCCTCTTACTCTTCCATTCTAAGAGTTCCTTATATGTTCTGGATACAATTCTCTTATCACATACATGATTTGCAAATGTTTTTCCCATTTTGTGTGTTGTCTTTTCAACTTTTTTTTTAGACAGAGTCATGCTCTGTCATCCAGGTTGGAGTGCTATGGCACAATCTCAGCTCACTGCAACCTCTACCTCCCAGGTTCAATCAATTCTCATGCCTCAGCCTCCCAAGTAGATGGAAATACAGGCACCCGCCACCACACCCAGCTAAATTTTGTATCTTTAATAGAGACAGGGTTTCACCATGTTGGCCAGGCTGGTCTCAAACTCCTGACCTCAGGCAGTCCACTTGCCTAAGTCTCTCAAAGTGCTGGGATTACAGGCGTGAGCCACCACGCCCGGTCTCAACCGTTTTTTTGAGACAGGGTCTCTCTCTGTCACCCAGGCTGGAGTGCAGAGGTGCAATCTCAGCTCACTGCAACCTCTACCTCCCAGGTTCAAGCGACTCTCCTGCCTCAGCCTCCCAGGTAGCTGGGATTATAGGTGTGTGCCAATTTTTGTATTTTTAGTAGAGACAAGGTTTCACCATGGTGACCAGTCTGGTCTCGAACTCCTGATGTCGTGATCCGCCCACCTCAGCCTCCCAAAGTGCTAGGATTACAGCAGTGAGCCACCGCACCTGGGCAGAAACTTCTTTTTTTCTTTATTATTATTATTATTTTTAAGACAGGGTTTCACCATATTGATCAGGCTGGTCTTGAACTCCCAACCTCAGGTGATCCGCCTGCCTTGGCCTCCAAAGTGTTTGGATTACAGGCCTGAGCCACCACGCCCGGCCCTTTTTTTTCTTTTTTTAAGACACGAGTTTTGCTTTTGTCACCTAGGCTGGAGTGCAATGGTGCAATCTTGGCTCACTGCAACCTTCACCTCACAGGTTCAAGCTATTCTCCTGCCTCAGCCTCCCGAGTAGCTGGGACTACAGGCGAGAGCCACCATGCCCAGCTAATTTTTGTATTTTTAGTAGAGATGTTGGCCAGGATGGTCTCAAACTCCCAACATCATGATCGGCCCGCCCCGGCCTCCCAAAGTGCTGGGATTACAGATGTGAGCCACCGCACCTGGCCAAGAAACTTCTATTTTAATTAAACCCAATTTATCTATCTTTTATTTTGTTGCTTGTGCTTTTCTGTGTCCTAAGAAGCTTTTGCATAATCCAAGTTCACAAAGATTTTCTCCTGTTTTCTTCTAGAAGTTTTATGGTTTTAGGTTTTACGTTTAGGTCTGTGATGCATTTTCAAGTTAAATTCCATGTCTGTTGCAAAGAAGGGATTTGTTGTGGGCTAAATCATGGCTCCCAAAAGGGTATGTTTAGGTCCTGGCCGTGGTACCTGTGAATGTGACCTTATTTGAAAATAGGATCTTTGTGGATCTAATCGAGTTAAGTTGAGATCACGTTGGACTGGGGTGGCCTACATCCAATGGCTGCGTCCTTATAGGAAGAAAGAGTCTTGAAGACGGACACACACGTCGGAAAGAAGGCTGAGTGAGGACAGACAGAGGCTGGAGGGAAGCAGCTGCAAGCTGAGAGTTGCTGGCAACGTTACTGACACACCAGCGTTTCGGTCCAAGTCCCGCTGCTTGCGCACAGCAAGCCAATCACTGAGGTGCCAAGTGTGGCCAAGGAAGAAGGCTTTAATCAGGTGCTGAGCCAAGGCGATGGGAGCTCAGTCTCAAATCCATCTCCTGACCGACTAGAACCAGGAGTTCACATCGCAGGGAAGAAACCTAACAATATGTAAGAAAACAAGAACTAGGGAGGGGCAATGTATTAGTTCGTTTTCATGCTGCTGATAAAGACATACCTGAAATTGGGAACAAAAAAAAGGTTTAAGTGGACTGACAGTCCCACACAGCTGAGGAGTTCACCGAATCATGGTGGCAGGTGAAAGGCACTTCTTCCGTGGCAGCAGCAAGAGAAAATGAGAGAGAAGCAAAAGCAGAAATTCCCCATAAACCATCAAATCTCGTGAGACTTATTCAGTATCAAGAGAATTGCATGGGAAAGACTGGCCCCCATAATTCAATTACCCCCTGCGTCCCTCCCACAACACACGGGAATTCTGGGAGATACAATTCAAATTGAGATTTGGGTGGACACAGCCCAGCCATACCATGCAAGGAAGAAATCATGGTGAATGAGGGGTCCAGTATCTGTGCCTTGGCCTGGGGAGTTTCAGTTCTTTGATACTTTTTTGAGAGGCCTGAAAATTTCTTGGCTGAGGAAGAAAGTCAGATAAAACAAAAGTTTCAAGCTTTAAGACCAGAGGGTCAATCTCTGTGTTTTCAAAAAGAACAGTCTATGGGACCGTTGGGTCAGTTTCAGCAACACCAGCCCTGCAGACACCTTGATCTTGGGTTTCTAGCTTCCAGAGCATAGAGAATGAACTCCTGTGGTCTGCGCGCCCGTTTGTGCTTTGTTAGGAAAGCCCTGGAGCACAAACCCAGCACCATTTGGTGAAAAGACGATTCTTTCCCCTTCAATGGTCTTGACATCCTTTTCAAAAATCAATTGGCCATAAACACATAAGCATTTATTTCTGGATTCTCCACTCTGTTGCAGTGATCGGTAAGTCTGTCCTTCTGAGCCCCTCATTGTCCTGACTTCTGCAGCTTGGTAGTAAGTGTTGACATTAGGAACTGTAGACCCTCCACCTGTTTTCTTCAAGACCATTTTGAGGCCAGGTGTAGTGGCTCACTCTGTAATCCCAGCGCTTTGGGAGGTGGAGGCGGGTGGATCGCTTGAAGCCAGGAGTTCAGTCAAGACCAGCCTGGCCAACATGGTGAAACCCCATCTTTACTAAAAATACAAAAATTAGCCAAGCGTGCTGGTGAGCACCTGTAATCCCAGCCACTCGGGAGGCTGAGGCAAGAGAATCGCTTGAACCTGGGAGGCAGAGGTTGCAGTGAGCCAAGATCTCACCACAGTACTCCAGCCTGGGCAACAGAGCAAGACTCCGTCTCAAAACAAAACAGAAGAAACACTGGTTTGGCTGCCCTGGATCTCTTGCATTTCCCTGTGAATTTCAGAATCCGCTTGTCAATTTCTGCCACAACCAAAGAAGCCACGTGTGGTTTTGATAGGGATTGCATTAAGTCTGAAGGTCAGTTTGTGATGAACAGAGTGTCCTTATATTTCCTTAGTCAGGTCTTCTTTAATTTCTTTCAAGAACGTTTTGTCGTTTTCAGAGCACACGGTTTACAGTTCTTTTTTAGCAGAATATACACCGTACGTGGCCGTTTTACGCTTCTTCCGTAGAATCTGTGTTTAATTCTTTTTTACTCTGCTATAAATGGGATTTTTTGACTTGATTTCAGTTGCTCACGGCTAGTGCAGAGAAATACCATGGATGTTTGCACAGCGATCACAGGATTCTGCAACCTTGATGAACTTCTTTATTAGTGCTAGTATTTTTAGTGCATTTCTGAGGATTTTCTATATATAAGACTATGTCATCTGCAGAGAGAGAGTTTCACGTCTTCCTTTCTGATCTGGATGTCCTTTATTCCTTTGACTTGCTGAATTGCCTTGGCTACAGCGTCCAGTACGATGCTGAGAAGTGAGAGGAGACATCCTGCTCTTGTTTTTGATCCCAGGCGGAGAGCATCCTGCCTTTTACCATCAAGTAGAATGTTAGCTGTGGGGCTTAGCAGACCTCTTTCATCAGGTTGAGGAAATTCCCTTCCACTCCTAGCTTTTTGAAAGCAGTAATTAATTTTTAACTAAAGTGCAAAGGTGAACTGACATTGGAAAGATAGTCTTTTCACCAAACTGGACATCTGTTTGGGGGGAAAAAAGGATCCTCAGCCTAGATCCTCATTCCTTATGCAAAAATTAACTCAAAATGATCACAGGTCTAAATGTCAAGCAGAAAGCTACAAAACCTTTAGAAGAAAAAGAAGAAATCTTCACAACCTGGGCCAAGGCTAAAAATATTGTTAAACACAACAACAAAAGCTCAATCCATAAAAGAGAAATTGATAAATTGGATTTCATCAAAATTTAAACCTTTTTTTCCGTGTAAAAGTCACTGTTAAGAGAATGAAAAGACAAGTTATACACTGGAGAAAGTATAGTGTATGAGTCCGTTCTCACGCTGCTATGAAGAAATACCCAAGACTGGGTAACTTATAAAGGAAAAAGGTTTCATTGACTCACAGTTCCGCATGCCTGGGGAGGCCTCAGGAGACTTAGAATCGTGGCGGAAGGGGAAGCAAACACATCCTTCTTCACATGGCGGCAGGAGAAGGAAGCGGGAAAAGTCCCTTATAAAACCATCAGACCTCGTGAGAACTCACTATCAAGAGAAGAGTAGCATGGGGGTAACCGCCCCCAAGATTCAATTACCTCCCACCGGGTCCCTCCCACATGTGGGGATTATGGGAACTACAATGAAGAGATTTGGGTGGGGACACCGCCCAACCACATCACTTGTGAGTCACATATCAAACAAAAGATTTGCTTGCAGAATAGACATATATAATTATTTAACCTTTATGTTCAGGAGTGAACAACAAACACGTGCAGGTCTGTTATATGGTTAACTTGTGTAAAGAGGGTTTGTTGTACAGATTAGTTCACCCAGGTACTAAGCCTTTGTACTCATTCGTTATTTACCTGATCCTCTCCCTCCCCCCACCCTCCACCCTCCGATAGGCCAATGGCAGTTGCTCCCCTCTATGTGTCCATGTGTTCTCATCATTTAGCTCCCCCTTGTAAGGGAGAACACGTATTTTGGTTTTGGTTTCTGCATTAGCTTGCTAAGGATAATGGCCTTCAGCTCCATCCATGTTCCTGCAAAAAACAAGATCTCATTCTTCTTTATGGCTGCATAGTATTCCATAGTGTAGAGGCACCACATTTTCTTTATCTGGTCTATTACTGATGGGCATTCAGGTTGATTCCATGTCTTTGCCATTGTGAATAGTGCTGCATGTGTCTTTATGATAGAACCATTTCTACTCCTTTGGGTATATATCCAGTAATGGGATTTCTGGGTTGAATACTAGTTCTGTTTTTAGGTCTTTGAGGAATCACCACACTGTTTTCCACAATGGTTGAACTAATTTACACTTCCACCAGCAGTGTATAAGCATTCCTTTTTCTGCACAAATTCACCAGCACCTATTTTTTTGCTTCAGAATACATGTTTTTTTAACTCTTAAAATCAGCAGCCGGGCCCAGTGGTTCACGCCTGTAATCCCAGCACTTTGGGAGGCCGAAGCAGGTGGATTATGAGGTAAGGAGTTTGAGACCAGCCTGGCCAGCATGGTGAAATCCCATCTCTACTAAAACTACAAAAATTAGCCAGGCATGGTGGCACATGCCTGTAATCTCAGCTACTTGGGAGGCTGAGGTAGGAGGAGAATTGCTTAAACCCAGGAGGTGAAAATTGCAGTGAGCTGAGATCGTGCCACTGCACTCCAGCCTGGTGACAGAGCGAGACTCCGTCTCAAAAGAAAAAAAATCAGCAGTAAGGCCAGGCACAGTGGCTCATGACTGTAATCTCAGTGCTTTGGAAGGCCGAGTCAGGAGGCTCACTTGAGGCCAGGAGTTCGAGGCTGCAATGAGCTACGTCTGCATTCCAGCCTGGGACACAGAGTGAGACCTTGTCTCCAAAAATAAAAAAATCAATCTGTAGTAAATACAATAAGCTAAAAATGGGCAAAGGACTTGAACAGACATTCCACCAAAGAGGATACATGGGTGCAAATCAGCAGGAGAAGTGCCATGTTGGGAAAATGGAGATTCAATAGTGATGAGGTTCCTGTGCCCATCAGATGCCAGAAGCTGACTGTGTGAGGTTATGGTTACATGGCGGTTCCTAGGAAGATGGTAGATTGAAACCCAAATGTATCAGTGATTACAAACCCATTAGAAGAGTTCATTATAAGACATATATTCTGTTTCTGGAATTTACATTTACAATACATATACAGAAAGATTGAAAATAGGAGAAGAGGCTGGGCAGGACGGCTCACACTATAATCCCAGCACTTTGGGAGGCCGAGGCAGAGGGATTACAGGTCAGGAGTTTGAGACCAGTCTGACCAATACGGCAAAATCCTGTCTCTACTAATAATACAAAAAGTAGCCAGATGTGGTGGCACGTGCCTGCAATCCCAGCTACTTGGAAGGCTAAGCCACAGAAATCGCTGGAACCTGGGAGGTGGAGGTTGCAGTGAGGCAACGTCGTGCCACTGTACTCCAGCCTGGGCTACAAAGTGAAACTCTGTCAAAGAAGAAAGACAGCAAGAGAGAGGAGGGAGGGAGGGAGGGAGGGAGGGAGGGAGGGAGGGAGAGAACGGAAGATGTAGTGCAAGCGTGAGGTAAGAGCAAGCTTGTTTGCCTGTGAGGTCAGAGTGGGCTTTCGGGGAAAGGGTCAGTAGAGATCAGTTGACAATCACAGAAGTTTCCGTTCACCAGGAAGACACGTGTGCGCCCAGCGACACAGACAGGTGACGGGCGGACACAGAAATAATCATACCCAAGGTTACATAAAGCACAGGCTCACAACTAACAGGAGGAACAGGCAGGCCCTCACCCACAGCAGCAGGTTTTCCAGCTGTCTGTGACCAACAGAGTGAACGTGACCCCGCTGGCACACAGAGCGCTCGGACCCCCGCGGACACGCGCTTTCCCAGCACGCGGCAGGTCCACGGGAACTGACCGAGCCTGCGCCAGAAAGCGAGTCTCAGGAATTTCAAAGGAATACAACCATGCAGATCATGTTCTTCTGGTGATAATGCAGTTCAGCTGGTTACCAAAAGGAAGACTAGATTAAAAAAACAAATGTTTGCAAGTTAAGAAGTTCGCCTCCCAATAAGCCCACCAGTCAAAGCAGCAGCGCTGGCCCAGAGCACGTGGGGCCGTTTCACAGCGAAGCAAACGCCGCACGTGAAAACCTGTGGGGTTCAGCTCAGCTCCCGGCCTCACGACCCGCCCGCCTCGGCCTCACAAAGTGCTGGCATTACAGGCGTGGGCCACGGTGCCCGGCCTACTTTGTATTTTTTCAGAGACGGGGTCTTGCTCTGTCTCTGAGGCGGGAATGCAATGGTGTGATCGGTGCTTAGAAGGCTTCTAGATTTGAATGAACATATTATGAGGGAAGAAATTACGAAAACCAATCCACTAAGCATCTAACTCAACAGATTAGAAAAAGAGCAAACTAAATTCAAGACATATAGAAGAAAGAAATAACAAAAAGAAAAAATAATCGCATTTAAAATATATATAACAGAAACATCAATCAAGCCAACAGTTGGTTTTAGGAAATGATTTAGCTCCTTGCTAGCCAAGCCAAAAAGAGAGAACACATAAATGACCAGTATAAGCCATAACAAACAGACAGCAGTCAGATGCAGCAGACGTTAAAAAGATGAGAGGATATTTACAACAACTGCCGAAACAGCCTTTTGAAATTGTTGATGACAGATTTCTTTAAAAACATAACTTGCCGAGCATGGTAACTCACACCTGTAATCCCAGCACTTCGGGAGACTGAGCCCAGGAGTTAGAGACCAGCCTGGACAACAAAATGAGACTTTGTCTCTAGCAAAAAAAAAATATATATATATATATATATATATATATAAACTAGCCAGACATGATGGTGCACACCAGTGGTCCCAGCTACTCAGGAGGCTGAGGTGGGAGGACCACCTGAGCCCGGGAAGTCAAGGCTACAGTGGGCTGTGATCTCACCATTGCATTCCGGTCTGGGACATAGAGCAAATCCGTCTGTAAAAAACCAAAAAATAGGCCAGATGCGGTGGCTCACACCTGTAATCCCAACACTTTGGGCGGCTGAGGCAGGCAGATCACAAGGTCAGGAGTTCAAGACCAGCCTGGCCAACATGGTGAACCCCATCTCTACTAAAGATACAAAAAACTAGCTGGGCTTGGTGGCGGGCGCCTGTAATCTCAGCTACTCGGGAAGGCGCGGCAGGAGAACTGCTTGAACCCAGGAGGCGGAGGTTGCAGTGAGCTGAGATCGAGCCATTGCACTCCAGCCTGGGTGACAGGACGAGACTCTGTCTCAAAACAAATAAATAATAAAATTTTAAAAAGAAATAAAAATAAAACTTATCAAAAAGAAACAGAAAATTGGAATCATCTTGGAATAACAAAAGAAGTTGAGTCCATTGAAAAGCTTTCCCACGCAGAAAACGCCAAGCCAGAGGGCGTCAGTAACAAACTGTTGCAGACACTTATGGAAGAAATGATCAAATTTTACCCCCAAAAAAGTTTTGTTTTGTTTTGTTTCTTGAGACAGTCTCTCTCTGTTGCCCAGGCTGGAGTGCAAGGGCTCAATCTTGGCTCATGGCAACCTCGATCTCCTGGGTTCAAGCGATTCTCCTGCCTCAGCCTCCCAAGTAGCTGGGGCTACAAGCACGCATCACCAGGCCTGGCTAATTTTTCTGTGTGTTCAGTGGAGACGGGGTTTTACCATGTTGGCCAGGCTGATCTCGAATCCCTGACCTCAAGTGATCCACCTGCCTCAGCCTCCCAAAGTGCTGGGATTACAGGCATGAGCCACCGTGCCCAGCCCCAAGCAAAGTTCTTTTAGAAATGAAAAAAATAAGAGTAATACTCATCTTTTGAAGCCATCTTCCCTTTGACACCAAAACCAGGCATGGACATAACAAGAAATGGAAATTATAGGCCAGTTTCACTCACGAACATAGAAGCAAAATCCCAGACAAAAATATCAACAAACTGATTTCAGCAGCCTGGGAAAGGGTCGTCTCGTCGGCCGCAGCTGGGGCTACACCAGGAGGTGAGGCTGGTTCGACACCGGAAAACCACTCCCGGTGCTGCCCTTTCGCCGGGCCCAGCTCCCAACCGGCCTTCCTGGTGCTGGGGGAAGCGGGTAGATTCGTCTCCTGTGGCTGCCAGAACGAATCGCCACAAACTCAGTAGCTTAAAACAGCAGCAATCTATTCTCTTATTGCTCTGGAGGAGGCCAGAAGTCCAAGATCAAGGTGTTGGCAGGCCCTGCTCCCTCCAAAGGTCCCAGGGGAGGGCCCGGCCGGCGCTCGGACTTCACACCACCTTCTCGCTGGGGCTCTGTCTTCGTGGGTCTGTGACTCTCCTCTCTGCCCATGTCTCTCTTTTTTTTTTTTTTTTGAGACAGGGTCTTCCTCTGTCGCCCAGGCTGGAGTGCAGTGGTACAGTCTCGGCTCACTGCAACCTCCGCCTAACAGGTTCAAGCAATTCTCCTGCCTCAGCCTCCCAAGTAGGTGAGATTACAGGCACCTGCCACCATACCTGGCTAATTTTTTTGTATTTTTAGTAGAGACAGAGTTTCACCATGTTGGCCAGGCTGGTCTCAAACTCCTGACCTCAGGTGACCTACCCACCTCAGCCTCCCAGAGTGCTGGGATTACAGGTGTGAGCCACCCCACCCGGCCTTTTCTGCTTGTTTTTAAAGAGAGGGTCTCGCTCTGTGCACGCTGGAGTGCAGCAGCGTGATCACGGCTCACTGCAGTCTCAACCTCACAGGCTCTGACAATCCGCCTGCGTCAGCCCCCAGGGCAGCTGGGAAGACAGGTGCACACCACCACACCAGCTAATTTTTTAAATTTTTTGTCGATATGGTGTCTAGCAGTGTTGCCTGGGCTGGTCTCAAACTCCTGGCCTTGGATGAGTTGAAATGATCCTCCCACTTTGGCTTCCCAAAGTGTTGGGATTACAGGCGCCAGCCACTGTGCCCAGCCTACACTACAATTTGTTTTTGCAAGTAATATAATTGTGTACTTACAAAAGTCTTTAAAAATCTAGGCCAGGTGTGGTGGCTCACACCTATAATCCCAGCACTTTGGGAGGCCGAGGTGGGCGGATCACCTGAGGTCAGGAGTCTGAGACCAGTCTGGCCAACATGGCAAAACCCTGTCTCTACTAAAAGTACAAAAGTTAGCTGGGCGTGGTGGCGCATTCCTGTAATGCCAGCTACTGGGGAGGCTGAGGCAGGAGACTCGCTTGAACCCGGGAGGCAGAGGTTACAGTGATCCAAGATCGCGCCGCTGCACTCCAGCCTGGTCAAGAAGAGGGAACTCTGTCTAAACAAACAACAAAAACCCCAGAAGTGGGCATCTGGTTAGTGCCCACAGCCACTCACCTGGCGGCTCTGCCCTCACTGTCAATGGCCATGCCCTAGGAGGATGCCCACAGTGAGGCCCTGGCCCTTCGGTTCACAGGGGTGTTACTAGGACTGTGGCCACTTGGCTCTTGACCCTCCCGAAGTCTGGGTCATGAGCAGCAGGTTTTTCCCACAGGAAAGACCCCAACTCTCCCCTGTCTACTGCCCTTCCTTTCTGCTCTCACATCGACAAGGCCTCGCTCCAGCCTACCTCCCAGGGAGACATGGAGCCAGGTGCCTACAGCCCTCACCAGTAACACCCGGGCCTCTTCCTCCCTGTGCCCCGAAACTACAGGGCGTCCGTCCCCTCCAGCCCGACACCCCCACCAGCCCTCCAGCCTGGTGCCCCCCCTCCAGCCCGGCGGTCCCTTCCAGCACCCCAACCGGCCCAGTGCCCCCACCTGCCCAGGGCTCTGCCAGCCTAATGCCCCTCACCAGCTTGGGTGTCCTCTACACCCCGGTACCCCCGCCAGCCCGGCATCCCCTCCAGTCCCCCACTTCAAGACCCACATTTTTTTTATTAGCTGAGGTCACGGCAGCTGCTGTACCACTGCACTAGGTGCGTCTTTTTCTATAGTTTTCGTTTGTTTTTGAGACAGAGTTTCACTCATGTCACCCAGGCTGGAGTGCAGTGGCGCGATCTCAGCCCACTGCAACTTCTGCCTCCCAGGTTCGAGCAATTCTCCTGCCTCGGCCTCCCGAGTAGCTGGGATTACAGGCGCATGCCACCACGTCCAGCTAATATTTTGCATTTTTAGTAGAGACAGGGTTTCACTGTGTAGCAGGCTGGTTTCGAACTCTTGACCTCAAGTGGTTCACCTGCCTTGGTCTCCCAAAGTGCTGGGATCACAGGCGTGAGCTGCCGCACCACGTCTAGTGCCGGGATCGCAGGTGTGAGCTGCCACACCACGTCTAGTGCCGGGATCGCAGGCGCGAGCTGCCGCACCACGTCTAGTGCCGGGATCGCAGGCGCGAGCTGCCGGCGTGAGCTGCCGCACCCAGCCTTTTTCTGTAGTTTTGATGCTGACGCCTTACCCATTCCTCCACCCCAACCACCCAGGTGCGTGGAGCGGCCCCCAGTTTCTGTGGATAAAATAACTTTCTTTCAACAAGGTAGTCATTCCTGAGCCTGTGCATCACCCTCCCTGATTAAAACAAATCCCAGGCTCATTTAAAAAACATACAGGCCCCAAATTTAGGAGGCTACAGCCCAAACCCCTCCAACCAGCATCTCACGTCTTTCCTGCAGCTTACAGCAGGACCCTGGAGACCTGGCGAGAGCACGGCCCTCCGGCCCTCCTCAGCCCCCGCCAGGTGTGCAACCCCACTCCAAGCATGATCCTCAGCAGCACAGGTGAGGTCACCTGTGCATCGCAGCCTGCACTGGCTGTGACGAGCCCCTCCATCCAGAAGCACTGTCTTTACTTGGCCACCAAGACCCGCCATTTCCCCACACCCCCACTTGCCAGCCACCCCCTCCGCCCTGCCTGCACTTCCTACCACCGTGCGGGCCCAGGCTCAGGCCTCAGGCCGAGGCCCCTCAGCAGCACCCGGCTACCGCGTCCAGGGCCCTGCCCTGCCTCCCACCATGCTCTGGGTTCTCACATTCCATTCTCCAGCCCCAAATTCCAGGTTCACACAGCCAACCGCCCACCTGACACCAACTAAGATGCCAGGGATGAAGGCTGTTGGCAGGTCCAAGCCGGGTTCTCAAGTAGCGGTGCCCACCCCAGCCTGCCCAGCTCTCAGACCACCAACCATGGGCCCAGCCACCACGGCCCTCTTCATCACACCCACAACCAAGACAGCAGCTGATCCTGTGCCCCAATGGGCCAGATCCCACCTTGTCCAGCCGCCCCCACAAGCCCACCTGAGCCCCAGAACCTCCCCACCAGCAGCTGGGGGCAGAAGCCTGGGCCCTGGCCCTGCCTGCTCTCAGCCTGTGCCCCCCTCGCAGCTGGGACCCCTTGGGCACCTGTGTCCTCCGGTTTTGAGCACTTTCCTCTATGGAATTTGCTCTTCCCTCTGGGACGTGGCCATGGGGCTCCTCAGAATGGCACCACGTGACTTCAGGTGCAATGACTGAGTGAGGGACCTGCCCAGCACAACCAGACGGCAAGAGGCCGGGCAGGACGCCCTCCGACCACTCTGAGGAAGGGACGGCTCCAGACCCAGTGCTCCCAGCGGTCAAGGAGGCCGGGCAGGGGTGCAGACAACGGTGAGCCAGCATGGGCACATGCAGGCCACGCGGCCAGAGCGGAGCACAGACAGGACTCCACAGCCACCAGCCACAACCACACACAAGGACACGGGGTAGACAAGGGCCATGTGGACTGAGCTGTCGGGGTCCCGTGAGATAAACAGGAGCCACTCAGACACACTTCTCTCCGGCTGGGTGCAGTGGCTCATGTCTGTAATCCCAGCATTTTGGGAAGCTGAGGCGCGCAGATCACTTGAGGTCAGGAGTTCGAGACCAGTCTGGCCAACACGGTGAAACCCTCTCTCTAAAATCAGCCAGGTGTGGTAGTGCGAACCTGTAGTCCCAGCTACTCGGGAGGCTGAGGCAGGACAATCACTTGAACCCGGGAGGCAGAGGTTGCAGTGAGCGGAGATCATGCCACTGCCCTCCAGCCTGGGCGACAGAGTGAGACTTTGTCTTAAAAAAAAAACTCGCATACACTACTCTCTGGCCGGGCGCAGTGGCTCAATCCCAGCACTTTGGGAGGTAGAGGCGGTCAGATCACTTGAGGCCAGGAGTTTGAGACTAGCCTGAGGGGCATGGTGAAACCCTGTCTACTAAAACTAAAAATACAAAAATTAGCTGGGCATGGTGGCATGCACTTGTAGCTCCAGCTACGCAGCAGGCTGAGGTGGGAGGATCACTTGAGCCTGGGAGATGGAGGCTGCAGAGAGCTGTGATTGTGCCACTGGTGACAGCAGGACCTTGTCTCAAAAAAGAGAGAAACACTCCTGTCCAACCAAAGCTGGGCGCAGGGGGAGGTGCAACTGCCACAGGCCCCGGAAGTTGTGGTCCTGACCTGGCCGGTGTCCCAGTCAGCCTCATCCGTCAAGGCAGGGTCGGCCAGGACCACGTGAAGGAGCCCGGAAGCAGCAACAAAGGGAAGCAGAGGCCGGGAGGCGGAGCCGGACAAAACAGGAATGCACACAAGACACGGCACCTGGATCCCAGGAATGCACACAAGACACGGTACCTGGATCCCAGGAATGCACACAGGACACGGCACCTGGATCCCAGGAATGCACACAAGACACGGCCCCTGGATCCCAGGAATGCACACGAGACACGGCCCCTGGATCCCAGGAATGCACACAAGACTCTGCACCTGGATCCCAGGAATGCACACAAGACACGGCCCCTGGATCCCAGGAATGCACACGAGACACGGCCCCTGGATCCCAGGAATGCACACGAGACTCTGCACCTGGATCCCAGGAATGCACACAAGACTCTGCACCTGGATCCCAGGAATGCACACAAGACTCTGCACCTGGATCCCAGGAATGCACACAAGACGCGGCACCTGGATCCCAGGAATGCACACAAGACGCGGCCCCTGGATCCCAGGAATGCACACAAGACGCGGCCCCTGGATCCCAGGAATGCACACAAGACTCTGCACCTGGATCCCAGGAATGCACACAAGACTCTGCACCTGGATCCCAGGAATGCACATAAGACGCGGCACCTGGATCCCAGGAATGCACACAAGACTCTGCACCTGGATCCCAGGAATGCACACAAGCCATGGCACCTGGATCCCAGGAATGCACACAAGACACGGCACCTGGATCCCAGGAATGCACACAAGACACGGCACCTGGATCCCAGGAATGCACACAAGACGCGGCACCTGGATCCCAGGAATGCACACAAGACGCGGCCCCTGGATCCCAGGAATGCACACAAGACGCGGCCCCTGGATCCCAGGAATGCACACAAGACGCGGCCCCTGGATCCCAGGAATGCACACAAGACGCGGCCCCTGGATCCCAGGAATGCACACAAGACGCGGCCCCTGGATCCCACTAATTGCTTTTTGTTTTTCAGATGGGGGCTCACTCTGTTGCCCAGGCTGGAGTGCAGCAACGAGATCATAGCTCACTTGGCCTCACATAGCCTTGGCCTCCAGGCTCTAGTGATCCTCCTGCCTCGGCCTCCCTTCTATGTAGCCGGGACTACAGGCACACACCATCACACCCAGCTAATTTTTTTTTTTGTAGTGGCGGGATCTCCCTATGTTGCCCAGGCTGGTCTTGGTCTCCCAGGCTCATGTAATCCTCCAACCTTGGCTTCCCAAATGCTGGGATTACAGGCATGAGCCACTGCATCCAGCAGCACCATCTCTTAATAAACGTTAGTTTCGGCCCCGCACGGTGGCTCACACCTGTAATCCTAGCACTTTGGGAGGCCGAGGTGGGTGGATCACCTGAGGTCAGGAGTTCTAGACCAGCCTGGACAATATGGTGAAACCCCACCTCTACTTAAAAAAAAAAAAAAAATTAGCCGGACGTGGTGACACACGAGGCTGAGGCAGGAGAATCGCTTGAACCCAGGAGGCGGAGGTTTCAGTGCACCGACATGGTGCCACTGCACTCCAGCCTGGGCCGCAGCGGGAGACTCCATCTCAAAAACGTTTCTAGTTTTGTTGGAGTCGAGTCTGCCATGGTCTCACAGCCCGGTCCCCTCTGCTGTTTCCTGTGGGGGCGTCTCCACCTCTGGGGCTTCCTGGGGAGCCGGCTGCACTGTCCACACACAGATGCCAGCTGTCCAGGGTGCGGGGCCTGCTGCCCCAGCCAGGCGATGCTGCGGCCTCCAGGCAGTTCCGTGGTCTTGGGCAGGGGGCATGGTCTCAGCCCTGGTGTCAGGCTACATGGCAGAAGGCAAAGGCTGCCGCTGACCTTATGGGGGCCACACAGCTCTGCCACCCGAGCTTTAACCCTGTGGACCAGTGACACTGGGACCTACAGAACAAGAGGCCGTGACTTCAAGCGACTCAAGCCGCTGTATGTGTGATAACAGCTGGAGCTCAAGGCCAGGGCCCCATCCCTGCCCCTTCCTCACGACACGCTGCAAATGCTGGAGCGAGCCGGGGCGTGCCAGGAGCGCAGAAGCACCCGCTGGCCTCCCTCCCGTGGCCCTGGCCTCCCTCCCGCCAGCCTCCCTCCCGTGGCCCTGGCCTCCCTCCCGCCAGCCTCCCTCCCGTGGCCCTGGCCTCCTTCCCACCAGCCTCCCTCCCACAGCCCTGGCCTCCCTCCCGCTGACCTCCCTCCCGTGGCCCTGGCCTCCTTCCCACCAGCCTCCCTCCCACAGCCCTGGCCTCCCTCCCGCTGACCTCCCTCCCACAGCCCTGGCCTCCCTCCCGCCAACCTCCCTCCCGTGGCCCTGGCCTCCTTCCCACCAGCCTCCCTCCCTCGGCCCTGGCCTCCCTCCCACCAAGCTCCCTCCCCAAGGCCTGTGAAGTGGGTACCCCCCATCTGGGCACTGAGGAAGGAGAGCTAAGCAGATCCCTGGCACAATTAGTGCCTGAAAAATATCTTAGTTTATAGTGTAATTACTCAGTTATTTCCTTCATATAATCCTTTATATATAATATCTTAGTTTACAGAATTAGTGACTGAAGAATATCCTACAACTCAGTTATTTCCATATATATATGTAGTTATATCTTAGTCCACAGTCAGAGGAATGCCTAGAGCAGACACAGTGCAGAGGATGAATTAAGGGATGAACAGCTCTACATATATAAGCATATCTTGCTTATAGTGGGAGGAATGTCTGGAGCAGACACAGTGCAGAGCATGATTTAAGGGAAAACAGTTATACCAGGACAGGAACCCATGGCCCAGGCGGCAGCGTTCAGTATCGTAAAGATACCCGCTGTGTGGCAGGCTTGGGGCGAGAGTCACTCCTGATAAAGGAGTCATAGGACCTTGCTCCAGGTCTTGTGGAAGGCTGCCCTCAGACCGGCAATCCCACGAGCCTCCAAGGGCTTAAAACCCCTCCGGATAATCTCACCTTGGTGACTGAACTTTATCAGCTCTTGTTACTGTGCTGCTCAGAGCATCCTCCTATAGAACTCACTGGAAGGTCAGCTCTGCTACTGCGCTGACTCAACAGCATCCGCCTAGAGAATTCCTTGGAAGTCGCCTGCCCTAGACAGAGGTATCCCACTGCGCTCTCTGCTGCGCACGGCCTGCCTCCGTGCCCCGGTGACCTAACGGGGGTGCACCCCTTGTTTACTGGGCACGTGATTGTATTGACCCTATCACTGTCCTTAAGATGACCTTGTCTTGTACCCAATAAATACAGACGCTCCTGGACGTTCGGGGCCTCACCTGTCCCTGCTCATAGGTGGCGTGGCCCCTGAGCCCAGCTGCTTTTCCAGTCCTTCTGTGTCCTGTCTCTTTACTTCTCGGATCCTGCACCTCAGCAGCGATAAGGGACACCCCAGGACCCTGTAGGGCTGTGGCCCTACACGTGGGAGTCCCGGGTCTGTGGTTATAGAAGCAGGGCTTTACGTGGACTTGCTCCCAGCATAAGAAGAGCCCTGTCCGGAAGCCGACGCTGGCTGAGGGCACCGGGGACCTTCGAGGCTGCAGTGGAGGAGGGCTGAGGGCTGAGTGCCTGACACAGGGCTGGACCCAGCAGCTCCAGGTGGCAGGAACCCTTAGGAGAAGCCGGCACAGGGGCCGGAGGGTGGGCAGCCCCTGGTGCTTCTGCACACGGCCCACAGCCTGCAGGAGGCCCAGCCGCGTGAGCGGGTCAGGGAGGTGCTCCTCAAAGGGAGGCCTTGCTGGCCACGCCCGGGTACTGAGGTGCTCCTGAGGCCCGGGCACGGGATTGGGGAAGCAGGCGGCCTAGGTGTGTCCACCCCAGGGCCGAGGAGGCCTGGACAGGCTGAGGCTGGAGCTGCAGCCCCGGGTGTGCGCTGTCGCACAGCACAAGCCCCAGACCGGTGGGAAAGGCTCCAGTGAGGGCGTGTTCTGGCAGGCGGGATGGATGTGGCCCCAGGGCAGGGCTGGCAGGAGCCTGGAGGTGGCCCCAGCAGCCCTGTCTCTGCCCACCTCAGGCCAGAGTCCAACGGCCCCGGAAGAGATGGAGCCCTGTGAGGGAGGCAGGGGAGACTTCAGGGCCACCTGTGCCCGCTGGTGGGGGCGGGGGGTGCCATGAGGCCAAGCCTCCTTCCGCCAGGCTGGGGCACGTCCCTGGGACACAGAGGGCTCTTTGTCAGAGCTGAGCTGAGCTTGCTGGGCAGCCTCTGAAACAAAGCCTCTCTGTCCACGCCATGCCCCCCACCAGCCCTGGGCTCCCATCCGGCGCCACACCAGGCACAGCCAAGGCTGGGGCGGGGGAGAGGCTGTGCCGCACGGGGAGACCAGAGAAAGGGGTCAGGGTTCATGGCACTCGCGTGCCGGGGAGTCCTGTGCCACCTCCCCCCGCCTGCCACTCACCTCGCTGGGGTGCACATGTCCTCCAGCCCCCGGCCAGCCCTAGACCGCCCACCACGGCCCAGGGCTCCTCTACACCCACTTCCCCAGACAGGGAAGCCTGACAGGGCGGAGGAGGCCTGGCAGCCTAGCCCACGGGGAAGCTGCCACAGTTTACCCCCGAGTCCCCTCCAGACCGCCAGCTGGGCCATCACAACCCCCTCAGGGGTCTGGCCACACCCATTCCCAGTGCTGCTGGCCATGGGCCCCAGCTCCGGCCAGAGTCAGCCCAGCCCAGTCCCTGCAGCGAGCACATGACCTGGGCTCTGCATCTGCCGTCCCTGCGGCCACCTGGCCCTGTATCTGCTCCCCCAACGCCCAGCCAGGATGGGCCAAGGCAGATTTCCCACAGGAGTGTCCGTCCACGGCCCTCAGCGTCCAGGTGGCAGGATCCAGATGAGGCCAGGCAGGGCTCCCGCCAGCCTGGCCAGTTCCTGCCGACACTGTCCCTGTAGTTGACGCAGCACTGCCTCCAGGCAGACCTCCTGGCTCCTCAGCGTCCTGATCACCTCGGCTGCCCGTAGGTCCCGGTCCCCTGCTGCCCCATCCTCTCGTCTCACCAGCCGGCGTGGCCCGTGGGGCTGGGCCGGGTCCCTGTCTTGCTCCCAGCGCCGCCGCAGAGCTCCCAGCTCCGTTTCCACGGCCTCCCGAGAGGCCCGCCGCACAGCACTCCACTCTGGCCCCCGTCCACAGCCTCCAGCCTGCGTGGGAGACAATGGCGGTGGCTCTGTCCCCCCAGGATGCTGGCCTCAGACCCCTCAGCATTTCCTGGGTCAGAATGAGGGGTGCGGGCGCAGCACGCATGCAGGAAACGCCCATGCTCTTTAGAGAGGCTCCCTGAACAGGCTGACCAACATAGTGAAACCCCATCTCTACTAAAAATAGAAAAATTAGCGTGCGCCTGTAATCCCAGCTACTCAGGAGGCTGAGGCGAGAGAATCGCTTGAACCTGGGAGGCAGAGGTTGCAGTGAGCCAAGATCATGCCACTGCACTCCAGCCTGGGTGACAGTGCAAGACTCCGTCTCGAGAAGAAGAAAAAAAAGAGAGAGGCTTACTGAAGAATTTATGACTGCAATTTACGTTAAAGTTCTTTTTTTTTCTTTTCTCTAAGACGGAATCTCACTCTGCCGCCCAGGCTGGAGTGCAGTGGCACAATCTCGGCTCACTGCAACCTCTGCCTCCCTGGTTCAAGTGATTCTCCTGCCTCAGCCTCCCAAGTAGCTGGGACTACAGGCGTGTGCTACCACGCCTGGCTAATTTTTTTGCATTTTTAGGTAGAGATGGGGTTTCACCATATTGAGGGTGGTATCGATCTCCTGACCTCGTGATCCACCTGCCACAGCCTCCCAAAGTATTGGGATTACAGGTGTGAGTCACTGCACCCAGCCATTAAAATTCTTCAGAAAAAGAAAATAGAGGCCAGGTGCCATGGCTCACGCCTGTAATCCCAGCATTTTGGAAGGCCGAGGAGGGTGGATCATGAGGTCAGGAGTTCAAGACCAGCCTAACCAATATGGTGAAACCTTGTCTCTACTAAAAATAAAAAAATCAGCCAGGCATGGTGGCATGCGTCTGTAATCCCAGCTATTCAGGGGCTGAGGCAGGAGAATCCCTTGAACCCGGGAGGCAGAGGTTGCAGTGAGCTGAGATAGCACCACTGCACTCCAGCCTGGGCAAAAGAGTGAGACTCCTCCATCAAAAAAAAAAAAAAAAAAAAGAAAAGAAAAGAGAATGAGGCATCCCCGTGTCCACAGCCACGAACCTGCACAGGTGAGCACGGCTCTGTGTTTAGGGAGGAGACCCAGGCGTCCAGCAGCAGGTCCGACAGTCCCAGGCAGGTACAGAGTGGGCAGCACCGTGTGAATGCGCGGAGCCCTGGGAGCAGCAGGCCCCACAGCACGGGCTTCCCTCCCTCCTCACGCAAAGATCCGAGAACAGACCCCCAGCAGGAGGTGCGGGGCTGTCATCACCACGCGCCCTCCTGCCCCTCAGCTGCGTGCGTGAGTGTGCCACCCACCACGCCACACTCAATCAGATGCAGCTGTGGAATCCAGCGAGTTCCAAGCGCCCTCAGGTTAGCCATCCCCCAAAGGTGGCCAGTGCCCAGAGCGAGGCCGGCCCTCACCTCGGCCTCCCAGGCCGCCCGCCTGCGCTCCGCAGCTTCCTGCAGCTCCTCCTGCAGCGCCCGCAGCTCCCACGCTACCAGCTCCAACTCGCCACCCCTGTGCTCTGGGATCCGGGGCAGGAAGGTGCCCTGTGAGGTGGCAGCCGGCGCCCCGGGGGCACAGGTGTCCAGGACTGTGTCCTACAGAGACCGAAGTGAGACAGCCTGCACCAAGTGGGGTTTCCCAGCCGAGGGAACAGAGGGACAGAGGTCAGGGAGGGCAGTGGTGGCCCCCCAGGTCTCACAACGGCTGGATGCCACCATCTCAGCAGCCTCGACATCCAGGGAGGCACACAGGCCATGGAGCTGAGGACAGGGCCACAGTGGCCTCCCCAGAAGGTGAGCAGAAGCCCTAGAAAAAGCCCACGCTAGGAGATCTGAGGCCTCCCTAAAAGCCTCTCTCCTGTCTGGAAAACAGGAAGATCCCCACCCTCCACCTGGGGCTGCTGTGGGAGGGGACGACGGGAGGGGCGCGTGGGCGTCCTCACCATCCACCGCCAGAAGACCAGCTCTGTGCGCCGCCATGCCAGGACCGCCTCCAGGCGCCGGTTCTCACACTCCAGAGTCCGCAGCAGCTGGAAGGCAAACGGCAGCTGGGCTAGAATCTCACACCGGACCCCAGGGACAGACACAGGACAGACACAAAACGGACAGCCGGACCTAGCACACGCCCCACCCCTGCAGCCCTCCACCTGCCTGCACCCAGGTTCTCTGTCCAGAACAAGCAGGGCACCCAGGCGCGGCGCGGCGCGGCGACCACAGCCCACCTGTCCTTTCTGCAGCGCAGGGCAGCCCCCAACGCACAGCCAGGCCCTGCCTGCCAGATGAGAGCTGGCCCTGCCCTCTGAGGTCACCCGTTGACCCCCACACCCGCCCCGCTGCGAGTCCAACAAGGTCAGGGACAGAGTCCAGGTGCCTCTGAAGCCTAGACCTCCGCCCCACACCCCTCGCTGAACGGGGGCTATATCGGGGGCTGCAGGCAGAGGCGGAGGACCCAAACTGGGGAGCCAGCCAGGCTCTTGGGAAGGGAAAAACCATCCCCTGTCACTTCAGGGATCCCCTAAGGAGTCTGCCTAGTGGCCCAGGTGGCAGAGAAGGCAGAGCTGAGCCACACTTGACATTCCCAAGCAAAGGGTCTGCCCCATGGCCCTGCACAAAGGCACCTGCCCACAGTGTGCCACAGACGGGCAAGGCGGCTAGCAACGGCCAGACATGGTGGCTGCTCTGCCCATACGCAGAAGGCGGGCGCGTGTACTCGTGGGCTATCTGCACCAGTGATCCTGGGCCCTGGGGCAGGGGGTACCCCTGTGGGGACAGGCCCTCTGCACCTGAATCCTGCCCACTCCACCCTTCCTCCCAAGGAACCCAGAGTGTCAACCAGGCTGCAGGGGCCTGGGACTCCAGGAGTGGGCTGGGGGACAGATAGGGATGGCCTTGAACACCAGGCTCAACCCAGCCCACCTGGGGCAGAGCAGAAGATGAGAACAGGGAAGTCTGTGAGTGGCGTGGGAGCTGGAACAGGCTGGGGCCACCCACATGCCCACCCAGGCAGGCCATGAGAAGAGCAAAGACCCCACCATGGGGATGGATGCACCCCCAACTGGAGGACGGTCACCTAACAGATGGGCAGTCACCGCAGTTTCCATGAAGCTAAGGGCCCCGGGGGTGGGAGCAGGCAGGAGAGGAGGGGCAAACACGCCCCTTACTGCCCCTCCCACCCACCGCCAAGTGCTGTGGGCTTCAGGCCTTCCAGCCTCCCCCACGCACTGCCCTGAGCGGGGAGAGCAGGCTGCAGGCTGAGCCCCACCAGGACCCAAGGGAGCTGCCAGTCACCCAGCAGCAGGCATGGCTGCTCACACACCAGCCACAGATCCTTCCAGAAGGTTCTGGGACCCATCCCAGGAGTGCAGGAGAAGTGCAAGCCCTTCGGGTAGGCCAGGTCCAGGTTTCGGGGGGTTCCCACTCCAGAAACCCTGGAAGGAAGCCAGCCCATGGCCCCAGTCCACCCGGCCAGCACCGCACACAGCTTCCAGGAGAGGACAGGGCCTCACCTCCAGGCCCCCCAGCCCACCACAGTCGGTGGTCTCCACAGAGGCTCCCTGGGCAGAAGCAGGCTGAGGCCAGGGCAGCCTCTGCTCTGCCCCAACCCAGGAGTCCCAGGGGCCAGAAGCCTGGGCTTTGCAGAGCCACCTCTACAAGGGAGGCAGGGCCAAGGGCAGACCAGGGCGCCCAGATGCTACCTCAGCACCGCCGACGCCAATGCAGGCTGACGGGGTGGGTGCCAGCCCCACTTCAGCCAGGGACAGGACCAGCTGGCACCGGAGGCCAGGCAGGCGTAAGTGGGCCCTGTGAGCCCACAGTGCGGCATGCAATCCCCCAGGGTTGGGGCTGCAGAGTGGAACGCACAGGCCCTTGCCATGAGCAGGAAGCCCCAGCAGACATAAGGCTGGGGGCTGGGAGCCAGGCCATCCGCCTCTGACCCCCAGGTCCCCCTGGGCAGGCCTGGGATGAGGTACAGGGGCCAAGTCTCTGAAGTTGGAGAGGGAAGAGGCAGAGAGGAGGACCGGGCCTGGAAGAAGGGGTCACACCAGCCCTGAGCCAGAGCCCTCCTGCCTGGCCGCACCTGCCCAGAACTGGGCAGTGCCAGTCCGTCACTCAGGACAGTACAGAGCCCAGCCCAAGTGGGTGGCTCACGCCTGTAATCCCAGAACTTTGGGAGGCTGAGCCAGGTGGATCACCAGAGATCAGGAGTTCAAGACCAGCCTGGCCAACATGGCAAAACCCCATCTCTACTAAAAATACAAAAAAATTAGCCAGACATGGTGGTGCACGCCTGTGGTCCCAGCTACTCAGGAGGTTGAGACAGAAGAATCGCTTGAACCCAGGAGGCAGACGTTGCAGTGGGCCAAGATCATGCCACTGCTGCACTCCAGCCTGGGCAACAGAGCGAGACTCTGTCTCAAAAAATAAAAAAAATAAAAAGAGCAGCTGCCAGCCCTTCCCTGTCCCCTGAAACCAAGCTGGCCAAGAGGAAGGAGCCAGTGATGACAGGTGGGCAGACCCCCAGAAAGGATGAAGGTGGAAGGCCGGCAGGGAGGAGGGCAGGGGAGTAGCAGGGTGAGAGGAAGTGGCCATCCCTCGGGAAGATGCCTGGGGCTAAGTCAACTCTGACACTTCCGGTAGGCCGCTGTCTGCCCAGGGTCACATGGCTACCCGGGGCTCAGAGCCAGGCTTTCTTCCAGGTCTGTGTTATCCAGGGCTCAGGATCTGCCCGGGACCACAGAGCCCCGTCACCTGGGGCTGTGTCCCCTGGGTGCCCCCAGGGTCGCAAGCAAAATGGGGCCTGCAAGTCTCCAGGGCCTATGGGGCTGGCTCCAGCTTGGCAGGCTCCGCCCAGCATACTCATGTGGGCCTGGCCTTGGACTCTGAAGGGCAGCTGTCCCTGCCACGGTCAGCCCTGTGCCCAGCCCTTCACCCAGTGTGGGCTAGTCCCTGCACACCCCCAGGGGCCCCTGCCACACCAGGTGAGACCTACTTGCCACTGGCTCACACCTTCATTCCAGCAACCTGCCCTCAGCCAGCTGCCGGCCCAGCACAGGCTCCTGTGTCCCTGGGCCCCCACCCATGCCCTGCCTGGATTTGTGGAAGGGAAGCGGGAGTGGCCCGTGAGGCTAGGAGAGGCCCAGAGGACATGCCTGTCACCCATGCCAGCAATGATGGGTGGCAGAAACGCAGAGACACTCACCGCTCCCTGCCCCCCGTGGGCCCCTCCCACCTCAGGCAGTGCCTGCCCAACAGCTCACCCGCCCTCACCTGCTGGCCTCCCTCTGGGTCCCTGAGCATCTCTGCTTCAGCGACAGACAGATGACCAAGGCTCTGGTCCCCATGGCAGCCACGTGTATACTGATGGATCTGAAACAGGCGGTACACACTCCAGGCTGAGGGGGAGGCAGGCACCTCCTCCAGCACTGAACACCAGTCCAGGAAGGTCGGCCTTCAGAGCCCACCGCACAGAGGCGGAAACAGGGCTCGGAGCCGGCCACTCCGCCTGAGACTGTCAGGGCTGGGCTGCATGCAGGACTGCTGTCTGCACCGCTGGGGCCTCCCGCAGTGGGGGCCAGGCAGCTTCACTGACGTCCTCCCCACCCCACCCAGCTCCCAGGCAGCAGCAGGATTGCAGTGGGACGTCCTGGCTTCCCCCCGCAGCGTCAGAGGAGGAACAGCCTCCGGACAGGCTCGCGGTGGGGATGGGAGTGAGTGCTTGGATCTAAAGGAATGGGAGGGGCTTCCCAGAGAGGTGGGCTGGAGGGCGGCACAGAGGGGCACATAGGTAAGCATGGTGGCTGGTGTCAAAGCCAGGCCCGACGGGGTGAGAGGTCCCTGGAAAGGCCGGCTGAGCAACAGACCCTCTGCAAGGCTGGGAGCCCACGGCTGCCACAGAAGCACCCGTCAGCCCTGGCCTCACAGTGGACATGCTGCTGGGCACCTGTGACCCTGAGCCTACCCCTACCACCTTCAGGGCCCCACAGGCACTGCCCACCCGCCACGTCAGCCTTAAGCAGGATGTGGTGGAAGCAGGGGGTGCCCTCCTCCCCCTCCAGTGCCCAGGAGGGAGTGGCATTCACAGTACAGAGCCCATCACAATGTTTAGTGACAGAGCCGGAAGGCCTCTGGTGCCTTTCAGGAACAAGAAGGCAAATTCTATGAGCTCTCTGACACCAGCTTCCACCCTGCCCACCACTGCTCAGCCCTGCCCACCTCCATCCTGCCCTGGACCCCCACAAGGACCACCTGGAACCACGTCAGGCTCTGGGTAAGCCCGGGGCAGGAAGGCCCACATCCAGCCAAAAGCCTGTGCCAGGCCTCGCAGGATGGGCCACAGGGACCGGCAGCCCCCGGGTGGAAGCCCTGTGCCGGCTCTACCTTGCTCAGGAGGCTGCACTGTTCCTGCTGACTGGACACCAGCTGGCGCCACCGGAACCGCAGCTTTCCCATCAGCCACTGCACGTGGCGGACATCCACAGGCTCCTCTGCTCGCACCTGGGGTGCAGGTGGGCCAGGGCTGGCCAGGGCCTCACACTGGAGAGGGACAAGGGTCAGGCCCTGCTCCCACCCCACCCTGCCCCCAGGAAGAGCCAGGATGGAGAGGGCAGTGGAGGCACAGCCAAGAACGAAGGGTGCTTCCTGCACAGGGAGCCTCCATGCTTTCAGCAGGCAGCTGGGTAACCCCCGTGGCACTGCCCTGAGGGTCCGGGCAGGAGACACCGAGGAGGCTAGCCCAGGCCTGCCCTTGTTCTGGCCCCAGGAGTTGAGACCGGGGCTGGCTCTGCCCACCCTCACCCACACGCACCTGGCACACAGTCATCTCATCACCCAGAGGCACTCGGGTCTGGGCCAGCATCTGCTCAGGCACAGGTCCTCGGGCCAAGAGCCAGGACAGAGCCAGCAGCAGCTCCCGGCTGCCCTGGGAGCCATCCTCAGGGAGCTGTGCCAGTGCCAGCCGCGGGTAGCCCTGGGAGCGCAGTGCTGACTTCACCAAGCGGGCTTGGACCTCTAGGATAGAAGACCACCAGCTCAGGGGACCACAAGCCTGGAGGTGACGCCACCTGGATGCCTCCAGAGACCCCCACAGGTCACTCAAGCAGGGACTCAAAGCCTAGCTCGTAAGAAACTATGGTGGGAGAGCTGGAACTCAGACTAGGATGAGGAAGCCAGGGGCCAACGGGGACGACCCCAGGGCTTTGTAGGAGCAGAAACCAGAGCTACCCAAGAGAGTGGAGCTGGAGCCTACCAGGGGCGTGGCTTACTTGGGAAGGTGGGGCTCTGCGGGAGAGGGGCCCATGCCACTCGGGTGGGTGGAGATAGAGCCTGCCAGGGGCGTGGCTTACTGGGGAAGGCGGGCTCTGCGGGAGTGGGACCCGTGCCACTCGGGTGGGTGGAGATAGAGCCTGCCAGGGGCGTGGCTTACTGGGGAAGGCGGGGCTCTGCGGGAGTGGGACCCGTGCCACTCGGGTGGGTGGAGCTAGAACCTGTCAGGGGCGTGGCTCACTGGGGAAGGCGGGGCTTTACAGGCGCAGGAGGGGGCCAGTGCTACCGGGTGGGCGGGGCCAGGGCCTGCCAGGAGCGGGGCTTACCCGGGGCGAGCGAGGCCAAGGCGTTGTCCAGAGGGAGTGGCGCGAGCACTCGGAAGAGAAGCTGCCAGAGCGCGGGGGTCTGCGGAAAATAAGAAGTGGGCAGTCAGCGGAGCTGGCCCAACTCCCTGCGAGGGCCCGGGACCCCACCCGGCCCGGCTGCCCTCCGCGCGAGCGTCACCGCCTCCGGACGGTCGAACTTGGCGCGGCGGAAGATCTCGGGGCTGGGTCCCGAGGGCAGCGACCGACTCAACGCGGCGATGGCCTCAGGCAGGGCCCCAGCCGCGGGGTCCACCCGCCGCCGCCGCCTCCCCATAGAGCCAGCAGCAGTCTCCTTCGGATCGCCCGCCGCCGCCGCGCGGGACCTGCGCACAAGCATCGCACGGGCCGGGTCTGGCGCCGCGGCTGGGACCTGCACCCAATCGCCGCACGGGCCGTGTCCAGTGTCCAATCAGCGCGCCGGCTGGACCTGCGCCCAATCACCGTACGGGCCGCCCGGGCTACGCGCTGGCCAGGTCTTTCACCCAATCACCGCGTCGGCAGGGACCCGCCTTCGAGGCCCGGCCCAATGAACGGTTTCCTTTGAGTTTGAGTGTAGTCTAATTCTGTCCCGTGCGGACCCACTTCCGGGCTGATGGCCGGGCCGTCGGTGTGGAGAAGTCCGCGGAGTCCGCCCTTGACGACTCTCCGTCACGAACCCGACTCCCCGCCTCGCCCAGACCCCGCCCATCAGCGCCTCCCGCCCCTGGCAACCTAGCAACCGCCCGGCTGGAGCGCGCAGACTCCCGAGGGCGCCCCCTGGGGCCGCGGAAGGCAGCGCAGCAGGGCCCCACGGAGCCAGAGCCGACGAGCCTCGCCCCTCCGCGCCGCCTCCCCGGCCGGGCCGCCAGGAGGCGCCCGGAGCCCGCCGCGCCGCACAGCGCAGCCCCGGGTGCTGCCGGCCCCGAGCTCCTGGTGCGACGTCCCGGGCGACTCCCCCGCCCCGAACGCGCGGCCCGGGCCCGCCGCCGCCTCCGCCGGCGCTCCCTGTCTTCGCCCGCCCTCGGCCGTGCGTCCTTCTGCCGCCGCCACGGAGCAGCCCCGGAGGAAGCCGGCGCGGGAAGCAGCCGCTGCCCGAGCCCCGCCGAGCCGGGCCCGCGTGCACGGGCGGCCCCGAGAGGCGCGGGCCGGGAGAAGCGCGGGGCCGTCTGCGCGGACAGAAGGTCGGGCCGGCTCGCGGCCAGCGGCGTCGCCGGGCTCTTCCCGCGGTGCCCCTGCACCTCTCGGGGCTGCGAAGGCGGGGGCGGGAAACTCAGTCCTCCCGGCCTCCTTCGCCCCCATCGCCTCCTCCAGGCAGCCCTCCTGGCCCTCAGGGCCCCCACCCGGGCGGGCCCCATCCTGTCCCTCTCCGCACGCCCTCCGGCCTCCCCCGCCCGCAGCCTGCTTCCCTCCTTCGCGGCGCCAGCGCCAGGAGGAAGACCGAGCTCCTCGCCCCGCCGGCGGCTTCCTTGAAGCCAAGGGCCGCCTTCTCGGAGCGCCTCTGCACCTGCGAGCTACACGGCGGCGGGAGCCGGGGGTGGGGGCGGGGGTGGGGCGGGGGTGGGGCCCGCGGTGCCGCAGGAACTGGGCAGGGAGCGTGGGGCATGGCGGGCCCCTCTGCAGCCTTGCTCCGCGCTCTCCCAGCCCCGCGCTTGCGGATTTTCCTCTGCTCCAGGTGTCGCTGAGTCAAAGCTCTCAGTTCCCGCAGCGCCACCCACCGCCGTCCAGAACGCAGGCCTCTCCTCGGCACCCCGGCATCTCCCCTCCCCTGCCCCCATCCCACCAAAAGCGCTGTGGTTCCCAGCTCTTGGGATCCCAGGAATCTCCCAGTCACCCCCCACATCTCACCCTGGGCTTCCCTGGACTGCCCCCACACAGCACCTGTCCAGCGGAGCCTGCGGCACACCCACCACAGCCCTAGGGCAGGGCGAGGCCTCTGGGCTCTTTTACGTCAGTGGGTGTCCGCAGGGGTGGCCTTCTGCTAGGGCCAGAATCTAAGTGGCCAGCGTGGGGAAGGGAGTCTCTGAAGGGGGCCCAGTCAGCAGCGGCTGGCTGAGTTGACAAGGGAGTTTCCAGAAGGACCCTCAGCCCCTGTGCACGGCCAGCACTCAAGTTCCCCGCTGGACGCCGGGCCACAGGGTAAGTCCCTGGGCACAGGGTAGACGGCAGACGAGGACGCACGTGGGGCAGTGGTGTCTGGGTCAGGGGCAGAGCAGCCTCATCAGGCCCCTGCAGAAGCTTGGTCTGGCCTGGAGGGGTGGGGAATGAGGACGGGGTTGGGGGGCAGGAAGGGGGAAGGCTAGGAGTCCCCACAGCTCCCCTAGAGCCTCTCAGAAACGGAACCAGTGAGCTGATTCATCCCCTGACCCGAGACCAGCCCCGCCTTGCCAGCCCCACCCGCCCCCAGGCCTCTCAAAGCCTCCCCTCCTGCTCCCAGAAGGCCAGGAGAGCTCAGGGGCACCTCTGAGGGTCTGGAGGTTGTGGAGGTGGGCTCAGAGCAGCAGGGCTGGGTGCGGGCTGTCTAGGGTGGCCTGGACTCACTCTGCACACGGAGCCCGGCCTATGAGGCCCTGGAACGGCGCCCTGGGGAGGGCGATGCACAGGAAGTGGGAAGTCACCTCTGTCCCCGCCTTGGAGGCGCCACTGGCAGGCTGCGGCCAGAGCTCCACTGCAGCCCCCTTGCACACCCTGGCTCACCCAGCACGCGCACGCACGCACACACAGGTTTTCCACGTGTTCAGGTTTATTGAGGGCATTAGGGGCTACAAGGGAGCCCTGGGCATCTGGGGACGAGGCCTGGCACTTGCTGGACAGTGAGTGGCCCAGCCAGCGGCCAAGGATGGGATCTCCACCACCTGTGCAGAGAGAGACAGGCCCAGGCGTGAGTGCAGCGTCCACGGCCTCCCTTTGGACCCCATGAGTGGTCAGGCCGCCCTGGGAGGGGCTTCCCCAACCCGAGAGCAGAAAGAAGCAGGGGGCAGGACGGGGGTGGGGTCCCACCTACCCGGTTTACTTGAAAGTGTGGCTCTCGGCTCCACCCCGCCCAAAGCCTGCAGAGAAGGTGGAAAAAGTCAACAGGGAGGTGCGGACGAGGCTGTGGGGTGGGCGGGGACGCAAGGCGCGGGGCGCGTACCTTTAGGCCCAAACATGGCTGCGTAGCAGGGATGGTTGCAGTAGGGTTTGCCTTCGTGCTGCAAAGAGAAGGGCCGTGAGGGGGTGCCATCACCCCTGGGCCCTGCCACCAGGGCGGGTACCACCTACCTCAGCGTGGCCGCCGGAGGTCAGCGTCTTCCCACATTTCTCGCACTTCAGGCAAGGCCGATGCCAGTCCTTGCCCAGAGAGGTCACCCTCTCAGCTGCAGAGGCACAGACGGGCCCCGTGAGACGCTGGGGGACTCCGCACACACCCACCACAGCTCTGCCCAAGCCCTGTGCACTGGGGCTCCATCCTCCCAGCCTGGCAGCCCACCCTAAGGTCTCAGCCGCCTGTCCCATGAGGACAGAGCCATTACAACCAAACAAACAGCACCGATCTCCAGTCCCCAGAGCCAATACAACCGGCCTGGTGCCTGGGCCACTGCGGGGTGCGGCCCTGAGTCTTGCTCCTGAGGGCTGGGTGGGGCTGAAGGGCGGGGCCCAGGGTCAGGGGTCCGGGCTGGGTCGGTTAGGCCTGGGCCAGGCTGCGGGCTTTCAGCCCCCCGGCCTCTGCGGTGGCAAGGGTGCAGTTCTCCAAGGCGAGGACAGGGGTGACTTCCCACTTCCTCCCTCCCCTCGAGGCGCGCGCGCGGGGCAGGAAGGCGGGCGTCAGGGATCGCGCCCCGGGCGTCGGTTTCCGCGTCTGTTTCTACTTTGCATTGGGAGGCGCGGCCCCAGGCTCGCGTTCCTTCCAGCCCCACGGGTCCCCCACCCAGGGTGCGCCCGAGAGGAGACGGCAGAGACCGTAGGGCCCAGAGACGGGGAGGCTCAGAGCCAGAGGCAGCCCGCCGAGCACAGCAAGACCGAGAACCGGCAGCGATCGTGCGGCCTTCGGACGCAGGGGCCTCCACCCTCCTCCCAGGGCAGGCGCGCGCCAGGCTGAGGCGTCTGCTCCGAGGCGGCGCCCAGGGGACCCAGCGCCTCAGTCCTCCCGAGCAGCCCCCAGCCCCGTCGCCCCTCAGCGGCGCCTCCTCGCGGGGCCGGCGTGCGCGCACTCACCGAAGTACACCTCCTTGTTGCACTTGGGGCACTTGGGCATGGCAGCTCCGGGCTCGGTGCGGGTGGCGGCGGCTGGGGTGGGAAGGGCTGCAGGCGGGAGACTGGGAGGGTCCGGCCGGGTCTGCGCCTTTCAGGGACCCCGGGACCCCGCCCCTTGGAGACCCCGCCCCTCGCGCCCCGCCCCCCAATCCAGGACTTGGACCTCGGGTCCAGGCCCGCGGCCCGATAAAGGTCATCTGGTCCACCCCCGCCTTCAGGCTGGACCCGGGCCTGGCTGAGGACAGAGCAGAGGGCCGTGGGGACTTACTGACGGGGCGCAGCTCCTCCGGGAGTCCAAGCCGCGCCCCGCCCGGAGCCAGGCTCAGGGCAAAAGGCTCCCCCGAAGCAGGAAGCCCCTCTCCGCCCCCGGCCCCACCCGCCGGCACCTGCCCGAACCCCAGATCTGCGCGGGCCGGGACTGGACCAAACACCTCTAAATGCAAAGAGATGCAAAGCAGCCCACGCTGATCCTGCCCTCGCCAAGACCGAGGGCCGGGGACAATTGCCAGAGAGTCCCTGCTGTCGCCCCCACTGAGGAACCCACTCTGGCCTTCCGTCCCACGCAGGGTTAGGAGGCCGCCCCTCAGCCCCTCGCTCTGGAGGGACATCCCGCCTCTGCTAGCTCCCCATCTCCGCTGCTCTGAGAGGTCCATCTGACCGCAGCGGGAACGTCCCCGGGGAATTCAGAAGCGGGGACTCCCAGCGAGTGGAGCCGTAGCTTGAGGACCAATGGCCGCGGGGGCTGGGGTTTGCACCGTCGACAAAGGAGAGTTCGGCCACCCCCAGGCCGGCTGGGAGATGCTCTGCCGGGCGCTGGGAGGGCCCTTATCTCTGCAGGAAACGCCCAGGTCGGGCGGAGGCTGACCCCGGTGCCAGGCAGAGGCTGTCCCGCCTCGCCCGCCTGGAGAATCAGGAAGGCCAACGGGACCCGCTGGCCCTCAGGCTCGTGGGGCTGCCCTCCAGCCGACCAGCCAGCCTCAGGACCGGGGCCAGGGTCAGGCTTCGGGGTCAGCCCACCAGCCCCCTCTCCTCTCAGTGGGCAGGGGAGCCCTCTCTTCAGGCCCTTCACCTCCGAGCTGCGTGGAGCCCCGTGCCCAAGCTCCCACAGCACAGGGGCTCCTGCCCTTCATCCCTGCCCCCATCCCTCCGGTCAGCCATGTCAGCCATCATCTTATCTCCCTTGACCTCCACCTCTGGGCCTGTGCCAGCCCTGTCCCCCGCCGGGGTGCTGGAGACCATCGTCCCAGGCCCCAGGAGCCCCGGCTTACCCCTGGTGGGCACTTAGCCCTAACTGCACCTGTGATCCCAACTTCACTCTCCCTGAAGCCCACCGTCCCACCGTCAGCCCCTCCAGGCCTGCCCTGCCCTGTCCACCACCAGGCCCCAGCTTGGGGAGAGGACAGGAGCGGCAGGGCTGTAGGACGGCCGAGGCACGGGCGCCTGGCGTGGAGGCCACACTGCAGAGACCCCCACTGGCACATCAGCCAAGGCCACATCCTGCTCACCCCACTCCTGGCATCCCCCTCTCTAAGGCCACAGTTCTGTCCCCGACTGGGGCTAAGTCCTGGGGTCTGATAAGACATTCCACAGGGGCCCATTGGAGCCCTTCCTGCCTCATTCTGAGACCCCTCAGAAGCAAGGTTTCCAGAGCAGGGGTGCACTCCTGCCCTGCAACCTTGGAACCCCAGTCTCCAGCCCAGTGAGCCTCGAAACCCACTCTCAGGTCTAGGCCCACCAGCCATCTCCGCCAAGTCTGGGCACCATGGAACAAACCTGCAGACAGCCAGAGGCACTGAGAAGCAGGAGATGCCAGGGAAGCCCACACAGTCTTGGGGAGGCTGGGGGCTCTGTCACTGCACTTCCCCCAGGGTGTGCGGTGCCCACAGGCCCCAGAGTGCCCAGCACTACCATCCACACCCCCACTAGGGTAACATACTCTGGGTGCAGAAGTGTAGGGTGGGGGCCTGAGGCACACATGTGTGCCTGGTACCCTCGGGCATATCTGTGTGTGGGTGTGTCCATCGGTGGGGTCTCTGGGGTGCCCCAGAGCATTTGCCCATTTCTGTCAAGCCCCCTCCCCAGCCCACCCCAGGTGCCTTGTGACTCATGTAGGGACATTGGCCAAGGCAGTTAAGGACAATGACCCAGTCCTTGTCCTCCCCTCTACTCCCCGCCCCGGGATGGCCCGTTCCCCCACACTCTGGACTCCAACCTGCCCTGCCCATGGGGGAACCCCCCCTTGAAAACCAGGGTGATGAGTCCCTTCCTAGCCTTCCCAGCTGTTGCTTCCTGTCACCATGGTCACGGGTGGGGTGAGGTGGGGTGGGGGGCAGGATGCCCTCACCATGGGGCCGCACCTTCTGTGTTGGCTCACAGCAGTTTTTCCACTCAACTCACACCCACATTCACAAACACAGATACACACACTGACACAGACACAGACATAACACAGAGACACACACACAGTCCCAGACAGACAATCCCTGGAACCCTCCCCAAACTTCAGCTACAGATGGATGTGCCCCTCAAAACCCCTTTCTCCTGTACTCCCCCACCCTGTGCTCCAGGGGTGGGGACCCCTCCTCTGCTGCAGGAGCCCACCTTCCAGTTCCCTTCTCCACCTCGACTCCATGTTCACACCATCCCACACCCAGGGCCCAACCCGTCTGGGCAGGTCAGGGTCCTGCCAGCTTCTGAGACACAGCGCCCCCCACCGGCCCCAGCCCAGGCTTCATAAGCTTGCCTGGCTCTCACCTGCCCCAGGAGCACTGATCTGGTCAATGGGGCCAGCCTGACTCCAGCTCACTGGGCTAGCCAGAGACCCCAGCCCCTGCACCTCTCAGCCCACCTTGCGAGATGCTGGTGGCATTTGTGGCAGGAACAAACAGAGGACAGAGTGGTCGGGACAGGGACACAGAGCTCCCCAGCTGCTCACCCCAGGCTGCCTCTATGCCCAGAACATTCCACCCTGCACCTGGACAGCAAGACGGCCCTAGACCTGGGGCTGGTGGGGGCTGCTGCAGGGTTCCAGGTGCATCGAGAGGCCTCCTCTGCCTGCTCAGCCTGTCCTCTGCACACGCCCCTGCACCCTGGCCTGCTCCTGCTGGCCCTCTGGCTGACGCCTGCAGGGTCTGGGGTGTGGCAGCCAGGCCTGGGCTCCAGGAACCAGGGTGACAGAGAGGCCGGGCTGGGCCCCACTGTCCCTGAGGAATCCCACCGTCCACCCCTCCAGAGCCGTTCCGCTCCTCTGGGCCCACAGCCCCTCCCTCTGCAGACTGTGGCACTCGCCTTGGGACTGCCCCGCCCTGTCCCTGAAGGCCTCCCCACCACCTCCTGCCCCCATGCCCAGGCTGAGAGTGTGGGCAGGTGTGAGGTGCCCTCCCAGGCCTGTCCTGGGCACTCTGCAACCAGGTGCCTTGCTCTGCCAACACACCCAGCTGAGCCCTCCCCACGGCCCCCCTTCCTGCCCCTCCCCCTCAGCCCGGCTGAGTCTCGGATTCTCCCAAGTTCCCAGGGTCTATTTTCAGCTGCCTGTCTCCCGGGACCCCCTGTCTGGCCTGTGGTCTGGCCCTGGTTGGGTGTGCTAGGTCCAATGGCCGTTCCTGCCCTGGGCTGACCAGGCATGGGGTTGGGACGGGACAGGCTTCCCGGACAGGCCCCTCCTGTCCTCTGAGCCCCACCTCCAGCACAGGTGGGAAGACTGCTCCATCCCTCCTCTCCCAGAGCACACGTGGCAAGGTGTAAAAGGAGGGGGCTTCCTCAGCCAGCCTTGCCCCCAGTGGGGCTGCACCCCTGCCTGGATTCCACAGACTGGCTAGATGGGGTGCCCCTGCGTCCCTCCCTGCCCTTGAGGCTGGACCTGGTACCCAGCATCCTACAGCCTTAGTGTAGGAATTCCAGAGGCTGGAATTCCAGCTTCCCTGCCCCGTAGCTGGACCCCGCACCCGCACCCCAAAGCCCATCCAGCACTGGGTAAAGTGCTGCCCATACCTGGCCATCCTGGTCCCCAGCCAGCCCTTGCCTGTGCCCCGCCCTCAATGGTCTGGAGCTAGGGGCCCATGCACTGGATGATCTCCTGACCATCTACCCCTCAGGCTACCTCGGCCACCAGTAAGCTGGACCCAGGGCTGGGAGGGAAGTGTGCCCTGCCAAGTCCTGTAGAGGGTCGGGGTGCTAGTCTCAGCTGTGTGGAGTCTGAAGAGGGGCAGGAATTAGGGAAGACCCTGGGAGCGGGGGTACTCAGGGCTGATGCTGTGGTCACTGGCCCAGGGGAGGCTGGGCGGGGCCTGGAGGAAGGGTGCTGGGGGCCGGGGCAGGGGCCAGAGGAAGTGGACACAGGGGTAGCTGCAGGCTGAGCTGGCCCCACAGAGGCCTGGCTGGGGGCACCATCGAGGACCCCACCAGCCCAGCTTGGAGTGGGGGGTACCTTGGGGGTCCTGGCCAGGAGGCACAGGAAGATTGGGTGGTGGGGGTGCAGCTGAGGAGCAGGTGAAGCGGCACAGCTGGGCTCCACAGAGCGGCCACGGTGTGAGCTTGGCCCCACAGGGGCACCAGGGCCTCATGGATCCCTGGACTTGGTTCCCAGGGATTCTGATGGGGAGGGATGGAGCAGATGGCATTTTAGAGTCGCCTCACAGGCTGGGCATGGGTCCCGGTCGGAGAGAGTGAAGGTTGAGGCAGAGCAGTCCCCGAGGCAGGGACAGAAGAGGAGGCACACCCAGGGACAAAAGTGCCCATTCCAGATTCCCTCTCTTTTAGGGGTTGTCTGGGGCTGTAGGCACCCAAGGAAGCCCCTGGCTGGCAGACAGCTGGGGGGGAGGGGACAGCTTCCTGGAGCTGGAGACAGCAAGGGAGCCCTGTTAGTGTCATAGGCATGCAGCCGCCCCCAGCGACACCGCCCAGCGACGGCGTCCAGACAAACAGTAGCTGCAGCCGCCCCGGTTTCCATGGCAATGACTTGAAACAAACACAGCAGGCAGGCGTCATCCTCAAACCCGCCCCGCAGGAAACGGTCCTGCCCCAGCCAGGCCTGGGGGCGGTGCTGCTGTCCCGGCGGGTCAGGGGCTGATCTCTGGAGGAGACCCCTGCCCACATCATCCCCCCCAACCGACCCAGGTGGGTCTTCTAGCACACAAATGGTCCTCCCACCCTCCCCCACCACCGCCCAGGTTTTAGGGAAGGGCACACCGCCCACCACTGTCCTCAGACATAGTTTCCACTGGAGGCTCCCAAGGGAGGAGGACCCAGCTGAACCCTCGAGTCCCCCCGCCCCACACCACAAGCAGAAAGCAGGAATTTCCCATGCAACCCTGGGAGCCCGCAACAAGGGTGGAGATGGGCACTCCGGGAATTCTGAGTTCTCCCGAAACAACCCCTCCCACACCCCCTACAAGGAAGCTTTGGCCTGGCAGGAGGGGGTGAGTCGGGGTCTGGAGCCTGCCTGACCACCCCTCTCCCTGGGGTTGGGAGTGGCCGTCCCTTCAGCGATGTCAGGCCCTGGATGTTCTGGTCGAATTCTAGGTGGGAGGAGACGCAGTGGCCGAACAGGGTGCCTGGCTGGAGGGCATCTGTGGCATGGCTGGACCCCAGAGCCAGCCCAGGACCCACCAGGATGTGGTGGCTGCTCTTGAGACAAAGGGCCCTGAATCCAGGCTCAGCTCCATCAGAGCCCATGGACTGGAGAGTGGCCAGGCCGGGGGCTGTGCCAACGGCTGGGAGCAGGGAAGAGGCATAAAGCCCAGTTGCCCTGTGGTACTGGGTGCAGGGGCCTGGAGGTGGCCAGGTCTGGGTGCCCCTCATTGCAGGAAGGACAGAGGCAACTGCGGGGTGGCCCCGGGGCAGGGCTCAGCCCCGGGGGAAGGTCTTTGCATGGCTGCCCTGTGCTGCCAGAATGGAAGAGCACGCCCTCTAGCGGACACCCGCGGAGTGGCGCATACGGAGGGCAGCCGCAGCCGCGCAGAGGTGCGGGGAGGGGAGGGCTCCTTGGAGCCGCCAGGGTCCCTGGATGAAAGGGCAGAGTCTCGACCACTGAGCAGGCCAGGGGCGAGTCGGTCATCACTCAAACCTTCACGAGAACGGGCAGGGATTCTGTCCCTGGGCCACACCCCAGGCCAAGGCAGGCCTGTCCACAAATGCCTGTCCATCACCCTACGGATAAAAGCTGGAAACAGCCAGGCTGAGACCCTCTGCTCCTGGCTCCGACCACAGCCCCCAAAGCCTCCTGTGCTTCCCAGTCCAGTCCTGGGCTGCTGGAGACCTCTTCCCCACCCACCCTTCACCAGCTTCCCCATTCTCCGCCCGGGACCCCTCCCTGCTCCCCTGCCCCATTCCCTGCACGGCATATCCTCTGCTCTCAGGGCTGAACCCTCCGGCGCCTCCCAGGCTCCACAGACCAGGCAGCTCCGGGCTCTTAGGCCTGCTGTTGGCATTTTCAGGTTCCAGGTTCAACTTTCCTCCAGGGCTCTGTCCTCCATGGACCCCACCCTCACCAGGCCGTGGCCCCGGGATGCCTCCTACCCTCTTTACTTCCTCCCTGCCTGGCATTCTTGCTTCCTCCCCATCTGCGGGGTGGGGGGCAGCACCACCCAAACCAGGGACCATGCTCCCTGCCCCCATCCTCCCTCCTCAGAAACATCCCAGGGCCCCACCCCCACCATCACCCTCAGGAGGAGGGCCCAGCCCACCAGCACCAGACCCAGAGGCGCTGGCTGGGAGCACGCATGGGCCGTAGAAAGGGACACGGTCTAGGGTTTGCAACCTTCCCACAAGCAGAGAGAGTCCTGCAATCCTCAAACCGTTTATTGACAGCACAAGGCTCAGCGGCAGGTGAGCCACGTGAGGGTGTGGAGTGCTTGTGGGGCAGTGTGCACACCAAGCAGGGCATCCCGGAGGGGCGAGCTCGGCCAGGGACACGGTGAGGGCGTGACCGTCACCCACGAAGGGAGCATAAATAACACTGGCAGGTGGGTGGGCAGCAGGAGACGGAGGGAGAGCGGACAGCGCCGCAGGGCCAGCAGGGAAATGCTGGGACAGAGTCACACAGGGGTCAGAGGGTCACGGGACACCCAAGGATGCCAGAGGGGCGGACACAGCAGAGCCTCAGGGATGGGTGTGGTGCTCTGCTCTAGCTGCCCCTTCTCCAACACGCCCGGGCTTGCTATCGGACTGGGCGGCTGGGCCCTCCCCCAGCAGAGCCAAGCAAGGGGCCCCGCAGGGTCGGGGCGCAGGTGGGCCCACGCCTGAAAGCCATGGCCTAGGGCTGGACCTTGCCTTCAGGGTCTCGGTCATAGATGTAGCTGCCCACGGCGCCGGTGTTCACGCCTGGGGAGGAAGGCCGCTGGGGTGGGTGGAGGGAACAGGGCAGAGGGGAGGGCAGGGGGAACACCGCGGACCACCCTGGCCACACTCACCCTTGGGTCCGAAGAGGATTCCATAGCAGGGCTTGTGGCAGTAGGGCTGGCCATCGTGCTGGGACAGAAGGTGGGTGCTGAGGAAGGGGTCCACAGACTCCCTAACCCATCACCCGGAGGCTTGCAGAAGGTGCAGGCCGCCTGGCGGTGGGGGAGAGGCCTGAGCGGCTCCCAGCAGCATCTCCCACCCCCCACGCCCTCCTGGCGCTCTCACCCTTACCCCCTCCAACATCCCTCCCTCCACGCCCCCACGCCCCCTCGCACTCCCCTCACCTCCGCGTGCCCGCCGGGAGTCAGCGTCTTCCCGCAGCGCTCGCAGCGCAGGCAGGGCCGGTGCCAATCCTTGCCCAGAGAAGTCACCTTCTCAGCTGGGAAGGGGAAGTGGTTAGGCTGAGCCCTGGGGGCGCGGGTCAGGGGACAGGGGCGGGATCCGGGCCCGCGGTCGGCACTCACCAAAGTACACCTTCTTGCCGCAGCGCGGGCACGTGTTGGGCTCCCCAGTGAACGTGGTGACGCTGGAGGCTGCGGGGCGGAAGAGTCAGGGCGGGGTGGGGCGGGGGTCCCCACAGCCCCCAGCCCCAGCCCCCAGCCCGCGCCCAGCCCACCTCTGCTGGGCCCCTTCGGGGGGCCGCTCACTTTCCGCTCCTCCGCTCGGGCCGCGGGGACCTCGATGGGGCCGGTGACCTGCGGCCCCTCCGCCAGGGGCTTCTCGTAGATGTAGGAGCCTGCACCCCCGATGTTCACGCCTGCGGGTGGGGGCACGTGGGGTGGGGGCCACAGCCACCTGACGTCTCAGAAAACGGCCCGCTGGGGGCACCAGGCGTTCCGCAGTGGCCGGGAGTCTGGGCCGGGTCTACCCCCACCCCGCAGCGCCCGCGCCCTCCCGGCGGGTCCCAGGGCAGGCAGTGGGCAGCCGCGGCTCACCTTTGGGTCCGAACAGCGTGGCGTAGCAGGGCTTGTGGCAGAACGGCTTCCCGTCATGCTGCAAAGAGGCGCGGTCAGGGCCTGCCCGGAGGTGGCGAGTGGCGACCCCTCCCCCGCCCCGCCCGCGCCGCACAGGGGGCTCACCTCCGCGTGGCCCCCGGGGGTCAGCGTCTTGCTGCAGCGCTCGCACTTGAGGCAGAACTTGTGCCAGTCCTTACCCAGGGAGCTCACCTTCTCGGCTGCGCGGGGGGCGGGGCAGGGGTCAGCGCGGGGCGAGCCGCTCCCCGCTCGGTCCCCACCTGGCAGCCACCACCCCACGCGCTCCGGGAATTCTGACGTCCAGGGAGTCCCCGCAGGCGCCCCCCTTCCACCTGGCAGGCCCTGCACTCCCTCCGGGTCTCATCGCCCCCAGCCCCAAACCTGCTAGAGCCGCCTTCGCCTTCGAGAGGGCCCCGGGGCTGCCCCATTAATCCCCTCAGTGCCTGCGGTGATGGGGCCTGTGCCTGGCCTGCCCAGCTCCAATACCTGCCTCCCACACACACCTCACACCTGCCTCCCCCCCACACACACCTGCCTCCCCCCACACACACCTGCCTCCCCCCACACACACACATACCTGCCTCCTACACACACCTGCCTCCCCCACACACACCTGCCTCCCCCACACCCACCACACCTGCCTCCCACACACACACCTGCCTCCCACACACACACCTGCCTCCCCCCACACACACCTGCCTCCCACACACACACCTGCCTCCCACACACACACCTGCCTCCCACACACACCTGCCTCCCCCACACACACCTCACACCTGCCTCCCACACAAACACCTGCCTCCCCCACACACACCTGCCTCCAACACAACCTGCCTCCTGTCTCCCCACACACACACCTGCCTCCCACACACACACACCTGCCTCCCCCCCACACACACACACCTGCCTCCTACACACACCTGCCTCCCCCACACACACCTGCCTCCCCCACACCCACCACACCTGCCTCCCACACACACACCTGCCTCCCACACACACACCTGCCTCCCCCACACACACCTGCCTCCCCCACACCCACCACACCTGCCTCCCACACACACACCTGCCTCCCACACACACACCTGCCTCCCACACAACCTGCCTCCCACACAACCTGCCTCCCACCCACACACACCCCTGCCTCCCCACACACACACGACTCCCACACACACACCTGCCTCCCCACACACACACCTGACTCCCCACAGACACCTGCCTCCCACACACACACCTGCCTCCCACACACACCTGCCTCCCACACACACCCGCCTCCCACACACACACCTGCCTCCCACACACACCTGCCTCCCCACACACACACCTGCCTCCCCCCACACACCTGACACACACACACACACCTGCCTCTCCACACACACACCTGCCTCCCACACACACCTGCCTCCCACACACACCTGCCTCCACACACACACACCTGCCTCCCACACACACCTGCCTCCACACACACACACCTGCCTCCCACACACACACCTGCCTCCCACACACACCTGCCTCCCACACACACACCTGCCTCCACACACACACCTGCCTCCCACACACACACCTGCCTCCCCACACACACCTGACACACACACAGCTGCCTCCCCACACACACCTGACTCACACACACAGCTGCCTCCCCACACACCCCTGCCTCCCACACACACCCCTGCCTCCCCACACACACCTGACACACACACAGCTGCCTCCCCACACACCTGCCTCCCACACACACACCTGCCTCCCACACACACCTGCCTCCCACACACACACCTGCCTCCCACACACCTGACTCACACACACACACCTGACACACACACACACCTGCCTCCCACACACACACCTGCCTCCCCACACACACCTGACTCACACACACACCTGACACACACACACACCTGCCTCCCCACACACACACCTGCCTCCCACACACACACCTGCCTCCACACACACACCTGACTCCTGACTCACACAGCTGCCTCTCCCCCACATTCCCTCAAACACTTGTCTGACACTCACAGACCTGCCTCTCCGGCGCACCTGCCTCCCCCACACATACGCTCTCCCTCTCACACCTGCCTGGCCCTTGCTCCCCACCAGCTGGGCTCTCATGGGGCCGGCAGCACCCTAATGCTGAGGCAAAGGTGTGCCCCAGAACCTCCAGCTCCCTGGTGGGATGGCCAGGCCCCGTCCCCATGGGGCCTCCAGGCAGGACCCTCATCTGTCTGTAGCTTCCTCGTTCTGAGTAAGCCCTAAGCTCTTCCCCCACCCTAACGCCCCTGGCTGACACTGGTGAGGAAGGTCTGAGGCCAGCTGCTGAGGGTGGGGGAATCCCTGACACCGCCTCCCACCCGCGCCCCCTGTGCTGGGGCTGCTGGGCTGCTTCCCAGTGGACGGAAGCAGAGCCTCCCCAGGGAGCCAGGCAGGAAGAGGTGGTGGAGTGGGGGGCAGGAAGGGCCCAGTAGAGCCGGAATTCTGAAGGGAAGGGGCCAAGCTTCGGGCCTGGGGGGAGGGAGTGTGGAGGCCGGGCCCACCCTGCCTGGCAGAATCTGGCCAAGCCTCTCAGACGGCCGAGGACCAGTGGCTCTCCTGGGCCCCTTTCTTAGCAAGTGGCCCGGCACCCCTTGTCTGGCAGACGTCGGGGAGGAGGACGAGGCTAGGGCGAAGCCCACTCTGAGAGGCGCATGGGAGCTGCTCCTGGCAGTGAGCTGGGACCCCCAGGTGGCCTACAGGTGCAGGGCCGTGAATGCTGGCTCTCCACGGCCCTTGCACAACCCTCTGGAACTGGCCAGGGCCAGCCTCCAGGACACCAGCCCAACCGCAAGGCTGCACCAGCTAAGAGCCCTCGGACCAGAACCACTCCACTCAAGGAAGCTGGGATACAGGCCGGCAGGTCCCCACCGGGTCCAAGCCAGGGCAGGCGTGTCCCAGCGGCAGCAAGGAGGTCTCGATGGCTATCGGCCGTGGCAGCTGCAGCCCAGGGCTGCCAGCACCACTCTGCTCTGGCCATCTCTGGGACGTGGGCCAAGTGGGGGCAGGGAACTGGCCCTCAGACCCGCTGGGTGGGTCGATGGCCACACAGCACAGGTCCGAGTCGGGAACACAGAATCGATTAGGTCTAATGGTTCGGAAGAGCCGCCTGCCCGCTCTGGCCTGCCCGGGCTCTGGGCAGCACCCTCAGTGCACTCTGACGTCCCAGCCTGGGTTCTACTCAGGTGTGAGTTGCGGGGCAGCCTGGTGTGGGGTGGGCAGTATTCCGGACCCTCGTCCTCACAGTGCCTCCAGGGCAGGACAGAAGCCAGCTGCATCTAAAGCGCCTTTGTGTTCCGCTGAGAGCCTGGGCCGGCCGGGCAAGCACAAGGCCTTTCCGGGTTGTCCACAGGACTGCTGGCCAAGACCCTGGAGAGCCAAGCTGGCCTGGCCTGGGGCAGCGTCATGGGCAGCTGGACTGCAGGAGGGCCCTGAGGACCATCTCCCACCCTAAGCCTTGCAGAGACACCCCTCACTGGGACAGGGACCGAGGACTGAGCGGGCTGCAGGCGAGGCAGCCGGAAGCCCCTCGGCTCCCAGCCACGCCAGAAACACTCCAGGCCAAATCCGGTCCCTCCCCAGTGCGAACAGCAAACAACAACTTCAGTCAACCCCCTCCAGCCCGTGAGCGAGCCAGGGAAGCCCAGCTCGGCCTTCCCAGCAGCCATGCCGCATTCCGGGTCTGGGGCCATCAGCGCGAGGGCCTTGTTGGTGGTGGCCCTTCTCTCTGCTTCACTAAGTCTGTGCCCCCCGTGCAGCAGCTGGTGGGTAGGTGGGCAGGGACCTTGCCACTCTGGAGAAGGCTGGGCAGGGAATCAGCCAGGAGGAACGGGCTGGGAAAGGCACACCCAGGCCCAGGGAGTGAGCGAGCCAGGAAGGGGGGGCGAGCCTGGGGGAGGGGTTGCCGACCGAGGGCGCCCGGCGAGACATCCCTCCTCCTGCCACCTGCATCCTGTCCAGGGCTGTCCTGACCTTGAGGAGGCAGGGGTCCCGGACACCTGGGCTGCTTGAGCACAACATCCCTCGCAGGTTCGCGGGGACCCTCGTGTCACACCCACCCCGCCCTACCCCCGTGTGAAACTCCTGGGGAAACTCGCCAAGGGAATGCGTTGGGACAAGCAGGAGGCAGAGGCCAAGGTCGCCCCCGCTTGGACTGAATCCCGACAACAGTCCAGACCCCGCCCAGCTCAGCTCAGCCGAGCCCGGAGTGAGAGTTGGGGGTCACTGTTCCCGGCCACGCCGGCCCAGCCACGTGTTCGCGGGGCAGCGAATGTGGGGGGTCCAGGAGGAAGGGCCCAGGCCCCCGGGGACGCGCAGAAGGCACCCAGGGCGCACTGCCCCGCCCAGCCCCACCCGGCGCCGTCAGAGGAACCAGGGTGCGTCCACGGATCCCCGTGCGCTCCCCAAACCTCGGCCTCATCCCGGGGGACCACACGCCCCGCCAGGGTGGTCCCTGCCCCGCCCCCAAAAGCCGCTTCGGGGTTCGGGTGTGGCCGCCCCCGCTTCCGCGCAGCCCCACCCTGTGGCTTCAGCCGCGTGGGCAGCGCGGCCAGCCATGCTCCGGGACGCGCATCCTCCGGCCGGGGCCGGGGCCGGGGCCCGGGCTGGGCGCACCCCGAGTTACGCCGCGACTCCGCGGCGGGGGACTGGCCGCGAAGGGCGGCGGGATGCGCCGGGCGGCCGGGCTCGGGCGCGCACTCGCACTCACCGAAGTACACGGTCTTGTCGCACTTAGGGCACTTGGAGGCCATGGTCGGTGCGCCCGCTCGGCCCGCGCCCTCCGCCCGCTCTTCTCCCGGCCGCCGCCGCCGCCCGCGCCCAACCCCGCCCGCCCGGCTGCCCGCGCGCCCATTGGCTCCGCGGCCGGGGCGGGGCCTCGAGAACCCGCCCCCCCGGGCTGGGGGCGTCGCGGGGGGGCGTCGCGGGCACCTGCCGGGGATGGCGGGTGCGGGGCGGCCGGGCAGGGCCTGGCGCCCCTGCGCCCCTCGTGCTGGAGGTGGCGTCTACAGGGGCCCGCCCGGGCGACGGCGAAGCCGCCCGCGCCCCGGCTGTTTCCATGGCGACGTCGGGGCCGCCTGGCCCGGCCATCCCAGGGGCCGCGGGCGGGGTGCGGGGAGCCCCGGTGATCCGGGCCTGGGGTCCGCCACGCCCGGCCCTGGGCGCCCAGGCTGCGTTCCGCCGCGGGAAGGGGTCGCGGGCTCCGGGAGGACCCCACCCCCACCCCGCCGCTCGCCGCGCCCCGCGCCCCGCGCCCGCCCCTCTTCTCTTTGTTGCTCGGTTACCATAGCAACAGGCGCGCCGCGGGAGCGGAGTCGGATTCCCGGCAGGCGCGGCCCCCACCCCAGTCCGGGTCTCCGGGCCCCGCCCCGCCCGCGCCCGCGCCCCGCCCCAACACTGTCTGTGGTGCTGAAGGCTCCTCGGGTGGAGGGCAGGGCTCAGGAAGGAAGGCGCCGCCGCCTCCAAAAACAGCGCGAGAAGCGGCTGGAAGGGGTGGGGGAGGTCGGCCTCTGCCTCCGAGGCCGGGAAGGGGCGGCGGGCACCAGCGCCAAGGAGCTCGCGCTAAAAGCGTCCTCTCCAAGACTCCCACCCAGGGGCGGCCCGGGAGGCGGTGGGGAGGTAGGAAGGGAAGGAGGGGAAGGAGTAGGCGTGCCCTCTGTGCCCCGGGCTGGGGCAGACACTCCAGTCCCTTCTCCCGCACCGACCCAGGACCAGCTGCGGGCCTCGCGGCCCAGGCCTGACTTTGCGAGGTCAGGCGGGACATAGAGGGGTCGTGCCAGTCACTCCACCCGAACATCCCCTCCCTCCCCGCCCCGCCCTCCTCCCAACCAGGCCTGCCAGATCTCTGCCCACTGTGCTGCCTCTGCCCTGAAGCCCCGCAGAGCCTGGCCCCAGTCTGGGAAGTTCCACACCCACAGGCTTCCTGGTGCTATGTCCCCGTAGCCCCTTCTCTGAGCCTCCAGGCCCTAGATGAGCCTCGGACTTGGGAGATAGGCAGTTCCCAGAACCCCAGTGATCAGGCCCCACGGGGACAGCTGGCTCCGGACGCCCTTCCCCCAGTGTCTTGGAGGCTGTGGGCTGGGCATGGAGACCTGCCCCGGTTCCTCTGCGTGGGCACCAGGTGTGTCTGTGAGCTGACCAGTGGCCCTTGGTGCTCCTGGACCAGGCCTTCATGGCAGCTCTGGCCTGGCCCTCGGGGCAGCACCCTCCTTCCGCACATACACCCTGCAGCCACTGCCATTTCCATGGTGACAGCAGGCCAGAAACATGACCCCCACCCCCACCCCCATGCCCGACTGACCAGCCTGACCAGCTCCCCCTCTGCACTTGGGACCTGTGCCAGCCAAGGCAGAAGACGGAGAGGAGGCGTCAGCCAGAACCCTTCCTGGGCAGCCCTTCCTCCCTGGCAGGCCCAGGGGTCCCTAGCAGCAGTGCCTTGCCTAGGCTGGATTCATGGGGCCACTGCCAAACCCTCTGCAGCTCCCTGCCCCGTTCAGGCCAGCTTGGAAGCCTGGAGCTAAGCCATTACCCTTCCTGACTTGGCCCCACCTCTGCAGGACAGGGCCCTTCTCGAGGGAGAACACCTGCCCCGAGTTCCCCAACCCTGCCAGAAGAGTGTCTGGGGTGGAGGCAGGCCCCTCCCAGGGTGGCAGCAAAGGAATGGCATTCGGCACTGGCTAGGTGCCCTGGATACACACGGGGGGGGTGGGGGACAAGGAGAGTGTCCAGCTGCTGCACTGCCCTCACCCCAGCCGCAGTCCCTGGGCAGCAGCCAGAGGCTCCCTGATACGACAGCTGTTCTGGGCCTGGCAGGCATGGGTCTGGATCAATGGGTGCAGAGCCGTGGCCTCGGTCTCCACCTGTGAGGCTGTGGTGGGTCACAGGCAGGGGCAGCGACAGAGCAGGATGGGCCCCGAGTGGACAGGGGGCCACAGGACACGGCGGGTGTGAAGGGAGCTGGCAGGGCCAATGGCTGTGAGTGGGGCGGCATCACGCCCCCGGGCAGCAGTGGTCTGGTGCCTTCTGCCATCCTGTGACACAGGCAGATGGTAGGCAGGGCCCCCACTCAGCTCCACTGCAGGAAGCCAGGGCTGGGCAGAGTGGGGGCCAAGAGGCCCCTGGCAGGGAGGAGTGGAGCTGGCAGGACAGGCCTCTAGGCATGACAGCACGATGGCCTTGCTACCCTGAGACGCCCCTGGCCCTGGGGAGCTGCAGCCCTGCAGGGTTGCTGGTGCAGGGAGCAGGCTGCTGTCCCATCAGCAGGGAACGGCCACATGAGGACACAGCAAAGCTGGGAGACCCTAACCCTGCTCCCCCCAGCCCATGCCCTTTCTAAGCCCAGGTTGAGACCCCTGAGCAGCCCAGGCCCCATCTGGCACAGGTGGCCAGAGCCCGGCCCTGGAAGACATTGAGGCCTGGATGTCTGGCCGGGGAGGGTGTCTAGCCAGGGAGGGCATCTAGGGTAGGAGAGGACCCCTCTTCTCAGGGCCTCCCCACCCTTGGGAGACCAGGACCTGAGACACCTCACAGTCCACATGTGGACTCCAGAAAAGGACAGGACAGGGGGTGGACGAGCTGCTGAGGCCAGCATCGTGGGGCAGGCCTTGGCCTGGGGAAGGGGGGTGGCACTCAGGCAGGCGAGGGGGCTGGGGCCTTCACTGAGACCCTGCCCCTTCCTCCAGATCCCCGGGGGCTGGAAAAGGCCTCAGAGGCGGCTGTGTCCTTCATGAGGTCAGGGGCCTGCTCTCCAGGCCCCCATGAGGCACTACAGACAAGTCTCCTCAGGCTGTGGGGTCACTTGGATACAGGCTACAGATTCTGGGGTTGGCTGCGGGGGGGGCAGGGTGTGCACTGCAGCTGAGTCCCCAACCCAGTCCTGTCACGGCTGGGCCCCAGCACAAATTCCCAGGGGAGGCCAGGACGCACCCCCCTTATCTTTGTCTTCCAGGAGGCAGCAAAAGTGGTTTCTATTTTAATTCCCTGGCTGAGAGATTACTGCGTGACAGGCGCCTGGGTGGGCACAGCTCCAGGGAGAGGCAGAGGAGCCACCAACCCCGGGAGAGGCCTGGGTGGGCCCCTGCTGGCCGGAGGAGGTGGCGTGGCCCGAGGGGTGGTCTGCAGCCAAGCTATCCACGGGACCCCTCCTTCTGGCGGCCTGGCCTGTCCCTGTCCCTGCACGTCGGGTGCCCGGGGATGGGCCAAGCAGGGCCTCTGAGAACATGCTTACTGAAATCTGAGCAGATTCTCACTGTTGAGAGCGCACACCTGCTGGGGGCCGCAGCTCTGGGCAGAAACCCTCAGGCGGCTGGGGCCAGGCTCTGCATAACCAGGAGGTTGGGCCCCCAGCTGGAGCTCTCCAAGGCCTCGCTAGCCCAGCTGTGCCGGCTGCCCTGGTGGGAAGGAGCCACAAGCCCCAGGGTCTCCGGCAGGGCCAGCTCTGCCTGGTAGGGGGCAGCCCCAGGCCCACACACACTAACGGTTTCAGCCCTGCTGCACTGGGGAAGCGGGCTGGGCCCCGAAACCCCTTGCTGCCCCTTGTGGAGGTAGAGGGGTCATGCCAGTCACGCCACCCCCACACCCCCACACCCCCACCCCGGCCTCCTCCCACCCAGGCCTGCCAGACCTCTCTCCACCGTGCTGCCTCTGGCCTGAAGCCCTGCAGAGCCTGGCCCCAGGCTGGGAAGTTCCGCACCCAAGGCTTCCTGGTGCTATGTCCTCGTAGCCCCTTCTCTGAGCCTCCTGGCCCCATCTGAGCCCCGGACTTGGGAGACAGGCGGAGGGCACTGCGCCAGGCCCGACAGGGAGAGCAGCAGAGCCTGGAGGGTGGCTCTCCAGGGGCGTCGCGCTCCAGGGACGGTGGGGGCCCCAGGGCCTGAGTCAGGGAGAGGGACTGGAACAAAAGAGGAAGGACCAGTTGGTTTTTTTCTTTTTATAAGATTTTTTTCTTTGTTTTTGTTTAATATGAAAATTACTTGAAAAGACAAGGGGCCAACCCCGCCAGGCAGCTCGGCCGGCCGCGGCCGCACGATCCTAACATTCCGGGTGTAAGTTACAGAGCTCAAGTTCATCTACAAAAAAAGTAATAAAAATAAAATTTAAAATGGCACCTTCAACAGAACACAACAAAACCGTAGGGCCCGGCCTCCGGGCAAGAGGCCCCGCAGCACAGGGGCACGCGCGGGCGGCCCCTCATCTCCGCTCCAGCCGAAAGTAAACACAAAGCTAAGAACACAGCTCCTCGCGCTCGGGAACGAGTTAGCGGCGCCGCTTCCTCCTCCCCCGGCGTCCGCCGAGGGGCGCGTTTCTCTGCAGGTGAGGGCGGGAGGTGGGGCGCTAACAAACAGGGCGGGCGGCGGGCGGGCTGGGAAGGGGCCGCGCGGGCTCTGGGGCGGGCGAGGGGCAGGGGCGCCGCGGGCGGGGGCGGCCCCTAGTCCTCGATGACGATGGGCTCGTCGTTGACCGGCGCGGGCGGCGGCGGCCGCAGCGGCAGAGCCTGGCTCTGGCGCAGGGCGATGGGTTTATAGGGCCGGCGGGCAGCACGCTTGGTTTCCGAGGACGAGAGCAGTTTGCGGATCTTCCTGTGGGCAGAGGGGGCGGTGAGGGCCGGGACGCTGCTCGGAGCCCGCCCACCTGCCCCGGGAAGGCCCCACCTGGTCTCCTCCGTGGCCATGTAGAACACGTCATCTGGGGCGTCGATCCAGTTCATCCGCCGCCGCTTGACCGGGGGCAGGGAGCCCCCCCGGATCAGGCGCACTTTGGTGGGGTAGGGCTTCCCGTTGAGCAGAAGGTTCCGGCTTGGTCCCTGCAGAGGGGGTGCGCTTCCTGGGCAGCCGGCCGAGGGCCAGCTCCACCTCAACCTGCGGGCTCCTGCTGAGCGGGACCCCAGCCAAGGCCGCCTGGCGACGCCCCCACCACCCCATGAGCTGCTCGCATTCCCGCCCCGGCCCAGGGCGGCCCTGAGGCCTGTGTGGCCCACACCACTGGCCTGGCGCAGAGGCCACGGCCCCGATATGCTGCAGCCCCTCTGGTCCTGCCAGGCCTCCGGGAGGCTTCCACGTGGCACTGGGCAGGGCCGGCTACCCCCGAGAGCTTCCCAGGGGTGAGCCCGTGTGTGCCACATCGTGGCTGTCCCTCTTACCATGTGCCTGGGCTGTCCGTGGTTCGCCAGACCTGACGAGAAATGGAGAAGAGAAATGAGGCTCAGAGAGAGCGTGTCCTGCACCCCCACCACCCACAGCTGCCTCGGACACCCCGAGACAACGGGCCGGGGCCACCCACCAACCAAGCCACAGCCACACCCGGGATGGGCCTGGGGGACGCGGGGCCTCGCCTCCCCAGGTCCTGGGCCTCCTGGCGGCCCCACTGCTCTCTGGTCGGCGAGAGACACATTGGCTCGAGCCCCAGGCAGGAGCCCAGGAGCCTTGGACGTCACAGCTGCCTCTGCACAGGGGCCGGGCCGCCCACCCACTCGCCTGCCTGTGCAGAGACAAGCAAAGCGTGGCACGGCCGTCGGTGCAGCAGTGGCACGAGCCCCTCTGTGGGCAGCCATGCTGTAGGCCCTGGCCCACCAGGAGGCCGGGCTTCTTCCCAAGACTCCAAGCTGCCTTCGCTGGCCAGGTCCAGGGCGTCAAGAGCCATCAGCCCCGGCCGGAAACTCAGGTCGCCGCCCACTGCCCCTGCTGGGCCCCAGCCACCCTGGCAGGTGCTCGGGGTGGGGTGCCAGAGGCCTCTGAGTTCCCACAGTAAGGAGCCCAAGGGGCACTGTGGGAGCCGGGCCGAGAGGCAGGCCACGCTCCTGGTGACCCCCAGCCAGGCCCAGGACCTCCACTGCGATCCCCTGCTGCCCTGCCTGTGAGTGTGAGCGTGGGCACATAGAAGCTGGTCTCAGGGCGGCTCGGCTCCCAGCAGGACCAACCCGGAGAGGACGGGACTCCATACTCAGTCAGGTGCCAGGCCCGGGAGCACTGGAGCAACCTGCCAGCTCCAAAAACGCTGTTCAGCTGAGGCTGAACAGAAGTGGCCTGTCCAGCCCTCCCCACCTGCAGCCACCCCTTAGCTTGGGGCACTCCCCTAGGGGCCAACTTGGGCCCTGGAGCCCTGGGTCAGCCTTTCCCTACCAGCTGGCTTAGCCCTGCCGGCAGGGTGGGGTGGGGGCCCAGGTGCCTGCTCCATAGCGCCCCTGAGCAGCGGCAGCCACACCTCAGGGGACCTGCCGTGAGCCAAGGCCCAGTGCCCAGGGCTGGCCACTAGCACAAAAGCTACTTACCCAGGTAAGTGCCTACCAGAGTGGTGGACGGCAGAGGAAAGAAACACATGCTTTATGTTAGTGAGCCGCACGCACCGTCTGCAGGCCCCGCAGGTGGGGACAGAGCAGGGGCAGCTGGCCGGGTTAGAACGCCAGGGCTCCACGTAGTGGGCAGGCAGGGCCTTGCCTGAGCTCAGCTCACACCTACCCAGGTTGGACAGAGACCCCACCCCGTGTGTGCCAACGCCCCCGGGAGCCGTCTCTACCCAGCCGGCCCCTCTCCAGCGCCGGGGTCCTGGCCCCACACGTCAGGACAGGCACTACCTCTGTGGCTGAGCCCTCTGAGCCCAGGGCCCCGCCCAGCCAGGCGGCGTGCAGTGGCACTCCCTCACGAGCGTGGCACGGCTGGGGCTGGAGTGTGAGGTGTGGAAAGATCAATGGGAATAAACTGGCTTTGATCTAACCTGCTGGTTAACCGCTGTTTACAAAATAAAACGAAACTGGAACATGCCTGCTGACAAGGACTTCCTCCTGCTTCTACCAATGTTCCCAACGGCAGGTGTCCCGGGACAGCCAGGTAAAGCCAGCCTGGAGTGTGCCAGCCTGGGCCGGTGTGGCCAGGACTAGGCCACGGTGGCAGCCCCAATACCAGATGGCTGGGCGGGCGCCCCACAAAAGGAGGGTGGTGGTGGGCTTGGGCCGGGACAGAGACACCGCCAAGGGCTGGCAGATGGAGGCAGCGGGGGCAGGCCAGCTGTGCGTGTCCAGACAGGCGGAGACGGGGGAGCCCAGCACCTGACCTCAGGCCCACCCTGCACCTCAGCTCACGGGCTGACCCCATGGGACATGCCTGCCAGGGCACCCGAGAGGTTCGAGAGAATGCTCCGAGGGGACAGGGCTGGCTGGGCTGGACGGCCACTGCCCACAGCCACCTCCAGGTCCCCAAACCGGCCCTGCTGCCCTGGCCAACACCCTGAGTGAAAGCTGCCTGGGGAGGGGTTGCAGGCACGTCCACACTGGCAGGCCCAGCACCCGCACACCCGGCCCAGGCCTGGGTGCACCCGGGTCCCACACACCTGGCCTCCCCATGCTGGGCTTGGCCCTATCTGCTCTTCCCTGAGGGTCCTGAGGTCCCACAGCCCCTACTCCAACCAACCGGCACAGAGCACCGAACCCATCACCCGACAGAAGGCTCCAAGCCTGGGTGCAAGCTCAGTCACCCACAGCCTGCCGGACAACCTGACTGTCCCCACTGTCCCCCCGCAGGCAGGCGCACGAAAGGATTGCAGGCACAGCACGGGCGGCCCACAAGCTGAGGCTGGCAGCATGCGGGCGGTCACAGCGCGATGGCAGACAGCGCAGGCAGGGCGACGGGGCCACACGTGCCAGGACAGTCCACTGACGGGGCGCGGGGCCAGGGGACCGAGGGCCAGATGCCTGGTTTCGGGGGGGGTCTCAACAAGGGACCAGTGGCGTCGGGAGGAGCGGGGGGACTGGGCCGTGGCCTGGCTCCCGTGGACTGCCCCAAGCACGGGCCCCGGGCCGCCCGCCGCAGGGACACAGCAGCACAGCGCAGGTATCACGGGCGCAGCGCCCGCCCGTGGCCCCAGGCCTTACCCCTACTGGGCATCAAGAGGCGCTTCTTCATGTTGCCTGGCAGCGCCGGGGCAGGAGAGAGGGAGAAAAGACAGCGTCAGCGCGCACCGCGATCGCCCCGGGTGGTGACGAGGGCCACGCTCACCGGGCAGGGCAGGCCCGGACTCCCGGGCGGGGGCCACTCACCGTCCACCCCGTTGTGTTGCTCATAGCTGCGCTTGCCCAGGATGGTGGGGGAGCCGTTGTTGATGACGGGGGTCGCCTTGGCGGGTGTCAGGCTGCTGAGCACGCTGGACACGCTCTTCACGGGGTCAGGCTTGGGGGGACGGGGGTGGGTCTCTGCCGGGAATGACACAGGCAGAGCAAGTCACCTTTGCCCAGCAGGGGGCAGGCGGGCGGCCTCCAGCCCTCATGATTCCGGGACACCACCAGGAACTTGGCCCCATCCTGACTGGGGTGGACGTGGAGGGGTCGTCACAGAACCAGGGGCCCAGGAGCTCCAAGTGCCCTCCGCGGGGGCATGCCCAGGCCAATCCTGCACCCCAGGGCTTCCAGGGAGCAGGGAGACCGCCTGGCAGCGCCCAGGCCCCTCCGCCCCCAGTCAACAGGGTCCAGACACTGGCCGTGAGCACAGCACGCCTATTAACCAGGCTGCTGCTCAGACCGTGAACCGACCACCCGGCCAGCCTAGCCAGGGACACAGCTGCTGACGGCCAGCCCTGACACCGGCCACCTCTTCCCACAGGACAAGGGCCCACGACCCTAAACAGGGGGCAGTGCCAAGGCCACTTGAGTGTGCAGAGCTCACTTAGCTCAGGGCTCTGGTATGTGTTCCCAGGACAGTCACCCTTGCGTCAGGAGGGCGGCCGCACAAGCCCACTCCAGCCCAGCACACTGGTGAGCCGCCCCCCACCACCACTGACGTCTGGCCCAGCCCCCAGGCTGCTTCCGGCTGGGCGAGGGTAGCTGGCTGAGGTTCTCGGGTGTCCTCAGACCCTCAAAGGCAAGGGAACCCTCACCCGAGGCTGCGGGCCGGGTGTGCCCCTCCCCCTGCCCAGGCCCTGCAGAGGCCCCAGTGCTGCTCCCGTGGTGTGGGCGTGGCTCAGGGGTGTACTCCCTGCAGGTAACAGGTGTCACCCTGTCTCAGCGTCATTACAGGCATGGGTGTACCCCACCCAAACCCCAGACCTTCAGGCCCCAGGGACGATCAGAACACAGGGACCAGGGCAGGAAGGCTGGCAGGGAAGCCCCCTGGGTGTGCCTTGAGGAGGCTGGCCCCGCAGAAGACAGGGCAGCAGTCACTCCGCCTGGACCCCATCAGGCCCCAGGAGCAGAGAGCAGCCTGGGTCCCGGTGGGTCTGCCTGAGGCTGGCACAGTGCAGAGTACCCCAAAAGGACAGTTCCAGGCCCTGGGGAGCTGTCCCGGAGCTGCCGGCTAGAGAGGGCTGGGAGCACCCGTGCATGAGCTTGGGTCAGAAGCTGCCCACAGGCAGCACCAGGAGCCCTCCTCGCACCCGGCCTGCTCACCGAGATACCGGAGCACGGCTTCCAGCGGCTTGCGCACCGCCTGCTTCAGCACCAGTGGGCTCTGGGAGGCTTCGGGTAGCCGCGCTGTGCCTGCAGGGACCACACAGCGTGAGGGGTGTGGTGCCCCAGGGAGCACGGGACCCTGCCTGCGCCTTGACCCGGGAGCCCTCGCGGGGCTCGGCCACGCCAGCACCGGAAGGAAAGGGGGCTCCCTGGTCCAGGACTCACCTCGGGGCTGCGGGCTGGGCCCCAAGCCCTCCCCACCACCTGTAGGAACAGCGTAAGCGGGCGTCAGGGTGACTCACACTCGGCCTTGATGGCCGCGCTGTTGATGGGCAGGTAGGGGTGCCTCGCGGCGTGCCACGGGCGCAGGATCTCACGGCACAGCCGCCGGGCAATCCGCGTCAGCTTCGTCGTGTGCAGATAGAAGGCCTGCCGGGTCTTCATGGCAAACTTGGGGCTCCCGCTGCTCCGGGCTGGAAGGCCGTGGGGACTCTGCGGAAGGGGGCGCAACCGCCCCGACACAGCGCCATGACCGGGGGCCGAGCACCGCAAGGCGGACGCGCCCGCAGCCGACAGGGCGGGCACCCCCCCCTTACCATGTTACTGCGGTTTGGTCCTGGCCGCTCTCCATCTAACCGGGTTGGCATTTTCAAGCCACCATATTTCTTCCAATATGTCCAACAAGATGCGCAGAGACGACACTGCATGTTAGGGGGACCCCAAGAATACCACTGGTAAGACTGTGTGGCTACGGACAACAAAGTTGGAAATAGACGGATTCTTAAGCAGAACCAGCGATGCCAGAGGATCCCCGCCGCCCCCACGCCCGCCGCCCCACCGCCAGGCACCCCACACACGTCCCCGAGGCCTTCCCAACCACACCCACGGGACACAGCCCCCACCGTCCGTGGGCCTCTCCCAGGCTGGGCCGTGCTGGAGCCCTCAGGGCCAGCACAGGCGCCACGGCCCACGAGGCGGGCGTGCGGTGTCCCCGGCCTCCCAGGGCACTTACTGTAACAGCTCTCGCAGGCCCGGCCAGCCCCAGGGCTCTGGCCCGGCGCACCCGTGCCATTCACCACGCCGGCTTTGACGTTGTTGACGCTGATTTGGTTCGGATTTGGCTTGTTACTTAGGGGAGGAAAGGAGGGAGGAAGGACTTGCAGGCGCACGAGCCTCGAGGGCCCGTCTGCCCAGCACACGCCGCGGCCGACCGCCTCGCCCAGAACCACGTCCCGGCACCCTTCGGCCGCGGCTGACCGCCCTCGCCCCTGGCAGGGATCTTCCTTTCTCCCCTTTCAGTTCCTGGAAGTGGCTCCCGCTGAGGTCTGAGCCGCTCTCCGGGTCCCCCGAGCTCCTCCCCAGCATGGAGCCCAGCTCAGGGACCGAACCCTGGCGGTGTGTGTTGGAATCCGAATGCCCCCTTACTGGCCAGGAGTCCAGGACAATGGAGACATGGCCACTGTGTCTGCAGCCAGAGCCACCCAGCCCTGAGCCACCCTCCTGGGGGCTGCCCCAGCCTTCCCGGCCTCCGAGTCCGAGCTTGCTGTGCCCGCCCTCCCTGAACCCCGGGGCCATGAGGACCGCGGCTGGGAGGCATCGGAGTCCGAGCTTCCTGTGCCCGCCCTCCCTGCACCCCGGGGCCGTGAGGACCGCGGCTGGGAGGCGTCGGAGTCCGAGCTTCCTGTGCCCGCCCTCCCTGCACCCCGGGCCCGTGAGGACCGGCTGGGAGGTGTACTTACTAGTTGGGAATATAAACTTGCTTTAACTTGCTCTCCGCTTCAGCAGCTTTCAAGCGTTTCTTAAAACAAAAGAGAAGGTCAGAGGTCAGCGGGCCAGGCCCCGGTGGGGGCTGCGGTGCAGACAGACTGGAGGCCACAGGGAGGGACACCAATGTCTCCCCAGTGCCGTCTCCCCTGGGGAAGAACTTTGTGAAAAGAGCCCCAGAGAGGGAAGGAGCGGAGCCTCAGACGCCCAGGCGGGGCTGCTGCGGGGACACAGCCGAGCCGGGGGCTCCGGCGCCTTCCTCCCGTCCCGCCTGCTGGGGAGAGGAGGGGCGCGCGATGTGGAGGGCGGGCTCACCTGCTGCACGTATCTGTCGGTGGTCTTCCACATGTAGTAGTACTCAATGATGCTGGTGAGCGACTTCCACGGGAGCTGGCAGGAGGAGGCGCGTCACACGAGCAGGGAGGGGCAGGAGGGAGGCACGTCACATGGGCAGGGATGGGCTGTGGCCAGAAGGCCATGCAGGGGGCAGGAGGGCTGTGGCGGGAGGTGGGAGGGCAGGGTGTGCATGGTGCCCGGAGGCCAGGCTCCTGAGGCAGGAGGGTGCGGAGGGCAGCTGAGAGGCAGGTTACCCCCACCAGGTGCCAGAACACTGTGACGCCAGGGCAAGGTCGAGACCCTGCCAAGCGGCACTGACAACCCGGCCTCCAGCTCAGCCTTTTTTTTTCTTTTGAGATGGAGTCTCACTCTGTCGCCCAGGCTGGAGTGCAGTGGTGCGATCTTGGCTCACTGTAACCACCGTCTCCCAAGCAATTCTCCAGCCTCAGCCTCCTCGGTAGCTTGGACTACAGGTGCCTGCCACCACACCTGGCTAATTTTTGTATTTTTAGTAGAGACGGGGTTTCACCCTGCTGGCCAGGCTGGCCTCGAACTCCTGACCTTGTGATCCACCCGCCTCAGCCTCCTCAAGTGGTGGGATTACAGGTGTCCGCCACCGCGCCCGGCCTTCTCAGCCGTTTCTTAAAGTTGTACTTTATTTTCTGAATTTCTTAAAACACTCCTTTTCTGGGTTAGAGTTTAACTTGGCTGGGTGCCATTGCTCACACCTGCAATCCCAGCACTCTGGGAGGCCAAAGTGGGTGACTCGCTTGAGCCCAGGAGTTCAAAACCAGCCTGGGTAACATGGCAAAACCTTGTCTCTACAAAGATTTTAAAATGAGGCAGGAGAATTGAGGCTGCAATGAGCTGTGATTGAGCCACTGCACTCCAGCCTGGGCGACAGAGCAGGACCCTGCCTCAGAAAGAGTTTAACTTGGCCAGGGGCAGTCACTCACGCCTGTAATCCCAGCACTTTGGGAGGCCGAGGCGGGTGGATCACGAGGTCAAGAATTCAAGGCCAGCCTGTGAAAGCCAGTCTCTTTTAAAAATAAAAAAACATTAGCTGGGCATGGTGGTGCATGCCTGTAATCCCAGATACTCAGGAGGCTGAGGCCAAGAACTGCTTAAACCTGGGAGGCGGAGGCTGCAGTGAGCGGAGATCGCGCCACCGCACTCCAGCCTGGGCGACAGAGTAAAACTCTGTCTCATAAAAAGATAAAAAGTTTAACTTTACGACTTCCTTCTCCCATCTCCGTTCTTTCTACACCCTACCTGAACTTCACTACTCGCCTTCATGTGTTTTTCACCTTTTGTACACAGCGGTGATAAAGTCAGGGAGTTCCTTTTAGGGCTTCCTTGGTTATAATCCCAACAATTTCAGATTGGCAGTGTTTTCACCAAGATTATCCGCTAATATTCTGCTATTGTGTTCTGGGGTTCTATCTTAAGCTTTTAGAATGTCACCTTTTAACATCTAGGAGCTTGAGTTTTTTTTTCTTTTTTTTTTTTTTTGAGATGGGGTGTCACTCTCGCCCAGGCAATGGCGCGATCTCGGCTCACTGCAACCTCTGCCTCCCGGGTTCAAGCGATTCTCCTGCTTCATCCTGAGTAGCTGGGACCACAGGTGCTCGCCACCATGGCCGGCTCTTTTGTATTTTTAGTAGACAGGGTTTCACCATGTTGGCCAGGCTGGTCTCAAACTCCTGACCTTGTGATTCACCCACCTTGGCCTCCCAAAGTGCTCGGATTACAGGCGTGAGTACCATGCCCGGCCCTAGGGCTTGAGCTTTTCAAGTCCAGCACTGAGGTCTGAGGATGTCACCTGCAACGTTCTCGCTTCTCTGGTATTTACCACCGTGATCAAGGTCACCGACCTTCCACGGACACAGACAGCTAAGTGTGCTCTGTGGCCGGGATTTCTCTAAATAACCTGCCTGATTAAATAGGGTTCAGATCTTTCCTCAGCCTGGTCCACTGCATCTGCCAGGAAGGAGAGCAGGGCCAGCTGCCTCCACACGGCCCCCGAGCTGCAGCCTCCCAACCCCGTGCCTAGACACAGCCCCCCAGGCCCAGCCTCCCAGCTCTGAGCCTGGACACAGCTTCCCAGCCCAGCCTCCCGACCCCGCACCTGGACACGTCCCCCCAGCCCCAGCCTCCCGACCCCGCACCTGGACACGGCCCCCCAGCCCCCGCCTCCCGACCCCGCACCTGGACACGGCCCCCCAGCCCCAGCCTCCCGACCCCGCACCTGGACACGGCCCCCCAGCCCCAGCCTCCCGACCCCGCACCTGGACACGGCCCCCCAGCCCCAGCCTCCCGACCCCGCACCTGGACACGGCCCCCCAGCCCCAGCCTCCCGACCCCGCACCTGGACACGGCCCCCCAGCCCCAGCCTCCCGACCCCGCACCTGGACACGGCCCCCCAGCCCCAGCCTCCCGACCCCGCACCTGGACACGGCCCCCCAGCCCCAGCCTCCTGATCCTGCACCTGGACACAGCCCCCCAGCCCCTGCCTCCTGATCCTGCACCTGGACACAGTTCCTCAGCCCCAGCCTCCTGATCCCGCACCTGGACACAGCCCCCCAGCCCCCGCCTCCCGACCCCGCACCTGGACACGGCCCCCCAGCCCCAGCCTCCCGACCCCGCACCTGGACACAGTCCCCTGCCCCAGACCCCTAAGCACTGCCTCGGGAGGGAACCACATGCAACAGGGTGTCCCTCGAATTCTGCCCCGGTCTGAGCCTAGTTGGTGAATTTCATGTCTAGACCTCATCCTCTTGTCTGAAAAAGCTCTGCTCTTCTGGGTGTTTTTAAGCCTGGAGAGATCTCTATCTGCTTTACAGAGGCTGCTGGCCCCGGGGACAGTCGGGGACTCCTCCCGCCTGGCAAGCTCACCCCTCGGCCAGACACCCCCACACAAAGCTGCGGCGGGGCCTCCGCGAGAGCCTCACGGCTGGCCCTTCAGGTCCAGGTGCCCGACTCAACCCCGTGTTGTCTCCAGAATTCAGCTGCTTCTCCAGCCTCTGCTACACTGGTCTGAGTGCTGCTGCTTGGAATGGTGCTTCTCATCAGATACCAGCAACCCCGCGGGGGCCCAGCACCTCTGGAGGCCCCTCCCTGCCCTGGCACAGGCCCCACCTCCCCAGGGCTGGCGGTCTGGGGCCCCATCACCTTTACGTGGCTGTGCTCCTCTCTCTGGGGACCCACTGGATGCTCTTCTAACAGATTAGTTTAAAAGTATCTTTTTTTCTTTTTTTGAGACACAGTCTCGCTCTGTAGCCAGGCTGAACTGCAGTGGTGCGATCTCGGCTCCCTGCAACCTCTGCCTCCCGGGCTCAAGCAATTCTCTGCGTCAGCCTCCTGAGTAGCTGGGATTACAGGCGCCCACCACCACGCCTGGGTAATTTTTTGTACTTTTAGTAGAGATGGGGTTTCACCATCTTGGCCAGGCTGGTCTTGAACTCCTGACCTGATGATCCACCCGCCTCGGCCTCCCTAAGTGGTAGGATGACAGGCATGGGCCACCGCACCAGCCGGTTTGAAAGTATTTCACGGGAGCTGACAGCGGGAGGTGGGGAGTCCTGATGTGGAGGTATAGGGAGGGCAAGACCCCGCAGCATGAAGAACCTCTAGGCCTGTCGCTGGGCCAAACTCACAGGAGACAGAGGACAGGGACACGAGGAAAGAGAGGCTCAGCTTAGTCAAAAACAAAGCAAAACCTATTCAAGAGGCTGAGGCAGGAGAATTGCTGGAACCCGGGAGGCGGAGGTTGCAGTGAGCCGAGATTACGCCACCGCACTCCAGCCTGGGCCACAGAGCGAGACTCCGTCTCAAACAAAAACAAAAACACAGCAAAACCAAGCCTGGGGCTGGAGGGGGTGGCCAGGGAGGGAAGGTCTCGGTGAGGATCCCTGGCCTCCGCCACCCGGGCCGACGCTCATCCTCGTTGTGCGGCAGCCCCTCTATGCCCAGGCCCCGCTGGCGCCCCCACGCCTGTCTGCTGAGCGCACACACGGCCTCCTTGGCTGAGCCGCGGTGTGACAGGAGGGACTATGGCGGCTGAGTGCAGCCGAAATGGAACTCGCAGCTCCACACAGGGCATCAGGGTGCAGGACAGGCTCCCTGGACGCACGCCCCACAGCCCACCCGGAGACAGGCATGGCCAGCCACTCCCCTGCTGCCATCATCGGTACTCACAAAATCTTGCTGAATGTCCGTGAAATCCTTCCCGTATTTTTCCAGGGCCTCCTCGAAAAGGTTGGCCTCTGATGCCGACCACTCCTCCATCTCATCCCTGCAGAGCACGGGCCCGCCCTGTGGCACCAGCGCCGAGATGGCCTTGGAGATGTCGTAGATGTTCTTGTGGAGCGTGTCCATGGCGTGGAACTGTGGCAGGAGACAGCGGGGTCACCCGGGCTCCTGTGGCACGGCACTCCTGCCACTGCCTCAAGGGGCTGGATCCCCTGCTGCGGCCCCGGCAGCCCCTCCCTGCACCCTCTGCACAGGCTGGCCGAGCTTGGGGTGGATAGGAAAGGCCAGTCCAGCTGGAACAGCACCTCCGCAGGGGCCCTAAATGCCTGGGGCAGGGGCTGGGCCCAGGTAGCAGGGAGGGTGCAGCCACCTTGGGCCGTGGGTCACCCAGGTCCCAGCCCTCGGCCCACTCACCAGGGTGATGTCTCGGGAGGCGGCAGCGGCACTCATGTGCAGGCTGGGCTGCCGGACAGAGCTGCTGCAGTCCAGGGCCCGTGCGAAGGTGCCCACGGAGCTGGGGAGCGGAGACACGCTAAGTGCTGTGCAGGACAGGCAGGGGCTCCACCCATGCACCCCACTCCCCAGGCGCAGGGGACCAGGGGCCATGGGCAGCAGGCAGCAGCCTGCAGGCGGTGTGGACGCCTTGTGCCCCAGGGCCCAGCACCCACCCCGGAACCCACGTGCATCGGACTGAGGGCATCCTGATTGATTGGCAGCCACCCCGGGGCTTCTTTGGGGTTTTCTCTACCTCCCAGGCTGCTGGCAGGGAAGGTGCATGGTCCTCTCCTAGGCCTCAGCCTTCGCTCCGGCCCAGGGCTCTGCTCCCTGATCAGGCCCAGCCCACTTGCTCCCAGTGGCCCAGGAGTGGGAGCCCCATCAGGGACACGTGTGCTGTACACAGGCCACCCTTCTATTTAATGAAAGCCCTGGGCCCCACGCTCCAGAGCCTCTCTGGAAACTGCTGGGGGGTTCTCAGGGCTGCAGCCCATGGGCTTCATGTTGCAATATGGGATCCAAGACCCCCACGTCCCCGACACCCACCACAGGGCAGGGAGAATGGGAGCTCCGGTCACCGCCCCTGCTGGTCTTGCCAGGAGCAGGACTCACCGGGCCACCACCAGGAACTGGTCAATCTGCTTGTCTGTGAGTGGGTTGTGCGCCTCCCACACCTTGGTCTCCAGCTTGGACTGGTCTCGGCCATCCTCCTCGCCTACAGGGAGGAAGTGTGACCTTTCCAGCATGCCGGGTCGCGCCCCTCCTCCCCGGGTGCAGGGAGCTGCTGGGAGGGGGAGGGGGAAGAGCTGCACGGCCCGGTAGGTGAGGCCAGGGTGTGAGGTTGGATGGAGGCCGTTGCACACACAGGTATACGCACGCACATTCGGCACGCGGTAGCCTCTCAACCCGGGGATGGGGTGCACACTTGAGGGGCCTCCTAGCCCCCCGCAGAATGCAGGGCTCTAAGAACCGTGGCCACGACACATGGGAAGGCTGGTTTGTAAATTTCAATCAAGCTTTTTATTTCTTTATTTATTTCTGAGATGAGGTCTCGCTCTGTCACCCAGGCTGGAGTGCACTGTAGTGATCTCAGCTCACTGCAACCTCCACCTGTTAGGTTCAAGCGACTCTCCTGCCTCAGCCTCCCGAGTTGCTGGGACCACAGGTGCTGACAGCACACCTGGCTAGTTTTTGCATTTTTAGTAGGTACGGGGTTTCATCATGTTGCCTAGGCTGGTCTTGAACTCCTGACCTCGGGTGATCCACCTCCTCGGCCTCCCAAAGTGCTGGGATCACAAGTGTGAGCCATGGCGCCAGGCCCAAACTTTTTATTTTGAGATACTCAGATTCACCTGCTGTTACAAGAGGGTCCTGCCACATCACAGCAGTGGCGGACCATCTCCAGGACCTTCTAGGGGCACAGGCTCCCTCCTGGCACCTCTTCAACTTGACGGGCTGTGGGGCAGCCACTGCTCAGCCCGGCACAGCCAGAGCGGGGGGCGGGGGACCCGGGGGCCACCGGCTGTTTCCTGTCTTCTGGGAGCTGGGACGATGGGAAGGCTGGTGAAGAGGCCACGTGACACCAGCGACCGGCCAGGGCGGGAGGGCTCTGATGAAACAGGCTTTTACTCGCAAAGAACAAGACCATGGTGTTGGGAGACACCCCCAGGAGAATGTGGCTGAGCGTGGCCCAACCTGACCCGGGGAGGACCTAGAGAATGAGCGTCACGACCGTCCTCTGCTCCCACGATTGTCCTCTGCCCGCTTCTCCTGCCGGAGCCGCCTCCATGGCTCAGTGCAGGGGGCCAGGCTCAGGCTCCGCCAGCAGCTCCCAACCAAGGATGACCAAGGGCAGGGCCGCCCTCCACTGGGGCGCCCGCTGCAGGTCCAGCATAGAGGGAGCTCTTGAGGCTAGGACAGGGCTGGACTCGGTCAAAAGTCCCCAAGAAAACACTATTTCTCGCTAAGAGGCACTGGCTCCCACACCCTGCCCCGAGGGCCGGGCATCCTGGGCCATGTGCCCAGGGAGGGTCAGGCCTTTCGGCCTCTAGAAAACAATGCCTGGCCAAACTCAGAGGACAGGGTCACCAGGGAAGTGCGGTGCCACAGAGGGAGGGGCCGCTGCATGGCCCTGGAGGTGAAGGGCCTGGGGCTGTGGGACCAGCAAGGTGGGCTGGGGGTCTCCAGCCTGGGGTGGACTCCTCACCCTGGCTTGGGGGTACCCTGGGGAAGCCAGGGCCCAGCTCCCCAACTGCCAAGCAGCTGAGCCTTGGAGTGAGCCCGCAGGCCACGGGGCTCTGCCCGTCCTCACCGCTGATGACAGTCACACTCCCTTTGACATTTCACTCACTAAAGGCAGGTGCACAACGAGTGTGCAATTTTCTATCACTCAAGAGGGACACGACCTCCAGGAGGTGTGGAGGGCTCTGGAAGCCCCGGCCCGGCTCCTCAGCAGCCGTTGAGAGCCCTGCCCCTTGTACCAGCGGCCCACAGGCCAAGGAACGGCAGGGCACCGGGGAAGCAGTGTGGGTGGGGAGGCCAGCTCTGAGGCTGGCTCAGGCTGGGGGACCCTCAGCCCCATCGCTCCAGGCCCTGCAGAGCTCCACCGGCTCTCTCCAGGCTGGATCTTGGCCCTGTGTGCATGGGAGGATGGGGGCACCTCATGGCCCATTCTCCCGCCAGGCTGAAGGTGCCAGGTGAGGGCCTCTGACCTGAGGCGGCTCCTCACTCTCTGGCCCTCAAATGATCTGCGCTCTCACCTGCCTCCCAGCCATGGATGCCACCTTTCCACTGGGGCGCGGCTGCCAGGCCTTTGCCCTTGGCCAGGCCAGAAGGACAGGACAGCCGCGGGCTGGGAGACCCGGAAATGACAGCAGGGTACCCTGAAGGCCACAGCCAGGGACAGCACGGCACAGCACAGCACAGCGGCCTCCGCAGGCTCAGACCCACAGCCTAGGCCCAGCACAGCACAGCACAGCGGCCTCCGCAGGCTCAGACCCACAGCCCAGGCCCAGCACAGCCATAGCACAGCGGCCTCCGCATGCCCAGGCCCAGCACGGCACAGCACAGCGGCCTCCGCAGGCTCAGACCCACCCCACAGAGGGACCCAGCCTGGAAGGCAGACCCAAGGAGAGACGCAGAACAAAACACACCAACAAGGAACCGGCTGGCCGTCAAATGAAATCAAGCCTGTGGCAGGCCGGGCTGGGTGCTTAGCAAAACTGTAACAGCCTCAGAGAGGGGAGAAGTTACGTCCCTGAAAAGAGGCCAGGAAACAGGAAGAAAGTGAGCTCAGGCTGGGTGCGGTGGCTCACGCCTGTAACCCCAGCACTTTGGGAGGCCAAGGAGGGCGAATCATGAGGTCAGGAGATCGAGACCAGCCTGGCCAACACGGTGAAACCCCATCTCTACTAAAAATGCAAAAAATTAGCCAGGTGTGGTGGCATGCGCCTGTAGTCCCAGCTACTCGGGAGGCTGAAGCAGGAGAATCGCTTGAAGCCAGGAGGCGGAGGTTGCAGTGAACTGAGATGGCGCCACCACACTCCAGCCTGGGCGACAGACCTATACTCCATCTCAAAAAAAGAAAGCTCAGGGGAGAGATGGAGTGGCAGAAGGTGCTAGACCATGATACCAAGGAAAAGGGGGGCCGAATGGGACATGAGGAGAGGGAGGGAGGACGCCTGGAGGCCAGGTCACCACCACACCCTGCCAGCCTCTGGCCCAACGCCTGTCCACCTGAGTCCAAGAAGGTACAGAGAGCGTGCAGGCCTGAGGTCCCCACGTGTGGGGCTGAAAGGCCCCTTCAGACACCTGCCACAAGTCCTGGGGACCCAGGGTTCACCCAGGCCGGCTACTCCCTGACCCTACTGATGGCCACTGTCCACAAGGAAGACAGAGACCCTCCACAGTCACGTGGCTGGCAGGGGCTCCAGAGTCTAAGGCTCATCACAAGAACATTCCAGAAAGATGGAGGAGAGAGAAGCCAGGACCCCTGGTTGACATCTGAGCGGAGCAGAGGTGAGCACGCTATGGCAACAGGACACAGAGAGGCTGAAGGAGCGGTGACCCTGCAGGCCAGCCATGTGCTGGGCTGCCAGCCCGACTCCGATGGTTAAACACGGAGCATGATTTTTCACACCACAGGCTCAGCCACGCGGGGCTGGCTGGGGGAGGAGGTGGGACAGCTGGCCCTCCCAGACACTGTCTTTAGGACAGAGGGGTCCACAGAACCGCCGTGGCACCAGAGGCAGCTGCTGGGCGCTCACAGCCAGCCCCAATTCTGGCCCGAGGGCCCAAATCTAGACCCAGGTGTCGACGCGCCCTGTGTGCCCGAGAGGTGGGGGTCTTTCCCCCGGCCCAGCACCTCCCAGAGCAGGAACGCTGGCAATGCGGCAGCCCCGCGAGCCCAGTGCTGGAGCCACAGGCGCCTGGGAGAGGCGACACCGCAGCACCTCACATATGACAGACAGGAACACGAAACAGCCCTGGCTACTCAGGAGGCTGAGGCCTGAGGATCGCTGGAGCCCAGGACCTCAAGTCCAGCCTGGGCAACACGGCAAGACCTGCTCTCAAAACAAACCAAAACAGGAAAACCGCCAGACCCCTCGGTCACGGCGGCGAGAAGCAAAGCTGCAGAGCCGGGTCTGGAGGGCGGCCCCGCCCAGCAGGGAGGTGAGGGACACGGGGGCCCCAGGACTTCCCACCAGGGCTGCTGAAGCACCCGGCAGACGGAAGCCACCTGCATCCGGGGTGACTGGAGCCACACAGCCACCACAGGCATCAAGGGTGGGGCACCCGCAGGGAAGACAAAACGCAGGGCGATTCATCCAGAAGAAAATTTCTGGAGACAAAAAGAACTTTAAGAAAGTAACGAGGCCGGCCGCGGCGGCCCATGCCACAATCCCAGCACCTTGGGAGGCCGGGCACGGCAGCCCACGTCTCAATCCCAGCACCTTGGGAGGCCGTGCGCGGTGGCTCACACCTGCAATCCCAGCGCCTTGGGAGGCCGGGCGCGGTGGCTCACACCTGCAATCCCAGCGCCTTGGGCGGCCGGGCGCGGTGGCTCACACCTGCAATCCCAGCGCCTTGGGCGGCCGGGCGCGGTGGCTCACACCTGCAATCCCAGCGCCTTGGGAGGCCGGGCGCGGTGGCTCACACCTGCAATCCCAGCGCCTTGGGAGGCCGGGCGCGGTGGCTCACACCTGCAATCCCAGCGCCTTGGGAGGCCGGGCGCGGTGGCTCATGCCGCAATCCCAGCGCCTTGGGAGGCCGTGCGCAGTGGCTCACACCTGCAATCCCAGCGCCTTGGGAGGCCGGGCGCGGTGGCTCATGCCGCAATCCCAGTGCCTTGGGAGGCCGGGCGCAGTGGCTCACACCTGCAATCCCAGCGCCTTGGGAGGCCGGGCGCGGTGGCTCATGCCGCAATCCCAGTGCCTTGGGAGGCCGGGCGCAGTGGCTCACACCTGCAATCCCAGCGCCTTGGGAGGCCGGGCGCGGTGGCTCATGCCGCAATCCCAGTGCCTTGGGAGGCCGGGCGCAGTGGCTCACACCTGCAATCCCAGCGCCTTGGGAGGCCGGGCGCGGTGGCTCATGCCGCAATCCCAGTGCCTTGGGAGGCCGGGCGCAGTGGCTCACACCTGCAATCCCAGCGCCTTGGGAGGCCGGGCGCGGTGGCTCATGCCGCAATCCCAGCGCCTTGGGAGGCCGGGCGCGGTGGCTCACACCTGCAATCCCAGCGCCTTGGGAGGCCGGGCGCAGTGGTTCACACCTGCCTCTACTAAAAATACAAAAATTATCTAGGTGTGCTGGTGGGCACCCGTAATCCCAGCTACTTGGGAGGCTGAGGCAGGAGAATCACTTGAACCTGGGAGGTGGAGGTTACAGTGAGCAGAGATCGCGCCACTGCACTCCTGCCTGGGTGACAGAGCAAGACTCCATCTGAAAAAAAATAAAAAAAACTGCCAAAAGGAAACCGGGTCTCCCGGTGCAGGGACAGCCGAGCACCGCACGCTGCCCGGGGCTCTCCCAGAACCCCAACACCACCAGGAGTGGGTGGGGAAGACTCCAGGACACCAGCTCACACGCACCACCCGCGTGGACAGAGCCCAGGCCTCCAGGCCTGCACCTGCCACCTCCAGTCACACACGAGTCCCTGCCATGGCGACCGCGTCCCGGCCCCTCTCACCCGGTATCACCTGGCGGGACGGGACGGCATGGAGGGCACGTGCCCAGGGCGGCCCACCCCTACCTTCTTTTAACAAGTCGGTGATGTCCGCCTGGTACCGGTTTCCCACTCGAATCTCTCCTTTATCCGCCAGCAGGGTCTTCTGCTGTGGGTCGTAGACTAGAGAATAGAAGAAGAAATCCTGGAAAAAACACAGCAGACAGACAGGCATCAGCGCTGTCGGGGCCGCTGGCAAAGTGTTGCCCAGAGCTCCTGCAGGGCGACACGGGCACATGAAGGAGGGCACAGCAGCCCCCACAGCTCTCGCCATGCTCGGGAGGAGCCTACAGCGGGGCCACAAGGGTCGCCGGGGATGCACCTGCCCTGTGACCCTGCATGGAGGAGACGTGCTGAGGGTCAGCAGGGGCGGCGGCCTCTGAGCAGCGGGTGGAACACGACCGCGGCACACAAACCATGACTGACTTTCCTTTCTGAGACAGGGTCTCGCTCTGTTGCCCAGGCTGGAGTGCAGCGGTGCAACTGCAGCTCACTGCAGCCTCTGCCTCCTGGGTTCAAGTGATCCTCCCACCTCAGCCTCCCAAGTAGTTGGCACTACAGGTGTACGCCACACCCAGCTACAAAACCATTCCTATCTGATCTAAGGTGTTTAAGAGCAACGGAAATCAGGAGCTCTGGGCACGACCTTGGAGGAGTGGCAACCACTGGAGAGCTAGGGATAAATCCAGACTCAGCTATGGGGCATCAGCCACGGGGCCACCTGGACTCAGCTACGGGGCATCAGCCACGGGGCCACCCGGACTCAGCCACGGGGCCACCCGGACTCAGCCACGGGGCCATTCGGACTCAGCCACGGGGCCACCCGGACTCAGCCACGGGGCCATCCGGACTCAGCCACGGGGCCACCCGGACTCAGCCACGGGGCCATCCAGACTCAGCCACGGGGCCATCCAGACTCAGCTACGGGGCATCAGCCACAGGGCCACCCGGACTCAGCCACGGGGCCACCTAGACCCAGCACCACTGGCCACCGCCCATGCAGCAGGCGCAGCCCCTCCCGCCAGCACTCCATCTCAGGTCGCCTCACACCAGGGCCCCCGGGCTCCCCCTGGGATGGAATTTGCAGGACGTAGTCTTTGCTGACCTTCCACTGTCTGGCGTTGCGTGTGCTGCACTGGGCTGGGCTGATGATTTTTAAAGCAGGCCTGTCCAGGTCCGGCCCTGGAGCCCCATCCCCAGCACTCGGCCTCGGCCAGGGCTGCGCTTTCCTCTGTGAACCTGGCGCCCACTCCCCCTCCCGTTTCCAGGTCATCTTCCTGATTCCCGTGGGCCGTCTTCTCCAGCCCTTACCTGCTTTCCCCCTTTCCTGTTCTGAAAGCTACTCTGCGTCTTTTCTTTCAAGAGCTACCTTTAAAGTCCAGCATGACACCTGCTCCACATGGGACCAGGAGCCACGCTGCCCGGCCTTCGTCCTCTTGATGGACACGGCTATCCAGAGGCCAGCTGCCAGGCTCAGCCTCAGCCTCAGCTCCCACTCTGCCTGGATCTTTTTCGATTTTTTGAGTGGGCGTCTTGCTCTATCACCCAGGCTGGAGTGCAGCGGCACCATCTTGACTTACTGTAGCCTCCACCTCCTGACTCGGGGGATCCTCTCAGCTCAGCCTCCTGAGCAGCTACAATCCTAAGTGCACGCCACCATGCTGGCTCCTTTCTTTTTTCTTTTGTTGAGGCGAGGTCTCGCTACGTTGCCCAGGCTGCTCTTCAACTCCAGAGTTCAAGTGATTCCCCGGCCGTGGCCTCCCAAAGTACTGGGATTACAGGGATGAGCCACTGCGCCCAGCCTATTTCTTTAAATTAATAAACACACGTGGTTTCTGTTTGGTGCTGGACTGCTCCGCTGGCCGAGGCCTGCGTGTGTCTGCAACTGCTGTTTCTGCACTCCTGCTTGGCTGTCACGTGGGCCCGTGTTTATCAGGACTTCATCCGTCAGGAGGGTTATCTGGGGCGAGGCAGGGGTGCGATCACGCAAGGGCCAGTGGCGTTTGCTTCTGCCGGGTGCTAAGTGTACTTCCCCCGGGGCCTGTTACATTAAATTCCCACCTTGGGGCTGCTCAGAAACCCCAGGTAAGAAAAAGGGAGGGAGTGCTCAGACGCAGTGGTTCCCACCTGGAATCCCAGCACTTTGGGAGGCCAAGGCGGGCAGATTACCTGAGATCGGGAGTTCAAGACCAGCCTGGCTAACATGATAAAACCCGATTTCTACTAAAAATACAAAAAATTAGCCAGGCATGGTGGCGCACGCCTGTAATCCCAACTACTAGGGAGGCTGAGGCAGGAGAATCGCTTGAACTTGGGGGCCAGAGGTTGGAGTGGGTCGAGATCGCACCATTGCACTCCAGCCTGGGCAACGAGAGCGAAACTCTGTCTCAAAAAAAAGAAAAAAGAGCAGGGAAAGGCGGCATGGAGCAGCAGGAGGTTTCGGGGCGCCCAGCAGCTGAACGCGTGGCCTGTTTCGTCCCGGGCGGGAGTCGACCCAGCCTTTTCTTGGGCAGACACGGCACAGACAGGATCGTCACCACACCTGCTGCTTCGTCAGGGGCCTTTTTTGCTAACAAACGTTTTCCGTGTCCAGATACATTTCTGCAGCCTCACCCTCTCTGTGTGGCTCTGTCACTGAGGGGTCCTTCTACACTGCACCCCTCCAGTGGAAACGACATTCGCGGCGCCCCCACAGCCTCCCTCCTGCCCAGCAGGTGGCTCCTTGGTTGCGGCTCAGCCTCCAGGGAAGCTGGTCCGGCAGCCTGAGAAGGTTCGGGCCAGCCCATGCTCCAGGCACGTGTTAGGAGCCCCAGCCGGGCCCTGCCTGCTCACGACTCTGCGCTAGGGCCTGAGGCACGACCACAGCCCCAGCTGAGCCACTGTCGCCTTCCGTGCCTGTTTCCAGGCTGTGTGGTGGGAATGGGGACTGGGGCCACATGGGTAGTTCAGGGCCGAACTTGGGCCACACTGTGGCCATCTGGATCCTTCAGACCCCATCGCAGAGCACCGATGGCCACGGCAGAGACGAGCCCCGCTAGGATGGGCAGGGCGGAGGCATCATCCAGCAACCTGCATCTGAGCTGGCTGGACACGCTGGGGGTGTTCAGGCCACAAGGCTCTGGCAGATGGCAGCAGAGTCCACAGGAGGCCGAGTCCCAGGCCTGGAGATGCACCCGCCCCTTGCCAGGTGTCTCCTACAACTGTGACAGGAGCTCCAGGGAACTGACACGCTCTAGACGCTTCCCCCACGTGGCCTCGGAAGACCCAGCCCTCCCGTTAGCTGCTTCTCACAGCAGCCCTGGTGCCCCCGAGCTCCACCAGGCAACATTGCTCCCCAGGGACGTGTGGCATTGCCTGGAGACGATGTTTAGCTGTCACGACTTGGGGGATGCCATGAGGTGGGTAACTGCATAATCACACACGACCCCCAGATAAGAACCGCCTTCCCCAGAGGCCAGCAGCGCTCAGGCCATGCCTGCAGCCCCAGGGGCACCTCAGGCCGGCGATGGAAGTGGCCTACGAGGACTCTGCCCGCCACCCAGGGGAGACCAGCCAAGGCTCCTGCGAAGACCCAGGTGGCCCCTGCCCCCCACCTCCGCCTCAGCCACCCCCTCCCCTGGGGGACCTCCCCTCATCAGTTATCTGGGAGGCAGGGGAAGAGGGGAGAGCCCATGCTCCTGGCCCAGGACTCTGGACGCAGAGGGTAGGGGCGGCTGCACGTTAACACACCTGGAAGCGACCGTCAGGACGCAATCCCTGCTTCCCCCCAGAACAGCCTGGGCCTAGAGCCAGGAGGGAAAATTGGCCCCGCTGCCCAGGCCAGCAGAGGACACAGGTAAACAGTGGCCCGGGGCTGCTGAGCACACCAGGCTGGGTTGGGCCTCACCTCCCGCTCCAGGTAGGACTTGAGTGACTCGGTCTCGTTGAGCAGAGTGACGCTGCACTTGCCCCTGGAAGAGAAGGACAGGCAGGCTGGAGGGCGAGGGCAGCCCGAGGGGCCGGGGCGGGAGCTGCCGGGGGCTACCTGATGTGCGTGGCGGGCAGGGACTCCAGCTGCCGGGAGAGGAACAGCTCCCGGTGCCGCAGCTGGTGCCTGAGTTTCTCCGGCAGCTCCACCATTTCCGGATTCTCCATTTCCTCTTCTATTTCCCCTGAAGGACAAGGAGCCCCGTCAGCACCGCGGCAGACACACGCTGCCGGACCAAGGCCCACCCACCGGCGCCGACACTTGGAGGCCCAGTCCCGGCAGGCGCCTCCTCCTGCCAGACACTGTCCCGCTGTCCCCACCCCATGGCGGCCCAGCGGCTCCTTGGCAGGTGCCCCTGCAGACACTCTGGTGCCCACGTGCCCTTTAAGTCCAGGCACCCTGAAAGCCCAGGTTCCCCAGGGCATGAAGACGGGAGGAGGAGGGACAGCCAGGTCCGGGCCAGCCCCAGAAGCAGCAGGCGAGAGCGAGAGCAAGAGGAGCGGGGAGCCGGCGCTGCCAAGCGCCCAGGCCAGGAGGGCGAGGGGCAGCATCCTCCATCCATCCCCATCTCGTGCCAGACAACCCCACACAGCCCACCACAGACCTCCCGCCCCAGCAGGACACCCTCGGCCGGGGCCGCACCAAGGCTGGGCCGTGGGCCGGACACAGGGAGTGCCGGCCGCGCACAGAGGCAGGCATGCAGGCGGCCCGTCCAAACTCTGTCCCTCAGCGGCGCTGCCGCCCCCAGCCCAGGGACACAGACAGGAGGACGCCCTCCTTGCGGAGGCCGGCTCTTACCTTCCTCGCCGTTGTCCGCCCCCGGTCCGGCCTTATAGCAGACTGACAGGGCTATATAACAGACAGACAGCACCCGGCAGCAGGGTCAGCGCAGCATGGTGGCCGCTCCCTGCCCAGGGCCCGGACCGAGGGCTGTGCCACCAGGGGACAGGGCAGGCAGAGCGGGGGCCACAGGCCTCCCAGTGGGGCCTGAAGACCACCCGGTGGACGATCACCTGGGCCTAAACGCCCCCTACTTCAGCCGCCCACCCACCGACGCCTAAGCCGCTTTGAGCAGAGCCCAGGCAAGCCTGGCTGCGGAGGGCCCTGCCCCGCGACCACCCCTGCCCCCACGCCAGCGGGGTTTCTCAGAGCAGGCTGTCCAGGCGAGGCTGGGGCCGGGTGCGGGCCAGCTGCATGGGGATTCCTGCCCTGTGCTAGGAACCCAGGTAGGGTTCTTATAACACGAAAAATGGGGGCGTGCAGGGGTGCTCCCGGCTGTCCCTCCCACACCCAGCACCCTGCCGGCCAGACCGGACCACAGCCAGCCAGAATGCTCACTCTCTGCTGCCCCCTGGTGGTACCTGTGGGAAGTCCTGGCTCCTCTGGGCGCCCCCAGGCACCCACAGCTGAGACTAAGGCTGGGAGCGGCCATGCTGGGCCTGTTCTGGGTCAGCCCTCTCTGGGCCTCAGGGGCCCAGGGTGTCTGCCCTGCTGAGCCTCACCTCCTCCCGGGCCATACAACAGGGCAAGGCCGACCAGGACAGCCCCAGTCCCAGGCCAACACACCTCACTCATGCCCACTCCTGGGGACCAATGAGCAAACTGCACCCTGAACTCAGACATCGCCAGGGCCAGAGGCTGGCTTTGGGTCACACCTGCCCAATGCTAGGCCCTGCTGGAGCACTGGCCCAGCCTAGACAGACACCCACAGCGGCTCCAAGACCCCCACCTCACCGGCGCCCACATCAGCAGAACAGGGCTTCGGGGTGCAGCCTGTCAGAGCTGCGGTTCCCACCTCAGGGCTGTCCAGAGCTGCAGTGAGGTGGACCTACAGCTCCCAGGAGACCCCCAACAGGCAGAAACAGCCGGGCAGGAGGTGGGGCTGGCTAGTGTGCCCTGAACCCCACACTGAGCCCTCCCTCGGACCCCGGATACACCAGAGCATGAGGCCTGGGGCACAGCAGCCCCAGGCTCAGGGCTAGGCCGGGCTCTGCCCTCGCACCCACTCTTGGCTGGGGTCTCCTGGGCCCCCACGCCCCATTCTGGGAGACTCCGAGAAGGGACACTCCCTCTGCCTGTCATTCAGCCTTGAGAAAGGCCTCACGCTCACAGGCTCTGCCAGGACTGGGGCTTCTCTGCCGCAGGGGCCGCAGTGCAGCCTGGCAGGTGTCTACCCTCCAGCCTGAGGCCTGTGCTGTGGCGGGGGGGGCGCCCCAGCAGGGACTGGGTGGAGGCAGCAACGTGGGAGAGCCAGAGGCCTCCCAGAGTGTCCTCACACCTGACCCTGGGGGCAGCCAGGGGCCTCACCACGGCTCCAGCTAGCTCATGGAGGAGCAGGAGAAACGCACAGGTGGACACGGCCTGGGGGGTGTGGGCCCTGCAGAGTCACCTCGAGGCCCAGCTGCTAGTCATGAGTGTCTGTGCTGCAAACCCCTGGACCAGCGCAGACCTGTCACCCATGACGCCCACTCCCTGCGCTGGGCTCTCCATTCGAAGCGGTCGCCCACGCAGCTTTCCAGGAAGCCCCTTCTGAAGGGACTGCGCTGAGCTTCTCGGGGGACAGTGCTCAGGCTGGGACACTGCCCTCTGCCCAGTCCCACAGCCCCAGCAAGGCCCTTCTACAAAGCCTGCCCTGTGACTCCTCCCCATCACTTTATGTCTGGAGTCCCCTTCTGGGGCCCTCCCAGCAAAAGGCCGTCCTCTGGGGCATCTGAGAGCAGAACCTCAGCCCAGGGGGCCCCAGTACCCTCAAAGCCACCGATGCATGCTCTCTGGAGCAGGGACACTGTGCCCCAGGTTCCAGAGGACAGGGCCTGGATCCGAGGCCAGCCACAAACATGCCCAACTCAGCGGTGGCGCCTGACTCCCCAGGCCACACAGACAGGCAGGGCCACATTGTGGCCACTCAGCCTGCTTCTCCAGCAAGCCGGCCCACTCCCTACAGAGCCGACAGGCCAGTCCCCAACATGAAGAGCCGCTGGCTGAGCCGCTGGCTGGTGTTCAGCACCTGCAGGGCCAGCGGCCGCTCCAGACACCCTCCAGAATGTGCAGCTTGGGGACCTGCAACACGCCAGCTCTCTTCTGTGGTGCCAGGAGGCCACTGAGTGCAGGGGTGGAGTATACAAGCTTTGAGGTCAGAGATCAAGGGTCACCCCACCTGGAACGCTCCCCCACTCTGAGCAGAGACCCAGCAGGTTCCAGTTCCTCACGAAGCCAGAGGAAGCCCGTGGTCAACTGGCAGCTCCCTTTGGGCCAGCCACATGCCCCGCAGCCCAGCCCAGCTGCACTGGCCCAGGGCAGCCCACGTCCACATCCTCTAGGTGCTGAGGAAAGGTCCCAGCTGTCCGGTGGGCAAGGCAGTGGGGACATACCAAGGGCACCTTCTTTCCACAAGCGCCTGCCCGGCCGAATCCCAGCGAAGGCTCAGGAACAAGGCACCGGGGGCTGGACGATCTGCCCGTCCCGAAGCCCGTTCCAGGGCAGGGGGATGTCACCTGGGTTGGCCTCCTGCCTCTCACCCACGGCACTGGGAGGGGGCAGAAGATGCCAGGGGCCTCCCACCCGACCCACAGCCACTCCAGAGTCCCTGGGCCACACCCTGTTAAGGGTCGTGGGAGGCTACAGGTGGACCTTGGCCCACCCCAGCAACACGGGTGCCCAGGCAGTCACACACCACACCTACTGGGACATGTCACCCTATGGCCCACAGCCTCAGCCTGGCTCAGATCCCACCCCGGTGATGCGCCAGAGCAGAAGCCAAGAACACCCCTCACACCTGCCCCACCCACAGCTGAGGGACACTCAGTGAGGCACTCCTCCAGAAAACACACCCACTGTATCTGGTGCAGGTGAGCCCAGCCCGACAGGCCCTGTGTCAGGAGCGGGTGGAGGGTGTGGGGGTCCTCCTGGCTCCTGGCTCTGAAGTCGGCGTCCCCCGGCACAGGAGACCCCACCACCTGTGAGCGCCTAATCCCAGGGGAGAAGCTGACCCCCAACGGCGGCTTCCTCCCGTGCGCTGTGCTGGCCGCAGCAGCCCCTCCCAGCCAGTTTACTGAACTTGGGTTTGAACTGTAGAGAATACGTGATTTTCTGAAAACGCTGCTCAGAATGCCAACAGAAGCCAAGCACGACTAAAGAGAGGGACCTGCGCAGGTGCGGGCAGCAGGGTCCCGCCAGCCTGAAAGTCTCCAGGTCATCATAAAAGAAAAAAAGAAGCCACAATCAATAATGGCCATACCCAGCCACACCCCATGCCAAGCTCACAGAGGATGCCAGTGAGAAACAGGCCGCTCCAGCCCCCAAGGGAACGGAGCCAGGACACCCCCACCCACCGTGGGGGGTTGAAAAGGAGAGGCCAGCAAGCCGGGCAGAAGGTGGCCCTGTGAGGCCAGGACCCCGAGAGGAAGGACCCTGCCAGCCCTCCCGGCCGACCCTCCCGCCAGGCGGGCACCCCAGGGAGGCCGGACTCACTTGCGTGCTTGTCGGCCAGGGCGATGAGCGTGCTGGAGATGTCCCGCCTCCGGTAGAAGCACACCACCTTGGCCTCCACGTTCCCATTGGCCGTCTGTAACAGCAAGGCGGGGGCGTCTGAGGAACGCGACCAAACCAGGGCTGCACAGCTCCCAGGCGGGCTCCTGGGCCGGCGTCTGTGACCACACTGCCCCTCGGGACCCCAGGAGGGCACTGCACAGAGGGAGCAAATCCTGCACCTCTGGGCGCCCATGGCATCTCTCCTAGGGAGAAGGCAGGTATGTGCACCCAACCTCCACCTGTGTCTCCAGCCTCCCTCCCGTCCAGACCCCCATGTACCGCCTGAGAACACCAGGGTCCCAGCGAGGAAATGGCCCCGCCTTGCTGGGCAGGACCGCAGTCGCTCCTGGGAGCCTACGCCCACCTATCCCAGCCCTTCTTGGGATAGCGCGGAACTGAGCAGCAGGCAGGGCCGCAGCGGGGAATACAGCATGGACCTCCAGTTCCCCAAGGCCCCAGAGGGGAATACAGCATGGACCTCGAATCCCCCTAGGCCCCAGAGGGGAATACAGCATGGACCTCGAATCCCCCTAGGCTCCAGAGGGGAATACAGCATGGACCTCGAATCCCCCTACGCCCCAGCGGGGAATACAGCATGGACCTCCAGCCCCCCTAGGCCCCAGCGGGGGATAAAGCATGGACCTCCAGTACCACTAGGCCCCAGCAGGGGATGAAGCATGGACCTCCAATCCCCCAAGGCCCCAGAGGGGAATACAGCATGGACCTCCAATCCCCCAAGGCCCCAGAGGGGAATACAGCATGAACCTCCAGTCCCCCTAGGCCCCAGAGGGGGATGAAGCATGGACCTCCAGCCCCCCTAGGCCCCAGAGGGGAATACAGCACAGACCTCCAGCCCCCTAGGCCACAGAGGGGGGCGCAGCATGGACCTCCAGTCCCCCTAGGCCCCAGCGGGGGATGAAGCATGGACCTCCAGTCCCCCTAGGCCCCAGAGGGGAATACAGCATGAACCTCCAGTCCCCCTAGGCCCCAGAGGGGGATGAAGCATGGACCTCCAGCCCCCCTAGGCCCCAGAGGGGAATACAGCATGGACCTCCAGCCCCCTAGGCCCCAGCAGGGAATACAGCATGGACCTCCAGCCCCCTAGGCCCCAGAGGGGGACGCAGCATGGACCTCCAGCCCCCCTAGGCCCCAGCGGGGGATGAAGCATGGACCTCCAGTCCCCCAAGGCCCCAAAGGGGAATACAGCATGGACCTCCAGCCCCCCTAGGCCCCAGAGGGGAATACAGCATGGACCTCCAGCCCCCCTAGGCCCCAGAGGGGAATACAGCATGGACCTCCAGTCCCCCTAGGCCCCAGAGGGGGATGAAGCATGGACCTCCAATCCCCCAAGGCCCCAGAGGGGAATACAGCATGGACCTCCAGTCCCCCTAGGCCCCAGAGGGGAATACAGCATGGACCTCCAGCCCCCCTAGGCCCCAGCGGGGGATGAAGCATGGACCTCCAGTCCCCCAAGGCCCCAGAGGGGAATACAGCATGGACCTCCAGCCCCCCTAGGCCCCAGAGGGGAATACAGCATGGACCTCCAGTCCCCCGAGGCCCCAGAGGGGAATACAGCATGGACCTCCAGTCTCCCTAGGCCCCAGAGGGGGATGAAGCATGGACCTCCAATCCCCCAAGGCCCCAGAGGGGAATACAGCATGGACCTCCAGTCCCCCTAGGCCCCGGAGGGGAATACAGCATGGACCTCCAGCCCTCCTAGGCCCAGAGGGGAATACAGCATGGACCTCCAGCCCCCCTAGGCCCCAGAGGGGAATACAGCATGGACCTCCAGTCCCCCTAGGCCCCAGAGGGGAATACAGCATGGACCTCCAGCCCCCCTAGGCCCCAGAGGGGAATACAGCATGGACCTCCAGTCCCCCTAGGCCCCAGAGGGGGATGAAGCATGGACCTCCAATCCCCCAAGGCCCCAGAGGGGAATACAGCATGGACCTCCAGTCCCCCAAGGCCCCAGAGGGGAATACAGCATGGACCTCCAGCCCCCCTAGGCCCCAGAGGGGAATACAGCATGGACCTCCAGTCCCCCTAGGCCCCAGAGGGGGATGAAGCATGGACCTCCAATCCCCCAAGGCCCCAGAGGGGAATACAGCATGGACCTCCAGTCCCCCTAGGCCCCGGAGGGGAATACAGCATGGACCTCCAGCCCTCCTAGGCCCCAGAGGGGAATACAGCATGGACCTCCAGTCCCCCTAGGCCCCGGAGGGGAATACAGCATGGACCTCCAGCCCCCCTAGGCCCCAGAGGGGAATACAGCATGAACCTCCAGTCCCCCTAGGCCCCAGAGGGGAATACAGCATGGACCTCCAGCCCCCCTAGGCCCCAGAGGGGAATACAGCATGGACCTCCAGTCCCCCTAGGCCCCAGAGGGGAATGAAGCATGGACCTCCAATCCCCCAAGGCCCCAGAGGGGAATACAGCATGGACCTCCAGTCCCCCAAGGCCCCAGAGGGGAATACAGCATGGACCTCCAGCCCCCCTAGGCCCCAGAGGGGAATACAGCATGGACCTCCAGTCCCCCTAGGCCCCAGAGGGGGATGAAGCATGGACCTCCAATCCCCCAAGGCCCCAGAGGGGAATACAGCATGGACCTCCAGTCCCCCAAGGCCCCAGAGGGGAATACAGCATGGTCCTCCAGCCCCCCTAGGCCCCAGAGGGGAATACATCATGGACCTCCAGTCCCCCTAGGCCCCAGAGGGGAATACAGCATGGACCTCCAGCCCCCCTAGGCCCCAGAGGGGAATACAGCATGGACCTCCAGCCCCCCTAGGCCCCAGAGGGGAATACAGCATGGACCTCCAGTCCCCCTAGGCCCCAGCGGGGGATGAAGCATGGACCTCCAGTCCCCCAAGGCCCCAGAGGGGAATACAGCATGGACCTCCAGCCCCCCTAGGCCCCAGAGGGGAATACAGCATGGACCTCCAGTCCCCCTAGGCCCCAGAGGGGAATACAGCATGGACCTCCAGTCCCCCTAGGCCCCAGAGGGGGATGAAGCATGGACCTCCAATCCACCAAGGCCCCTGAGGGGAATACAGCATGGACCTCCAGTCCCCCTAGGCCCCAGAGGGGAATACAGCATGGACCTCCAGCCCCCCTAGGCCCCAGCGGGGGATGAAGCATGGACCTCCAGTCCCCCAAGGCCCCAGAGGGGAATACAGCATGGACCTCCAGCCCCCCTAGGCCCCAGAGGGGAATACAGCATGGACCTCCAGTCCCCCGAGGCCCCAGAGGGGAATACAGCATGGACCTCCAGTCCCCCTAGGCCCCAGAGGGGGATGAAGCATGGACCTCCAATCCCCCAAGGCCCCAGAGGGGAATACAGCATGGACCTCCAGTCCCCCTAGGCCCCAGAGGGGAATACAGCATGGACCTCCAGTCCCCCTAGGCCCCAGAGGGGAATACAGCATGGACCTCCAGCCCCCCTAGGCCCCAGAGGGGGATGAAGCATGGACCTCCAGTCCCCCAAGGCCCCAGAGGGGAATACATCATGGACCTCCAGCCCCCTAGGCCCCAGCGGGGGAATACAGCATGGACCTCCAGCCCCCCTAGGCCCCAGAGGGGGACGCAGCATGGACCTCCAGCCCCCCAAGGCCCCAGAGGGGAATACAGCATGGACCTCCAGTCCCCCTAGGCCCCAGCGGGGGAATACAGCATGGACCTCCAGTCCCCCTAGGCCCCAGCGGGGGAATACAGCATGGACCTCCAGTCCCCCTAGGCCCCAGCGGGGGAATACAGCATGGACCTCCAGTGCCCCCAAGGCCCCAGAGGGGGATGAAGCATGGACCTCCAGTGCCCCTAGACCCCGCTGACCTAGGAGCGTCCTCAGAACAGCTCTGATCACAACGCAGCAGAACGCTGCTTGGCTTCGGCCGGGCATGGGGCCAGCCCTCCCATCGCCCTCCCAGAGCAGCCACGGCCCGTGCACCCACCACAGCTCCTAGGGGCACTCCCACCTGGGCTGGCTGGCAAACGTCTCCAAGTGGAGACCACTGTAAAATGCCACCACAGAACGAGTTTCTGTAACATCTTTACTATTGCAAGGATCGTGCTGTAATTCTAATCACTGTGCAAGTGTTTAATGGACTACCATTCATAACTTTTTTTTTTTTTTTGAGACGGAGTCTCACTCTGTCACCAGGCCGAAGTGCAGTGGCGCGATCTCGGCTCACTACAACCTCCGCCTCCCAGGTTCAAGCGATTCTCCCGCCTCAGCCTCCCGAGTAGCTGGGACTACAGGCGTGTGCCATGACACCCAGCTAACTTTTTTTGTATTTTTAGTAGAGACAGGGTTTCACCATGTTGGCCAGGATGGTCTCTATATCTGGACCTCGTGATCCACCTGCCTCAGCTTCCCACATGGCTGAGATTACAGGCATGAGCTGACACACCCGGCCAACTAGGTAATTTTAAAATTTTTTGTAGAGACGGGGTTTTGCCACATTGCTCAGGCTAATCTTGAACTCCTGGACTCAAGCAATCTGCCCGCCTTGGCCTCCCAAAGTGCTGGGATTACAGGTGTGAGCCATGGCGCCTGGCCACTTTTCTTAAAGATAATTTTGTTTAATGTTACAAGTGGCCTGGGTGGTTCACTCCCAGGAGTTCGAGACCAGCCTGGGCAACATGGTAAAACCCTGTCTCTACAAATTGTTTTTAAAAAATTAACCAGATGCAGTGGTGTGCGCCTGTAGTCCCAGCCACTTGGGAGGCTGAGGTGGGAGGATCACTTGAGCCCGGGAAGTCAAGGCTGCAGTGAGTTGAGATTGTTCCACTGCACTCCAGCCTGAGCAAGAGAGCAAGACCTTGTTGAAGGAGAAGGAAGGAAGGGAGGGAGGGAGGGACGGAGGGAGCAAAGTGCTCAGAGGCTCTGCGGAGCCCGCCTGGGAGCAGGGCGTCCCCCAGGGTGGAATTCCGGATGCATCTCCTCTGCCCTTCCGATCTGTATCTGCTCACTATGGCAGTATGAACCCTGGGACCACCACGCTCTCCTTCAAGTCAGAACCCAACACGGCCTGACCCTCCTGCGGTCAGGCTGTCCCAGTGACGTGCTCCACCACAGCGGGGAGACATCCACATTTTATGACAGTGAGACTCAGACCGCGCAACGTCGAAGCGAGCCACGACCACTGCCAAGGCACACGACTGCAGCTCCCCACCCGGGCAGCCGCACCGCAGGGCAGGCTCTTCCGCATTCGGGTTCCCGGCAGCTTGGCGCCTCCGGCCAGCCTCCCTTCCACTTGCCCTGATAGGAGCCTTTCCCTTCCGGAGCTCTGCTGCCGAGCACTTTAGGGAAGGATCAGCGATGATCCCATGAAAAACTAAGCAAGTGGAAAAAATGAGACGATCGTGAACCTCAGGAAGCAAAGTCGTTCAAAGGAAGAAGAGGAAGAATGTCCCCGTGCGGCCTCACCGCCTTTCCCCGAGCGGACGCAGTCCACACAGCCATGCTGGCGGGCGGGGTGTCTGTGGGGATGGGAGCCTGGCCTGAGGCGCTAAGCTGCTGGGAACCCCAACTGCCGACTGCCCTTCAGCACGGTCCGTGACCCGGGCCGGGGCCGGGGCTTCTCAGGCCACCCAGCCCAGCTGGTGCCCTCCAGGCAGTGCCCGCACCTGCCAGCAGTGCCTTCTCTCCCACCTTCCTCGCCCTGTGGGTGCAGAGCTCCGGCGCCCCTTTCCTGTTATTTGAGGGGGCGTTTGGGCCAGGGAACAGAAGGGAGGTCTGTACTCGACCAGCTGTGACCCCTGGAAGCCCCACCCAGAGCTCCTTGGCGTGGAAGGCACTGGCCGCTCGGTGGCAGGCCCGTGGGCTCTTTTCCACGTGTGGAGGTCTGGCTCAGCTGCCCTGCCTGAATTGTTCAGGGGTCGTGCCCCTCGCAGGCTGGAGCGCCGCCCAGAGACAGGCAAGCATCCGGCCGAGCGGCCCTGGCCCCGAGGAGGAGGAGGGCGTCCAGGACGAAGGGGCCGCCTCTGGGCCTCTCTGACGCCGTGTCTGTAAGCCAGCCCCTGCCTGTGCACGCCTGCAACCTGCTGTCTGCGCATGCAAGCCAGAGAGGGGGCTCTGGGGAACCCTCCCAAAGGTGGCACTCGGCCCGGCACCCAGAGAGGCACCGCAGCCTCCCACCCCAGGCTGCCTGCCAGCTGGGCGTGTGGGGCCAGCAGTGCCGCCTGCCGGCCGCCATCCACTACACAGACCCAGGAGGGACACCAGGCCTCCCCAAGCCATGCTTCAACCTCCCCCTGCGCCTCAGTTTCCCGACAGTCAGCATGCTGTGATGCTGTGATGCATAAAGTGACTGCTCCCTGCACTCGGGAGGCTCAGCCACAGGAGCGGCGCCCTGTTCCAGCAGCACCCAGAGTCCAGGCGGCCTTGCCCTGCAGATGGGCAGTGAGGTGGGCTCAGAGGACACCCAGGTCATTGCCTGTGCCTCCAACAAACAGGCCTGGCCGTCAGGCCTCCCAGGAAGCTGTGGGGGAGCAGGCACCGCCCCCCCCATGCTCCTCGGCCTCAGGTGGTCAGATGCAGCAGGGAACGGCCCTCCACGAACACAGCCAGGGAAGCCCAGAGCCCAGCATGGCTACGTCAGAGGCGGCGTGCTGACCTTCCCCACCCTGTCCCCTCTGACCCCAAGAATCCCAAGCAAGCACTGCCACCAAGCCTAAGGTCCAGGAAGGCAGCTTCTCACAGGAGAGCCTGCAGCATCCAGCATGGAACACCAAGGGCCCTGGTGCCCCAGGCCTGCGGAGTGGGCAGGGCTCCTAGGAGAAGGCAGCCGTCGGGCCACTGGCTCCAGGGGTTCAGGGGCTCAGGAGCACTGCACGCAGGCACAGAGAGGTCTGTGAAGCACCCAGCCCCACCCCATGCTCTGCAAAACCACGTGTCCACTGGTGGGCACCAACCTGCCCCCCGCAACACCCTCAGAAAGTCTCTAACCAGGAGGAGAAGGGAGGCCAGGGACCCACCCACCGACTCAGAGGACAGCGAGAAGAGTCCCGGGGTATGCGGGGTGTGCAGGTGCCCTGCACCTCCACGGCCATCTGCGGCTCTGTCTCCAGAGCTGACGGGATGGAGGCTGTGCCAAGGCACGGGAGAGCAGGAGTGGCTGGGGCTGAGGGCCCCTGTGTCACCACCCCCCACCCCCTGGCAGGGTCTGCGTGCTGCCGGGCTCCATACATGGGCACAGCCACGTCCCCTGACCAAACAGCCAGCACCTGCCCAGGACTCATGGCAGATGTGCACCGGGTGGGAGCAAGGGCTGCCGGAGTGGCCAGGGAGGGTGCCCTCGGCCACACAGACACTCGGGTGGGAGCAGAGCTGACAGCCCCACAGGCCTGGCCTGCAGGAGCTGGGTGGGGACCACGAGGATGGGGAGCCGGTGGGTTAGGGGCACGGAGTGTGGCTTCCTGCATTCTTTGATTGGTTTCAGAATCATGTCATTCTGCTCGGGCTCCCCGGGGGACACTGGTATCTCCAGGGGACCCGGAGCCCACAGACCAAGCACGGAGTGGGCAGGCGGCTCAGAGCAGCCGCACTGGGTCCTGCACGAGGCCACCAGGCCCCTCGCTCACCCTCTCCAAGGTGACAGCAGACGGAGTCACTGAAGGGCCCTTGCAGCGGCCGGTCTGAGGTCAGCCCCAAAGGGGGGCTGCCCACAGGACAGGAGCCGGCGAAGCCCACCGCCCCCACACAGTGACACCAGGGATGCCCAGTACCTTATTGAGTTCCTCGATCCTCCGGATCAGGTAGGGGTTGCTGGAGGAATTCTCGAAGTAGACATAGTCTGCAAACAGCGACAGAGACAGCGTCACCCGTGGCAGCAAAGGCCGGAGCTGCGCCCACCTCCTGCTGCCCAGGGACTGGGGGCGCAGGAGGGGCAGCGCCATCCCCACCTCTGCTCTCGCAGGCGAAGAACAAACGGAGGAAGCGAAGCCCCTACACCCTCAAGGAGGGGTGCTGTGACCAAAACCGCCTGACGGACTGGGTCAGGGCCAGCGAGACGTGGCGGGAGGGCCGTACCCAGCCGGAGCCCGCAGCCCCCATCCTGGATCCTCACAGTCGCCAGCCGCCGAGGGCTCAGGCCCTTCTTGGGGAAGCCGTGGGGGTCAGGTGGCAGCTTCCCAGGCAAAGCCCAGCGCCAGCGCTGCCCAGCCTTGCCGGGAGCCCCAGGACACCTTCCCACTGGCCGCAGCCAGCCTGGATGCTACACCCCCAGAGCCACCACCAGCCCCCAGCCCTGCCCACATGCCCAGGGACCCCCATCTTTCCCTCCAAAACCAGCAGCAGCGACTGCGAAGAGAACACAGCTGGGGCTTTCTGGGCCCAGGCAAGCTCAGAAGCGGGGCAGAGTTGCTCTAGGAGTTATAGGGTCATCCTCGCCAGAGCTCAGGGACAGCGACGGGCACGGGGAGGGCCCCGGGACCAGCTGTAGGGTGAATACAACGCTTCCCTCAGCGATAAAACCACAGCGCCTCTGGCCTTCTCATCAGCTCCGCAGAGAGCGAGCCACTGAATTCACAGAGCCCAGAGGCTCACCCTGGAAGGCCCAGGGAAGTCCAGGCTGGTGGTGCCGATGCCCCAGCGCTCCAGGCCTCCCGGGGCTGCGTCCGCGAGAACCAGCACCATGAGCACCCTCGCCGGCCCACCTGCACTGCTGCTGCAGGGAGGACCCAGCATGAGGCCCGTCTCAGCTGGAATCAGCCCAGAGGCCCACGCAGGCCTGGGATTCAGCAAAATGCAGCAAGACCAGCACCAAAGGAGCCCAGCTCATCTGTCCACATGAGGCCAAACCTGTCCAACAAGGGGGCCGTCCAACAAGATGCCTGGAGAGCATCTCCCCTGCTGCCGGCACACACCTGCAGGCACGTGCCTGTGAGGACGCACCCGTGAGGACGCACCTATGAGGACGCACCCGTGAGGAAGCACCCATGAGGACGCACCCATGAGGACGCACCTGCAGGCACGTGCCCGTGAGGATGCACCCGTGAGGACGCACCTGCAGGCATGTGCCCGTGAGGACGCACCCGTGAGGACGCACCTGCAGGCATGTGCCCGTGAGGACACACCTGTGAGGATGCACCTGTGAGTACGCACCTGCAGGCATGTGCCCGTGAGGACGCACCTGTGAGTACGCACCTGCAGGCATGTGCCCGTGAGGACGCACCCGTGAGGACGCACCTGCAGGCATGTGCCCGTGAGGACGCACCCGTGAGGACGCACCTGCAGGCATGTGCCCGTGAGGACGCACCCGTGAGGATGCACCTGCAGGCATGTGCCCGTGAGGACACACCTGTGAGGATGCACCTGCAGGCATGTGCCCGTGAGGACACACCCGTGAAGATGCACCTGCATGGGCACGCAATGCAGAGCCACGCCTGTGCACGCAGCTCCTGAGCGCCCCGTGCCACCCGAGCAACACAGCAGATCAGACGAGGCTGCGCCCCCACAGAGCTCCACAGGACAATGGGCTAGGGGCACAGAGAGTCCAGAGAGGACAAAGCCACGGTGCCCAGGGGCCACGCCCAGCAGTGAGCGCTCCCTGAGAAAAGCCTGCGGAAGTGGCAGTAGGCCTGTGGGTCTGTGCCACGGCTGCAGGAGGCTCCGAATGCAGGCTGTGGTCACACCTGTGCAAAGCTGTGAAAACGACAGAATCCACTCAGTCACACACTCAGAATTGGTGGATTTCATCACATGTAGCCATTGCAAACAAACGTTTTTTACAAAGGTTTCAAATCAACCTTTCACTCTAAGAAACCAGATAAAGAAATTAAATCCAAAACAATGCATCAAACTTGCCAAAAATTGGGGGGGAAATGCCCCTCAAGCGAGGAAGGACAGACAAGCTGGGGTCCGTCCACCTGACAGAGGATCCCATGGCAGGGGCCATGAGTGAAGGCCCTGGCGGCACAGGATCTGCAGCACCGGGAGGCCCTCGGTGGTAGGGGGGCCCTGGGGCTGCGTGCAGCGGGGCCGCCGACACGATGCTGGCACGGGAAACCAAGGGGTGGAGGACGGGAGACCAGGCAGGGCCAGGGGATTTGCGGGAGCAGACTGTTCTACGTCACGACTGTGGGGCGACGTGACCACGGGCTTGCCAATACTCACACAACTGTACATGTCAGAGGAATTGCACTGCATGTAAATTGTGCTTGAATAAACGAACAGATAAAGCAAGAAGGCAGGAAGTAATACAGTAAAAACAACGTGAAACAAAAACAGTAGAGGGGAAAATACCAGAGGAATCAAAAGCTGGGATTTTGTTTTGTTTTGTTTTGTTTTGTTTTTGTTTGGAGACAGAGTCTCACTCTTGTGGCCCAGGCTGGGGTGCGGTGGCGTGATCTCGGCTCACTGCAACCTCCGCCTCCCAGGTTCAAGCGATTCTCCTGCCTCAGCCTCCCCAGTAGCTGGGACTACAGGCATGCACCACCACACACAGCTGATTTTTGTATTTTTAATAGAGACGGGGTTTCTCCATGTTGGCCAGGCTGGTCTCAAACTGCCGACCTCAGATGATCTGCCCATTTGGGCCTCCCAAAGTCCTGGGATTACAGGTGTAAGCCACCACGCCTGGCCTAAAAGCTGGTTTTTAACAAGATCAATAAACTGGAATCTTTAGCCAGACTGACAAAGAAACAAGGAAGCCACAAGTGACCAACATCAGGACGACAGATGAGACATCACTACAGATCCTCCTGATGTGAGAAGGGGAAGCAGGAATATTATGGAGGGCTTTATGCCAGAGAATCTGACAACTTAAATGAGATGAACCTATGGCTTGAAAGACACAAACACCGAAGCTCATTCAGGAAGACACAGGCAACCCTATTCATACCACAGAAGTAAAGCGACACACACTCTGGGCCCAGATGGCTTCACGATGAAGTCTATCAAACTTGAGTCTAGCCAACTTAAATTTAAGGAAAAATTAACACCAATTCTACACAACTCTTCCAGAAAACAGAAAAAGAGGGAACACTCCCCAGCTCACAGCGAGGACATCAGTGCCCTGATACCAAAACCAAACACACACAAGAGATCAGGAGGATCACTGGAGTCCGGGAGTTTGAGATCAGCCTCGGCAACATCATAGGACCCCACCTCTAAAAACTTTTTTTTTAATTAGCCAGGTGTGGGAGCACGTGCCTGTAGTCCCAGCTGCTTGGGGGCTAAGGCGAGAGGGCTGCTTGAAACCAGGAGCTTGGGGCCGCAGTGAGCCATGATGGCGCCACTGCACTCCAGCCTGGGTGACGGAGTGAGACCCCGTCTCTAAAAATAACTTAGAGAAAATTCAAACATCAATGGAGCTCATCATATTCACAGAATAAGTGAGAAAAATCCTATGACTATCTCCATAGTTGCAAGAGTATAATCTGAAAAAAGTCCCAAACATACTCTATTAAACGCTGAGTCAACAAGGAACTACAGGGTACTTCCTCAGCCTGGTAAGACATGTACGAGAAAACCTATAGCTCGCATCACCCTCCGTGGGGAGACAGGCTGCTGCTGCTGAGATCAGGGACGTGGAAGGGCACCTGCTCTCACACTACGGCTGACCAGGAGTCCCAGCCAGTGCAACAGGAAGATCCATGAAAGGCACACCAATGGCATGTGAAGAAACACAACTTCCTACATGCAGATGACGTGACTTTCTATACAGAAATCCCCAGAGTCTACAAAAAAGCTATTGAAACTGCTAAGAGTTCTGCAAGCTCGTGGGTCAATATCCAAAAACGAGTCCTCTTTCTAAGAACTACTAACAAACGGAAATCACACTTGTAAAAGTACCATTCACAAGAGCACCAAGAAAAATGAAATACTTACAAAATAAACTTTACAGAAGATCTATGTGCAGATGCTTAAAGACTGAAAGATCTGTGCAAAGACCTATATGCTGAAAAGTACAGAACACCGGTGAGAAAAATCAGCAGAAGATGCCCACAAATGGCAACAGATGAGATGTCATGGGATGAAATACATGCTGGTGAACTTCCTGTAAGGTCCGGAGAGTAAATACTCCAGGCTGTGCAGGCCAAGAGGCCACACCACGGATATCACGTAGGGACCAACGACAAATTTCCACACCTTTTACACGGATGAAATCTAAATCACCGAGTGCAGCTTTCCAGAACACAGATGCACTCGTGAGGACTTGGGTTCTTTTGGGAGATGACATTTTGCTTCACCAGGTTCAAATGTAGCGTCCTCTATCGCCAGAAGCAGCGACGACGGTGCCCGAGTCGGGGCTGGCTCGGGGGAGACCTTGCTTCACAGGGACTGCCCAGCACACCGCCAGCCCCGGGCGCGTGGCTCTCAGCGGGCAGCCTCGAGGCTGAGCTGGGATCTGCGGAACTCCACTAGACGCTTCACACCTTTTCCAGTCTTTCTTCCACTTCCCAGAAGGGCCAGCTCCGCAGGCTCGGGCTGCCCGCATTCTTCCTTCCAGAGCGGCCTGACCCCTGACCTGCTCCTGGGAAGTGGAGCCTCTGGGGCATCCTGCCTGCCAAGAGCGTCTGCTCACGGGCGCCACCTCAGGCAGGCTACCCTGACAGAGTGACGTATGGTGGGGCTTCGTGGCATCAGCCTGACCTCTGCAGGGGCTGAGACGGAGGGACGGAGGGCAGCCACACGGTGCTCAGCCAGGCCCCAGGCCCACATGACCAACCTGCGAAAACACCTGAGCCACCGAGGCTCACGGGAGCTTCCCTGGTCGGTAATACGTCAGGCCTGCCCCACAGACTACTGCTGGAGCCTCCGTGGGAGATCCGCACCTGGCGTCTCCGGAGCCCAGCCCCCGTGTCCTTTCCCGTGATGAACTGTGAGCGCTGGCAGGCATGTTCTAGCGAATCACTGAAGCCCAGGGTGGTCTTGGGGGCCCTGCCGCAGCACGTGCTTACGCGACAGGCCAGTCGCTTTCAGCTGCAGGTCAGGTGGGAGCTCCTCACACAGCTGAGTGGATTCTGAAGCGCAGACATTTCCCTTGCACCTGCGTCGAAGCCCCAGACACACTGCTGTGATCACAGCATGAGCCCAGAAAACAAGCTCACTGAGAATCTGTGGCGACGGAGACTGTGCCTCGCATTTCCCCCTCGACGGTAAGAACACCGTACGAAGCAGTTTGTAATGTGAACAACAGGAGCTGTTGCCAAGATGACTTCATCACAGTATAAAATCTGCAAATACGTGTGGCTGTGCCTAGGAATTTTATTTTTCAGGCTCATACTGGCTAATGTGCCTAGTAATTTTAAGATGAACTCACAAAGAACGTAAAGAACACCGTGCCACTAAAACTCGTTTACAGAGTCATCTGGTGTACTGAGGATGGTGGCCAACAGTGGTTCATTCGGAAATTTTTGAATGTCGGTGCTGGCTTTTTAAAAAAGCAGGCCGGGCGCGGTGGCTCAGGCCTGTAATCCCAGCACTTCCGGAGGCCGGGCGCGGTGGCTCACGCCTGTAATCCCAACACTTTGGGAGGCTGAGGTGGGAGGATCATGAGGTCAGGAGTTTGAGATCAGCCTGGTCAACACGGTGAAACCCTATCTCTACTGAAAATACAAAAATTAGCCGGGCGTGGTGGCACACGCCTGTAATCCCAGCTACTCGAGGGGCTGAGGCAGGAGAATCGCTTGAACCTGGGAGGCGGAGGTTGCAGTAAACCAAGATCATGCCACTGCACTCCAGCCTGGGCGACCAAGCACGACTCCGTCTAAAAAATTAATTAATTAATTAATTAAAAAGCCATAGAACTTCACCACTGCTGAGCCATCAAGCTGCTGCACAGGAGAGCAAGTCAAGATGGTCAGCTTCAGGCCGGGTGCTGGGGCTCACGCCTGAGCCCAGGAGGTCGAGGCTGCAATGGGCCAGGACCGTGCCACTGCTCTCCTGCCTGGGCAATATGACAAGACTCCACCTCTTAAAAAAAAGGTTTTTTTAATTCAAGAACTGCTGATAGTCAAGGATAGTCAAAGTTCACTGCTAAAACTACTGGTTCCATAAGGCAAGACAGATTCAAATACTTTCCACAGGCTGGGCACAGTGGCTCAAGCCTCTAATCCCAGCACTTTGGGAGGCTGAGGCTTGTGGATAACTTGAGGTCAGGAGTTCAAGACCAGCTGGGCCAACATGGTGAAATCCTGTCTCTACTAAAAATAGGAAAACTAGCCAGGTGTGGTACTTGCCTGTAGTCCCAGCTACTTGAGAGGCTGAAGCAGGAGAATCACTCGGGCCCAGGAGGTAGAGGTTGCAGTGAGCCAAGATTGCGCCACTGCACTCCAGCCTGGGCAACAGAATGAGACTCTGTCTCAAAAAAATAATAATAATAATAAGGCCGGGCACAGTGGCTCCTGCCTGTAATCCCAGCATTTTGGGAGACCAAGGAGGGTGCATCGCCTGAAGTTGGGAGTTCGAGACCAGCCCGACCAACATGGAGAAATCTCGTCTCTACTAAAAATACAAAAAATAATCCCAGCTACTCAGGAGGCTGAGGCAGAAGAATCGCTTGAACCCAGGCGGCGGAGGTTGTAGTGAGATCGCACCATTGCACTCCAGCCTCGTCAACAAGAGCAAAACTTTGTCTCAAAACAAACAAACACACACACACTTTCCACAAAATATTTACCTGCCAACAAGTAACAGAATGAATAACTATAGGCTTTCAGCACCTTATACTTTTAACAAGCCTTGTAAATTTGTCCAGCCAAGCCCTTTTCTGTGCTACACCCTTCACCACCATCACTGGTAACACATCCTAGCAGATTCCACTTCAGGTGACACCAAATTAACATCTTCCCAGCTGCTGCTTTTTTTTTTTTTTTTTCAGATAGAGTCTCACTTTGTCACCCAGGCTGGAGTGCAGTGGTGTGATCTTGGCTCACTACAACCTCCGCCTTCCGGGTTCAAGTGATTCTGCCTCAGCTTCTTAAGTAGCTGGGACTACAGGCGCATGCCACCATGCCCAGATAATTTTTTTATTTTTAGTAGAGTTGAGGTTTCACCATGTTGGTCAGGATGGTCTCAATCTCCCGACCTCGTGATCTGCCCACCTCAGCTTCCCAAAGTGCTGGGATTACAGGTGTGAGCCACCACGCCTGCCCTTCCCGGCTTCCTGCCTTTATGTGGCCCATGTATACTATTCAGAGGCTTGCCCTTCAAACTCACTAATTTTGGGGTTTTTTTTTTTTTTTTTTTTTGAGACAGAGTTTCCCTCTTGTTGCCCAGGCTGGAATGTAATGGCACTATCTAGGCTCACTACAATCTCAACCTCCTGGGTTCAAGAGATTCTCCCACTCCAGCCTCCCAAGTAGCTAGGACTACAGGCACGTGCTACCACACCCGGCTTATTTTTGTATTTTTAGTAGAGATGGGGTTTCACCAGATTGGCCAGGCTGGCCTCGAACTCCTGACCTCAGGTGATCCGCCCACCTTGGCCTCCTGAAGTTCTGGGATTACAGGTGTGAGCCACCGCGCCCAGCCCAAACTCACTACTGATGCCTCAAATAAACTGAGCAGTATCAGTAACATCTGCTGACTCCCTGACACCCAAGGAAAAGTGATCAACATGATGCTGCTTTCTGCCCGTTCATGTTGCTCTCAACGTTTTCAGCTCCCGGGCAACGGTTTTCTCTGCGGGACTAACCGTGTTGAGCAGGTTTCTTTCCTCTGGACAGGCTTCTTTGGCTGCGATGAGCAAACACGATTTCCTCACTACTGATAAGAGCTTTCCTTGCTGGGCTACTAAGTCGGTTACGTGGAAACCCACATTGATTGTATCCTCGTTTTCATCTTTATTTCTGTAAAGAAGTTCTGCTGTGATGAGACACTCCTTTTAACTTTTCTGACACTTCTGAGCATCGCTTGTCCCGGAGTTCAGAACCGTGGTGATACCACATGCGCCCGCATCCCTTCGGCACAGGGGCAGTCACTAGACCACAGCGAGGCTTGGCCGGCCGGGGCAGAGGCAGACGGTGCACCTGCCGCGCAGCTTAGAAGGGCCCTGCTCAGGGCCGAGTGTGGTGGCTCACGTCTGTAATCCCGGCACTTCAGGAGGCCCAGGCGGATGGATCACCTGAGGTCAGGAGTTCAAGACCAGCCTGGACAACATGGTGAAACCCCGTCTCTACTAAAAACACACAGAAATTAGCCAGGTGTGGTAGCTCACGCCTGTAATCTCACCTGAGGGGAGAGGCAGGGGAATCTCCACTCAGGAGGCTGAGGCAGAGGGTGCAAGGTCACACCACTGCACTCCAGCCTGGGTGACAGAGCAAGACCCTGTCTCAGAAAGAAAAAAACAAGTGGGGGTGGGGGCTCCATTCAGTCAGCTCTCCGCTTGATTTCACACAGTGGGAAGTGGAGCTGCGGGGATGCGGGTGGCACTCAAGACGTGGATGAGCTGTGCCTGCCACCGCGCGGTCTGTGGAGCGCTGTCTGCCTCTGTGTGTCCTGCAGTGGGCTGACCAGCAGCACAGACTCATGGCCACTCGGGTCTTATAATATCATAAGCAAGAAATATTTGGTCTTGTCCCTGGTTCCTGGCATAAACTCTGGAGTGATGGGAGTGTCTTCAAGATGGAGGCCAGTACCCAGAGAGACCAAGACAGGATCACAGGGTTAAGAATTCCAGCCCCACCCAGGTATCTCCAGGGAGGGGACAGGGGCTGAAGGCAGAACTGATCCCCAATGGTCAATGAAGTATCAATCATACCTAAGTAATGGAGACTCCACGAAAACCCAAAAGGACAGGATTTGAAGGGCTCCCAGGCAGCTGAACAAGTGCAAGTGGGTAGGGGAGGACGTGGAGGCTCCAGCCATCCTTGCCATCTCTATGCACCTCTTCCATCAGGCTGCTCATCTGCGCCCTTGGGAATGAATCTTCTTTATAATAAGCCACTGAACATTAGCATTTCCCTGGGATCTGAGATGCTCTGTCAAATTAATCCAACCTGAAGACGGGGTCCCCAGAATACTGATTTACAGCCAGTGGGTGAAAAGCTCAGAACCTGAGGTTTGGGATTAGCATCAGAAGAGAGGACGGTCCTCTTTCGGCGTTTCCGCTGTCCCGCTCAGCGCTGTGACTGGAGCCCTCAGCTGGCCCGGCAGCGCCGGCTGCAGCTCCCCGCACCGTCACCATGTCGCGGTTTCTCACCACCGGTTTGGACAGCGAGTCTGAGTCGTCCCTGTCCGGGGAGGAACTCGTCACCAAACCCGTCGGGTGGAGCGGCGCCGGCAGGTCCCGTTCCACCTGCACGTCAACCTGGAGCCGCTGGAGCGTGTCGACCTGGCGTCTGCCACGCTCCCGGAGATCCCCTACGTGGCTGCCCACGAGAGCGACGCCCGCCGACACATGGTCAGCAAGCAGTTCCACCGCCAGCTGAGCATGGGCGAGCGGCAGCCCCTGCTGGGTCCCCCTGAGCCCATGAGGGAGGCCGTGAAGACGGGTGACTGGAAGACCTGCCACAGTTTCGTCATCAATGAGAAGATGAATGGGAAAGTGTGGGGCCCTTTCCCCGAGGCTGACAAAGTCCACATGGTGCGGGTTAGGAAGATCCAGGAAGAGTCACTGAGGGGCCGCCTCTTCACCTACAGCAGCGGGTAGGACTCCATCGGCATGGAGACGCCGTCGGACGTGTCTGAGCTGGGTCTGCGCACTGTGCATTCCGTCATCAGCAAGACGACCACTAATGAGGAGCTAATGGCCTCCCTGGACCAGCCGACGCAGACGGTGCTGATGCACCACGCCGAGCCCACTGCCCGGCAGAAGCTGGCTCTGCAGCTGGCTGAGAAGCTGGGAAGCCTGGTGGAGAACAATGAGCAGGTGTTTGACCGCAAGCAGGGCACCTACGTTGGCGCCTTCCGAGACCAGAAGGACGGCTACGCGAAAACGAGGGCCACGTGCGCCGCGGCGGCTACCGCCGGCAGCAGTCTCAGACGGCCTGCTGAGCTCTCCAGCGTCCCCGCGCCTAGACCATCCAACCTTGAGGTCCTAAACCACACCCCAGTTATTAAAGGTCTATTTAAAGTTGGGAAAAAAAAGCAGAGAGGACAGTCTTGTGAGACTCAGCCATTCAGCTGCAGAACCTAGCATTCTATCCAGGTAAGCAGTGTCAACATCGGGTTAAATCATAGGACATCCAGTTGGTGTCCACCGGATAACCGACTGGCTGCTGGTGGGGAGAAACGGCACACACGTTCCAGGGACCAGAGGTGAAGCGTTCTGCGTTCAAAGCGTGAGAGTAGGAAACGGTCTGTCTTTTCCTATCCCTATCACGAATATTCAACCCCACCACAGCAGCTCAAAGCAGCCACAGAATCACCAGAATCCCATTCATGTGGCTGTGGTCCCATAACACTTTATTCCCGGGCACTGAAATGTGAATTTCACATAATTTTTATGTGTCATGAAGTTTTCTGCCTTTGATTTTTTCTCAACAATTAAAAACTGTAAAACCCATTCTTAGCTCATGAGTCATCAAAAACAGGCAGTGGGCCAGCTGCCAATCCCTGTCCGAGAGGACTCGAGATTGGTCTAGATGCCAACTACTTCCCAAACAGACCTACGCGGGCACCGCGCTTCGCCTGATGACGCTTTGCCCGTGTTGTGTTTCTTACAGACTGAAGGTTCGTGGCAACCTGCATCAAGCGAAGTCTCTCGGTGCCATTTTTCCAGCAGCTCACTGCGCGTCTCCGTCACGTTTTGGTGATTCGCTCAGTATTGCCAACTTTTTGACCATGATTCTACCGGTTACGGTGATCTGTGATCAGCGACCTCTGGTTCTGCTATTGTCACTGTTTTGGGGCACCGTGAGCCACAGCCATCTGATAACTGAATTGATACACGGCGCGTTCTGACTGCCCTAGGAACTGGCCAGCCCTCCCTCTCTCTCCCTCTCCTGGGGCCTCCCTATTCCCTAAGACACAATATTGAAATTGGGCCAATTAATGACCCTGCCATGGCGTCTAAGTAGTCAAGCGAAGGGAAGAGCTGAGAGTCACACATCTGTCACTTTGAAACGAAAGCTGGAAATCAATGAGCAAGCTTAGTGGGGAAGGCATGTTGAAAGCCAAGACACCCTAATGGAAAGCTAGGCCTTTGGCACCAGGCAGGTATCCAAGTTGTGAATGCAGAGGGAAAGTTCCTGAAAGAAACTGAAAGTGGGCCGGGCGCGGTGGCTCACGCCTGTAATCCCAGCACTTTGGGAGGCCAAAGAGGGTGGATCACTTGAGGTCAGCAGTTCGAGACCAGCCTTGGCAACATAGCGAGGCCCCATCTCTACAAAATATAGAGAAACTCAGCTGTGTGTGGTGGCATGCACCTGTGGTCCCGGCTACTCAGGAGGCTGAGGGAGAAGGATCACTTGAGCCTGGGAGGTGGAGGCTGCAGTGAGCCATGACTGTAGCACTGCACTCCAGCCTGGGTGACAGAGCAAGACCTTATCTCAAAAAAAAAAAAAGAAGCCAGACGCAAAAGCCCACATACCGTGCAAGGCCACTTCTATGGCACTCTGGACAAGACAGAAGACAGGTCAGTGTTGCTGCGAGCTGGGGGAGGAGAGGCGGCTGACTAGGAAAGGTCCCAACAGAAGCACGTCAGGTGAGAAGAACTGCATGAGAATCGCAGGCTCAGCGCAGGCGGCTTTCCGTGTGTAACACCCAGGCTGGAGTGCAGGGGCGCGATCTCGGCTCACTGAAACCTCTGCCTCCAGCACTCAAGCGATTCTCCTGCCTCCGCCTCCCAAGCAGCTAGGACTACAAGCACGCACCACCACGCCCAGCTAACGTTTTTTATATTTTTAGTAGAGATGGGTTTTGCTGTGTTGGTCAAGTTGAAACTACTGAGCTCAAGTAGTCTGCCCGTTTCAGCTTCCCAAAGTGCTGGGATTGCAGGCGTGAGCCACTGTGCCCAGCCTAAACCTGACTTTAAGTTAAAAAAAAATACACACACCCACAGAGTCGATTCTCATTATCCGCAGTAATTATGTTCTATAAAGTCACCGCTAATACCGAATTACTGAACACCAAACCTCTGCTCCTACAGGAAATACAGGGTCAGGTTCCTACGAGCCTCTGGTCACATCTTCAGCAACCAATCAATACACAAAAGCATTATTTTGCGTTTCTGTCAAAGAACTTTATATAATAAGCACTGCTGTTCTCTGACACTGAACTCACACGGGGGCAGAGCCTGTCTAACATGCATTCTGCCCGTGGACCCGTCACAGCCACCTGTGCACAGGGACACCTGCTGCAGCACCTCCCGGGGCATCTGAAGAGCAAAATCACAGGCAGGAGCCCCAAGGGCAAGACGCGTGGCCCTCAGCAGCCCGAGAGAGGACACCTTGCTCCCAACAAGGGAGCACCAGCAGAGGGCAGGGTCCCTCACTCGCCCCAGCAGGCACCCGGGCACCACGCAGTTCGGGCTTTTAGCGGCCTGTGTGTGCCCGCCAATGGCTGCAAAAGTGACACAAGTGTGAATTCTGGGGTTACGCATACGTTTTAGCAAGTGGGGGACGGGGCCGCAAAAGAACTGGGGGAGAACAGACACAGCCCCCAAGATCGCTGAGCGACAGGAGCTGCGTGCAGGGCGGTACCCGTGGCCCCGCCTGTGTGGGACCCTCCAGGGTGCAGCCCACTCTCCTGAGCTCACACCACCGCCGGGTCTGCCATAGTCAGAAACGGGGGCCCAGGAAACAGCAACAGTCACCGGGAAAGCCCCCAGCGCCCCCACTCGGGAGGCGGGTCTCCATGTGACCACATCCCAAATGCTGCAGACATGTCCTGTATTTTTATCTGTAAAACCCGGGCACTGACAGCCTCGTGCCCAGCCCATCCTCAGGCATCCTCCTCCTCCGTCGCTGTCCCCACAAAGTCCACGAAGGGTCGGAGACCAGAGCCCCAGCGTCCGAGGGGCATCCGGCAGCCAGGGATGGGGACAGTAGCCCCCAGAGGCTGCAAACAGATGTCCCCACGTGCAAGTGGCCCAATGGCCCAGGCACCCTGTCTCCTAGAAGAAGGGACGGAGCATGACCCTCCCCCAGAACTGCCCCAGCCCAGCCCAGAGAAAGCCACACCTCAGGGCCAGTCCCCGAGTGCTCTGTCCTCCGAAGGCAGGGGATGAACCAGGCAGAACCAGGTGCGCCCCACACCTGATTCCACCGCTGACCAACTGCACAGGCCATGAGGCTCATTTTACTTTTTTGAGACTGAGTCTCGCTCTGTCTTCCAGCCTGCAGTGCAATGGCACCATCTGGGCTCGCTGTAGCCTCCATGGGTTCGTTTTTAAGGTGTGATTGGCACTGCCCGGTTTCCTTCCACGACAATGCTGCCCTGAGGACAGCCTGGCAGGGCACGGACAGGAAGGGACACGTGGGCCCCCCAGCTGCACAGATCTGCAGACTCCCCTCCTGATGGCACCCACAGAGGTCAGGCCCTGACCGCAGAGGTCTCTGGGGGAAGGGGGCACTTCAGCTCCTCAGGCCGCCAGGGCCGTCCAGGCAGAGAAAGCAGCACAGCCCACGCCAGGCCGGATGACAGGGCTGCAGTGATGAGGCTGCCCCAGGGAGGCTGCCGGGAGGCTGTGAGGGGAGGTCACCACAGACCTCTGAGATGCGCCGCACAGCCCACAGGAACAAGCCTGGGTCCTGGCCTCGGGGGTGCAGGGGTCAAGTTGGTGGGGTGGGTGGGGTGTAGGGGCGTGGGGTGCTGGGTGGCCCTGCACCGGGAGGGTGGCCCCATTGCCACAAAGATCTCCCAGTCTGCACGCTCAGACACGAGCCCAGTGGGACAGGAACGGAGCATGCCAGCTGCGGTGGGGGTGGGGACACCAGTGACACGGGAGCCCCGGGAAGCAGTGAGCCCAGGCAGCAAACTAGGAAAGATCATTTGGAGAACATGAAATGCTCTGCTGGGCAGGGCAGCTCACAACCTTGCAACCCCAGCAGCACTCAGGGAGGCCAAGGCAAGAGGATCGCTCAGGCCCTGGAGTTCGAGACCAGCCTGTGCGACACCGTGAGGCCCAGCCTCTATAAAAGATATAAAAAGGAGCTCGTGTGATGGTGTGCACCTGGGGGCCCCGCTACTCAGGAAGCTCAGGTGGGAGGATCACCAGAGCCTGGGGGTGGAGGCTGCAGGGAGCTGTGATGCTGCCACTGCACCCCAGCCTGGGTGACAGGAGCCCCTGTCTCAAAAACAACACAATTCTGCGCTCCCAAGACAGCCTGCTGGAGTGTCAGGTAGGGACTAAGCTGCCCCCACACAGGGTTTCAGGGTGGCTCCTCATGGGGAACGGCCGTCACTGTTTCTAGCAGGACTCAGCCCATAATCAGGAGAGAGCGTCCCGAGTGCAGCTGGAGGAGGAGGGAGGCCCTGCAGCCAGTGCTCCCCCGGCTGCCCCCCGGGCGCCTAGCAGGGCACACGGCGGGCACCACCCCAGCATCCCAGCCTCACCTGCTGAGCAGCGTCCAGATGTGCAGCTGGGGACCCACGTCTAGGCAGGACGCCCGCAGGGCCACGGCAGCAGCCTTGGCCTCCAGAGCCCGCAAATGCGGGGATGGCGGGAACGGCAGTGCCACAGCGGGTCAGGTATCAGAGATGCGCTTCTTTGGACCATTCATTCCAACATCCCTCACCGACAGCTCCTTTTTTATTAATCTAAGAGCTTAATTGCCAGATTTTCCTCTCAGAACAATATGGGGCTGGATGCAGTGGCTCACGCCTGTAATCCCAGCACTTTAGAAGGCCAAGGTGGGCAGATCACTTGTCAGGAGACTGAGACCAGCCTGGCCAACATGGTGAAACCTCATCTCTACACAAAACACAAAAACTAGCCAGGCGTGGTGGTGCGTGCCTGTAAGTCCAGCTACTCAGGGGACTGAGGCAGGAGAATCGCTTGAACACAGGAGGCAGAGGTTGCAGTGAGCAGAAACTGTGCCACTGCACTCCAGCCTAGGCGACAGAGCGAGACTCCGTCTCAAAAAAAAAAACCACCAACATGGAAGGCCAAAACTAGGCACCAAGCCCGCCCTGGAGCAAGCGAGGAGTGCTCAGTGGCTGAGGCAGGAGGGTCCCAGGGCCCACCCTGCTGGAGAGTGAGCAGGGCCACAGTGCTCAGGCCGAGCGGGACAGCACACCTGGGCCCCAGCCACTTCTACATCCTGCTCTCGGGGATGGCCGTCTCCAGGGATCTTCCCTGCCTTCTTGGGCGGAACCCCAAGAGTCCGCCCATGGGGCAGCAAGTGCCCAGGGACCGCACGCACTCAGTACTCAGGGCAGGGCACTGGCCGCAGCCCTTTACAAATCAGGTTTTTTTTACTTTTTTCCCCACTGGCAAGTACGTAGAGCAGTAAAGTTTAAACTTCAAAGAAAAACCCACTAGAACAAAAAAGCAAAAGCGGCATTTCTGACACATGACAGAGCGTGGGTGACAGAGCGTGGGTGAGGGCGCCCCCAAGCCCGGTGAAGACCAGTGGCGTGGACGGACGCTTCCGTGCAGGCCACACAGACCCCCGGACAGCGCCCGCGGCCCTGCCGGGCAGAGGCTTTCTGCCATCTTTTCAACCTAAGTTAATTTTTTTTTTTTTTTGAAATGGGAGTCTAGCGCTGTCACCCAGGCAGGAGTGCAGTTGCGTGATCTCAGCTGACCGCAACCTCCACCTCCCAGGCTCAAGCGATTCTTCTGCCTCAGCCTCCTGAGTAGCTGGGACTACAGGCGTGCACCACCACCCCCGGCTAATTTTTACATTTTTAGTAGAGATGGGGTTTCACTATGTTGGCCAGCCTGGGCTTGAACTCCCAACCTCAAGTGATCCACTTGCCTCAGCCTCCCAAAGTGCTGGGATTACAGGCGTAAGCCACCACACCCAACCTTGAGCTATATTAAAATTAAAACAGCTGGGCATGGTGGCTCATGCCTAATCCCAACACTTTTTGCGGTGAGCCGAGATCACACCATTACACTCCAGCCTGTGCAACAAGAACAAAACTCTGTCTCAAAATAAATAAAAGAAAACAAAAAGGCCAGGTATGGTGGCTCACGCCTGTAATCTCAGCACTTTGGGAGGCCAAGGCGGGCAGATCATGAGGTCAGGAGTTCGAGACCAGCCTGGCCAACATGGTGAAACCCCTGTCTCTTCTAAAAATACAGAAATTAGCAGGACGTGGTGGCATGCGCCTGTAGTCCCAGCTACGGAGGCAGGAGAATCTCCTGAACCCAGGAGGCAGAGGTTGCAGTGAGCCAAGATCGAGCCACTGCACTCCAGCCTAGGCAACAGAGCAAGACATCTCCAAAAAAAAATAATAATAATAATTAAAAAAAAAAACCCAAAAGATGGGGTGTGAACCTCTTGCAATGAAGAAAAGAAACACCCAAGGCGAAGCAGCACTGGCCTGTGTGCTGAAACGCAGACCCCTGCACGAACAGACGCAGGCAGCTCACTGGCACTGACTTCCGCTGTCCTGTCTCGGAGGCTATCTCACATCTTCATGTTCAACTCCGAGAAGCAGCGCTCCGCCAGCGCCCTGGGGCCCCTCTTCCCACAGCAGGCTCCAAGCCTTCCTCAGCCCTTAGGACTGAAGAGGTCAGGGAACCCTGACCCCGCCACCCTTGCCCAGGCGATCCGCTGCCCTCACAGGCACAGACACAGGCCTCGGTCTGTGGCCAGGGCAGTCCGCGGGGAAGAAACAGGCCCTGTTCCCTCCCGCTCACCACTTCACCCAGCTCAGCTGGCACAAAACTGCTGTGGCCGGCACACCTTCCCCTACCGAGCCCGACCTGGCAGGGCCTTGCAGCAGCCTGCCAGCTAAAACGCGGGATGCCCAGATAAGAATCTTCTGGGATAAGCATGTCCCATGCCATATTTGGGACATACTTACACTAAGAAATTTCTGTTTATCTGAAACTCAAATTTGCCTGGGCGTCCTGTTCTTTTCTGTGCTGAATGTGGCGCCTCTATGCACAAGGTCCCTGCAGGCACACAGGAGCAAGCCCCTTCCCAGGCTGGGTCCCTACCGGCAGCTCCCACAGGCCGGGGCTGGCGGCCCAGACAGGGCCCATGCCAGGCAGCGGGACAGACGCACAAAGGCCGCTCAGGGGACACTGCACACCTTTCTGTCTTGCCTAGGGGCTCAAGAATCCAGACGCCCCTCCCTGAGCGAGCACCAAGACCGGAAGCCAACATGCGACGTCCAGTCCACTGCCACCAAGGGGCCCTGCCGGGACCGCAGGGCCACAGGACCGAAGCCGGGGTTCCTCCGGAAGCCAGGCATAAATGCCGCTTCTCCCATAGGACGGTCAGGACAGAGACAGGGAGCGCTACAGTCTTGCCGGCAGGAGAGGACGTCCTCGGGGCAGGCACGTGGGGGGCACACCTGGCCACAGTGACCACGTACTGCACACACAAAAGCAGCCGGATCCCACGCCTGCCTGTGCTGCCAGCAGACGGCACCCAACCTCCGTGCTCCTCATCCCAGGAAAAGAGAGCAGCGGCATCTCTGCCAGGCACAGTGGGCCCTTCTGCAGCGGCTTGGGGTCCAGGCCACCTGCCCTCACAGCACGGGTGCACTTGGGTCAGTGAGGCCCCGGGACGGGCCTGTGGGCACGGGGTAACAGAGGGTGCGGGGGACAGAGTGCCACGCAGACCCACTCAGGGCTCTTCCCAAGCCTGTGCAGCGCCCAGAGGGGCTGCAGCTCAGTGACGGGACGAGCGGGGTCCTGGCATTCTCAGCCACAGCACAGCCGCCACAGGGCACAGGACGGCTGAGACACAAGGTCCTCGCCCACACCAAGGGGAAGCTGAGGCACAGGAAGGTGGAAGGGGCGGCCAGGCTGGCGCCAGGTTCACAGGCAGGGGGACCTGAAAGCCGAGCAATGCAGTCACTCGCCACTGGGAAGGCATGCGTCGGGGTCCGGGTATCCCCAGTCCAGAGTCCAAAGCCGCCTCCACTCCCCACCTCCAGCCTGGGTGTGGGCAGGGAGGGCTCTTCTTGGGACCAATCCCAAAACCATGCGCAGTGGGCCCGGCTGAGCCAGGCAGTAGGCATCCTCTCTGCCAGGGTGAGAAACCGGCCCTCATGTCAGGCTGGAAGGGGGTCTCCAGGTGGGGAGAAAGAACAAGGAGGAACAGGCCCCTCCCTCGAGGGACCCCGCACCCTGGGTGCTCCCTGAGCGTGGGGTGGGCCCAGCCCACCTGTGTCCACACAGGGACCCGGCAAAGGTGTGTGAGGCTGTGGGAGGGGCTGCCGCTGGCCGGAGAACAGGCCCACCGCCCCTGCAGAGGCCCGGGGCCCGGAGCTGCTGATGCGGACTGACCACCCGTCTCACAGACGGACGGGGGTGGGGGGCTTCCACCGTCCCCAAGGTCACAGGGCTGGCCGGTGGGACCACACAGACGTCCAAGGTAGCAGAAGCCACGCTCGAGGGACGCAGAGTGTTCTGGGCACTCGGGGCCAGGGCAATGGGGACCAGGCCAGCGCGACAGTGACCCCAGCTCCCTGCAGCAGCGCAGGCTGCAGGTGGGGGAGGTAATGGCCACCTGCCGAGACGGTCACAGGCGGGGAGGGGTCTCAGAGTCCCGGGGAGGGAGGCGCTGACGGAATGATGGAGTGCGCGCGACCCCCCACCTCCCTGTGAAAGACCCCACGGCGTCCCAGGCGCACGAAGTAGGGCAAGGCCCAAAGCCGCAGGCCCGAGGGGCCCGCGCAACAGGAGGCTGGGCCCAGGGAGGCAGCCCCCGGCCCCGGCCCAGGGGGCCCTCCGGCCTCTCCCCAGCCCTTGCAAAGCGCCTCCCGATTGGGCTGAGGTGAGCGGGAGGCAGGGAAAAGTTTGGGGGGACTTAGAGGCGTGCTCGGGATGCTCGCCTCCCGCGGAAGACCCCCGAGGGAGCCCTGCTGGGGGAAGCCCCGGGGCCAGGCTGCAGGAGGGCCCCGGGGAGGAACGCGGGCCCTCGCCCGGGCTCCCCATCCCGAGGGGACGCACCGGAGTCCCGGCACGGGGCCGCGCGCCGGGGGAGACCCCGCACCCCAAAACTCCTGCTCCCAGGCCGGCAGCCGGCGCCTCCCAAGACCACGTGCTCCCGCTGGGGGCTCCCGGCCCCGGCCCCCCGCCGGCCCCGCCGCCCGCGCCCTCCCCGTCCCCGCGGCCGCCCCCTCGGCCCCAACAGGTGGGCCGCCCCCCACCCCGGCCGCCGCGCCCCGCCCGCCCCGGTGGGGCCGACCCGCGGGGCCATCTTGGGTCGGGGCGAGCGCGGCGGGGGCTGCTCGGGAAGGGCCGGGGCCTGCGGGCCGGGGCCGGGCATAAAGGCGGCGCGGCCTTACCTCCGACCCTGTACATGTTGGCGGCCATGTCCGGGCCGGCGGCGGCGGAGGGGCCCGGGGCGGGCGCGGCGCTCGGCGCGGGCGGCCGGGAAAATGGAGGCGCGATGGCGGGGGCGGGGGGCGCCGCGGGCGTTTAAAGGGGCCGCGCTGCTGCCGCCGCCGCCGCCGCCGCCGCCGCCGAGGCCGCCGAGGCCGCGCAGGGACGGGAGGGCCGCGGCGCGGGCGGGAGAGGAAGAGGAGGAGCGGCCGCGGGCGGCGGGGAGGGGCCTCGGGCGCCGCCGCCCACCGCGCGGGCCGTTACCGACCCCGCGCCGCCCGCGGCCCGCGCGCCCCTTCCCGGGCGGCTCCTCCCGGCGCCCGGAGTCCTCCCCGCGCGCCGCTTCCTGGGTGGGCCCTTCCACCCGCACTCCCTGCTAGATCCTCCCCTGTGCCCTGGGGCCAGGGGGTCCTCCACAGGGGCCCCTTCCCTGGTGACCGTCCCGGTGCCCCGCAGGTGAGTCCTGCCATAGCTCTCCAGGGCTTCCTCGTGGTGCTGGGGTCCCCCGCAGTCCTCCCGGAGCCCCCCAAGGGCCCTGAAGCTCAGCGGCCCAGCCCTGGCCTCGGGGTCTCCACTGCACACCTTCCTCCAGGCCTAACCTTTCCCCCCCCACCCTAGGCAGTGTGCGCCCCCGGCCTTCGCCGCCCAGCCCGCCTGGCACCCTGGACAGGTGGCCGTGAGTGCCCTGGTATGGGCAGGCCCCGTAGCTGGCAAAGCCTCCCTGAACTGTGACCTGCTGAGAAGGCCCAGAGGAGGTGCCTGTGCTCAGAGGCCACCTCCAAAGTCCCCACCTGAGGCTGGAACCAGCACCTACTGACCCGGCCAGTTCCCAGCAGGGCTGGAGTCCAGGAGGGCCGCACTCTCTCCACAGTGGGGCAGCCACCTTCCCTCCCGCCACCTGTCAGGATGGGTGTGTTTGTGCACAGGTGTGAGAGGATAGTCCAGTGACCCAGACGCCCCAGCCAGAAAGCGCATGGGGCGGGAAGGGGGCTTCCCAGATGGAGAGAAACAGGTGGTCTCGGAATGGCTCCGAGATGGGTGCAGCCTCAGTGTTTCGGAGGTGAGGAAAAGGAGGTGTCTCGTGGCTCCAGGCTGCTGATCTGAGCAGCACCGTGGGTCACGGCCCTGCCCGCTCAGATGCTGGAGGTGGGTGCGTGGCTGGAAGGAGCTGTGGTCTGTCTGGGACATGCCTCCCTGTGGGACATGGAGGGAGCCCCGAGGCCGCGGTGCAAGATCCAGGCAGGTGGGACGGACGTGGTCAGGGTGCCGGGGAAAGAGCATGGGGAACCCAGCACACAGGACCCCAGCCCGGTAGGCAGGGAACAGCATGTGCTGGGAGGACAGCCGGGTGGGGTCCAGGAGAGCAGGGCCACAACGTTATGGCTGCGGAGCGGACCAGAAAGGAAAGCCCTGCCAGGGTTAGCACAGGGCCAGGAACCAGAGCGGCAGGGCGGTCGTGTCTCCGGGGAGAGAGGGCTGTGGGTCCCAGGACCGTCCTGCGGGCTGCAGGGAACAGGAGCTGGCTTGCTGGTGACTGGGTGGGAAGAGGAGAGGGCTGGCGGCCAGGTGCCGGAGGGGCGATGACAGACAGGCAGCGTCTTCCCAGGAAGGAGGTGGGGCTGCTGGTCCCCCGGCCCCACCTCGGCTCCTCAGCAGGAAAGCAGAGCTGCGGCCTGAGATCTCCTCCTGCCAACGCCTGGCATGGCCAGAGAGTTAGCCAGAAACACCAGCACGTGCCAGGCAGCTGGGAGGCACGGGGGCGCCCCCTGACGCTGCATGTGTAGTGCTCCCACTGCCACCCCAGAAACAGGACGAGCTTCACAGCGAGAACCCGGTGGACACATCCTGACAGTGACAGACACCGCCCCAGCCTGGAGAGGGGCCTCCTGAAAACAGCAGCCTTTGCTGCTTCTCCCAGTGCGGGGGGAGACGCTGGCAGCCGGTGGGGCAGTCGAGGCCGGCCTTCCGAGGGAGCACGGGGCAGGGTCTGGTTCGCAGGGAGGTCCTCTGAACCTCAAGCCAGGACCCCCAGTGGAGAGGACACACCCCCCACCATGCAGAATGACGTTCAGTAAACTCTCAAAGACAGCACAGAGCCCGCTCCTCCCGCCGACCCCTACTCTGCCTCCAGCTCTCCAAACAGTGAGAAAGGCGGGCTGCCCTTAGACCAGCACAGAGGCAGTCCGAAGACCTCAGGTGAGTCAAACAATAAAAACAAAGAATTGAAAGAATCCATCCACTTAGTAGCAGAGCAAATAGACACTGAGAGCTTTCGTGTGGAGTGAAGCGGTGGTGTATACCCGGAGGCTGAGGTGGGAGCACGCTCAGAGGAGGCACGTGACCACATCCATGTCACTGGACAACAGAAAAACAAGCAGGGAGGGTGTGAGGGGCTGGCAAGAAACCTGGTGTGGAAGAAAACGCAACTGGGCTGAACGAGGTGGCTCACGCCTGTAACCCCAGCACTGTGGGGAGGCCAAGGCAGGAGGATCACCTGAGGTCAGGAGTTCGAGACCAGCCTGGCCAGTATCTGGGTGTGGTGGCGGGCACCTGTACTCCCAGCTTCTCAGGAGGCTGAGGCAGCAGAATCACACGAACCTGGGAGGCGGAGGTTGCAGCGAGCCGAGACCACACCACTGCACTCCAGCCTAGGGGTGGCATAGTGAGACACCATCTCAAATAAACAAATAAATAAATAAATAAATAATGAATAAAAAAACACAACTGAAGAGGCGGAAGAGGACTCCACAGGACTGTTTCCATCTTCACAGGAGCATGAATTCAACAGTCAGGAACTCAAATACTAGACGACCAAACTGCAGGATGGGAGGAAACCCGGAACCAAAGTCGCACCTTTGCTAGATTAAGTCAGAAACAGCAAAGGGCAGAATATCAAGTTACTAAGAGAGAAAAGGCTTGAGATAATTTCAGAGCAAGACAAAGTGATTAACACAATAACCTACTCATTTATTAACTGTTAAACACCCACTTCAAGCTACAGGCCACTCTAGGCCCTGGAGGGTAAGGAGACACGCCCATGCCTTCAGGGCACTTGGAGTGGAGCTGGGAGGGGAAAAGAATAAAGTGCAGAAAACCAGGGCTCTGGCTCTGAAATCTCAACACTTTGGGCAGGCCGCTTGAAGCCAGGAGTTCAAGACCAGCCTGGGCAACATGGTGAAAACCCATCTCTACTAAAAAATGTAAAAATTATCTGGGCGTGGTGGTGCACACCTGTAGTCCCAGGTGCTTGAGAGGCTGAGGCGGGAGGATGGCTTGGGCCTGAGAGGCAGAGGTTGCAGTGAGCAGAGACAGCACCTTTGCACTCCAGCCTGGATGGCAGAGCAAGACCCTGTCTCAACAACGACAACAACAAAGTGATCTTAAGTCCAGCCAGTAAAGATGTAAATCAAAACAGACTGAGTGGGTCAGACACTGGCAGTGAGCTTTGACCTTCAGGTAAAAAAACGGCCTGCCGGGGGGATACGGAAATGCCAGCGCCAGCTCCTCACCACTCACAGGCGGAAGTCAGCCCAACCCTGCCACGCTGCTGAAAAGCAAACACACCCATCTCTTAGTGCTTTTGTAATTTCTAAAAATAATCATCAGAGACTTTTTTTTTTTCGGAGACAGGGTCTCACTCTGTCACCCAGGCTCGAGTGCAGTGGGGCTATCTCAGGTCACTGCAGCTGTGCTTCCTGAGCTCAATCAATCCTCCCACCTCTGCCTCCCAAGTAGCTGGGACTACAGGCACACGCCACCACACCCCATTAATTTTTCTATCTTCAGTACAGATGGAGTTTCACCATGGTGCCCAAGCTGGTCTCGAACCCCTGAGCCCAAGCGATCCGCCCGCCTTGGCCCTTCAGAGTGCTGGGATTACAGGCCCAAGCCAGGCGCTCAGCCATCGTAGGAGACTTTTTAAATTGAGTCGAAGTAGCATTCATCTGCTTTCAGCAATTTTTTTCTTGACATATTTAAAAGTGTGTACGTAGCAGCTCGACACGAATTTCTCTCTTTCCATACATCCTTTTATCTGGTGCACATTTAGAAATAGCTAGGATAACCTTCAGGTAATGTGAACAGCTGCTATTCCAGGGAGGACGCTGTGGCGAGTTTTGAAAGCTGTATTAATAGCGAGCGGCGTTTCTCCAGCGGGGCAGCGCCGGGCATTGTCTGGTGCGCGGAGGAAGGCCGCGAACTACATCTCCCAGGCTCCCCGCGCCCCGTTCCGCGCCCCGTTCCGCGCCCCGTTCCGCGCGGCTCCTGCGATGGTACCAGAGCGGCCTCGGCCCGGTCCGGAGCCAGCCGGTGTGACGTTCGAATCGGGCCTGGGAAGCCCGGGGGACCAGGCGGCCAACCCCGGGCGGGCCTGCGAGCCGGAGCCGCGTCCCCGGGGCCCCTGAACGCTGCGCGGCGCGGCTGCCGGTGGCGCTGCGGGGCCTGCGGGGGGGAGGCGCAGTGGCGGCCGGGGCGACGGCCTGGGCACCGCACTGCTGCTGCGCGAATTCGGGGGCCCACCCCGCTCCCAGGACCCTTCCCGCGCCCGAGACTGCTTCTCCCGCCCCCTCGGAGACCCTCCCTCGCAAGGTGGGCTTCCGTGCGCTCCCGCCCGCACGCCTCCCCCGCCCCGGGGCTTCCTGCCGGGCCCTCGGGCTGCCCGCGCACTGCGGGGTCCTGAGCGGCACAGCGCCCGGGCCTCCACCCACCAGGTGCCGCCCTCCCACAGGGGCCCTGCCCAAATCCCCGGAACCTCTGAGCAGGCTGGGTTGGGAGGCCGAGAGCAAGGAAGGGCGCTGACAGTGCAGCCGAAAGCAGGGGGGCGATCCGGGGTCTTCCAGCTGGGCCCAGCGTCACCACAAGGCTGCTTCACGATGCAGGGCAGAGGCAGAGGAGAGGTGGGCAGACGGACTACCCGCCAAGGAATGTGGGTGGCTTCTTGAGGCTGGAAAAATCAGGGAAACAGAGTCTCCTCTGGAGCCTCCAGAAGCAACAGAACTCCGCCAGCCCCTCGCCCCGAGCCCAGAGACCCGCTTTGAACTTCTACAAAACTTGGCGAATGAATTTGTGTTGTTTTAAAACACTCAAAGCTGGGCACCAGCGGAACAGTCCTGTAGCCCCAGCTACTCAGGAGGCCGAGGCAAGAGGATTGCTTGAGTCCAGGAGTTCAAGACCAGCCTGGGCAACATACCAAGACTGTCTCTCTTAAAAAAAAAAAAAAAAAAAAAAAGGCCGCGCACGGTGTCTCACACCTGTAATCCCAGCACTTTGGGAGGCCAAGGTGGGCGGATCACAAGGTCAGGAAATCGAGACCATCCTGGCCAACACGGTGAAACCCTGTCTCTACTACAAATAAAAAAATTAGCGGGGCATGGTGGCGCACGCTTGTAGTCCCAGCTACTCGGGAGGCTGAGGCAGGAGAATTGCCTGAACCCAGGAGGCGGAAATTGCATTGCGCCATTGCACTCCAGCCTGGGCAACAGTGTGAGACTCCATCTCAGAAAAAAGAGCAGGTGTGGTGGGATGCACCTGCAGTCCCGGGTACCCAGGAGGCCAAGGTGAGGGTATCACTTGAGTTCAAGACCAGCCTGGGCAATATAGCAAGACACCCCCCCAACAAAAGAAACAAAGACAGACGAAATTTCCTGAATGTGTGGCCATTTTTATGGCAGCCACAGAAGACTAGTACACAGATCCCAGTTGTGACAAGCCAAGCAGTCTCCAGGCCCCGCCCTGTCCCGGCACCACCTCTGCTGGAGAGGCCTGTGCTCAGTGCCAGGACCCCTGCTGCCGGCTGGCCCTGTGGCCACCTTACCCACCAGGAGGCCGGCTCTGGGTCTCAGCCTGAAGGAGGCCTGGGCTTTGCCTCTGCTGCTGCCAGGAGGAAGGTGCTCTGCAGGGAGATCTCATGGAGCAGAAGGGTCAACCATCCCAGCGTCCCCAGCATCCCAGCATCCCCAGCGGCCTTACAGGAGGCACCCAAATGAGAGCAGGAGAGCCGGTGGGATGAGCCCAGCCAACCCCCACATCACAGCCATAACAACCAGGATCCTTTAAAGCCACTCAGCAACAGAGGACGGCCCAGCTCGTCACCCCCATGGCAACTGCTTACCTGTCAGCTCCACTCTGCCCTGCTTACGCCTCGGGGTGCAGGGCGCACCCACATCTTCCTGCCTGCCATAGAGCTGGGTCCATGGGACCCCATTCCCCACTTCATCATCAGGGGCCTCAGAGAGGGGATCATGATGGCCCCAAAGCCCTGCCTAAAACTCCCCCACATCCTTAAGGACACCTGCCGTCACCCCTGGAGAGTCTGCCCTCCATCCATGCACCCTAGGGCTCCCGAGAAATGCAGAGGATCCCTAGGGTGCAGCAAATGACATTCAGAGGACTCAGGAGAGAAGGGGGGCACCAGCCTGTGTCATCTTGGAAGGCTTCCTGAAGGAGGAGGGAACTTCACTGAGTCTTACAGTAAGAAGGGGAGACAGGCAGGTGCAGAGGATTCAAGTCAGGCCAGGGATCCAGTGTCAGGGAAGCAGGGGCTGGCAGAGCAGTCAGGTGGCTTCTCAGCAGCAGGAGGGGACGGGTAGTGTCCAGGCTGCCGCACGGGCCTGGCTCCTGCCCTCACCTGGGGCTCAGGAGTGATCACCTCCGCTTGCCCCAAAGCCTCCTCCACCCAGCCACCTCCACAGAAGCCCAGTCAGGCCCCTAACAGTCACAGAGTCCAGGGCCCTTTCCCCACCCCCACCCACCCCAGGCTGGGAACCCATGCTCACAGTCCCCCTGCAACTCAGTGTCCCCAAAATGCAGCTGCGACACACCACCCCAGCTCAGGACCCTCCTGAGGACCCTACGGCCTGTAAACAAGGGGCCACAGCCCACAGGCCCCTGCTCCAGCCGGCTCCTCACAGTGGCCCAGCCCTCCTATGCAGGCTGCCCTCTTGGCCCTTGTCCACCACCCTCACCACCATCCAGAGGCCAGGGGGCACCTCCGCCTCCATGAAGCCTCCCTGGGCTTGCTGCTTCCCACCACAGCACCCCTGGGGGCCCGTGTGCCCTGCTGGGTCTTCAGAGGCAGGAACCACTGTGAGACCCTGCCCCTGGAGAACTCTGCCCGGCCCATCTCACAGCCTGGTGCAGGCAGGTGCCCAGTTCCCCAGATCAGGCCAGCAAGGAGCTGAGCCTCTAGGCAGCGCCTGCCAGGGGGGTCTCCTGGGATACCAGTGCACCCCAGGCAGATCCAGGTGCCCCGAGGCCTCCTCCCAGCAGCCCAGAGGGCAAGCTCCTGCCACCCAGGCCTTGCCAGGGCCCCCCTAGACTGAGCTGGAGCAGTGCAACCCTCCCCTAGGTGGCCTCCCATGGCCCCTGGCCCAATCCCCAAGGCCTCAGGAGCTGCAGGCTGTCTGGAGCCAGGTCCTGCCAGGCCTGTTTTACCATTGTAGGTGGGTCGTGACCCCCTGGTGGGGCACAGAGAAGGTGCAGAGGCCACCCCCACCCGGGGCCCCCAAGGAAAGGCACTAGCAGACAGACATTGGTCTGAGTCAGGCTCTTAGGAGTGGAGTGACCTCAAGGCCTGGGCCTTGAAAGTCACGTTATGCCAGAAAGGGGCACTCTGGGCCAGGAAGGCCTGGAAGGCATTGGTGGACTCGCTGGACCTCGTCGGGTGGGGAAAGAGCACGTCCTTGTCCACGTCCTCCGACACCAGCTGGGCCACGATCTGCACGATGTCCTGCAGGCAAGGGTGGGTTGGGGAACCTCAAGGAGTGGGAAGGGGACAAGGGTGGGGCCCGGGAGCGCCAGGGCAAAGGGCCCAGTGGGACTGGGGAGGTGGCGGGATGGGCGAGGCGGGGCAGGGACAGGCAGGGAGGACCCATCCCCCGCGCACCCTGCAGTGGTGTGGGCCCCCGGCGGCGCCCGGCCTCTCCCAGCCGCCCAGCATGGCCAGCCGCCGGTGCTCATCAATGCTGACACTCCAGTGGCGGCCCGGGCGCCTGCGCTCCGGCGGCTCGCTCACCTGCAGGGACAGGGCAGCGGGTCAGCGCGGGCCTCGGCGCCAGCTCCCCTTCGCTGCCCCTAACCAGCACCCCACACCCTCGGCGCTCGCCTCCTCGGCGGCCGGGGGCCTTTCTGAAGCGCCATCTGCTCAGCCTCCCGCTGCTCCAGCGCCAGCTCCCAGCGCGGGGCCTCTGGCCGTGTGGCCCTCTGCGGCTTTGCCCAGTGATCTGTGCTACAACCCCCTCCACCCGGTACCCGCCCCAGTTCAGGTACAGCGGGGCTGCTCCTGGACCAGGAAGTCCTCACAGCTGGTGCCCGGCTTGGCCGGCAGGGGGACCCCCGGAGCTCCAGGAATCCTGTGCCTCGGGAAAGGCCAGCTCCAGCCTGCCCAGACCCGTCTGAAATGATCATAAAGAGTTAGGGAGAAAATAAAAGATCATGAGCCCCTACAGACAAAAGACCAGCGCCAGTGGGCGAGGAGCCCTGGCAGAGCACAGGAGACTGGCAGGAGGGGCCAGCTGGAGGAGCCATGGGAGGGCCCCAGGGGAAGGCCACACACAGGTGGGGTCGCCCAGGATGACCCCCGGGGGACGGGGAGCCTCCCACGTGGGCTGCATGACAAGGTTCCTCCAGATTCTGCCCAGCCAAAAGTCCACCATCCCCCACCTCCCTCACCCGGGGGAAGGGGAGATGGGAGGGAAGGGAGTCCCATGCAAAAAGTGGGATTAATGCGAACTCAAGGGGAAGCTCTCACTCCCACAAAATTACACACAGAATTGCCGCGGGATCCAGCAATTCCACTTCGGGGTGTATGCCGAAAAGAGCTGGAGGCACGAAGGCGAACAGATACACAAACCCGACTGGGAACGTTCACAGCAGCCCCCATCATTCCCAACAGCAAAAATGCGGAAGGATCCCAGGTTTCCATCCGGATGAATAAAAGAAATGTGCCAGATGCATAAAATGGAATATTGAGCCTTAAAAAGTAAGGAGGGGCTGGGCTGAGCGTGGTGGCTCACGCCTGTAATCCCAGCACTTTGGGAGGCCAAGGCGGGAGGATCGCTTGAGGCCAGGAGTTCTAAACCAGCCTGCAAGATCCTGTCTCTACAGAAAAAGTGTAAGACTAGCCATGTTCAGTGGCACATGCCTGCAGTCTTAGCTATGGGGGAAGCTGAGGCAGAGACTGCTTGAACCCAGGAGGTTGAGGCTGCAGTGAACTGTGATTTTCCCACTGCACTCCAGCCTGGGTGATAGAGTTAAGACTGAAAAAAAAGAAAGGAAGTGAGAAAGAGAAAGGAAGGAAGAAAGGGAGAAAGAAGGATAAAATGTAAGAAAATTCTGGCTGGGCATAGTAGCTGTAATCCAAGCAGTTTGGGAGGCTGAGGGGGGAGGATCCCCTTGAACACCCCAGGAGTTGGAGGCCACAGTGAGCTAGGACTGCACCACTGCACTCCAACCTGGGCGACAGTGCAAGACTCTGTCTCAAAAAAAAAAAAATTCTGAATAGTCAAGGGCATCACACAGCAGCACTGCAAGCTATAAGGCGATGGGCAATGCCTCAAAATCCAGAAGGAAAATGATTTCCCGCCTAGATTTCTACCCAAGCAAGGCATCATTCAAGCTTACAGGCAGAATAAAAACTGTCACATCCTCTGAACCTTTTTGGAGGAAGCTGCTAGATGTATCGTAGCAAAACAATGGAGTAACCAAGGAGCACACGAGGGGCAGGAATCAAGGGCTCCTGCGGACAGGAGGCAGGTGGGTTGTCGGGGGCGTCGGGAGGGAGTGGGGGGCTGCTAAGGGGCCCTGACGGCTGGGCTGGCTGCCGGCGGCCCAGGGCTCCAGAAAGGCCACTGCCCAGGAGAAGATGCAGCTCCAGACCTGATGTGTAGGGGTCTGTGAGAGGAGAGTCCCAGATTTGTTGGAAAGTTTGGGAAAGAATCATCAGTTCATAGAAAATGGAGAAGAGGAGGGGTAGGAGGGGGGAGGAGGGGGAGGAGGAGGAGGGGGAGGGGGAGGGGGAGGAAGGGGAGGAGGGGGAGGAAGGGGAGGAGGAGGAGGGGGAGGAGGAGGGGGAGGGGAGGAGGAGGAGGGGAGGAGGGGGAGGAGGAGGAGGGGTAGGAGGGGGGAGGAGGGGGAGGAGGAGGGGGAGGATGGGGGGAGGAGGAGGGGGAGGGGGAGGGGGAGGAAGGGGAGGAGGAGGGGGAGGAAGGGGAGGAGGAGGAGGGGGAGGAGGAGGGGGAGGGGAGGAGGAGGAGGGGAGGAGGGGGAGGAGGAGGAGGGGTAGGAGGGGGGAGGAGGGGGAGGAGGAGGGGGAGGATGGGGGGAGGAGGAGGGGGAGGGGGAGGGGGAGGAAGGGGAGGAGGAGGGGGAGGAAGGGGAGGAGGAGGAGGAGGAGGAGGAGGGAAGGAGGAGGAGGGGGAGGAGGAGGAGGGGTAGGAGGGGGGAGGAGGGGGAGGAGGAGGAGGGGTAGGAGGGGGGAGGAGGGGGAGGAGGAGGAGGGGTAGGAGGGGGAGGAGGGGGAGGAGGAGGAAGAGGAGGAGGAGGGGGAGGAGGGGGGAGGAGGAGGAGGGGTAGGAGGGGGGAGGAGGGGGAGGGGAGGAGGGGGGAGGAAGGGGAGGAGGAGGAGGAGGGGGAGGAGGGGAGGGGGAGGAGGGGGGAGGGGGGAGGAGGAGGGGGAGGAGGAGGAGGAGGAGGGGTAGGAGGGGGGAGGAGGGGGAGGGGAGGAGGGGGAGGGGGGAGAAGGAGGGGGGGGAGGAGGAGGGGGAGGGGAGGAGGAGGAAGGGGAGGAGGAGGGGGAGGGGGAGGAGGAGGGGAGGAGGAGGGGGAGGGGAGGAGGGGGAAGAGGAGGGGGGAGGAGGAGGGGGAGGGGAGGAGGGGGAGGGGAGGAGGAGGGGGAGGAGGAGGGGGAGGAGGAGGGGGAAGAGGAGGGGGGAGGAGGAGGGGGAGGGGAGGAGGGGGAAGAGGAGGGGGGGAGGAGGAGGGGGAGGGTAAACAATGGTTTCCTCCAGAAAAAAACAAGAGCACAGAGGAAACACGGGCACCCCATGGTCACGATGCAAAATGGTCACTGTAAAGCTAACGGTGGAATTGGGTTTCTGCTGAGTTGACAGAACGCTGGCAGAAGGATCGTGGATGCGGAGGGGCCGGCCACCCGTGGTCTCCGTGGGGCATGGATGGAACACAAGACGGAGGAATGAAAGGAGGCAGCAGAGGGGCAAAAGCGCACTTCTCACCTCCGTGTGCGGTGGGGGGCGCCTGCAAGGGCTGAGAGTGGCTTTGGGGGCTCCTGTTCTAAATATGTATGTGTATGTTTTAACGAAAGTAATTATTTAAGTCATGAGTGATCCAGCAGACACAGGAGAACATGCACAGAACTCCTGAACCCACAGAGAATCCACGCTCTTACCAAACACACCCCACAGGCACGTGAACTGGCCACACTTCAGGCCACAGACGAAACAGACCCCAGGGCACAGATGCCCATAATACAGGGCTCTGCGACTACCAAGTGACACAGAAGTTAACAACGGAAGGATAACAAAACGCTCCTACCGCCACGGACATTCCAAAACACCCTCTGATCACCTCCGGAGTGAAGAAGAAAATCGAGACTGAAATGCCAACTTACTTATTTTGTATTTTTTATTTATTTTTTTGTCTGACATTCACCTTTCTTTTTTTTTTTCTTTTTTTTTTTTTTTGAAAGAAAGAAAGAGAAAGCGGGAGAGAGAACAGGAGTCTTTCTCTATTGCCCGGGCTGGAATGCAATCTAAAAATAGGTATTAAAAACCTCTTTTTTGCTGATAATTGTGCTTAACAGCGGAGACAGGAAGGAATAAGGGAAGAAAATAACAAACAGCCAACCAATATTTCATTTCAGTCTGTGAAATGCTATGCAAATGCTGAAGAGTGATTTACTTCCAGTTACGTGGTCACCTTCAAAATAGGTGTAATGTGATACTGAGAAAAATGTATGTTCTGTGGACCTGGGGTGGAGAATTCTATAAATATTCACTGAGTTTACTTATTCCAGGTCTGAGTTCTAATCATAGATGTCCCTATTAACTTCCTATGTCGTCGATCCGTCGAATATTAACAATATGGTGTCAAAGTCTCCCGCTATTATTGTGCGGGAGTCCGAGTCTCTTTATAAGTCATTAAGAACTTGTCTTGGGCCGGGCGCGGTGGCTCACGCCTGTAATCCCAGCACTTTGGGGGGCCAAGGCGGGTGGATCACGAGGTCAAGAGATCGAGACCATCCCGGTCAACATGGTGAAACCCTGTCTCTACTAAAAGTACAAAAAATCAGCTGGGCACAGTGTTGCGTGCCTGTAATCCCAGCTACTCAGGAGGCTGAGGCAGGAGAATTGCCTGAACCCAGGAGGCGGAGGTTGTGGTGAGCCGAGATCGCGCCATTGCACTCCAGCCTGGGAAACAATTCACTCATGTCGCCCAGGCTGGAGTGCAGTGGTTCAATCTTGGCTCACCACAACCTCTGCCTCCCGGGTTCAAGCGATTCTCCTGCCTCAGCCTCCTAAGTAGCCATGCTCAGCTAATTTTTTTTTTTTTTTTTTTTAATTGAGACAGAGTCTTGCTCTGTCACCCAGGCTGGAGTGCAGTGGTGTGATCTTGGCTCACTACAACCTCCGCCTCCTGGGTTCAAGTGATTCTCCTGCCTCAGCCTCCCAAGTAGCTGGGATTAGCTATGCACCACCATGCTCAGCTAATTTTTGTATTTTTTTTAGAGATGGGATTTCACCATGTTGGCCAGGCTGGTCTTGAACTCCTGACCTCGTGATCCACCCACTTTGGCCTCCCAAAGTGCTGGGATTACAGGCGTGAGCCACTGCACCCAGCCCACGTCTGCCTTTTAACTGGAACACTTAGTCCGTTTTCCTTGACTGAATTAAACGACATACTGGTGATTCTGCCACCGTATCGCTTTCTGTTCTGCTGCTGCAGTCAGTGAGGGCAGGCAAACTCATCTAAATCTGAAGTTGACACGGCAACTCCATCATTTTTGTTTTGAGTCGAGGTCTGGCTCCTGTCACCCGGGCTGGAGTGCGGTGGCGCGGTCTTAGCTCACCGTAGCTTCTGCCTCACAGGCTCAGGTGATCCTCCTGTCTTAGCCTCCCAAGTAGCTGGGACTACAGGTACGTGCCACCACGCCTGGCTAACTTTTTGTATTTTTTGTAGAGATGGTGGTTTTCATGTTGCCAGGCTGGGCTGAAGCAATCCTGGCCTCCCAAGTCCTGGGATTACAGGTGTGAGCATTCGTGGCCAACCTCCATCCTCTTCTCAAACACAGAAACTTGGAACACTTTAGTTCCACTTACAGGCACCATCCTGCCATCTACGCCACTGCAGGTGCATATAGCAACTGAATCCTTTTCGGTGCATGAGTGACATCCAGTGACTGTCAGTTTCAAATTACGCACTTCCTACTTCCTCTCATTCTTTATCCATTTCAGACCTTCTGTGATCACCTTCATGCTGTTTGAGATCATTTCTTCAGAACCAAGCTGAGAGTGTGCTGGGGGCGAATTCTTTTTTGCTTCTCATTTGAAACCTTTAGCCCTCTTCATGGAATGCATTTTTGCTGGGCCTAATATTCAAGGTTGACACGACTTCCCCTGAGCACAAGCACACGACTGCTCCACGGGAAGGAGCTCCCACGGCTGTTCACGTGGCTCCTTTGAAGCTTCCGTCTTCCCGCTCAAATGGCTTCTGAGGTTTTTGTCTCTGGCATACCTCTCAGTACATCATCTTTTAAAGCCCTATAGACTAAGTGACTGCCTGTGAGCACTGTCCTCCAGGACGGCACCCAGCGATCCTCACGCCCTTGCGCTGTACCCTCCCACATTAACTAGGACGACCTGTGCGTCACAAAAAGATGCTGCAGAAAAAGGGAGTGTGAGTGCCAAGGCACCACTGCAGCTTCCAGCTCGCTCCCTCTCCAAGCACTCACCCCAGGGGCAGCCGGCCACCATACAGTGAGGACACTGAAGAGGTCCTCGGGGGAGATCCGCGTGGTGGGGAGCTGAGGTGGCCTGCCAGCCCTATCCTGGACCCATCAGTCACGTGAGTGAGCTGCCATGGAAGCAGCCTCCAGCCTTCCTCAAGCCTTGGGATGACTGAAGTTCTGACTGCCACCTCAACTATAAGCTACTAGGAGATCTCAAACCAAAGCCACCAGCTAAGCAAATTTCTGACCCACAGAACTGGGATAAAAATAATTACTAAGTTGATAAGCTCTGGGGAAATTTGTCTTGCAGCAATGGGTAACTAATACATTGCCACAGGCTCAGTATGGTGGCTCATGCCTATGATCCCAGCTCCTTGGGAGGCCAGGAGTTAAGAGACCAGCCTAGGTAACACAGTGAGACCCTCTAATTTTTTAAAAAAGTAAACTAGTAATACATTTCCAGAATCACTATGTACATTTACAATTAAATTTTCAAGGTTCATGAAAAGTCGTGTTTTTTTATTTTTCGAGACAAGAGTCTTGCTCTGTTGCCCAGGCTGGAGTGCAATGGCGCGATCTCGGCTTACTGCAACCTCCACCTCCAGGGTCAAGCGAGTCTCCTGCCTCAGCCTCCTGAGTAGCTGGGATTATAGGCATGCACCGCCTCGCCTGGGTAGTTTTGTATTTTTAGTAGAGACGGGGGTTTCTCCATGTTGGTCAGGCGGGTCTTGAACTCCCGACCTCATGATCCACCTGCCTCGGCCTCACAAAGCGCTGGGATCACAGGCGTGAGCCACCGTGCCCGGCCGAAAAGTCTATTTTTGTTTTAGTTTTAAATAGAGGTTGCACTGAATTGTTTTTGGGAGGTTTGGCACGTTTAAAAGGTTAAACCTGGCTGGGCGCAATGGCTCATGCCTATAGTCCTGACACTTTGGGACACTGAAGCTGGAGGATCACGTGAGCCCAGTTCAAGACCAAACCAGGCAACACAGCAAGTCCCTGTCCTTACGGAAAATTTTAAAAATTAGCTAGGCGTGGTGGTGCGCAACTGTGGTCCCAGCTACTTGGGAGGCTGAGGCGGGAGGACAGCTTCAGTCCAGGAGGTCCACGCTGCAGGGAGCGGTCGTTAGAGAAGCAGGAGCCTAGGAGAGTAACGTCTTTTTTGTTCAGCTCCGCCTTGAGACTAACAGAGCACATTCCTTGCAGGTCATAACCACTGTCCTGAGATGTTTACAGCTAAGGAAGCAGCTTGGTAATGCCTGCAAGGACAAACTCCTATGAAAGAAGTTCAGATGTCCCAATACCCACAATAATATATGCTTTCAAGGTAACTGTAGTTACGCTTTAATGTACTTGCACACTTTTAATCAACGGAATAATACATTCTGTCACGCTGTCAGCCCCCCCAAACGTAGGCGCAGCTTAGTTTGGTCTCTGCATAGCTAAGACCTCGATGTAAGGAAAACTGCTTGCTGGCTAAGGATGCTTGCTCTGCAATGTAGTGGCTTTCAAGAACTCACTGCACTCTGCGGCTCGCCTCAAACTGCTTCCTGCATGAGATCCGAAAACCCTCTCCTGGCATCTGCATCGAGACCCCTTTTCCAGTAACACTGTGATCACGCCACTGTACTCCAGCCTGGGTGACACAGTGAGACCCTGTCAAAAACACACATGAACTCTAACCATCAAATGATGAGACACACATTTCCATGAGGAGCCCTACGTGTTGTTATTCAGTACATTTTATGGTGTTCTTCATAAAGGAATTTAACAATAACAGCTTTATTTCCAAGGACTTCATAGTTACTCTTGCTAAATGGAATAGTATCCTTTTCTTCTATTCCATTTTCCGGTTATTTTTACTGTGCCGAAAAGTTGTAAATGGATCACATATCCAAACTCCCTTTTATCCTTACTCATGTTTCTCACATTGGATTTTCCAAGGAGGTAACGTATTACCTGCCAATGGTGATTTTCAACTTCTTAGGTATTTCTACATCTCACTTTCTTGACTGACTGTACAGGCTTCCATTTTCCAGATTTCTATACTTCTTTTATTTACTTTTTTGAGACGGAATCTCCCTCTGTCGCCCAGGCTGGAGTGCAGTGGCACAATCTTGGCTCACTGCAAACTCCGCCTCCCAGGTTCAAGCGATTCTCCTGCCTCAGCCTGCCAAGGAGCTGGGATTACAGGCGCTCTCCACCACGCCCAGCTAACTGGTATTTTTAGTAGAGATGGGGCTTCACCACACTGGCCAGGCTGGTCTTCAACTCCCAACTTCAGGAGATCCACCCACCCTGGCCTCCCAAAGTGCTGGAATTACAGGCACGAGACACACTGCACTGGGTGATTTTCCAGAATATTAACGTCACGGTGGTACCACGCATCCCTGTCTGCTTCCATCTGAAATACTTCCATGGTGGTCATTGCCAGCTCGAGAGCTTCCCTTTGCCAGGCAAGAGATGTCCATCTCTTCCCACTTTATCCAGAACCTACAGGTTTCTAGACTTCTTCTGTTCTTAAGGAAAGATACTGGAATTTATTATTACTTTTCAACATCCACTGAGATAATCATGATTTTCCACTTATTGTTAATCAACTTTATTTACAGATTTCAAAATTCTTGTGCCCTTGGGTTACAGTCTTCTTGGATTTACATACAATTTCACGTATTCCATATGCGTTCACGGAGCACCTGCTCTGTGCCAGGCCCCATCCTAAGCACTGGGACAGAGCTGCGAACAGACACCCACGCCTGCTCTCCTCGCAGGCGGAAGCGCGCAGAACCCAGCCTTATGGCTGTGAAACTCAGCCTTTCAGGTGTTACTGGATTTGGTCCAGTATTTACTCAGGACTTTTCCATCTAGGGCCACAGGTAGGCTGGCACGCCGTTTTTTCCTTCTTTTTCTCCCCTGCTCTCTTCTGGCACTGGTACCGGTGCATACCAGAAGTGGCTCTGGGCAGGTGAAGCTTCCCCAGTGAGGACGACTGATTTCTTGTTTGGGAGTGTCGTCCACCTGTAAAGTCATCTGGGCACCCACATTTTTAAGGGAAGATTTCCTGTCCCCAAACTAAAAGCCTGTCAAGTCAGCAGAGATGTACCCATGCCCTTTCCCACCCTTGGCCAACAACCTCATTCCCTCATTCCTCCACTGCCCGCCTGCCCGCAGAGCCCTTCAGCCCACTCTCCTGCCTCCCAGACTCATCCTCAACAGCCATTATCCACAGACAGCAGTCCATCTCTGGGAACTACAGACGCAGTCTGGCTGCCCCTGCCCAGGAGCCACCAGGTCCCTGTGTCCTTGCAGGACCTGGGACCAATGCATGCTCCTCCTGCGTCCACATCCCTACTCTTTCAGGCACAGTGCCCTGACCCCAGCCCTGCGCAGGATGGAAGCCTCACACCCCGACGAGCAGCCCTCACTAGACATGTGACCTCTGTGTGTTTACAGTCTGGACTGTCAGAAGATGCTCACCTCCCAAAAGTCACTGCAGCTGCTGGTTGGGTCACCCCACTCCCCGGCACCTGACACCCTCATAGGAACTTGAAGGCATTTGGGCCTGAAGGGCATGACTGGGAGGGTACAAAGGGGGCTCAGTGAGCAGCCATGGGACATACACGCAGACATGCCCGTGTGCACGGCTCCATGAGCTCCCCACACTGACCTGGCCGCATGGCCAGCACCAGCCATTAAAGCGTTGCCAGTGCCCAGGAGCCCCTGCAGCCATCTCGCATAGCCTAGAACCGTATCTGAGCCTGGCTTTCAACCTTCCAAAAGGGTCTGGCTTCCTCTGCCCTCAGAGAACATCCTGGGGCTCAGCAGCTGCGTCCCGCCACTCTCACTACTGCGCCAGGCACGAGCCTGCAGCTTGCTGTCCAGCAGTGGAGAGACCAGGAGATGCTTCTGCTTTGGGGCTGCCACAAGCAGAGCCACCCTCAACTTTGTTTGGGTCAACTTTCAGTGACAGATCCTTCTCCTGACAGCTGACCCAGCTGGTTGGGAGGACACCACCCCTGCTGGAGACCCTGCTTTCCCTCCCACTTCCTGCCACCTTCAGCCTGAGGTAGGAGGTACTGGGGAGGGCGGAGGCAAGTGTGTCGTCTTGCCTCTCTCCGGGATTTAGAAGACCTCTCTACAGAGCCCAGCAGAGGCCTGTGACCCACAGCTCTGGAGGCAAGAGGGGTGCGGGTCCACCTTGGTGCTCGTAAGGGCTATGGGAAGACAGACCCCAAGTCCAGCATCTGTTTCTTGTCAGGCCCCACTCAGCCCGCCCCTGAGGCTGCCCATCAGGGCCAGCCTGGAGTTCCCAGAGAGAGGCCTCAGGCGGGCTGGGGACAGGAGAGTGGCCTCAGCCAGGGTTCCTTCTGCTTACCCAGTCCTGAGTCTGCAGTCCCTGATGAGCGCTGTTCTTGGTACTGGGCTGGCCCAAGGCTGCTGCAGGGCCCAGTGCGGGCCGCCTGTGCTCTTGGGAGAGGTGCAACTCCAGCTTCTTCCCCTGGGGGGCCAGCTTCCTGCTGTCCATCTCTAACACTAGCAGACTGCTTGTCCACAGCTCTAAGATCCGGGGAAGGAGCAGGATGAGGTGGGACGCGGCCCGCAAGGCCACCCGTGTGCCCACCAGTACCTGAGTCCCTGGGGTCAGATGGTGGCAGTGTCAGGGTCTGCTAGGATCGCCTTCCAGCCAGTGGTCAGGCATCACTGGGTGGGGCTCATCAGTGAGCCCGACGCTCGACCCCTCTGGGTGGAGCGGATCCCCCAGCAGCTCTTCTGCACGTCAGCCGCCCGAACTGTCCTCTGTGCCCCTGCCCTCCCCACCCCGGGAGCCCGGTCAGCCTTCAGCAGCCTCCCCGCACGGACTCCACGCCCCCGCCAGACCCGGTTTCAGGGGCGTCCGCCCTCAGCCAGCACTGCGGGCACGCTGCCAAGGCCCGGCCTTGCGACGCCCGGGGCGAAGGAAAGGCCCAGCGCTCTCGCCGCCGCACGCCCCCGACCCCGAGACCTCCACGCCTCCCCGCAGCGGGCCCAGCCCGAGCCCCTACGTGCCCGCCCTCTCTGGGGCGCGTGCGCGGCCGGGGGTGAAGGGCTCAGGACACGCGCTGGAAGCCGGGGCACCCTGGGGTTCGCCGCGGGGCGGGGCACACAGGAAGGCGGTCAGCGGTGGGGGGAACGCGGGCGCCCGGAGACAGACGCGGGGCGGAGCCGCCGCGGACGGAGGGGCCGCAAGGTGACGGGTGGGGCGCACCGCGGCCCGAGGGGTGGGCGCCTCGCTCCGGAACTTCCGCTGATGCAGGCCCCGCCCCCAAGGGTTCCGCTTCCGCTTCCGGTCTGTTCCGCGCCTGCGTCCTGGGCTCCGTTTCGGGGTATGTGGGCGGGCGCGGCCTCGTGGTCCCCGGCGCAACCGCCGCTGGGGTCTCCCTAGGCGCAGACCTGAGCGTTGAGCTCTAACGCCCGAGCCCCCTTCGGCCCCGCACCCTTCCCGCGGCGCGAGGCCGCCTCGCCCCGGGCCGCCTCCCCGCGCGCGGTGCCGCAGGGCTGCGGCGAGGCGGACCCGGAACGGGGCGCGTGGGCGGGAGGGAGGCGCTGCGGCCGCTCTGCGCGAGCCCCCGAGGGGCGGACGGCCGAGAGAATCACACCGCAGGCACGGGCAGCCCCTCCGGGTTTATTAGTGTCGCATCAGCACCTTAAAATAGTCCACACGGTCACTACGTGACAGATGAGAGTCCGCTCCCCAAAAAGCTATTTACATCAATGCCGGGTTTCATTAAAAAAAGAATAACTAGCAACACACACAGCCTAGAAACCAAACAATGCACAATGAGCCGCACGGGGGTCTGCGCCTGCGGGGTCAGGCTTCGGGGGTACCCGCAGCCCACACCGCAGGCGAGAGGACGGGGCTGGGGAGGGGCGGCTCAGGAACAGGAGGGGTCTGGCCGCGGCGCTCGGAACAAGCGGTCTGGTGGTTTTCATGAGGAATTCATTCCCGGAGGAAGGCCGGAGGCACTCAGGTCTTTCCCTCCGGGAATGAGGACGGCATGACGAGGCTGCCAGCCCCCTGCAGCGCCCTGCTCTCACCACCACCCCCGCAGCTCTCACCCAGGGGCCCTCTCCGGCCCCAGCTGTGGCCGAGGCACTGACCCAGGGCACTGGCCTGTGTGCCCAGAGACCAACATGGAAGATGAAGGCAGCGGGCCACTGGCCCCCGACTCGCCTCGTCGAGGATGGAGGATGGAGTCTGTCTACGTAATAGTGGAAGGTGGCCACCAGGCTGGAGGGGCGCCTCGGTGGTGACCGGCGGCCTAACCTTTGAGGCTGACGGGGCTGAGCCCAACTCTACAAGGGCTGCCTTCCATCCTGCGGGGCCAGTCCCCGGCCAAGGTCTCGGGTGTGCTCACCTCACATACCCGCTGCCCTTACCGCACTGGCTGTCAGATGGCTTTGGTTTTGGTTGTCCTTGGAGGGGCAGAGTGCTCCACCATGCACCCTCAAACAGCTCTGTGAGGTAGGCAGGGGAAGCGCCACTATCCTAACCAGTGGGACAACTGAAGCACAGGGCGCGAGCCCAGCCCAGGTCTCGTCTGCCTAACCCCCGTGGCACTGGGCATGGGGTGGCTCTTGGGTGCAAGGCAGACCTGCAGACCAGCAGTGGCAGGGGCGCAGGAGTGCCACCAGAACCCCCAGCTGCTGGATGGAGAGTCTGCCATGTTATCCCCTTGCAGAGCCAGATGGGGAGGTGTGGGGTAGGCAGGAGGGCTCCAGGAAAGGGGCCACCCACAGCCAGGATGCACTAGGCAGCCTGTGGCCCCTTCCTCTAAAACCTGCTCCGAGGCCAGAAAGCCACGGCAAGGATGTTTCCACCTTCATCTTTGGGAAAGAAACTGAAGAGCAGGCGACACAGTGGCTCACACCTGTAATCCCGGCACTTTGAGAGGCCGAGGCAGGTGGATCACTTGAGGTCGGGAGTCCAAGACCAGCCTGGCAAACATGGCAAAACCCCATCTCTACTAAAAATACAAAAATAATAGCCAGGTGTGGTGGCAGGCGCTTGTAATCCCAGCTACTCAGGAGGCTGAGGCAGGAGAATCACTTGAACCCAGGAGGCAGAGGCTGCAGTGAGCCGAGACTGCACCACTGCACTCTGGCCTGGGTGACACGAGCGAGACTCCGTCTCAAAAAAAAAAAAAGAGACTGGAGGAGAAGAAAAACAGACGCTCTGGTCTGGAGCCCAGCACTGGGCAGCTGGAATGAGGGGGAGGTCAGGGTCCCACCTGTTTTGAGTGTTGCCAGGGTCAGAGGCCACCAACCCAGGGACCCACACCCTCACCCCAGACCCTTCTCGGGACAGGGCCTGAAGCCCGGATTCAGTGAGAGGCCTTCCTACCCCCTCCCGACAGGGTGTGCCTCAGGCTCCTGGTCCCAGGTGAAGCTGGAGGCCCTGGCATGGAGGGGTTCTGGTTGGGAGGGGCCCTGGCATGGAGGGGTTCTGGTTGGGAGGGGCCCTGGCATGGAGGGGTTCTGGTTGGGAGGGGCTCCGACTTGGCGCTGCACATCAGCTACCTCTGAGCCCTGAACCCAGGGGGCTGAGGTCCCACCCCAGGTCACATCCTGGCACCTCGCCACAACAAAAGCACCCTGTTCAGCCACCTGGCGGGGGAGGGGGGGCATGGGAAGAGCAGGGCAATCACAAGAAACATGGACCATTTCTCAGGCCAACAAGGGTGGCGACCCCTCCAGCCCAGGCTCGAGGCCCACCCTGCCCTGTTTGTCAGCTTTCTGAGCGTGGCCTTGCACAGTGCTCCATCTTACGAAACCAGGCCCAGAGGCCCCCAGGGGCAACCAGAGTCACTGGGGGTCCCTGGCTTCCTTGGTTCTCTCCTATGGAGACCCCAGAGTGCAGGCTTGCTGGGGAGAAGCAGGACTGAGGAGCAGGTGCAGTTGGGGAGGCCCCTCTCCTGCTGTGTGGAGGGCATGGAATCCGACACACACTGAGGAGTGTGGACTGGAGAGGCTCCCAGGCCCTGGACAGGGTACCTGGCTACACCCACAGCTCCAAAGAGCCGGCCCCAGTGGTCAGGCCATCCTGCTGCAATCTTCACTGACCAGTGTTGCGGCAGGTGACACACACACACCTGGACGCCTGCCCCACATTCACCAAAACCTGGATCTCAACCCAGACACCCATGTGGCCACCCTCAGATATGCCCACTGGAGCAGGAGCAGGAAGCAGCAGCCCTCACCCTCAGGCCGACCCCAGCGGCTCTCACCGTGTCCCAAGCTGGGCTCTGGAACATTTTCTGGGGCTGCCTGGAGGCCCCTGTGTGTGCTAAGTTTGGGGCAGGGACTACACGCAGAGGCGTCACAGTATCTCAAGAACAGCCTAAGAGGGGAAGGTGTGAGGCGGGGTGGGCAGGGCTGGAGTTGGGGCAGGCTCTGCTGAGGAAAGGTGGGAGGCGGGTGGGCAGGGCTGGGGAGCGGGGATTGGCTCTGCTGGCTCTGCCCAGCCCCAGGGGGACTTCAGAAGAGCAACATGTTTGGCAGCTACATTATAACATGTATTTAAAAGCATTAAAAAGATCTGCTGCTATAAAACCTCCGCCACAGGCAGGAGTTTATTGGGAACCACGAGTGTGCGGTGCTGGGGGCGTCTCTCAGGCAGGCAGGATGGCCCCCCAGGCTTAACTCAGGACACCCCAAGGGGACCGAGCGGCCTGTGGCCACCAAGCTCCGCCTGGCCCGGGCTCCCTGAGGAAGCAGAGTCCCGACTTCCAGGAAGGACAGGACGCGAAGGCGAGAACCCTCCCGGCCTGTGGAGCCAGAGCACACCTTCCACGTCCGCGGTCGGCACGGTCCTTCTGGCCTCCCAGCCCGGGCCCAGCGCTCAGGTTAATAAGCAGAGCAGTTACTCGGCTCCCGGCGGGAGCTGCCCCGTTAGTTTCCAGGCTGTGAGCACGTTCATACTTAAGACTGTTTCTCTCTGTGTTTAAGGGTCTGTCTCTGTAGTAGACTGAAATGTTAACAGACACGCAGCTGGGCCCCTCCCAGCGTGGTGGGCGCTTGGGGCGGGGCTAGAAGGTGGCCTTGGAGTGTCCAAAGATGCAGATGGGGAAGTGCTTCACGTGGGAGGACCACTGCGCGGCCAGCTGGAAAAACTTGACGTCGCTGCACTCCACACCGTCGATGAGGACTGTGGGAGAGGGCTGCCTGACCACCTGCCCACCTGTCCGCCTGCCCGCCCACCCACTCTGCCCGCCCGCTGGTCCACCCTTCCTGCCCAGCCTGCCCGCCCGCCCACTCTGCCCGCCCGCTGGTCTACCCTTCCTGCCCAGCCTGCCCGCCTGCCCACCCTGCCTGCCCACCAGTCCACTCTTCCTGCCCAGCCTGCCTACCCTGCCCGCCTGCCTGGCCTGCCCACCTGCCTGCCTAGCCCACCGGGCTGGGTAGCAGCCGGGGTGCAGGATGAGAAGGAGCCCCATGTTGGAGGACACTGGCACCCTCCTCAGGGACTCAGGGATCCAGGGCCACGCTGGCTCCTGAGGATACCCTTTCTGCCCCCTACCCTCCCGCACCTCAGAGCCCTGGGGCTGGCATCTCCCCCAGGGCTGCCTGCAGATGGAAGAATCAGACCCCACCTCCTTCCACCAGGCGCTACTTGTACACATCCGCCTCCACCTGCACAGGTGTGGGGAGAAGACACTGGGAGCCCCCTTAAAACAGAGACCCCTGTGGGGAGACAGAGCCACATCAACCCGGAGGTCATCTGACCTGAGCTCCGTTTCTCAAACAGTTAATTGCAGAGCATCTTCTCTAGAACACTTTAAAATTATAAGTCATCATTTTTAGGCTGGACATGGTGGCTCACACCTGTAATCCCAGCAGTTTGGGAGGCCGAGGCGGGGGGGATCACCTGAGGGCAGGAGTTCGAGACCAGCCTGCCCAATGTGGCAAAACCCCGGTCTGTATTAAAAATACAAAAAAATTAGCCAGGCGTGGTGGCGGATGCCTGTAGTCCCAGCTACTTGGGAGGCTGAGGCAGGAGCATCGCCTGAACCTGGGAGGCGGAGTTTGCAGTGAGCCGGGATCACACCACTGCACTCCAGCCCAGTTGAAGAGCAAAACTCCGTCTCAAAACAAAAAAAGAAGTCTGTAGATGCAGTTGCTGATATAAAAAAATAAAAATAAAGTCATTATTCTTAAAAAAGAAGAAAGGGTTGAACACTTCTTTCTCAGCATTTAGAAAGCTGTCAGCCTCACCAAGGGCTTCATCGGACGTGCGTACACCTCAGGTCGTGGCAGGCGCGCTTTACACGGAGGCCCCGCAGCGGCCCTGCCGTGCTCCCACCTGCACCCCGCTCCCCAGTGCCCGGGAGCACAGTGCTCACCCCGAAGCATGTTCTGCTGCTGTCTGGCGGTGCAGATGAGCCGGCTGATGCCCTCGATGCACTGGCTCTTGGATTCCACGTCCTTGTCCTTGGCTTTCTTGGGCAGAAACATCACTGGGAGGAGAAGAGACGCCGCGCCATCATCGTGCTGCTCCTGCAGGGCCAGGCCCGGGGTGTGTGGGGAAGGCTCGGCCCTGCACACCCAGGAAACCTGCCTTCCACGGTGACCGGCTCAGCTGGCCTCTGCCTGAGGCTCCGGTCACAACTGCCTGACCCTCACTGCCCTCAGGTCATGCTCCCTCACCCCGCCGGCCCTGCCTATCTGTGCACGTGGGTCGCCCAAGGCCAGCTGGGGGCTGCCATCCCTGCAGGCTTCGAGCCACCCTCTCCCACCGAGTCGCCCCACCTCACCCTTCTTGTTCTTCTCCTTGGTGACCACGGTCATGGACATGGTGGGCGTGGCCGCGGCCTCGCCGCTGCTGGGCAGCCTGCTGACCTGGAGGGACCGGAAAGTGCACTTGAGCGTGTTTTTGGTGGCGGGCAGGTCCTTCTTCTCGGTGTCCCTCTTCCTGTCCGCGGGCAGTGCTGCCGTCCAGTAGTCCACCTGCAGCCCCATCAGCTCGGCACCGACGCCCTGGCTGGGAAAGGCAGAGGGAGGTGCTCACACCTGCATCCTTGCGCCTGGTGATGGGGGCGTCACTGTCCCTGTGACAGGCCAGGGGGTGACGGCCAGCACCTGCCCCAACTTGCCAGCAGAGGAAGGCCGGGGGCTTGAAGCCTGCTCTGTGGAACTGCCCACAGCCCGGTCACCCCCAGGAGGGTCCTGCACAAATTACAGGGAGCCTGGTGACAGGAGCCCTCGGCCTGGGCAGCCTGTCCACCCACTCTCCGCGCTGCCCCTCATAGTCTTGAGGGCCCACGTGAACCAGCTCCCTCATGCTCAGCCTGGAAGGAGCTGGAGGCTACAAACACTGGAGGCGGGGGCCGGGGGCCTGTGGTGGGAGCCCTGCACACAGCACCGACACCACGCCTGGCCTCGGGCCCCACACCCCCCAACGGCGTAGCTCCACTTGAGTGAGGCCTGCTCTGGAGAGACCCAGGCAGGCTAGCGGGGCCACCGCATTGCTGTCGAAGCTAACCCCATGGGACTGTCTAGAGATTCCCGTCTCTTGCGCCTTCTGCCCTCAGCTTGCTTTTTAAAAGCCCCAACTGTGTAGGGTCGGGTGCAGTGGCTCATGCCTGTAATCCCAGCACTCTGGGAGGCAGAGGTGGGCGGATCACGAGGTCAGGAGATCGAGATTATCCTGGCACCGTGGTGAAACCCCATCTCTACTAAAATACAAATAATTAGCCGGGTGTGGTGCATGCGCCTGCAGTCAGTTACTCAGGAGGCTGAGGCAGGGAAATCACTTGAACCTGGGAGATGGGGTTGCAGTGAGCTGAGATCATGCCACTGCACTCCAGCCTGGAGACAAAGCAAGACTCCGTCTCAAAAAAAAAAAGCCCTGACTGTGTGCAGAGCCAAGAGACAGCGCAGCACAGCACCCACATTTATTCACCGTCCAGCAGTTTCCGTCCCCCAGAGGTCCTGCCTCCAACCCCCGCTGTGGCAGGAGAGGACCCAGCCGACCTGCAGAGCCCCTCCACCTGTGCAGCTGACAGGACAGGTGCCCTGGGAGGTGGAAGTGACGTGGGGATGACCGAATCAGGCGGCACGTGATGGGGCGGGCAAGTGAAAGAGACTGACCCGCGTCTTTACCTGGGGGAGGACAGGCCTCCGCTCACCGACGGGGAGGAGGGTGGGGTGGGTGACGCCTCCTTGGCCGCAGGAGACGTGGACGGTGGGGTGGAAGAGAGCGCACCAGAGCCCGAGGGGGCCGCGTCGTCCGAGTCGCCTTTGGGGAGGAGTCACAGAGCAGGCTGAGCCCACCTGTTGCTCTGCCCGGGTGGCACCAGGATGTGGCCAGAAGGCCAGGCAGCCCCTGGGAGTGCAGGGTGGGAGTCCCCAGTGGCCTGTGTGAAATGGGAAGGTCTCGGATTCTCCTGGGTTTGGGAAGAAGGCCCTGCTGGCCTTGGTATGGGGCTTCAGGAGGACAGCGGTCCCTGAAGGACAAACCCCGTGTGGAGCAGAAGCACCACAGCCAGACTGGGACTCGGCGGCTGTCAGGCCCCAAAGGGCTGGTCTGGTCTGCAGGACCAGAGTGACAGTGCTCCCCCAGGGCTCAAGGCACCCATGAAGGTGTCAGGACCGCTACCCATGGGCCACTCACAAGGCCTCAGGGTAGGATGGGGTTACCTGATGTGGCCGAGGATGGCTCCACAATTCCAACCTTCACAACCTGGAAAGTGACAGGCACTGGCTGGTGGAAGCCATGCGGTTCAGCTTGCCCAGCGCCCTCCCCCTGTGGCCACCGCTCCCATGATACAGGAGGGCCAGGACAGCGCTGGGTCCCTCCTGCCTTCTCTCCCCATCTGTGGAGCAGAGCCGAGCTCAGGGCAGCCACGTGGGGACAGACAGCGCTCAGGGAGCATGGGTTCAGCAGGAGGGACTGCCCTCTCCCAAGGGTAGCCCTCAGGGCAGCAGCAAACCATGTGTCCAGTAAGACCAGGACACTGGCGGGAGGGACCCTGGTGGGCTGACAGGATAGACCCAGGACCTGGTAGGCCCCACGTGGCAGCCACAAGCCACAGGTGGCTGCGTAGATCCACCACGAATCCCAGTGACAGAACAGGGCCTCGGTTGAGGGAAGGCCTGCGTGCCTGAGCACAGGTACTCGTCAGTGCAGAAAGCGTCTTAAGCAGCTGCTGTTCAAGATGAACTCTGCCCTCTCAGAGGGCCGGCCATCGCCCCAGAGCCCGCAGCAGACCCAGCCGCTGTACGGTGCATGGAAAGGCCTCTGTTCCACCAGTGGGGAAACTGAGGCCCAGAGACCCCTCCCCTGCCTGGGCAACTCATCTGCCAGGCCCCATGGATCTCACAGCAGACACCTGGCGGGAGGGAGGCCACACAATGGGATGAAAAAATGGACAGGAGGCAGGTGTGGAAACCCAGGCCTGGCAGGAATCGGCCTGACTGGCAGAAGCAGCCCTTGCCTTGGGCAGGAACCGAAGCCCACACACCCGGAGGCCACAGCCCCAGAGTGGGCAAAGAGAAGCTCCCTCGTGGCCTTGGGCTCCTAGAGGACAGAGGCGCCCTCCCCACCCGGGAGGCAGTCTCCTCTCCCGAGACGCTGGGCCAAGCCCGCTGGGTGTCCCTGAGGCCTTGCCCCACCAACCTGTCTCTGCTTCCACATATCGGCCCCCCAGGCAGCGCTGGGGGAAACCAGCAACCTCCGGGCCCACACCCGCTCCAGCAGGGGAAGGAAGCAAGCTTGAAACAGGCCGCATGGGAAGGCAAATACCCAGCTACATCTGTGGAAGGGTTCTGGAATGTCGTCAATCCCCAAACACTCTGACTATAAGATGTGTTGGCGGGTGAGTGGTTTCCCGTCACCGACAGCTGGCCAGTACTCACCCCAACAAACGGAATGAACTTTTGGGAGGACTCTTCGTCAGGGCTAAGAGCAAGGAAACAGACAGTTAAGCTCTCCTCAGGGCACAGCCCCGCACGGTGGGCACAGCTCCCTCTTGGCCTGAGAACCTGGCGTGGCCCCGCCAGACAGCCCTGCCCCAGTCGGCCCTGCCCAGTGTGCCCCAGCCTCACCCATCCCCAACCACTGCCGGCCCTGGCCTGGCCCCTTCTGCCATGCCGCCATGCGGGAAGGACAAATGGGCCTCTGTGCACCCATGGGCAGGCGGCCAGGCCAGAAGGCACAGCTCCGCCGAGGGATTCACTCTGCGATCCTCAGTGCCTGACGCCACACAGCCAGCTCAGCCCCGTCCAGCCTGCGCCTCCACTGCCCCACCGAGCTGGGCGCTCCCTGCTCCACTGGGAGGAGGGCAGCTGCCTGTGCCCCGGGACTGTCGGGAACAACCGGGGCCTTCTCCAGTGATCAGCAGCACCAAAGCCAGGGCAGGGAGGTTTCCTCCAGACCATCTGGGTAATGTCCACGCCACAGGAGAGGCCAGGCTTTGGCTGCCGTGGACCGCAGTAGACCTCCGTGTTCTACCAGAATGCCCCACGCGTGGCCTGCAGGCGGGCCCAGCATGCCCAGGCCGGTCGTGCCTGAGTGAGCTGATGGGCTCGGTGAGCGGTGGAGGTTTTGCCTGGACTTGACTCCACACAACATCCGGCAGAACAGCGGCCTCTCCTGGAAGTCAGTAACAGCCCATCCATGTGAAGAAGCCAGAGCCGTGGGGCTGCAGAGAGGACGCGTCTGTCTTCCCTTCCGACGTGGGCGGCTCAGGCAGGGCTGTCCTGTGGTCCAGCTCGGGCAGGCTCCTGCTGGCTGTGCCACTGCAGCCTGGGCTGGGCCCGGAGCTCTCCCACAAGACAAGGGGTCAGCACAGAACAGGGTCCTGAGACAGCTGGGAGCGGGGGGCATATCTCCTCCTAGGCCCCACGGAAGACCCACAGGGCAGGGCCTATCCTGAGTGGTGGGCTGGCTCTGGCTCCCCTCTTTCCTGCTCTCCCCTGGCCTCAAGGCTCCCCGCGGCCTGCACTGTCATGGAGGTGCCTCCCCACCTGGCTTCCTCGGCCAGACCACATCAGCGGCTGGTGCTGTCTCTGGGCAGTTCGCCCTGCTGTTTCTTCCATCTCGCATCCCCAAACTGCAGTCTGATGTAGCAGGTGGCTCTTACGGGTGGAGACTCTGCACACGCGGTGCAGAGTGGTGGCCACTGCCCCTGGGGCTCCGGGCACACACACGGTGCAGAGGGGTGGCCACTGCCCCTGGGGCTCCGGGCACACACACGGTGCAGAGGGGTGGCCACTGCCCCTGGGGCTCCGGGCACACACGCGGTGCAGAGGAGTGGCCACTGCCCCTGGGGCTCCGGGCACACACGTGGTGCAGAGGAGTGGCCACTGCCCCTGGGGCATCGGGCACACACACGGTGTAGGGCGACACCCAGGATGAGAACGGCCAGGCCAGCAGGGTGCTCCCTCAGGGACAGCCCTGCACCAGGTGTAGAACATGGGTCCGCCCAGTGGCCCCAGCCCTCCCTTGGGTTGTTTTCCCAAACAGGGTCATTGAGGGAGAATCCCTTGCCGAACCAGGCCTGGGGAGGATGCCACAGGCCCAGCCTGGCCTCTGCCGGGAGCACCAGCTCCCAGACCAGCAGCACTGTCTCCCCAAGAGCCCTGCAGGGCAGAGGCTTATCCCAGCAGTCCCCACAGTGTGTCCACGAGCAAAACAGCCCTGCCCAGGGCCGGTCCAGAACAGACTCCCAGGAGGCAGCCCCTGCAGCTGGTCCCAGCAGGTCCCTTCCCAGTCTTCGCTGCGCCAGCGTGAGGGGACAGCAGCAGGCAATACCCACCCTTCCCGGACGCTAACGTGGACAGTTTCCACCCTAACCTCGGCAGAAGGCCTGGTAAAACCACCTACAGATTCCGTCCATCCCATTAAAGATGCCCCCGGCCCAGTTCCACTTCTAAGGAGAAGACAGTTGAAACAGAAACTTTCCCCTCTTGTCCATTTCAGATAACATAAGGCGATGCGAATCCTGCTTTCAGGACTGCCTCTGCCCCAGGGCGGCCTCTTGGCCCCGCAGCACCCTGGCTCTGTGCACAGCTGTCAGGCAGGAGCACCTCGACGTGTCCTGGACATCCCGCTATCCTCACCGGGCAGATCGGCGTTTGGAAATCTCAGTGACATCAGTGTCCTTCCAGGCACATGAAGGCACAGAAGGCAGGAGGCGGCTCCTGGTCCCCAGGGCATGGGTGGCTCCCATCCCCAGGGCCACCTGCCCTCTGCCAAGCCAGACTCCCCAACAGCCACAGCAGGGTGGCCTCCTGTCCATGCTCTGCTCCGAGGCCCACAGGGCAGTGTGTGGCAGATGAGGGCCGAACGCAGGAGACATCACAACACAGGGATGTTGCTGGAACTCTCAAAGCCAAGCTGCGCCTCTGGGCCATGCAGACAGCACTCGGCCCCAGACGTGGGCCGGTATGACAGGGGTGACACCGGCTGGCCACTGAGACCTCACCCTGAGCTTGGAGTCACACACTCCGTGGAGGCAAAGCGGTCAGGGGTATAAGGGGCACAGAGAGTGCAGATGCCCTGGGGAAGCTGCTGGATGCCTGAGCAGCCTTTTTACCCAAGCAGGCTGGCACGAGCAGGCTGGGGCTGTGGCCGCCCTCCAGGCCTGGCCTGCCCTCACAGGAGGAGTGCCATCCTGGGCAGGGGAGGGCGGGCCAGCGGAGGTCACCTCTGGAGGGGCTCTCACGGGGAGCCTGGCTGGAGAGGACTCTGCATAGGTCCCAGCCACAAGGCTGTGCCACCACCTGACCTCTCCTGTCCTCCCGACTGACCCTCCTCTGGGTAGAGAGAGCAGGTAAGACACTCAGTGTCTTCACTGGGTTCCCTCCAGCCTTCCAGGGCTCCAGCCCGCCCCACCCAGGCAGCCAGTGTCACCCCTGTAACGCGGAGGCAGGGGCAGGAGGCACGGGGTGGGAGCAGGTGTTAGGGTCTCCTAAGGCCCTGGCTTGCTGCTCGGGAGAGCTGATCTGGGACAGGCAAGAAGCTGCATCCATGGCCTGTGGCAGCCCGGGCAACCAGAGCATGCTGTAGACTCTTCGTGCCACAGCCAGGGGCAAGGGCACAGGCCACTGGGGGTCAGCAGGGAGGCCCCCATGGCTGGTCTTTCACCTGCAAAGGCTTGTTTAGCAGGATAAGACGCAGGATGCCCAGCCCCGCTCCTGTGTCTTCCGAGCACCCAGCCCTGCAGCTGAGGGTGGTCCCAGGCTGCTCACTTCGAGCAGCTCCTAGGCCTGCACTGTTTCCAGCAAGGGGGCCCCAGGGACCCAGCTACCCTGCACTGGGGGTGGGGGTGGGGACAGGTTTCCTAGGACAGCAAATGACCTCACTCAGGCAGAAGATGGGGCAGAGAAGGAGCCCCACGGGAGGACCAGCAGGGCCCCCCTGCCACAGGATACACCTGGCCAAGGAAAATGGGTGGCTCTGTCTGAAAGGGCAGTTCCAAGGGTGCCTGGGACTGGGCTCTAAACATGAAAGGTTTTAGGGGGTGGAGCTGTCTCAGCACAAAAGCTCTTTACCCCCATTTGGAGGTCTTCGTAGTTTGGCCACGTCTCTAGGTAAGCCACAGGAGATGGAGGAACACCCTCTCTGCCGGCCCTGGGAGCTTGAGAGGCCCCGGGAGCCAGGCTCTGCAGCGTGCAGGTGGCCCGAGGCACAGCCGCCGGTTGTCACGTCACCGGGCTAGCTCCTTAACCGCTGGCCTCGGCATCCCCACGTGTAGGGAGCACCAGTGTCCCTGCCGGGCTGCTGCCAAGTTCACAAACGGGAAGGGCCTGGGACACAGCCTGGCCCATGTGACCCTGGGGTCCACATTGGCCACTTGCTCTTAGTTTAAAACAAGGAGGGGCTAAACCTGGCCCCCTTTTTTTTTTTTTTTGAGATGGAGTCTCGCTCTGTCACCAGGCTTGAGTGCAGTGGCGTGATCTTGGCTCACTGCAACCTCCGCCTCCTGGGTTCAAGTGATTCTCCTGTCTTAGCCTCCTGAGTCGCTGGGATTACAGGCATGCACCACCACGCCTGGCTAATTTTTTTGCGTTTTTGTAGAGATGGGGTTTCACCATGTTGGCCAGGCTGGTCTCAAACTCCTGACCTCAAGTGATCCACCCTCCTCAGCTTCCCAAAGTATTGGGATTACAGGCATGAGCCACCGTGCCCAGCCTAAACCTGGCCACTTCTTAAACCAAACCTAGGGTCAAAACAGAGGGAGGAGAGGCCTGGCTGGCTGACCTGCAGACTTCGGGGCTCTGGGGTGGAGTCCCAGCACAAGGGCCTGGCCCGGAGACTGGAGGCCGGTGTGCTGCTCTCCTGACCCACTGTGAGGCCGGACGAAGGAAAAGGGTCCACGTCAGCGCAAAGTGACTCCTATGGGGCTAAGTCCCCTCCCCTGTGCTGGCTCTCCGCCTGCAGCTGGCGGCCCTCAGGGCCTGACTCCCAGCCCAGACAGAGGACGGCAGGGTGATGCAGACGGCGACTGCTAAACAAGCCCTAAAGACCAGCCTGGGGACAGACAGGGTGGGAGGCAGACCCAGAGAGCCATACCTTAGGGTAAAGTCAAAATGAAAATGCTTTTTCCTTTTCAGAAAGCCATCAAAAGAGAAAACACAGACATGTTACGACGCCCTCAGAAGCCCTCCGGGGATCGCCTCGCTTGGTCTCCTGCGTGAGAGCCCATGGGTGCTGGCTCTGTCCCAGGCAGTCTAGGGAAAGGTGGGACAGCTGGCGCCAGATGTACAGGGCGGAGGCACAGGTGGGACAGACGGGTCTCCCACGGGGCTTTTGGCCTGGAGCTCCTAAGCACCGTCCTGCTCTGGGCAGGTGAGGATGTGAGCTGATCACTCACCCCCGGGGCCTGGGGCCCAGGGACCCCTCAGTTCCCCATCCCAGGAAACTCAGGCTGTGGAAGGAACAGGTGCCCAGATTGGAGGGGCTGGGCCACTACCACCCTGGCCCCGTGACAGCTATCCATCCTGTCAACTTCTCATCACTCGGGGATTCAACATGTGCAGAAATGGTGGAAACATGACGCTTATGACGAGGGACCCGGGGTGCGGGGAAGTGCCTACGGTCAGGGAGGCCCCGGAGCTGCCTGGCTGACCCAGGCTCTGGTCTAAGCCCAGTGCAGGGCTCTGTGGCCACCAGGCCGAGCCCAGCAGCAGGTGGGGAGGCCCGTGGAGGGTTGGTGGCTGGCAGGAGCCTGTGGCATGGTGCCCGGGCCCACCTCGTTACCTCTTCTGCTTGTAGGTCAGCATGGCCTCTGCAATGGGGAGCTGGTGGGCACAGTTGGCACCTGCGATATACTGGGTGATGCGTGACACGATGTCCGGCGTGTCCTGTACTGCAGGGGGAGGAGGGGGAGGAAGCGGGGAGGTTGGGCTGGCGCCAGGTGGGGTTCCAAGCGGGGCTGAGCTGGGTGTCCCTGCTGCCCCGCCCAGGCCTTCCACACCCCGAAGTGCAGCAGGGCTCGCTGGCTGCGGCTGAGGGGCCCTGGTCCTCTGCTCTCAAGGTGGTACCAGGGCAAGCGTGTCAAGACCTGAAGGGCTGCACCTGCCTCTTCCCAGACACGCCCCACGGCTCCCAACATGCTAAGGCTCGGGGAGAGGAGGCGTCCTGGCCAGGGCCCCAGCGGGCCCTGTCATGGCCTCTTCTTTGAGGCCGAGCGTGAGCAGGTGCAGGGCCTCCGGGGCACGGCATCTGGGGAGACCAGGGCCCCTTCCTCCCGCAGCGGCGTGGGGCTGGGGCGCGCCCGGGCCTCACCCGCACTCTGGGCCTCCAGCTTGTTGAACAGGTCTCTCCAGGCCAGGTCCTGGAAGAAGTTGTTGTAGCGGTAGTCCACAGAGCCCAGGTACCTGGCCACGGGGTGCGACCCTGCATGCCAGGGGTGGGGCCAGTGTCACCACGGGAGACTTGGGGCCACAAGGCTCCCACTGTGGTCCAAGACCTGGCCCCCCTGACCCTGGGCCTGCTGTGCTGCCTTCCAGACAAGCCTACTTTCCTGCCGCTGACCCCGCCACCGCCCCTCCCTGGTGGACACCTGTGGCCTCACGGAAGGAGCTATGGCCCTGAGCTGAGGCCCCACAGCCCTGAGTGCCAGCGACGAGGGCCCAGCAGGGCACAAATGACCGTTTGGAGGCCTTGGCTGGCTCAGGGCTGTGGCGTCGGCATCGCGAGGGCCACACAGGAGAGGCGCCGCCTCCAGACCTTGCGGCTGGTCACAGATTCGGGCTGGATAGGGTTTGTAATAAGACACCTTGCACGGACCTAAAGAAGTCATGGAGTTCCACGACACAGGACCTGGACGAGCGGAGAGGATTAATGACCAGCCCTGCTTTGTACTTCTGACCTTGGAAATGGAAACCGGCCGAGTTACCACAGCGACGGATTGCGGGGACGCCTGGCTTGGCCCCTTCAGAGGGTGACGGCTTTACCTTGACCCAAATGGCTGTTTTAGGGCAATCAAGTTATCTTGCGTATAATTAGAATTAACAGTGGTACTGTCTCAAACATTTAAAACAAACGCACAGCAAGCCGGGGCGCCACACCGCGGCTGTGCCAGGCCCAGGCGGACGCGCCGCTCACCCAGCGGGATGACCAGGAAGCGCATGTAGCCGAGCCAGTCGGGCGTCTTGTGGGACAGCTGCTCCACGAAGAGCCGCAGGATGGCACTGAGGTAATGCTGCGCCCCCGCCACGGCGATCTTCACGGGGGTTGGGGGCTGGGAATTGCAGTTGCAGCTGCGAGCCAGAGGCAGGTGGGACGGAGAGGGGACAGACGCCTCAGGGGAGCCGTCCTCCATCCAAGGATGCCCGTGTGAGTCTGGGGGCCCCGTGCCGTTGGCCGCTCACGCCACAACCGCCCCGGTGCCGCCCAGACCCAGGACGCCACATGCCCGAAACTGCCCAGGCTGAGGGCCACATAATCACAGCCTCGGTCCAGGTTTCCCAGGACGGGCCAGGTGGTCACCCTTCCAGTGTGACCGGACACCCGCCAGGCTGCTGCTCCCGCCCGCAATGAGGAGAGGCCAGGCTCCAAGGAGCCTGAGGGTCAGGCCCCGTGGACACCAGCCACAGCCCGGCCCTGGTGCCAGGGGCAGAGGCTGGGGTGTGGCAACCCCGAGGGCGGTGAGCACAGGGTGGAGCCCAACTCACTATCTCTGTATCCGCGAGACGATGGTGCTGAAGGCCGCCTGCACGTCTGCGGGAGAGCACGTGCACACCACGGGGAGCGTGTGCCTCTGCAGGACATCAGAGAGGAACTGGCGGAGGATGGGCAGCCGCTGACTTCGGCACGGCCTCCCGGACCACCCAGCACCCAACCCTCATCAAAGCTCTCAGGGGCTCCAGAGACCTCAGGCCCGGCCAGGCAGACCACAGCCAGCAGCTGCAGCACCCGGGTGTGCCGGGGGCGGGGGGCGGGCACAGGAGCCCCCTGTCCTCTGTCCTCCACCCTAGCCCTCCATTCCATGAGCCCGCACCCCCACCTGCCCCTGCCAGTCGGAGGTGTTGACGAGGATGATGTTTTCGGGAAGCTGGTCGTCAGAGACGAGGATGTGGTTGAGCTGGTCATACACAGTCTTCCTCGGGATCTGGAGGCACAAGAGGCCTGTCCAGACCCAGAAGAGCAGCACAGCGCCCATCCCCACCGCCCCAGCCCCGGTGCCCACCGTAACCCTGCTCCCCCTGCAGCCACAGAGGCTCAGCAGCAGGAAGAGAGCTGGCCAGCTTGGAGACCACCCCTGGGCCAAGGAGGGCAGCAGGAGGACTCGAACTTACCCTGGGGTCCACACGGCCTTCCTGACAAACCAACCCAGGACCCACCCACCCTGCTGTGTAACAGGTGCCCTCCAAAGCCCCCATGCCCTATGGCCTGGAACCCTCGGCCCCTGTGCTTCTCCTTCCGCCCTGGCCTGATTGGTGCCATGGTGACCACGAGCCCTGCCCCGGGCGGGCCACTCCCTCCACCCCACCTGCACCTGCACCTGCAGCTGGCTCCGGGAGTCGGGGCAGCGCTCGTTGTCCAGGCTGTTGGCCCGCTCGTTCTGGGGCCGTGCAGGCTGCCGCTCCTTCAGGGATGTGCTCCGGCCCCGTCGGCCAGTCTGCTTCCCCTCGGACCTGTTGGGGACCAGGACAGGGTAAGTGGCTGTAGCAGGAACAGGGGCAGGGGCTGGGGCAGGCCTGCAGTGGCCTACACGTCGTGGTGGGGACAGGGAAAGACAAGCACAGGGCCGACTGATGGCCGGGGGGCCACGAGCCCCGGGAGGGCCACAGCGGCAGCTGAGTACAAGTGAGACCATGACCTCGAGGGGACCCCATGCAGCTCTCCCTGTGAGGCTGTTGAGACAGGCTGGGAGCCTTGGAGTCACCGTGAGGACTGGGCTCACCCTCCCTGCCCAGGGCAAGAGCTGGCCAGAGCCAGGGGCAGGACAGTGCAGGGCATGGAGGCTGCCAGGGTGACCGCTCTGGAGCCTGGGTACAGGTCCCTGGCTGCTGCCACCAGGTAAATGCCAGCGCCCAGACTCACTGCTTTGGAAAAAGTCCCAAATGTCACAGAAACATGAACTTGAGACCCTGACAGAATCAAGCTGGTGGATGTGTGTCTTTTGGCTGTGGCGGGGGCTACTCAGGGGGCCGTGGGGGAGGGGGCGCCTGCAGGAGGGCAGACATGCCTGGCCGCAGGCCTCGAGCAGTAGGGTGGAATCTGAGGCTGCAGGCGCCACACCCGGCACTGGGCAGCAGGTTTGCTCCTCCTTTCTATGAAGAGGGACGGGGCCCTGGACCTGCTGTCTGCGTCTGAGGGAGCCCATCCTGACAGAGGCCCCCAACGGCCCCTCCCCTGATGGCTGCATGGCCGACCCGTCCGACAGCATAGAGCTCCCGTCACCTGGTGGAGGGGATGACAAGGGACTCTGTCTTGGTGATCCTCCCGCTGGGCGGCAGCCTCTCCGAGAACACGTCCAGGGTGGAGGCCTCAGCCTCAGGGCTGTCCTCAGGCTGTCCAGGCTGCGCCCGTGGGCCTGGCGTACCCTGCTGAGCAGACACAGGCTGGAGCCTCCCGTGGAAACCGAAGCAGTGCTGGGCCCTCTCCAGCTGTGTGGCCTCTGGCTCGAGTGAGGGTTTAGGCCTCCCTAGGCTGTGACTCCTACATGTGGACCTGGCCACATGCTGCCCAGGGAACCTGGCTAGCTCAGCTCCAACCACGGGGCTTCCATCCAGGCCATGAGGGCAACCAGCACCCAACCTCCCAGGACCTGACCTGCCCTGGGCCCAGAACCTGACCTGCCCTGGGCCCAGAACCCCCTAAATGAAAAGACCCCAGGCAACGCAGCAGGAGGGAACCAGGCATCCTTGGGTGCCTGTGGGCAACAGTGCAGCAGGGGCCATGCAGTCATTCACCTGAGGGTAAGTCAAGTCCAGGTGTCCTGACCCTGAAGGTGGGTTAGGTCCAGGGTACCCTGATCCTGAGGGGGGGGTGAATCTGGGGCACCCTGATCCCGAAGGTGGGGTAAATCTGGGGCACCCTGACCCTGAAGATGGGGTGAATCTGGGGCACCCTGACCCCGAAGATGGGGTGAATCTGGGGTGCCCTGACCCCGAAGATGGGGTGAATCTGGGGCACCCTGACCCCGAAGATGGGGTGAATCTGGGGCACCCTGACCCTGAAGATGGGGTGAATCTGGGGTGCCCTGACCCCGAAGGTGGGGTGAATCTGGGGTGCCCTGACCCCGAAGGTGGGGTGAATCTGGGGTGCCCTGACCCCGAAGGCGGAGTGGATTTTCGGATACTCTGACCATCCGGTGGCCTGGCCACTCCTGAAAGCTGATCCCACCTCTGCTCGCCGGGTGTGACGTGAGACCTACATGTGGGCCCCCCGCACTGGGTCGGACCCTTAAAGGCAGCGTTGGCGTGCCCGGTGTGCGGATGGGTGGGTACGGCCCCAGCCTGCTTACAAGGGCCACCGTGTCAGAGACACTGTCGCTTGGCTGCCTGCCTCCCAGGGACCGCGTCTTCTCGGGTGCGTCAGCCTGTGGGGAGGGTATGTGATCAGTTTTGCTCACCTGCAGGGGCCAAGGCGCTGACTCCTGGGCTGGGAATGCAGGGGCTAGGGTAGGCTTCTGGGCTGGGAATCCTGGGGCGCCTGACTCCTGGGCTGGGAATGCAGGGGCTAGGGTAGGCTTCTGGGCTGGGAATGCAGGGGCGTCTGACTCCTGGGCTGGGAATGCAGGGGCTAGGGTAGGCTTCTGGGCTGGGAATCCTGGGGCGCCTGACTCCTGGGCTGGGAATGCAGGGGCTAGGGTAGGCTTCTGGGCTGGGAATCCTGGGGCGCCTGACTCCTGGGCTGGGAATGCAGGGGCTAGGGTAGGCTTCTGGGCTGGGAATCCTGGGGCGCCTGACTCCTGGGCTGGGAATGCAGGGGCTAGGGTAGGCTTCTGGGCTGGGAATGCAGGGGCTAGGGTAGGCTTCTGGGCTGGGAATCCTGGGGCGCCTGACTCCTGGGCTGGGAATGCAGGGGCTAGGGTAGGCTTCTGGGCTGGGAATCCTGGGGCGCCTGACTCCTGGGCTGGGAATGCAGGGGCTAGGGTAGGCTTCTGGGCTGGGAATGCAGGGGCTAGGGTAGGCTTCTGGGCTGGGAATGCAGGGGCGCCTGACTCCTGGGCTGGGAATGCAGGGGCTAGGGTAGGCTTCTGGGCTGGGAATCCTGGGGCGCCTGACTCCTGGGCTGGGAATGCCGAGGCTCAGGGGATGCTGGATCCTGGACAGTGGGTGCAAAGTGGCTCCAGGACAGCTGGACAGGGCCCTGGGCCCAGGACATGCTGGGAGATTTGGGCCACGCCACAGTCCAGTCAGGCCACGGTCCACTCTTGGGGATCAGTGTGGCCCCACTCACCGGGCTCGGGGGCTCCTTGTGGCTGCGGGCGCTGTGGATACTCCCGATCTCTGTCTGCGAGCTCGAGTGCGACAGTCCTTCAAAGTATGGCCTGGCTCAGGGAACAGGGGTGGGGACATGTTAATTCCCAGGATCCTTCTTGCACTAAAGCACGGCTCTCCCACCACACCTGGAGGAAGAGACTGGAGAATCCAACAGCAGAGTAGAGCTGGGTCCAGAGAAGAGCCCATGTCAGTGCCCATCCGCTCACACGGGGCATGGGGAGGACGATTCTGGGGCTGGCAGCGCCGGGCCCCTTCCCGGCTCCTCCACCCACCCTGATACCAGCTGCAGGAAACACATATCCCTGAAACTCAGCCTTGGCTCCAGGCAAGGAAGACCCTGTCTCTACAGAAAATATAAAACTTAGCTGGGTGCGGCGGCGCACACCATCGGCCCCAGCTACTCAGGAGGCTGAAGTGGGAGAATCACTTGGGCACCGGCAGTTCAGGCTGCAGCGAGCCGTGACTGCACAGCTACACTCTAGCCTGAGTGATGGAGCAAGACCCGGTCTCAGAAAACAAAACAAAACAAAAAAACAGACAGGACTTATGCAGCGTCTGGTGCTCCATGCTGGGCAACAAAGCCACACGGAAACTCGCTGCTGCTGTGTGTGACCATCAACAGCAGGGCCCCGAGGGCGCACGCCGCTCCCCAAACTATGAACGCAAGCTGGCCAGGGCTCTGCAGATAGGCCAACGCCATGGAGCTTAAGATGGGAGACGACCTGGGCCACATGGGTATCTCCTAAGGAATCACATGGGCCGTTAAAGGCAGAGGGCTTTTTCCGGCTGAAGGAGGGAGAGATGAGGCCGGAAGGCCAGGGAGACCTGAAGTGTGAGGGGACTGGACCGGGCCTTGCTGGCTCCGAAGGTGGAGGAGGGACCCTGGGCCAAAGTCTGAGGACAGCTGCCAGAGGCAAGAATGACCGCCGGCCACCAGGCGGCAGGGTAGCCAGACCCCAGTCCCGCAGCCAAACGGAGCCCAACTCCACCAACAATCACGCCAGGCTGCCGCGTGACCACAGAAGCCCAGTCAGGGCAGCGGCCGATACCTCCACCCGAGCTCAGCAAGACCCCAGCAAAGAATGAAGCCACAGCCTCGGGATGGCGACTCCAGAACAGGAGGAACAGAGGCTGTTTTTAATGGCCACATCCGCAGTCACCTGTTATGGTGGCTGCTGGTGACTGAAGTGGCAGCAGGTGGGGCTGGGGCCATCGGGCAATGTCAGGCGAGATGGGAGGCTACTGCGTGCTGCAGGGCCTCGCCTCCGACACACAGCAAGGCCGCCTTGCCCGTGTCTACATGCTGCTCAGGTTAAAAAAGCATAAAAAAAAGTCCCAAGCTTCCCATCTCCAACTGGGGTCTCTGGCTCCTCAGCAGCTGCCCAGATCCTGGCACGTGACTTCTGCCTGGTATGCCTGCCCCTCGCCCAGACCCACGAGCAGAGATGCTCTGAGTCTCCCTCCTGCCCAGGCCAGGCCCCAGCCAGGCCCCTCCTCCCACCCGCCACAGACACCTGCCGCCCCATCTCCACCTGCCTCTGCCTCCTCCTCCTCAGGGAGGGGCACCCAGCATAGGGGCCCCACTCCCCACCTGAGTGGGCGGAAGTCCTCTGCAGTTCCCAGGGTATCCCCCAACGACTGATCCCCTAAAACAGGGTGGCACGCCCAGCCCAGCTGGCACCCTGGGCACCCCCCAAGTCCTCCCCAGCCCGGAGCTCGCACCCCCTGGCCTGGCCTGTGACAGGAGAGCTGCCTGGCTCAGTGCAGCCATGACCTGGGCCTACCAGGCAGCTGCACACCTCTCCTGCAGGCCCACCCTACTGGTCTGGCCATCAGAGCCTTCCCAGGATTCGAGGCAGCTGGCCCTGCCCATCACACCCCCTGGGCTGGACGTGGGTCTGCCAGAGTGGCTGCAGCATCTGAAATGGCTGTTCCCCACCCCACCCCGCCCCGTAGGGCTCACCGCAGCTTTGGCTTGGGGGTGCTGAGGACACTGTCATCGTCCTCCATGTCGGGGCCACTGTCGCTGGGGTGATCCATGTCCAGCGTGTCATACAGGAGGTCCAGGTCCTCCTCTGCCTCGGGGATGTGCTCCGCGGGGTCCTGCTCCGAGTCCAGGACCTGCAGGGGTGCCAGGAGAGCATGAGGGCCAGGTGGGAGTTCACTGCAGTGGCCCACGCTGCCCCCTTGGGGGTGCCTGAGACCCCAGAATCTACAGGAGCAATAGGAGGTGGGTGCTCGGCCATCAAACCCCTCTGCTCAGCATGGCTGTAGTCCAGCTCCTGTCTTAGAGCTCAGGGTGAGCACGGAGGACCCCAGGTCCCCAGGCACTGGGCGTATGTGGCATTCCTCCACCTCGCCTGGGCTGGTCCAGTCATCCAGGCCGCCAGGACGCACGGAGGGCCCGGGTGCAGGCAGGTGAGCTCTGACGGGGTGGGCCACCGTGCAGCCAGCACCACAATCAAGACACAGCGTGTTCCCCACACCCAGGGGACTCCCCTCTGCCCTCCCCTAGTGTGTCCCCCCCCTTTCCCGCACTGCAGATCTCACCGTCCCTGGATGTCCTGCCCCTTCCTGAGTGCTGCCTAAGAGGGGTCACGTGGCCAGCAGCTCCGGGGTGGGCTTCATCCCCCCAGCGTGGCACACTTCACGTTCCTCTGCGTCCCCACCCAAATCTCACCTTGAATTGTAACCCCATAAGCCCCACGTGCCAAGGGCGGGACGGGTGGAGGTAACTGGATCATGGGGGAGGCTTCTTCCACGCTGTTCTCAGGATAAGAGTGATCTGATGCTTGTATAAGCGTCTGGCATTTCCCCTGCTGGAACTCACTCTGACTTGCTGCCCCATGAAGAAGGTGCCTGCTTCACCTTCTGCCATGATTGGAAGCTTCCTGAGGCCTCCCAGCTGTGCTGAACTGGGAGTCAACTAAACCTTTCCTTTATAAACTTCCTCTGATGATTCTGCAGCGCGCCACCGAGTAGATGGACCCCAGTCTAACGGATCACCAGCTGACGGCTGTTTGGCTATCACAGACGACACTGCTGTGAACGTCTGCGGGGGTCCGTGCATGTGTGTTCACCTCCCCAAAGCCAACACTGAAGAACAGGGTGCTGGATGTCTGGCCTGCCCCCAGCAGTGTGCGGTTCCAGCTGCGACAGCTCACCCCGTGGCAGTGCACTCGTCCCAGCCATCCTGGTGGGGTCACGCGGTGCCTCGCTGCGTTTGTTTGCATTTCCCGAACGATCGGTGACAACGATCCTGCGCTTACTGTCTACTTGTGTGTCTTCTTTGAAGAAGTCTATTCACAAAGATCCCTGCCCATTTTTTAACTGGACAATTCACTGTTCGTTTTTGAGAAAGGGTCTTGCCTTGTTGCCCAGGTTAGAGTGCAGTGGTGCAGTGGCACAGTCATAGTTCGCTGCAGCCTCAACCTCCTGGGCTCAAGTGATCCTCCCATGTCAGCCTCCCAAAGTGCTGGGGTTACAGGTGTGAGACACTGCGCCTGGTTCTCTGACAAGTGATCATCACTTTATTAAAATAGTCGGCTCAGCATCTTCAACGGTGATATCCACCACAGCTAGCAGCTCAGTTCGAACAGAGCAATTGGCCTTATAATCCCAGAAGGACCAGGCAGGTCAACGAGCCACCTGTGGCTTCTCATCTGGAAGTGACCCCTGTCTGAGAACCCTCACAAGGCCGTTTTCTCTTAGTAATTCCCAAAGTCTTGGCAGGGATCAGAGCTGGTCCTTTCGCTCTGAGATTCTTTTCCTCCATGCCTCTCATAAGCCCGCACACACCTCCAGGGATTACACTGCAGCTGGTCAGGGTAATTCTAATTCAAGCAATCACCCACCGGCTTCAGGGTGTCCTTTAAAAGCCACGGCCACGAGGCGGCCTCCTGGTCAACTTCTCGGCCCAAGTGAACAGCGGTGAGTCAGGGCAGGAGTGGGGGCCCCCAGCTCCGTGGCACCTGAGACTGTATCGTTCTCAAAGCAATGGACGATTCAGCTTTTAACTGGGTTGTATTTCTGTTTTTCAGTTATAAGCATTCTTTACGTGTTCTGGATCCAAGCCCCTCAGCATATATATGATTTGCGAGAAACATTCTTCTGTTCTACTGTTTTGCTTTCTTGATGGCACTGTTTGGGGCACAAACGTGTAATATGTTGCTGTAATGCAGAAAACTGACCTTCTGTCGCTCCTGCTTTTGGTGTCATATCTAAGGAAGCCCTGCCTAACCCAAGGTCGTAAGATTGGTCCATTTTCTTCTAAGAGTTTTATAATCTTAGCTCATATATGGAGACCTTTGATCCATTTGAAGTTTTTGTTCTATTTTTTTGAGATGGAATCTTGCTCTGTTGCCCAGGCTGGAGTGCAATGGTGTGATCTCGGCTCACTGCAACCTCTGCCTCCCAGGTCCAAGTGATTCTCCCACCTCAGCCTCCCGGGTAGCTGGGACTACAGGCACCTGCCACCACGCCTCGCTAATATTTTTGTATTTTTAGTAGAGATGGGGTTTCACCATGTTGGCCAGGCTGGTCTCAAAATTCCTGACCTCAAGTGATCTGCCCACCTTGGTCACCCAAAGTTCTGGGATTACAGGCATGAGCCACTGCACTCGGCCAATCCACTTCAAGTTAATTATTGAATATGGTGTGAGGCAGGGGTCCAAATTTTTTTTTTTTGCTTTTTTCATTTGTTATTTTAAGACAGGGTCTCACTCAGGCTGGAGTACAATGGTGTGATCTCAGCTCACTGCAGCTTCCACCTCACGGGCTCAGGTGATTCTCCCACATCAGCCTTCTGAGTAGCTGGAATTACAGGCAGATACCACCATGCCCAGCCAATTTTTTGTATTTTTAGTAGAGATGGGGTTTCACTATGTGGACTGATGTAATCTGCCAGCCTCAGCCTCCCAGAGAGCTGAGATCACAGGTGTGAGCCGCCACAGCCGGCTGCATGTGGATATCCAGTGGTCTCAGCACCCTTTTGTGAAGCCTCTTCTTCCCCTGTGGCTATCCTGACACCCTGGTTGACCATCACTTGCCCACAAACGGAAGGGTTCACTTCTGGATAATCGCCTCTCTCCATGCCGCCCCTGGGCCAGCCCCACACGCTCCGGAGTACTGCTGTGGTTTTATAGCAGGTTTTGAAATTGGGAAGTGTAAATCTTCATTCTTCAAGACCATTCTGGCTCCTCTGCGTCCCTTGCATTCACATACAAACTTTGGCTGGTCAATTCCTACAGAAACACAGCTGGTAATCTGACAGGCACCGTGCCGAATCTCTACAGCAATTGAGGGAGCACTGCCAGCTTGACGAGACCGAGTTTTCCAATCCGCGGACGTACGACATCTTTCCGCTTCTTTGTATCTTCTTTCTTTAAAAAATGGTTCACAGTTTCACTGTATGAGTCTTACTCATTTTAAAAATCAGGTTGCTTTTCTTACTGGGTCTTGAGAGTCTTTAATGTATATATTGGATACAAATCTTTACCAGGCATGTGACTTGCAAATATTTTGTCAACTTGTCTTTTCATTCTTTTAACAGTTTCTTTCAGAAAGCAAATTTCTGCTTTTTTATTGTGTTAAAATATAAAAAGCACAGTATTCACGACTGCATCTGTGTTGGTTGTATAGGTCAGTGGCGTTGGTGTGCTCACGCTGTGGCAGCTGTCACCATGCCCATCTCGAGAACTCCTCTCAGCTTCCCAAACCGCAACTCTGCCTCCATGGAAGGCTAACTCCCCGCCCTCCTCCCCCAGACCCTGGTGCCCTGTTCGTTCTCCTTTCTGCCTCTGTGAATGTGCCAGCTCTCGGGCCCTCACCTACGTGGGTGTATGTAGTGTTTGTCCTTTGTGCCTGGGGGCTTACTTTACAGTTACTATTTTTCATAAAGTCCAATGTGCCAAGCTTTTCTTTTATGTACATGCTTTTTGAGTCCTAACAAATCTTTGCTTAATTCAAGCTCAAAAATATTTTTCCTGTGATACTATCCAGGTATGCCACCTTTTACGGTGAAAAATATAAAAGGCAGCCCTTAGTGGAAGCTTTCATTGTGAGCTGAAGCTGAGGGCTGCAGGGAACAGACTTCACTCCGGTTCATCCTCGCAGGATGGGTTCCGAGCAGAGCCCTGCTTTCCTCCTCACTAGACACGCCGTGTGGCACCTGGGCACAGGGCAGCCCAGATGTGGGTACTCTGTGGTCAGCCTGGGGGCTGTGAACGTTTTTGCCCCCCAAATTACCATGCTGAAACCTGACCACCAAGGTGCTAGAATTAGGAGGTGGGGTCTTTGGCAGGTGGTCAGGGCTCTGAGGGCTCTGCCCTGCCGAACGGGCTCAGGCCCTGGCGAGGGAGGCTGAGGGAACTTGTCAGCCCCCTCCACCACACAAGGACACGGACGGGCCCTCTCTGGGACGCGGGCCCTCTCTGGGACGCGGGCCCTCCGACACCAGGTCTGCCGGCAGCTTCATCTCGCACCTGCAGCCCCCGGAACTGTGAGCGACACGTGTTGGGTGTTTATAAATTTCCCGGACAAAGGTATTTTGTTATAGTGGCATGAACGATCTCAGAGAGCTGTAACCCAGGCAGGTGACCTCCCCTCAGTGTACCTCTCCTGCCCCTGAGGGTTGCTGAGAAGTCCTGGGCAGGGAACCGAGACACAGGTTCAGAGCTGCAGTGGGGATGGTCTGGTCTTTGCAGGAAAGGGAGTGATGGGTGGAAATGAGAGATCCCGTCGCTCCATTAAAGCACCGTGTTGACCTGCGTGAATTTTACACAAAACTGCACAATTATTCCTGTGAAAACGACGTCTTCTCCCGGAACAGCGTCTGTGGTGCCGGCCCATCGTTTCACGGTTTGGGTTGTGAGTCTCAGTACCATCATCTGTGTAAGTGAAATGCATTCTGAGACTCAGCTCAGTTGCCCAGGTGAGTGCAGAACCCCACGGTCAAGACTCAACCAACAGCAGCCACCCCTGAACCCACAGGCGCTCAAGGGAGCCCTGGGCCAGGGAGCCGACTAAGTCCCATCTTCAGCTGGACTTGGGTACGTTCCAATCCAAGATGCAAATCAAGACACGGGCCTGATGACGACCCCAGTGGCGGGGCTGTCTTTCCCCTGCAGCCAGTTGGTGACGCTACAGTGTTTCCAGAAACGCTGCCTGCCCGCAGGCCACAAGCACCTGCTTCAGCACAGGCACCTGGAGCCACGCGCCTGAGCCTCCCCAGTGTGAGAGGACACGGCGCCATCTACAGGCAGCGTGCTGTCAGGACGGTGGTGATAACACTGCTCCAGGGCTGCATCGTTTAAATGCCCTCTCCACCGTGGGTCCTGAACCCAGGCACAATTTTCTTCTGACATTAAAGAGACAACAAAGGCGGGGTGCGGTGGCTAACGCCTATAATCCTCACACTTTGGGAGGCTGAGGCAGGCGGATGATCACTTGAGGCCAGGAGCTCAAGACCAGCCTGGCCAACATGATGAAACCCTGCTGAACCTGGGAGGCCGAGGTTGAAGTGAGCCGAGATTGAGTGTTTTTGTTTGTTTTGAGACAGGGTCTCGCTCTGTTGTCCAGGCTGAAGTGCGGTGGCTTGATCTCGGCTCACTGCAGCCTTGACCTACCAGGTTCCCTCCCAAGTAGCTGGGACTACAGGTGCATGCCATCACCCACAGCTAATTTTTGTATTTTATTGTAGAGATGGGGTTTCGCTATGTTGTCCAGGCTGGTCTCAAACTCCTGGGCTCAAGTGATCTGCCCTTCTTGGCCTCCCAAAGTACGGGGATTACAGGCATGAGCCACTAGGCCCAGCTATGTTTTTTTTTGTTTTTTTTTTTCAGCATAAAAATTTTGCAAGTTCATTGTAGAAAATTCAGAGAGTAGAGAAAAGCTACGAGATGAATGTGAAAAACCCACGGAATGTCAACAGTAGGGGCTGAGGCAGGAAGGGTCCATGGGGACTCTACTTCCTGCTCGATTTTGCTATAAACCTGAAACTGCTCTAAAAAACAAAGTCTATTTATGAAAAAACAATCACACAAACTAACGGTTACAGCCGCCTGAAGATGACTTCCCAACTTCCAGTGTATTCACAACGTGTACTTCAGCAGAGACCCGGCGAGTGACCGGGCGTGGGCCCCAGAGCCTCCTCCTGACCAGGCGCTGCCGCGCGCGGGGGCTGCGAGCAGAGTGCACTCACCTCGTCCGACACTTTGAACCTCCGCAGCAGCGCCACCACTTTCTGCTTGAAGTTTTGTTGCTGCAAGACAAGCAACACAGAGTCAGACCCACAGACCTGAGCAGGAGCCACTTCCTCAGGCCACGGGAAGGCCACAGGGAGGCCACGTGGGCCCGCAGTGGGAGGCGGCAAGGCCGCAGCACCAGCAGTGGATTCGCACGTGGCTCCCAGAAGCGTCCCAACAGACCTGAGGTCTGACAGTTCCAGACCTGGCCAAGGGGGACCTGGGGAGGTGTGTGTGGACTCCATGATTCTTCCAGAAGCCTACGCAGCCGTTCCCAGGCTCACGGGGCCCTTCCCTCAGCATCGCCCCCAGGAGAGGCCCCGGCCAACTCCAGAAGGCAGGTGCCGGGCACCCATGTGGGGTGGGCAGGTGAGCGAGCCTGGGGTGGCGCATGCTCGAAGGGGAGCCCCGTGGGCACCTCGTGCCACCCTGGGCTGCAGGGCCTCGGCTCCCCTTACCCACCCTCTCAGGGGCCTATCCTACAAAGGCAGCCTACGCCCTCCCTCCCTACAGCAGGTGGGTCCAAGGGGGCCCTGGAATGCAGGCTCAAACTGGTGCTCTGCCCAGCAGGGGGCTGCCCAGTGGGGAGCAGCTCGCCCGCCCCTACCACTGTCTGCCCACGGCTCCCCTCGAACACTGCCAGAGGAGGCGGTGGTGTCCGGGGACTGGGCTGTGCCACATTCCTTGTTAGCACCAGGCACAGGGCTCCCAGAACTGTGCACTCTCTAAGGGACTCCAGGCACCAGGGGCTGGACCCTCTGTGCCAGTGCCAGGTGTGGCCTCTGAGAAAAGAGCTGCCCAAGCTTTCCTCAGGGAAAAAATGCCCAACAGCCTCACCAAGCTCCTGGGGACTGTGGTGCCAGGTAGGCCAGATCCCAAACAAAAACAGGGGAACCAGCACACTCAGGCGTACGTGGGCGCCTCACAGGCCAGAGGGGAGGACGGCATCCCTGGGGCTCCACACGTGGAGTGAGCCTGGCAGCCAGGCAGCCTCTCAGCCTCATTGAGCGCCCCGATCCTGGTGGCCACACGAGGCTGGAGCCAGGAGATGTGGCAGGGTGTGGGAGACAGTGGCACCCAGCAGGAGACTGGCAGCCAAGGGGTCCACCACAGGACATGCTGCTGTGACCTGGGGTGAAATCTCACTTTCCACACCTGCGTCCCCACCACGCCCGTGCCCCCCTACACCCACTCCCCCCACGCCCACCCCCCACCACCACGCCCAGGCTCCCCACGTCCTCCCCACCCCCACCTTCCCCAACATTCATAGAGTCAGTCTCCACCCACCCTGGTCATGGACGTCGTTCTTACAATCGATCTCCGCTGCTTCTTAGGCTTTCCCACATCAAAGTCGTCCTCATCCAAGTCCTGCAGAAACACACACAGTGGCTGAGGCCGTGGCGGCCTGCACGGCGCCAGGAGGTCCCTGCCAGCCTCAGTGTTGGCGGTGGGAGAGGCCCATCCCTGAGACCAACCTGCGTCCCAAGGCCCTCAGAGCCACCTGCGCACAAACTCCAGCCCCTGGGGTCGGGAGATGGGAGATGGACAGCCAACTGAGGGCCGGGCCTGTGGCTCACCCACCCCTGCCCGCCTCACAAGACCCTGGTGACAGCTGGTGAGGAGCCCCGGCGCCAGGTCACCTGGCCCTGCACGGCGTCATCGCTGGCCTCCTGCTCGGAGGAGAAGCTCTCGTACTCCTCCTCCGAGTAGTTATCTGTGGAGTGAGCAGACAGAAAGGGGAGTGCGGTGAGATTCCACCTGTGAAACCAGGCAGTGACCACCCCCCAGCTTCCCAGGACACAGAGTCGGGGCAGCGAGGAGGTGGATCCGCGCGGCACAGAGAGGCTCTGGACACAGGCGCCGTGGCCCCAAGCCCCCACAGTCCACTGGCAACAGACCACGTCCGGGCTGGCAGAAAGGTGGGGGAGGGAGGGCAAGGGGGGCCACACGAACTGCTTCGGCCCACACGGCCCTCCTGCCAGTCTGGCATTTCAGCCTGGATTTTTGCCAACTGGGTGCCCCCTGCCTCAGGAGTTGGGGATGTGCTGGTGACCCGACTGGGATGGCGGCAATCTCGGCCAGCCCGAGCCCCTGCCCATGCTGGGGCCTGCACCCAGACAAGCACAGGCATCACAGTGAGATCCCACACCCTCTTTTCACAGACACTCTGGGCTCAGGCCTCTGGACCAAGGAGCTGCAGCCACAGGGGCACAGCAGGGACCTGTGGCAGCCCGGGCACCCCAAGAGCATGCGCCTCTGCTGTGGCTTCCAAACAGGAAAGTGGCCGACGCGTGCTCTGGACCCCCCTCCTTTGGCCAGGCTGGACATTCTGCTGCCCAATGTACTGTGGCCAGGAACAGCCGCCCCACAGCAGGGGCAGGAGTGGGCTGGAGCCGCACTCACCCGCGGACTTGGCCTTGGGGCCGGCCTGCATGGCGCTGTCCTCGTGGTCGATGGGCTGGCTGGACAGGGAGGCGATCCAGATCTCGGCCGCCTTGACGGGGGCCTCCTTGATGCTGCTGCAGAGGCTCAGTACCTGGCCGTCCTCTGATGGGTGCTGCATCACCTGCAGGCCGGGGCGACGGTTCTAGAAAACTCCACGATGGGAAGGAGCCCCGGTGCCATGGTGAGTGGGCTAGGGTTTCTGAAGGGCTCTCAGTGACAGCAAGGGGGGCCCTCCGGAGCGGAGCCACAGGGGAGAGGGGGACGGATCTGAGAGTAGGACACAGGAGCCAGGTGACAGACAGGAGGAACACATGGGAGCTCTCACGAACGGACCACGAGGAGGGGGCACTGGGCTACGCTGGGGAGCCAGTGCCAGGCGAGGCCACGAGGGACTGAGATGGACAGAGAGGAGTGTCCGCAGCGCTCCTGGGCCCAGGCACGCCTGCCGTCCACGCAAAGCTGCCCAGGCAGATCCTACCCATCCACCCACCCACGATCTCAGCAGCAGCAAAGCAGTGTGTGAAGACAGTCACCCAACAGGAGCCAATGTCCAGGGCCTGGCTTCTGTGCGGGACCAAGGAGGCCACCCAACCCGCAGGAGCCGATGCCAGGGACCGTGTTCGGAAAGGCTGAGCCCCTGCTGGGCATCCCAATAAAATGAGCTCAGTAGGGAGGGGCTGCTGGGCCGGGCTCCTGGAGGAACTGGGGTGGGGCTCAGGCGGCACTGCACCTACTCACACCCACCTCCATGGGGTCAGAGAGGTCCGGGCCCTTTTTCTCCCAAGAAAACCCTGCTTGCTTCCCTCCTTCGGGCGGGAGGGCAGAAAGGAACGGGGCCTCTTATCAAAGACGCTTTTGCCAGCATTCTTGCCGCCAGCTGGGGTGGGGGTTGCTGAGTAGCCCCCCCACTCCCCTCAGCCTGTCGCCGACCTTTATGTGAGCACTGCTTTGACTTCCACAGGCCCTGGAAGTCCCAGGCCCCCACGCTCCGGGCTGCGCATTCCTCTCCTCCTGGCAGTGCTCCTCGGGGCATGTGTCCTCCTGGCAAGGGGCCGGCCACCCCTGAGCTGGGCACTCCCCTGGGGTAATGCCGGCTGGCAGGTCACTGTCCTGGACTGTGGCCATTCCCACTTCTGCCCCTGCTGACCCTGAGGCCATCCTCCCGGGCTAGTCCAGCACATGCTCTGCAGATACTCAGCGACCCACAGCAAAGGGCCGGAGCTGCCTCACCACGGAGGGTGGCCCGAGGGCCCAGCTCCCTCTGCCCCTGACCCTGACAGGCTCCTCCCAATTCCATTTTCAAATAGATTTTAGTGACATGGAAAACTGAGGCTGGGCACAATGGCTCACACTTATAATCCTAACACTTTGGAAGGCAGAGGCAGGTGGATAGCTTGCGCTCAGGAGTTTGAGACCAGCCTGGGCAACATGGTGAAACCCTGTCTCTACGAAAAATATAAAAAGTTATCCAGGTGTGGTGGTGTGTGCCTGTAGTCCCAGCTACTTGGAGACCATGGTGGGAGGACTACTTGGCCCCAAGGGCTCGAGGCTGCAGTGAGCCGAGATCGCAGCACTGCGCTCCAGCCTGGGTGACAAAGTGAGACCTGTCTCAAAAAGAAAAAAAAAGAAAATTGCTCAAGATGTCACACTTGTTTTTGTTGTTGTTATTTTTGTTTGTTTGTTTTAACACAGAGTCTCACTCTGTTGCCAGGATGGAGTGCAGTGGCACAATCTCGGCTCACTGCAACATCTGCCTCCTGGGTTCAAGCGATTCTCCCGCCTCAGCCTCCCAAGTAGCAGGGACTACAGGTGCATGCCACCACGCCTGGCTAATTTTTTGTATTTTTAGTAAAGACAGCATTTCACCGTGTTAGCCAGGATGGTCTCGATCTCCTGACCTTGTGATCCGCCCATCTTGGCCTCCCACAGTTCTGGGATTACAGGTGTGAGCCACCATGCCCGGCCAGGGTGTCAAACTTAATTGTATAAATAGCATGATAAAAATTTTGCGAAAACAAATAGTCACGCACCATGTAATAAGAGATACGTTCTGAGACGCGCACGGTGAGACATCGTCTTGCAAACACCGCAGCACGCGGGCCGGGGGCCACGTAATGAGGGATACGTTCTGAGACACGCACGGTGAGACATCGTCTTGCAAACACCGCAGCACGCGGGCCGGGGGCCACGTAATGAGGGATACGTTCTGAGACGCGCACGGTGAGACATCGTCTTGCAAACACCGCAGCACGCGGGCCGGGGGCCACGTAATGAGAGATAGGTTCTGAGACGCGCACGGTGAGACATCGTCTTGCAAACACTGCAGCACGCGGGCCGGGGGCCACGTAATGAGAGATACGTTCTGAGACGCGCACAGTGAGACATCGTCTTGCAAACACCGCAGCACGCGGGCCGGGGGCCACGTAATGAGGGATACGTTCTGAGACGCGCACAGTGAGACATCGTCTTGCAAACACCACAGCACGCCGGCCGGGGCGAAGGTGGTGCCTCCCACTGCACGCGAAGGCTGCAGGCCTCGCTCTGTGGTGCCTTCTTTGCTGTGGTTTTTTACAGCGAAGGCTTTTGGCAACCCTGCATCAAGCCAGTCTGCCGGTGCCGTTCTCCCAACAGCAAGTGCTCACTCTGTGTCTCTGTGTCACTTTTCGGTAATTCTCCCGATATTTCACGCTTCTTCACTGTTACTGTATCTGGATGGTGATCTGTGATCAGTGAGCAGCGACGGGCCTGCTGCAGTTGCTCTGGGGCACTGCGCAGCCCACCGTCCCCGTGTCTCTGTCTCTCCTCGGGCCTCTCTACTCCGAGACACAACAATATCGAAATTCGGCCAATTAATAACTCTACGATGACCCCAAAGTGTTCAAGTGAAAGGAAGGGATGCACATCTCTTTCAATGAAAACCTAGAGATGACTGAGCGTAGTGAGGAAGCCACGTCCAAGCCAAGACCGGGTGAAAGCGAGGCCTCTTAAACTAAACCACCAAGCAGCGAATGCCAAGAGAAAGTTCCAGAAGGAAAGGAAAGTGCTGCTCCAGTGAACACATGAATGAGAATCAGCAAAGCAGCCTTAGCGTGGATGTGGCGAGAGAGTGACTGGCTGGGATGGAAGATCAAACCAGACACAACCCTCCCCTCAGCCGAAGCCTCGTCCAGAGCAAGGCCGTGACTCCCTTCGCTTCTGTGAAGGCTGAGAGGTGCAGAGGCTGCAGAAGACCGGAGCTGACAGAAGGTGGTTCACGAGCTTTCAGTAAAGCAGGCCGTCTCCGGAACACAGAAGTGCAGGCGGAAGCAGCAAGCGTGGACGGAGAAGCCGCGGCGAGTTCTCCAGAAGGTCCAGCTCAGATCACCGACGGAGGTGGCTACACTGAACGACAGCCTTTCAGCACGGAAGCAGCAGCCTTCCATTGGAAGAAGAGGCCGGCTAGGACTTTCATAGCTAGAGAGAAGTCAGTGCCTGCCTCCAAAGCTTCAAAGGACAGGCTGCCTCTCCTGTTAGGAGTGAGGGCAGCTGGTGACTTTAAGTTGAAGCCAGTGCTCATTTACCATTCCCCAAATCCTAGGGCCCTTAAGAATCAGGCAACGTCAACTGCCTGTGTTCCAAAAATGGAACAATAAAGCCTGGATGACAGCACGTCTGTTTACATCACGGCTGGATGAATATTTTAAGCCCACTGTTGATACCTAGGTGCTCAGAAAAAAAAAGATCCCTCTCAAAATACGACAGCTCCTTGACATGTACCTGTCACCCAAGAGCTCTGATGGAGACGCACGAGACGACAAATGTTGTTTCCACGGCTGGTCACACCACATCAGGCAGCCCGTGCACCGAGGAGTCATTCTGACTTTCAGTTTCCACGGCTGCTCACCCAGCATCAGGCGGCCCGTGCACCGAGGAGTCATTCTGACTTTCAAGTCTTACTATTTAAAGGAATACAGCTCATTCATGAGGCTACAGCTGCCACATACAGTGATTCCTCTGATGGATCTGAGCAAGGTAAATTGAATACCCTCTGGAAAGGAGTCACTTTTTTTTTTTTTTTTTTTTTTTTGAGAGAGTCTTGCTCTGTCGCCAGGCTGGAGTGCAATGGTGCGATCTCGGCTCACTGCAGCCTCCACCCCGCCGGATTCAAGCGATTCTCCTGCCTCAGTCTCCTGAGTAGCTGGGACTACAGGCGTGCACCACCATGCCTGGCTAATGTTTGTATTTTTAGTAGAGAAAGGGTTTCACCAAGCTGGCCAGGATGGTCTCGATCTCTTGACCTTCCAAAGTGCTGGAATTACAGGCGTGAGCCACCATGCCTGGCCTTTTTTTTCTTTTTTTTTTTTTTGAGCGGGATTCTCACTCTTATTGTCCAGGCTGGAGTGCAATGGCGTGATCTTGGCTCATTACAATTTCCATTTCCCAGGTTCAAGCAATTCTTCTGCCTCAGCCTCCTAAGCAGCTGGGATTATAGGCACCTGCCAGCACACCCCACTAATTTTTTGTTTTTGTATTTTTAGCAGAGACGGTGGTTTCAGCATGTTGATCAGGCTGGTCTAGAACTCCTGACTGCAACTGACCCGCCCACCTCGGCCTCCCAAAGTGCTGGGATTACCGGTACGAGCCAGCATCTGGCCTGGATTCACCATTCCTGATACCATGAAGAACGTCTGCGATCCATGGGAGGAAGTCATATCAACACCCACAGGAATTTGGAAGAAGTGGATTGCAACCCACCTGGATGACTCTGAGGGGTTCAAGGCTTCCGTGGAGGGAGGAACTGCACGTGTGGTGGAAACAGCAGGAGAACTGGAATTAGAAATGGAGCCCGGGGTGGGACTGAATTGCTGCAGCCTCATGAAAATACCTGAACTGGTGAGAAGTGGCTTCCTCTGGATCAGCAAGGAAAGTGGTTTCTTGAGACGGGATTTGCTCCTGGTGAGGCTGCTGTGAACATGGCGGAAATGGCAACACAAGACTTAGAAGAGTCCATCAACTGGGCTGGTAAAGCAGCAGCCGGCTTTGAAAGGACTGGCTGCAATTCTGAAATAACGGCGGGGAAAATGCTGCCAGACAGCACCACACGCTACAGAGGACGATTGTGTGAAAAGAAGTCAACTGATGCGGGAAACTTCTTTGATGTCATTTTTTTTTTAAAGATATGTATTTTCTGAGACGGAGTCTCACTTCTTCGCCCAGGCTGGAGTGCAGAGGCGTGATCTTGTCTCACTGGAACCTCTGCCTCCCAGGTTCAAGCAATTCTCTGCCTCAGCCTCCCAAGTAGCTGGGATTACAGGCACCCACCACCACACCCGACTAATTTTTGTATTTTAGTAGAGACGGGGTTTCACCATCTTGTCCAGGCTGGTTTTGAACTCCGGACCTTGTGATCCACTCGCCTCAGCCTCCCAAAGTGCTGGAATTACAGGTGTGAGCCACCACGCCCGGTTTTGTTGTCTTATTTAAGAAATTGCCACGGGCACCCCAGCCTCAGCAACCAACATCCTGATCAGTCAGCAGCCGTCCACACAGAGGCAAGACCCCATCAGCCAAAAACTTACAACTCCCCAAAGGCTCACGTCTAAACACATTTAAAGATAGAAAAAGCAGGCTGGGCACAATGGCTCACGCTTGTAATCCCAGCCCTGTGGGAGCAAGGTGGGCAGATCACTTAAGGTCAGGAGTTTGAGACCAGCCTGGACAACATGGTGAAAACCTGTCTCTACTAAAAATACAAAACTTAGCTCAACGTGGTGATAAGTGCCTGTCATCCCAGCCACTCGGGAGGCTGAGGCACGAGGATCACTTGATCCGGGGAGGTGGAGGTTGCAGGGAGCCAAAATCACACCACTCCCCTGCAGCCTGAACAGAGTGAGACTGTCACACACACAAATGAAAAACAAACATAGAAAAAGCACACAAAACCAAAGAATAAAAGATTTAAAGTGGTGCCTGTGAAGAGAACACCGGCCATGGCAGGGCCTGTGGGGCTGGAGGCGGCTCTGGACGAGCTGGCTGCTGAGCGAGGCGACGGTCTGGGACGTGGCCAAGCCCACTGTAAGCCTCACAGGTCCTGTGCACTTGGGCCACGCTGAGCTCATGCAGGAACACGGCAACTGGCCTCAGGCGTCACGATGGCTGACAAGTCATCAGGCGACAGGAAGTGTCCTGTGCCATCACAGTCTCCCAGGGCCACCTGGGATACGCAGCCCACCCCTGACTGGGAACGGTGTTCCGAGAGCCACACCACAGGAGACGGCCCCACGTCTGCTGCCGCCGCACACCTGCCTCTGCGGGGGACCACCTGCCGTCAGCCCGACTCTCCTGAGAGGTGGCAGACAGAGGCTCATGGCCGCGGGCCGCCCTGACACAGTGTGAAGCCGTGGGTAACGCTGCATACAGGCACCGGGAAGGAGAGCCAAGCAGAACCCTGGCACAATTAAGGCCTGAAGAATATCTCAGTTACAGTGTTACCACCCAGTGATTTCCCTTTATACAATCCTCTCTATGTAATCACATATTAGTTCACAGAATGAGCGCCTGAAGAATATCTTACCACTCAGTTATTTCCATACGTGTGTGTGTGTATATATATGTAAAACTATCTTGGTTTATAATCGGAGGAATGCCTAGAGCAGACACAGTGCAGAGCATGAATTAAGGAATAAGCAGCTTATAGTGGGAGGAATGTCTGGAGCAGACACAGTGCAGAGCATGATTTAGGGAAAAACAGTTATACCAGGACAAGAACCCATGGGCCAGGCGGCAGCGTTCAGTATCGTAAAGATACCCGCTGTGTGGCAGGCTCGGGGCGAGAGCCACTCCTCCTGATAAAGGAGTCGTAGGACCTTGCTCCAGTTCTTGTGGAAGGCTGTCCTCAGACCGGCAATCCACCTTGGTGACTGTGAACTTTATCAGCTCTTGCTACTGTGCTGCTTGAAAAGCATCTTCCCATAGAACCCACTGGAAGCGGCCAGAAGGTGGCGGTAACCCTGACAGCTCTGTCACTGCTGTGTGACTTAAAGCATCCTCCTATAAATCTTCTTAGAAGTAGTTTCCCATAGACAGAAGTATTGCACATGCACCCTCTTCACTGCGCACGGCCCACCTTCAAGCCTCGGTGACCTAATGGGGGTGGACCCCTTACTGCACACCGCCCTTGACTTCATGGGAACGGGCCCCTTGCTGCACACTGTCCACCTCCTGGCCTAATGGGGGTGGACCCCATGTTTTATTGCTCACGACCCTATCACTATCCACAAAGATGACTTCACTCACTGCCCTGCCCCCTAACCTGTACACAATAAATACTCACGCTTCTGGACATTCGGGGCCTCGCCTGACTCCGCTCATAGGTGGCGTGGCCCCCCCGAGCCCAGCTGCGTTTTCCTTGTACTTCTGTGTCCTGTCTCTTTATTTCTCGGATCCTGCGCCTCAGCACAGCATAAGGCTCACCCCACGACCCTGTGGGGCCCTCAGCCCTACACCAAGCAGGCCCTGAGGATGTGGTCGGTCACTCCTGATGCTCTCAGCCAGAACTGCTGGTCAACCTGCAGACCCAAGCCACCCCACACTGGCATCCAGCTAATGGCACCCACAGGGTCCAGCCCCTACACTGCGCCACCTTGGAGTAAGGGCTGGAGAGGCTGGGCTCTGGGTCTCAGCTCACTGGGAACGAGCGCCCGGCGGGGGCAGAGCTAGGGTGTGGCAGAGGCCCAGGCTGCTCCCAGCCCCTTCCGCCCCCTGCGTGTGCACTCATTGGAAGGGAGGTAATCCCCGTGTCCCCACAGCCATCGCCTCCTGCTCGCCCCGCAGCCCGGAGGTCCTGGGCAGGTACCCCCCACATCCTCTCCCACCACACTCCCAGCCCTGGCCTCCAGCTCCACCCAGCAGCCCACACCACCCCGCACTGTGCCCTCCAGGACCCTTCCCTCCAGCTGAGCACTCCTCTCAAAGGAACGGCACAGCCGCCTGACACCCCACTCTCACAAGTTCCTATGGTGACATCCGTTCCCGCACCCCCGCCTCAGGTGTGCAGCCTTGGAGCCAGCGAGCCCCCACGGCACAGCTGCCTGAGCCACCCAGCGAGAGCCCCTGCCCCTCCACCTGCCTCCACCTGTGCCCTCAGGGCTGCCCTGCCCCTGCAATCTCCCGTGCTCACTCTCAGCACACTGCAGCGCCCACAGGTGGGGACCCCAAAGGTGGCAAGACACAGTGAGCACGTGAACAGCCCGGTGCTTGGAGACACAGGCGAGGGCGCAGCGAGGTTCTGGGACCAGGTGCCTGTGGAAGGTGGAGGGACGCCCTGAGGGCCTGGAGGAGCCAGTGGAGGGAAGAGCAAGGGGCAGGCAGATGACCTCGGCTTTGGAAGCCATGGGTGCAGGGGGAGGGAGCCTTGCGGTGGGGGTGGGACTAAGTCAAGGGGCGGGGCCTTTCTTCCAAGAGGAAAGAACAGATGCTGGGTTTTCAGGCAGCAAGCAACGTGGCTGCCGTACCCTGGGGGAAGGTCGCTCCGGCAGGGGAGAGCCCAGGGCTGGGAGGGCAGGCGAGGGAGGGGCTGGGAGCAGAGGCCAGTGTCCAGGGCAAGGGTGCCAAACACAGGAGCACCAGCGCTGACGGGCGGGGGGAGCGGCTGCGTGCTGAGGTGCAGGCAGGGCTGGCAGACCAGGAGCCCCAGCGGAGAGGTGTGGGCGGGAGCTCACAGGGACCCCTCTGCTCCAGAGGAAGCCTGTGGCGGCTCCCACGAGGCTCTCACGGCCTCGACAGCATCGCTGAGCCACCTGTCCTCAGCCTGCAGGAGGGAGGCTGGGATGACAGGCAGCTCCAGGCCACCAGAGGAGTCCTGGGGCCCTGGGAAGTGCAGCCTGGAGGCCTGGTCCACCCGTGCTGCCCACGGTATGCAGAAGAAACCTGGAAAACTGTAAGGCTTGTGAGGCCGAGAGGCGAGGCCTTGGGACCCCACTGCCTTTCTGTACCCTCCACGCTCCCATCTCCCGGGGCAGAGGGGAGGGGCTGAGCCCAGAGCGGTGCTTCGCACTTGTCCTGGGTGGGTAGGTGGGGTGTGTGAGGATCCGGGGGACCTAGGGCTGGACCTGGGAGACAGGAGGCCCGAAGGCTCCAGAGGGGTGTGGGGGAACCCGCTACAGGTGGGCACCCTCAATGACCTGGCCCTGAACCCCAGGAACACAGGGACTCAGCAGGACGAAGAGGGGCTGGGGGGCTCTGGCAGCTCCGGCTCCCCATGAAGGGTTGCCCTGGCTGACTTTCCCCGGCCCCAGGCAGGCAGCGACACGGCCTCACACGCCCCAAGCACCACTCACGCCGCAACCCCCACCCGAGCGCAACCCCACACCAGGGAAAGTTCCGAAGAGAGAGACAGACGGCCGGCCCTGGACTGCCCCTTCTCCCAGAGCCAATCCTGCAGCCCCAAAGGGTTCGTGAGAAAGTCTGAGGCCTCCGCCTGGGGTGTCTTCTCCTGTGCCCCCAGGCCCACATGGCCTCCTCGGAGCGCTGGGTCCTCTGGGATGGCGGGCTGCTGCTTGGCTGTTTCTTCTCCTTTTGAGGTGCTTCCCCTGCCTTCCCCTCCAGGGAACTTCACCCTCAAGCCACCCCCTCTGACCTCTGGGTGCTGCTCCCACCCTGCTCGGGTATCTGCAGTAGCCCCTGCCCAGAGCTAAGGCTTGTCCTGCTCCTGCTCAGCCAGTCCCAGGCCAGAGCACGTCCTGAGGAGGACATGGACACGGACCCGTCATGGGAGGCACCAGTGGGGCGGGGATGGCAGCGACACTTCCTGGGAGGGGCTCCAGAGCAGCCCGACAAAAACCCAGCCTCCACTGAAGGGCAGGGCAGGCTGGTGAAAGGGGAGCTCGCGGTGCTGCAGGCACACGGGGAGCCATGCTGGGCGGGAGGGAGGGTCAGAGAGGAAGCCCCACGACAGAGCCCAGCCGCCAGGCCCCTCACTGCGCATGGGTGAGACCCCGCAAGCGCCAGGTGAGGGTCTGGAGCCTCAGCCTGTTCCCACATAAATAATGAAATAGAGAAGAGTTAGATAATCACATAATTATTCATAAGCAATCACAGATAGAGATACCTAGAGATATATGCAGTATAACCTTTTAATTCCGCTAACGATTCTCGGGTTGCCAAGTGTGAACCTAAGGTGCCACTGTGAAAGAAGTGACCCTAAGGCAAGATGCTCTAAGCCCCGTCACGCCCACGTCAGCGCCGCTGGAGGGCGCTCGGCTGTGTGGCAGCGCCAGCGCTGGGAAAGTGCCCGCTGATTAGCCAGCCAGGGAAGGACATGTCCGAGATGTCTCCCTCCTCGGAGGACTTAGGGGGAAACTCCGCTCCCCAGCTCTGGTGGTGGGCCTGGCGGCTGTCGGGAGGCTGGCGGACGTCCGGAGCGTGACCATCGCTAGATGGCGCTGCAGTTCAGCGGTCACGCTCCACGTCCGCTCTCGTGTTCCGCCTCCTACCTGCCTCCTCTAATCTCAGAAGACAGAATCGGTAAGAGGAACAGGCATCTCAATGTCTTTGTTCTTTCTTGACAAGTATGGAAAAAGCGCTGAGGCATCAGGTTTTCTCCTCACCCTGACTGCTTGAAAGTCCTGGGCCTCGCTGTCACTGACCCCCAATGCCTCGCCCTACCTGCCCCGCCCCCTGCGCTGGCCTCCACGTGTACCGCTGGGCAGTCGACCCCTGGGGCAGACTTCTCTTTCGCTATCTCGGTATCACGTGTCCACAGTTTTATTTCCAGATTCTCATCTCCGCACCAGCAGAGAGGGGTTCACAGGACCCTGTAGGGCTGGACCCTACAACATTCTCATCGGATCCCCGGACATCTGGACCCCGGAAAGAAACCCCCACCGTGCGGATGCTCTGGCGCCCAACGCGGGCCACGCCGGCCGGAGCACTCACCTCGGCCATGCTGATGGCGCCCGCGGCCAGCGTCTTGTAGCCCAGGATGGTTCTGTTCTTGTAGCGCTTTCTGCGCTGCAGCATGATCTGAAGCTTGTTGCCTTCTCTCTTCAAGAAGTGAGGATACTGTAGGCACAAGAGCGAGCTGTGGCTGAGGGTGCACCTGGCCCAGGCAGCACCATGCCCTCTGACGGCCCAGCCACCCTGCAGCCAGGGCAACCTGCTGCCCGCAGTCAGGAGGGCACCCACGGACGGCCCCTGAGGTCATTCCAGGGCACGCCGGCCCCCAGGGCCCATCCTCTACCCAACACAACCAAGAGTGAGCCAGTCGCTAGGGCTCAGGACCCGAGGGCCCCGCTCCACGCAAACAGCCTCGGCAGGCAGACGAGGACTATGTGCCTCGGTGTCTGGGATGGCCGGGCGCACCTGTGGACGCTCAGGAACAGGGCAGTGGTGGCGGCTCATCCGCCTGAGGAGATCAGCGAGGCATGACCTAGGACGCTGTGCCTCGGGGAGCACAGGGCACACAGGGTGGGCAGGGCTCCCCCTCCAATAGGACACTCTCCTGAGAAGGGCACGGGGCACACAGGGCGGGCAGGGATCCCCTTCTGATAGGACACTCTCCCTTGAGGGGCACAGGGGTACACAGGGCGGGCAGGGCTCCCCCTCCGAGGCCCCCAGTGCGCCCACCTCTCCTGCACGTCTCACCGCAGGGCCCTTGACCAGCAGGGCTCCAGCAGTGGGCATGGAGTGGTGTTCACAAGTCTCAGAGTTCACAAATAAAAATCAGTTTAAATACTTAGGGGAAGATGCGCTGTTCACCACCTTAACTGTGGTGGTGCTGACATGCCCATGCACACCTGTGAAAACACACTGAACCACCCACTTTAAAAAGGAGCCCTGGGGCCGGGCGTGGTGGCTCACACCTGTAATCCCAGCACTTTGGGAGGTCTAGGAAGGTGGATCATGAGGTCAGGAGTTCAAGACCAGCCTGGCCAATATGGTGAAACCCTGTCTCTACTAAAAATACAAAAATTAGCTGGGCGTGGTGGTGAGCGCCTGTAGTCCCAGCTACTAGGGAGGCTGAGGCAGAGAATCTCTTCAACCCAGGAGGCGGAGGTTGCAGTGAGCCAAGACTGCCAATATTGTGCCACTGCACTCTAGCCTAAGTAACAGAGCAAGACTCTGTCTCACAAAAAAAAAATTAAAAAAAAGGAGCCCCGGCTGCTGGGCACGGTGGCTCACTCCTGTATTTGGGAGGCTGAGGCGGGTAGATCACCTTAGGTCAGGAGTTCAAGATCAGCCTGGCCAACATGGCAAAACTCTATCTCTACAAAAATTAGCTGGGCATGGTGGCAGGCACCTGTAATCACAGCTGCTCGGGAAGCTGAGGCAGGAGAATTGTTTGAATCCGAGAAGTGGAGGTTGCAGTGAGCCAAGATCGCACCACTGCACTCCAGCCTGGGCAACACAGCGATACTCCATCTCAAAAACAAAACACACACAGAGCACTGTGTACTATCCTTCCATAAACCTGACTGCTCAAGACAGAGAAAAACTCACTCCAAAATCCAGAAGCTGTTCTGGTGACGTCCGCCAGGACACCCCAGCTCCTGTGTAACCAGCTGGGAGCCTCAGAACCAGGGCCAAGCCCAGCAGGTCCTCACAGACCTCACGGAGCCCCAGCCCGGCTCACACACTTACACTGAGAAGAGGACTTCTAATGAATTTGGAATGAGCAGACGTGCAGAGCTATTCACCTTAAAGCAAGTGTATGAAGCCAGAGAAAATACCCTGCAAAATCTATGCAACACCAACCTCATCACAATGAAGCAGAGAAAAAACAAAGGTAGGGCATGTGGCCATCTGGGTGGGCCCTCCAGCTAGCACCCGAACAGTCCAGGGGAGGCCTCTCTGCTCCACTCCGGGGCAGGCCTCAGAGGCGCCCAGAGCTGGGCGACACTGAGTGGACAGGCCGTGTGAGCTGCAGGGCGCAGCCAGAGACTCCAGGCTCTGAACTTACAACACTGAGGCTGCATACGTTTTCCCGTCTTTTTAAATAGAAGAGCAAAATAGTCTTGACTTGATAAGTGGCTTTTTTTTGCCCTCATTATTACATTCTCTCTCTTTTTTTTTTTTGAGACGGAATCTCACTCTGTCGACCAGGCTGGAGTGCACTGGCGCGATCTCAGCTCACTGCAACCTCCACCTCCCGGGTTCAAGTGATTCTCCTGTCTCAGCCTCCCGAGTAGGTGGGATTACAGGTGCCTGCCACCACACCTGGCTAATTTTTGTAACTTCAGTAGAGACAGTCTCACTATGTTGGCCAGGCTGGTCTTAAACTCCTGACCTCAGGGGATCCGCCCGCCTCGGCCTCCCAAAGTGCTGGGATTCCAGGCGTGAGCCGCTGTGCTCGGCCTACATTTTCTTTATCATAGATGAGGAATGAAAAACTCAACCTAATAAACCAAAGTAAATTTTCTAATCATTTAAGAAGAAACCATAATCAACAGAAGATCTGCAGTAACACAGGACACAGGTGGCAATGACCAGACAAGTGCTCTCACCCTGGGGGATACTGATGGGGGGGTCCCTGTCACCCCAGGGGACAGTGATAAGGGGGTACCCATCACTCCGGGGGACAGTGTTGAGGGGTGCCCATCACCCCAGGGGACAGTGATAAGGGGTCCCTGTCACCCCAGGGAACAGTGATGGGGGATACCTGTCACCCCAGGGGACACTGATGAGGGGGTACCCATCATCCCAGGGGACAGTGATGAGGGGTCCCCATCATCCTAGGGGACACTGATGAGAGGTTCCCGTTGCCCCAGGGGACAGTGATGGGGTTACCCATCACCCAAGGGGCCACAGATGAGGGGTGCCCATCAGCCCAGGGGACACTGATGAGGGGTGCCCATCATCCCAGGGGACAGTGATGAGGGGTCCCTGTCACCCCAGGGGACACTGATGAGAGGTTCCCGTTGCCCCAGGGGACAGTGATGAGGGGGTACCCATCACCCAAGGGGCCACAGATGAGGGGTGCCCATCAGCCCAGGGGACAGCGATGAGGGGTGCCCATCTCCCTGGGGGCCACTGAAGAGGGCGTGGTCACCACTGGGGAAAGACTCACCTGCAGGGAGAAGGTCAGGGCCAGATCTGTCTCCACTTGTCCACTGGGGGGCAGCACAATCTCATGGGACCGCAGGATCCGTTTGGAGCCCTGTGATTAAGCAAGAGCTGTTCTAGTTGAAAGGACTTCATCTCAGAGCAAACTGGGGGGCGGTCGCACAGGCGGGGATAATCCCCAGAGGCGCCCTGGCTTCATCCCAAGAACCTCACAAACATTGAGACCCCTGGGCCCACAGCTCCCACCTCTAGGAATCTGCCCCAGGACCTGAGAGAGAAGCCGGGAGTGGTGCCTGCTGAAGGTAACCGATCACAAAACAGGTTCCATGCCCAGATGCAGCGGCACCTGACCGCGCTGCCCAGGTAAGTCTGGAAGAACAAATCTGGGAGGCGCCAAGCCTTTTCTGGTTTTGGTTTTGAGGGACAGGTCTCGTTGTGTTGCTCAGGCTGGACTTGAGCTCCCGGGCTCAAGCAATCCTCCTGCCACAGCCTCTTAAGTAGCTCAGCCTACAGGCAGGTGCCTCCATGCTTGGCTTAAACCATTATTATTATTTTTTTCAGACAGGGTCTCTCTCTGTCACCCAGGCTGTAGGGCAGTGGCACAATCTCAGCTCACTGCAGCTTTGACCTCCCAGGCTCAGGCAATCACCAGCCTCAGCCTCCCTAGTACCTGGGAGTACAGGCATGTACCACCACAAAAAAATACAATAATTTTTGTATTTTTTTTTTCAGATGGAGTTTTGCTCTTGTTGACCGGACTGGAGTGCAGTGGCGTGATCTCAGCTCACCGCAACCTCTGCCTCCCAGGTTCAAGCGATTCTCCTGCCTCAGCCTCCCGAGTAGCTGGGATTACAGGCATGCGCCACCATGCCTGGCTGATTTATTTGTATTTTTAGTAGAGATGGGGTTCTCCATGTTGGTCAGGCCGGTCATGAACTCCTGACCTCAGGTGATCCACCCGCCTCGGCCTCCCAAAGTGCTGGGATCACAGGCTGGAGCCACTGCGACCGGCCTAAAGCATTTTCTAAAAAGAAGAATGAGCAGGGCTGACTGGTCCTCTCAGAGAATAAAATATACAGAGACAATACTTAAAGAGGCAAGCAGGAGCCTTGGTACAGATGCAGGAAATGCATGGCCACGTGAAAACGCGCTGAGGTCATACCCAGCGAGCTTCAGGCCAGCAGGAGGCATCTGCACACACCTGTGCTAAATGGGTAATGGGTCATTTTCATGAAAGACAACAGGACCCCAACCGCAAACTTTATATCCAAGTAGATTCCTAATAGATTGACCGTGCTTATCGTAGTGCTATTTTAAGAGGCCATCCCAACAAGGGTGAGCCCGGGGACTGCGTGCTCCAAGCAACAAGCAGACACAGTGGGGCAGCAGGCACGAGCTCCCAGCGGTCGGCGTGCAGGACACAACGGATGAGGGTGCCAGGCAGCTGGCAGGCGGGCGGGGGGGCCCGCCCAGGTTCGGGTGGAGCAGCAGGGCCTCAGGACAGGTGTGTGTGGCCTGCTTGCCACGCTCGGGCTCCAGGAGGCACCCGTGGTGGCTCTGGTCCCGCCCTTGAGCTGGGACCTCAGGTGCTGTCCTCGGCCAGCCCTCCTGTCCCCGCTCGTCTCCCTGGGTGCCCCTGCGTTGTGCTCTGGGCTCTCCGGGCTCATCCCCTTGACCCTTCAGAGACGTTTCCCCGCAAATGTGTTCTGCGTCAAGCCCCGCTCAGCATCCCCCTAGAGGACTCCAGGGACCCAGCTATGACAGGAAAAGACTAGCGTGTGCCACAAGCAGGGGCAGCAAAGGTGCATGCCAGAGAAGGCCGAGGGCACGTAGGGCTACGGGGGCCGGTGGGGCTATGGGGGCCAGGCTGGCTGCTTTCCCACAGGGGACCTGGGCAGAGAGGACTGCCCAAGAGGGAAGAGGTGAGGAGCTGGGGGTGAGCAAGGGAGGCCAAGGGCCACATGGGTGCTGAGCTGGGATGGTCAGGGTGGGCATGGGCAACAAGCCCACGGGATACAGAGGGGCTGAAGAGGTGGGGCTCTGAGGGCCCTGGGCCAAGCTCTCAGTCAGGACGCAGGCTGCAGCAGGACCAGAGACAGGCAGAGGGAGAAAGGGAGCCAAGGAACAGTGTCGCTGTGAGGTAGGGGTCCCATGCCAGGGGTTAGAGGTCAGCAGCACCGACTCAGAAGCCAGTGAGGGGCCAGCTCTTGCCCTCATGCTCTGAAGACCCGGTGAGAACCCTGACCGCCCTGCCACCCCCCTGCAAGCCAAGAGGCCCAGACACAACCTCACGGCCTGGTGCCAACAGCCCACAGACAGCTCCTCATGCCCCAGGGATGACCCCCAGCCAGACTGCAGCAGCTCCTCGGCACCCTGGGCACAGGCAGGCGGGTGGCTGGTTCCATCACGCCACCGGCCACACGCTCCCGGAAGGCTCCACCATCTGGGAACCCGGCCACCAGCATGCGCCGCACACGCAGGCTGCTGATAACCCACGAGCATCTTCAGCGAGGAAAAGGGTTTCTCCAGACGTTTATCTAAGACGTACGGGAGCCGCCTGGGAAGGACGACATGCCTCCGGGCTTCTCGCACTCCAGACCCGCTGCTGGCCGGTGACCTCAGCCACGCTGGCCGGGGCTCAGGTGCTGCTCCACAGGTCTGGGTGCCCGGAGACCCCGTGTCAGAGCCACAGTGGTGTCAGGAATCCAGCCAGCTCCAGGGACCTATGCAGGGCCTTGGACGTGGGCTCCATGAGCAGGGCCCCGTCCTCAAGGGGCTGATGGGGTGGGGTCAGGAGCACGACAGCCACTGAGACCCGCCCTGTCATGCTGGACAGCCACACAGAAGGGCACTCCTGTAAGCTGAGGACACGGGTGACAACTTCCCATGACTGGTGCCAGCCAGGGAGAGGCCGCTGCAGGTGGCCCCACACAGACCACACACCTGGAGCCTCACCGCCCTGACAGCTGGCGGGGACACCTCCTGGCTGGGCCACTGGGAGACAGTATTACAACAAGGGTCGTGGCAGCTCTACCCCGTGGAGGGCGGGGGGCCTGGGCCAGGTGTGTGGAAGACAATGGCACAACCCCTCTGGAACAGCCACGTGTTCAAAGGCTTCGAGAGGTCACAGGCCCCACTAGGGTCAGAAGAGAGGCCCTGGCACCAGGGGCTGAGAGTTCTGGCTGGGTCCTCGCCTCCCAGAGCGTCGGCTCCTCTCTCCCACCAACACCCTCCGTCCATGGAAACTGGGCAGGAAGTGGGCGCTCAGTGCAGCAGGGAAGCCCCGGTTCCAGGCGCTCAGGGCCCATCCATCACTGAGGTGACCCGAGGGCACCTCTGCCCTGAGAAGGCCCCGTGCACCTGACCTCCACATCCCAGAAGGCCGGGACAGGACCGCTCCCAGGAGCACCACAGTCCCGTCATTTCCGCCACCCCCCGGCTCCTGGAGACGGCATGGGCTACCCGCTGTTTTGGCGCAAGGCCTCACGCTGGCGCACTGGCTGACTCGTCTCCCAGGCACGTGGAAAGCCGACGGCGCCCAGTCACGGCCAGGGCACCAGGGGCCTCACCTGTATCTTGACGGCAATCACCACGGAGATCAGCTCCTTCTCCAGCTCCTTGAAGACGACCAGCTTCTTCAGAGTCAGGCTGCACAACCTGCAAAGCAAGGCACAGCTCAGCCTCGGGGCTCCGCCCCTAATCACAACGTGGCCTGCGCGTTCTAGGACAGCGTCACCCCAGGAGCCCGGCGGTCCCTGCCTGTGGTGAGCGCCCGCCCCTCAGCATCCTGTGGCTGCCAGGCCAGTGGCCCCATCTCCTGAAGGCCCTGAGGACGAGCCTAACTGCCCTGGAACTGACTGAGTGGGCGTGTGACAGGCAGGCAGGGGGAGATGACAGGCCACGGAAGATCTGAGAGTCCTGAGCCAGCTCCCAGCTGCAAGAGCATAGACCTCCCCTCCCCACAGCCCCATCCAGCCCAGCCTCCCGATCCTGCCCACCCCAGGCCCCCTGCCCGTGGCTGGCACATGCTTTCCCCCAACCTTCTTTCTGCTCGTTTCACCTCCGTCATTTTGTCCTGAGGCCACAGGAGTCCTGGAGATGCCAGGGACGGTCTGAATGACACGCTCACAGTGTCCAGGGCTCTGTCCCTGGGGAGTGGCACGGGTGCAGGCCCCACCACTCTGCCCAGTGCTGCCCCGAGTGAACGAGCATCTCCCCGGGGGGGACTGGCCGTACACACGCCAGGGCCCCAACTCCATCCCGTGAAGACGCCCACACCGCCTGCCCATGCCTGAAGGTGTGTGGGCAACAGCTGTGCTGGCAAGCGTTCCGGAAACTCTGGCACAGCTCTCTTTGAAGCTTGGCTCATTTTTATTCTTGCTCAGGACAGCAGAAGGGTGAAGGCACCACCCTCCAGATAGGGATGGCACTGCCTGCCCCGCCCAGCTTCAGGCTCCAAGACCAGCGAGCTCTGAGTGGCTGTGTCTGTGCTGGGGACACTTTCCCTCCGGGAAGTCTGGACTTGGGCACCCACCTCCTGGGCTGGTGCTTGGCCCTCAAAGTATGAACATAAAACAGCAGAACAGCCGCCGGCCACAGCCAGGCCACGAATGCAGCCACCACAGGTGCCTAGGCCCTTTTCCACACATCCCTGCACCTCGGGGATGACTGCCTCGGCGGCCCCAGGACGTCACAGGGCTTCCTCAGCACCTGTTAGCCCATGCGTAAAATGGAGGCCATGGAGACCCCAGTCCCATCCCGGCTGCTCCAGCGATGATGGTGACATCGTTTACACTCCACTGAGCTCAGAGAAGCCAAGGACAGACGCGAGAGTTCCCTGGGTGGAATGTGCCTGACTTGACATCGGGGTAGCGGGTGGGAGGTACATGGAGGACAGTGGACGGCGGGCAGAGGGGGAGCCACGCGGACGGGCAGAGGGGGAGCCACGTGGGCGACGGGGCGGGGGAGCCACACGGACGGGCAGAGGGGGAGCCACGCGGACGGGCAGAGGGGGAGCCACGTGGGCGACGGGGCGGGGGAGCCACGCGGACGGGCAGAGGGGGAGCCGCGCGGACGGGCAGAGGGGGAGCCACGCAGACGGGCAGAGGGGGAGCCACGTGGGCGACAGGGCGGGGGAGCCACGCAGACGGGCAGAGGGGGAGCCGCGCGGACGGGCAGAGGGGGAGCCACGCGGACGGGCAGAGGGGGAGCCACGCGGACGGGCAGAGGGGGAGCCACGCGGGCGATGGGGTGGGGGAGCCGCGCGGACGGGCAGAGGGGGAGCCACGCGGACGGGCAGAGGGGGAGCCGCGCGGACGGGCAGAGGGGGAGCCACGCGGAAGGGGCGGGGGAGCCACGCGGGTGATGGGGTGGGGAGCTGTGTGGACAGGGATGCAGGAACCATGTGGGAGGGGCCCTGGGGTGCTCTCCGCAGACAGAGCTGCAGACTTGAGCAGCGCCTGACAGCCGCCAAAGCCACCAGCTGGGCTGTGTGAGGTGCATGGGACCGAGTCATGCACAGGGTGGCCTGTTCCAACAAGATGGGATCGCTGTAGCTCATGAAGCAGCCCTGGACTAACCCAGAAATGAGTCTGCTTTCCAGAACTGGACGACGGGCCTACCCAGGTCAGATGCTGTATTTTTCTGAGTTCCAAGTTAGATGTTTTTAAGTCAGGTTTTTAGGCAAACAGGCATGGAGCTTAAAGAGTGAGCATGAAAAGCCTAATACAGACGTCTCCATTAGAGGCCCTCAGGTCGTTCTCCCAGCCGCAGTCTGCCCGTCCACTGTTGCCCGCCAGTGTCTGCATCACACTCTGAGGCTACCAGGGAGCTCTAAAGTCATTCTCACCCTCACTTTATCACAGAACACGTCAGGCATCGAGTCGGAGCCTGCTAGGAGTGCCCTGAGGGGCGCTCCTCCATCGGGGACCCTGGCCCTGGCTCCACCACTCCTCCGGGGCTGCACCGATTTCATAGGCGCTCTCTTACGGAACAAAATGCAAGAGGAAACAAGGCAGGAGAGAGACTGAGAGAGGTGACGTGAACCAAGGCCGACCGCATGCTGGGTCACACCACAAATCCATCACAAACACAAACTAACTGACGGCATTCAGCACCTTCTCTGACCAAAATGGAGTCAGACGAGCAATCTGTCACAGAAGATGGCTGGAAAATGCACAACGGCTTGGAGAACAAAAAACACGTTCCTCAATAACCTACGGATCAAAGGAAACCGGAGACCACGCTGACTGTCACGGGAATGAAGACACAGCACGAGGAACCTGCTGGTGCAGCTAAGCAGGGCTGGAGGGATTATGTACGGCATTAAGTACTTACGTCAGAAAATGAAAAAGATTCGAATACACAATCTAAGATTCCATCTGGCCTGAGACGGAGTCTCGCTCTGTCACCCAGGCTGTAATGCAGCAGCGAGATCTCGGCTCACTGCAACCTCCACCTCCCAGGATCAAGCGATTGTCCTGCCTCAGCCTCCCAAGCAGCTGGGATTACAGGTTCGCACCACTGTGTCCGGCTACTTCTTTATATTTTTGGTAGAGATGGGGTTTCACCACGTTGGCCAGGCTGGTCTCAAACTCCGGACCTCAGGTGATCTGCCCACCTCGGCCTCTCAAAGGGCTAGGATTTCTGGGTCACTGCGCCTGGCCCTAAGGTTCATCTTAAGAAACTAGAAGAGCGTATTAAACCCCACGTAAGCAAAAGGAAGAAAATTATAACAAAGAGGAACAACTACACTGAAAAGAGATAAACAATAAATAAAATAAATCCAAATGCTAGTTCTTTTGGGAAGATCAATAAAATTCATAAAACCTCCACCCAAAGAAAAAAGTAGACAAAAGTTGCCATTATCAGAAGTGAAAGAAGGAACCACAGACCTCACGGACTACTGAGAAATGCTATAAACAACTTCATGCACAAAAATTGGACTACTTAAATAAAAGGTACCAATTTTCATTTTCCTCGAAAGCCACAAACCACTAAAACTCACCATGATGGTTAGAGATAGCTGGTATAGTCCTATACTTATTAAATAAATTGAATTAATACTTAAAAATTTTCTGGGTTGGGCACAGTGGCTCACGGCTGTATTCACAGCACTTGGGAGGCTGAGATGGGTGGATCACTGGAGGTTGGGAGTTTGAGACCAGCCTGGCCAACATGGTGAAACCTCGTCTCTACTAAAAATACAAAATTAGCTGGGCATGGTGGTGCATGCCTGTAATTCCAGCTACTTGGCAGGCTGAGGCAAGAGAATCACTTGAACTGGGGAGGTGGAGGTTCGGAGGTTGCAGTGAGCCAAAATTGTACTACTGCACTCCAGCCTGGCAACAGAGTAAGACTTTGTCTCAATAAATAAATAAATAAATAAATAAAATCTTTCAAAAAAACAATTCCAGGCAAATTCAACCATATGTTAAAAGTAAAGGCAGGGCAGGGTGGCTCACGCCTGTAATCCAGCACTTTGGGTAGCTGAGGTGGGTGGATCACTTTAGCCCAGGAGTCTGAGAGCAGCCTGGGTACATAGGGAGACCCCGTCTCCACGAAAAATATGAAAAGTAGCCAAGTATGGCGGCATGCGCCTGTAGTCCCAGCTACATGTTGGTCAGGCTGGTCTCAAACTCCTGGCCTCAAGTGATCCACTCACCTCAGCCTCCCAAAGTGCTGTGATTACAGGCGTGAGCCACCACACCCAGCTGCAGATCACGTATTTGACAAAGATTTTATTCAGAATATTTAAATATATGAACTCTTAGAACTCAACAATATGAAAACAACCTAGTAAACAGTGAGAAAATTAGCCGGGCATGGTGGTGTGCGCCTGTAATCCCATCTACTCGGGAGGCTGAGGCAGGAGAGTTGCTTGAACCAGGGAGGCGGAGGTTGCAGTGAGCTGAGATCGCGCCATTGCACTCCAGCCTGGGTGACAGAGTGAGCCTCCATATCCAAAAAAAAAAAGGGGAGCAAAATATTTGAAGAGACATTTCACCAAAGAAGATACACATTGATAGCACATAAGCACATGAAAAGGTGCTCAAAATTATTAGGTATTAGAGAAATGCAAATTAAAACCAAACGAGATACCAACTACACATGTTAGAATGGCTTAAAAATTACGAAAGATGAAAAAAGCAAATACCAAGTGCTGGAGAGGAGCAGAGCGCCGCACGGCAGCGTCCCTGAAGCAGCTCGGCAGCTTCTTACAGAGCTAGACAAACAGCACCCAGCAATCCTACCCCTTGGAACCGGTCCAAAGGAAATAAAAGCGCGTGTCCACACAAAGATCTGTAACGCACAGTCACAGCAGCTCTAGTCACAATTGCACCCACTGGAACCCCAGCTGTCCTGGCGTTGAACTCCTCACCTCAGGTGATCTGCCCGCCTCGGCCCTCCAAGACAAGGACACTTGGGTACGTGGTGCAATGGGACGTACTCAGCAACAGCAAGGAACGGATCCCCAACACACGACAGCACGGATCGCAAGGGCAGCACGCGGAGTGACAGAGCCGTGTCAAGAGGGCACACGCCATCTCTGTTCATTTCTGTGGCACTCTGGAAAACGCAGAGCTGGAGGGATGAGGCCAGGTCAGAAGGGCAGGTGGGTGCTAGGAACCGGGTGGCCGCTGGGGACTGTTTTTTTTGCGGACTGTCCAGTGTTCTGTGCCTGGTCGTGTGGAGGACATTAAAGCCCAGAGCTGCATATGCAGAGAGGTGTGAGGGGTGAGCTTTTACCACACAATACTTTTTTTTTTTTTTTTGACAGAGTCTTGCTCTGTCACCCAGGCTGGAGTGCAGTGGTGCGATCTCAGCTCACTGCAACCTCCGCCTCCTGGGTTCAAACAATTCATCTGCCTCAGCCTCCAAGCAGCTGGGACTACAGGCGTGTGCCACCACGCCCAGCTACTGTTTTGTATTTTTACTAGGATTGGGGTTTTACCTATCAGCCAGGCTGGTTTTGAACATCTGTCTTCAAGTGATCCGCCCAGCTCAGCCTCCCAAAGGGCTAGGATTACAGATGTGGGCCACTGCACCTGGCCTACCAGGTGATATTCAAAGTTTTTATTTTATTAAAGATGGGACAAGACACCTATCAACCAATTGCAAACGAGAAATTCTACTCTGGCTGGGCAGAGTCACACCTGTAATCCTAGTACTCTGGGAGGCCAAGGTGGGTGGATTGCTTGAAGCCAGGAGTTTGAGACCAGCCTGGCCAACATCGCAAAACCCCATCTCTACAAAAAAGAAAAAAAAAAAATTAGCTGGGCGTGGTGGGGCACACCTGCAGTCCCAGCTACTTGGGAGGCTGAGGTGGGAGGATCACCTGAGCTCAGGAGTTGGAGGCTGCAATGAGCTGTGATTACACCATTGCACTCCAGCATGGGCAACAGAGGACCCTGACACACACACACACACACACACACACACACACACACACGCAGCAGTTTGGATCCTGCCGTGGATGAACTAATTTAAACAAACAAACAAATCCCGCGATAGGCATTTGGGGGAGGGGCAGGGTGTGCAAGACTTCCATTCTTTATCACTCAAGCTTTCACACTCCTGTTTCTAGAAGCTCACATTCCTTACATCTGTCTGACTTGAGGCTGGGGGTGAGTCCAGTGCTCACCATCTATGCAGCACAGCCCAGTGCCCCCTCCCCCAAGATTCCTGTCACAGAAACAGCAGACTCTGGCTCCCCATTCCTAGGGAGGGGCTCCTCCCTGCGGTAGACAGAGCCTGCCCGAGGGGGACACGCTTGCCCCTCCCGGGCCTGTCTGTGCTGCCACTGCACACCCTACAGCCACGGTGCCAACACTGGAAGAATGAAAAGCTCCAGGCTGGGCGGCACAGCAAGACTCTGTGTCTAAAACGTCGATCAATAAAACAAGGAATAAAAAGAATCATTTGCATTCAGAAACTGCGCAGATAAAAAAGGAAGTTATTTGCTTATGATCCAAGGTGGTTCTGACAGCAAGACCTGAAGGTTGCCTAGGCCAGGCACACCTGAGAACATCATGACAAAGACACCAGAAAACCTGCAGGAGATGACTCATCACCAACCTGCTGCCGTGTTCAGAAGGGCACCTTGCAGCTGTAACAGATTCGACAGCAACCAGAGAGAAGCAAAGCCTATTTTAAAAGAACTCAATATAAAATAAAATCGCAGTGACAGGCGAAACAAGGCTCACATCCAACGCCACCTGCTAAACGCCCACAGTATCCTCTCTTTCCTCTTTCCTTGTGTCTGCTGGAAAGAGGTGAACAAAAAAGCCAACTGGAATCCGAGTCCTAGAGAACGGCCTTCCGTTTTGTTTTCTGACAGAGAGAAGTGAGAGGCATACGGGAAAAGTTCAGAGTGATACACAAAAGCCCGCGGGCCTGCCAACAAGAACGAAGAAATGTTCTCCACACTTAGGATTTGTTTAAAGAAATCAAGGGACCAGACCGCAGAACTGCGCCACGCGCTCTCCCCGTCAGCCCCGCTTCTTCCCCTTGAAGGACTGCAGGCATGTGTCTCTTCGGGGCTGAGACCGCCAGCTGTCTCCCAGCTCCCTTCTCCAGCCCCCCATTGGTAGCACGTCTCCCGGTGCTAGCTGGGTGACAGCTGCACAGCCAGAGACGGGGGCCCTGAGCAGAGGCAGCATGCTGACCCTGGGCCGCAGGCCTTGCCCACTCCCTTCCCCCTGGCTGCAAGGGCAGGTCCCAGGCAGCCACCATGGACCCAGACGCAGAAACCAAACCCAGAACAGGAGATGCCGCTGGCCGGCCCGGGACCACAGACACCTGCCCCGCGTCACGGGTGGCAGGAAGCACCAGCTCAGGAAGCCCTTTATCCCCGGCTCTGGTACAGAAAAGTCAGCTGTGCCGTAGAGCACGGATCCCCAAACCCCAGGAAGGACTCCTGGCCTGTTAGGAACTGGCCGCACAGCAGAGGTGAGCGGCGAGCGAAGAGCATTTCCGCCCGAGCTCCGCTTCCCATCAGATCAGCAAGGCGTTCAAGTCTCATAGGAGAAACCTTCCGTAACTGTGCACGAGGGATCTAGGCTGCACGCTCCTTATGAGAGTCCCATGCCAGACGATCGGACGTGGGACAGTTTCATCTGGAAACCATTCCCGTCACCCAGTCTGTGGAAAAACTGTCTTCCACAAAACCGGTCCCTGGCGGCAAAAAGGCTGGGGACCACTGCTTTAACCCATCCCACTCCACTGTGCTCCCTCCTCTTTTCACAATGAGATTATTCATCCATTTGGAGTTGTGTGTAGTGTGAGTGATTCCTTTTCATTTCCAACATGAATGTTCAATTGTCACCAAACCGTTTACCTACAGGCATATCCTGTCCTCACGGATGAATGGGGCCGTTTCTGAAGCATGCTGTGATCATGTGTGTCTGCTGTTACGTTCCATTAGTCAATGTTTATACATCTGCCAATCCCATACTATTTCAACTAGCATAGCTAATTTAAATAAATGTGTACCTGCTAAAGAAAATACCACTTCTTAGTTGGGCGCAGTGGCTCACACCTGTAATCCCAGCACTTTGGGAGGCCAAGGCAGGCAGATTACCTGAGCCCAGGAGCTTCGAGACCAGCCTGGGCAACATGGTGAAACCACATCTCTACTAAAAATACAAAAATTAGCCAGGCTGGTGGCGCATGCCTGTAATCCCAACTACTCAGGTAGACTGAGGCACAAGAATTGCTTGAACCCAGGAGGCAGAAGTTGCAGTGAACCGAGATCATGCCACTGCACTCCAGCCTGGGTGACAGAGGAAGACTCCATCCAAAAAAAAAAAATACAAAAATTAGTTGGGTGTGATGGCACCTGCCTGTAGGCTCAGCTACTCAGGAGGTTGAGGCTGCAATGAGAGAGAGTGAGATCTTGCCTCAAAAAACGAAAAAAAAGAAAATACTCCTTAAGTACTGTCTGTGTCCCACACAACCCCCAGAAAGCCATGTTAAAATTTCAACCCCAATGTGTTGGTTTTAGAAGGTGGGGTCTTTTGGAAGTGATGAGGTCGCAAGGGCAGAGTACCTCAGTGGGAACAGCACCCATGTAAAAGAGGCCTCAGAGAGCTGTCCAAGGACCAGAAAGCCAGCCCTCATCAGACACCAAATCTGCCGGCACCTTGATCTCAGGCTCCGCAGCCTCCAGACCTGTGAGGATCGCCTGCCTGGAGCTCATGCTGCCGAGTCACAGCAGCAGGACAGCCTACGGCTCCCTCAGCACACAGGCACTTCACTTTTCCTTAAAGTTGCTTATCTATTTCCTATAAATCTTAGAATCAACTTGCCAAGTTCAATTAAAAAATTCCTCTGTAGAATTTCATGAAATTGAATTGCATTTACGGAAAACTAACTTCTTTGTGACTTTTTTTTTTTTTTTTTTTTGAGACATAGTCTCACTCTGTCACCCAGGCTGGAGTGCAGTGGTGTAATCTTGGCTCACTACAACCTCCATTTCCAGGGTTCAAGCAATTCTCCTGCCTCAGCCTCCCGAGTAGCTGGGACTACAGGTGCGAGCCACCAAGTCTGGCTAATTTTTCTATTTTTAGTAGAGATGGGGTTTCACTATGCTGGCCAGGATGGTCTCAAACTCCCGACTTCGTGATTCGCTCGCCTTGGCCTCACGAAGTGCTGAGATTACAGGCATGAGCCACCGCACCTGGCAACAATGAGTCTTTACATGTCTTAATCCAAGTGTTTTTAATGTTCTTGAATATAGTTAGATGTTTCTCCTGTAAGTCTTTAATACTCTGTGTTCTGACTGCAAAGGAAAAGTTCTTGAAGAAAAAAAAAAAAATTTAAAAGAAAAAAAAGGAGCCAGCAGTGCCTCATGCCTGTAATCCCAGCACTGTGGAAGGCTGAGGCAGGTAGATCACCTGAAGTCGAGAGTTCAAGACCAGCCTGGCCAACATGGTGAAACCCCATCGCTACTAAAAATAAGAAATTAGCCAGGCATGGTGGTGGTTCCTGTAACCCCAGCTACTCAGGAGGCTGAGGCATGAGAACCACTTGAACCCAGGAGGCGGAGGTTGCAGTGAGCTGAGATCACACCACTGCCCTGCAGGCTGGGTGACAGGGCGAGACTCAGTCTCAAAAAAAAAAAAGAGGGAAAAAAATCTTTGATTTCTTTCTATAGAGCTACCAGCTGCCTATGAACAGTATTTTATTTTCAAATTGATTGCTGCAGGTCTTTTAACAGTACTGAGTCTACGTGTTGATCTTGTATCAGTCAGCTTTCTAGAACTCTTACTGGTTCTAATAACTTGGAAACACTTTTATATTGTCCGTGTGAACGACAATGCCATCTGCAAATGGGAACTGGGTTTCCTTCAACTCAAACTTCCCGGGCCTGGTTGCGCTGCCCAGCACATCAGGAATGATCTGAAGCAGTTGCCTTTGCTCTTGACTCTGAAGGTCACACTTCTACTATTTTGCCATTAGGAATGATGCCTTAGGGAAAGGGAAAAAAACAGAAGCATGCTGTGTCTTCAGCACGTCCACACCAACGTCTCAGCAATGCTGTTCAGCAGGACTTCCTGCAAAGATGAAAATGCCCCACGGCTGCCCTAATGCGCAGCCAGTAGCCGGCACTCGACATGCTGCCAGCACTGCCACACACGGGGATCACCAAGGTGAATTAATCGAGGGCCACATGCAGGCTGCCATGCTGGGTGCCACAGGTCTGCGGATTCAGAACAGGTACCCTGCAACACGATGAAGACATTCCTAGTTCTGTATTCTTAAAAATATGTCAAGTTTCTTCAAATTTGCTTTTTCTCAGTCTACTATATGTTTATTATTTATTTTTTATTTTTATTTTTTGAGATGGAGTCTCACTTTGCTGCCCAGGCTGGAGTGCAGTAGCACAATCTTGGCTCACCGCAACCTCTGCCTCCAAGGTTCAAGCAACTCTCCTGCCTCAGCCTCCCAAGTAGCTGCGACTACAGGTTCACACCACCACCATGCCCAGCTAATTTTTTTGTTGTTTTTTGAGATAGAGTCTTGCTCTGTCACCCAGGCTGGAGTACAGTGGCGCAATCTCGGCTCACTGCAACCTCCACCTCCCAGGTTCAAGCCATCCTCCTGCCTCAGCCTCCTGAGTAGCTGGGATTACAGGTGCCCACCACCAGGCCTGGCTAATTTTTGTATATTTAGTAGAGGTAGGGTTTCACCATGTTGGTCAGGCTGGTCTCAAACTCCTGACCCCATGATCCGCCCGCCTCGTCCTCCCAAAGTGCTGGGATTACAACCATGAGCCACCATGCCCGGTCTAATTTTTGTATTTTTAGTAGAGACTGGGTTTCACCATGTTGCCTGGGCTGGTCTCAAACTCCTGACCTAAGGTGATCCACCTGCCTTGGCCTCCCAAAGTGCTGCGATTACAGGCATGAGCCACTATACCTGGCCAACCAAATTTTTCTTTCAGTCTAATAAAATGACATTCTAATATCAAATAAATCACTCACGGCTGGGTGCGGTAGCTCACGTCTGTAATCCCAGCACTTTGGTAGGCCGAGGTGGGTGGAGCATGAGGTCAGGAGTTTGAGACCAGCCTGGCCAATATGGTGAAACCCTATCTCTACTAAAGACATAAAAATTAGCGGGGTGTGGTGACGGACGCCTGTAGTCCCAGCTACTCAGGAGGTTGAGGCAGAAGAATCACTTGAACCTGGGAGACAGAGGCTGACGTGAAAACACGCGGTCCCATGCTTTCTACGCTTCCCTCGGAGCGCTCAGGATTCTACGGCCCACGTAAGCCCGACAGCTTAGCCTCGTTCCTAACCTCTTTTCAATCTCCGGAACGCATCACATGAAAGATGCTTGTTTACTGCAGGTTTGGTAAAGTCCAACAGTGAAGGCTCTGGTGCTCTTCAGGGAAGGGGAGCAGGGGGATTGCCAATCCTAGTCATTTAACGTCATCGGTCTCTTCGGGTTTTCTGTTTTACTAGGTCTATCACTAAGGAATTCGTATTTTTTCTACTAAATTATCCATCCTGGTTTTCCTAGTAGAGATGGGGTTTCACCATGTTGGCCATGCTGGTCTCGAACTCATGACCTAGTGATCCACTCGCCTCAGCCTCCCAAAGTGCTTGGATTACAAGTGTAAGTCACCACGCCCAGCTGCACCCAGTTTTTGTGAGTTGCAGAACAAGTGACATTTCAGGAAGGTCAGAGAAACCTGACTCAGCAGAAAGTGCCCCATGTGAGTGTCCGGCAAGGCATTTCCATTTCAGCTGGAAGGAGGGCAGCCAGCACTCTCCAGGGCTGAGCAGAGGCCCGATTCCACACGGCCCACAGCAGGGGGAAGGGGAGGCTGGACGTCCTCCTCAGGTCGCTCCCCACCTCCTCCGGGAAACCACACCAGGGCCCAGTCCGAGAACAGACCCTCCAGCCACCCAGCCTCAGATGGGGGCGGGGCAGGCCGTCCGTGGGTGAGGAGGCCAGAGACAGCACAGCCCAGCGGTATGCTCTCAGGGAGACTGAAACCCTCCACCCACCCATCCACTCCTGTGTGTGATGCAAACCAGAGGCTGGAGGGGGCCCTGCTGCCCGTGGGGTGCACATGTGGTGGCCGAGGCAGGCACCTGCATTCCTATGTCCCAATGGAGCAAGGGTGGGCACCCCTTCAAACCAGTGACTTCTGAAACCTGAGCTGGAACTCTGCGCCAGGCCCCCAGTTTTGTTCAGAGGCACAGAGGCCCTAGCCCGGGGTGGGACAGGCTCTCAGGGGCAGGTCTGGGGAGGTGAGGAGGTGGGGATGTTCCCATCTTGAACAGGAAGCCAAAGGTGCAAGGCCTGAGCTCCTCCCTGGGTCACCATCCAACCCAGGCAGGCGCCGCCAAGGGCTCAGACAGCCCTGCCCAGGAGGTTAGTAGCAGTGCACCCCACGGCTTCGGGATGTAACTGTCCCTTTTCTGGTAGGAAAGTAAACTGCTACAGCCTTATTTTGGAGAACAGCTTGACAATGTCTATTCTCATTTTTACTGGGGTAAGCATGCGTAACGTTAAACTTGCCATTGTAACCGTTTTCCAGGGTGCAGGCCAGAGGCACTCAGTGCATGGATGCCGTGTGCAGCCCTCACTGCTGCCCGTCTAGAGGACTCTTCACCTCGCAAAACCGAAACTCTGCCCCTCGGCCCCAACTCCCCATTCCCACCCTCCCCAGCCCCGGCGCTCACCACGCTGCACCATCCTACCTCTGTCCTCATGAATGCAACAGCTCTACGGGCCTGGCGCAAAAGGGATCATACGGTACGTGTCCTCCTGTGACGGGCTGATTCCACTCGGCACAATGTACTCAAGGTCCATCTACGTGGCAGCCTGTGTCCGTTTCCCTCCTTTTGAGGGCTGAGTAATACTCCATGGAGTGGAGGGGCCACGTCCATCACTCAACCGCCGTGAGTAACGCTGCTGTGAACATGGGGTGCAGAGCTCCCCAGGAGGCCCTGCTTCCAATGCTCTCAGGTTCCACTGAGAAGCGGTATTGCTGGACTGCACGGAAACTGTGTCCCATTTTCCGAGGGGCTGCCATCCTGTTCCCTGCAGCTGCTGCACCATGCTACCGGCTTTCACTCTGATTATACCTCTGCAAGGAGCCCTCCCCATAGGGGCCTCTCACAGGTAGGATCACAACCCCAAGAAGGAAGCCAGCCCACCCAACAGCACACTCTGGCCCCGATGGAGCGTGGGGTGTGCATGCTTTCACTCATTCTTTTACTCATTAGCTAAGCCCCTCTGGGTGGACCCATCCAGCTGCCTGCCCAGCCCTGTCCTTACTCCTGCATGATTCCGGTCACCTGAGGGCCCTGCCCTCCACACGGTGGTGTGGACCAGGCTCTCCTCTGCCCAGCCGCTCTGCGGTGGGGGTGGGCACCTTGCACGGACTCCAGTCACCTGAGGGCCCTGCCCTCCACACAGGGATGTGGACCAGGATCTCCTCCACCCAGCCACTCCGCACTCCTTGGGTGCCATCACGGCTGGGCTGAATCCTGTGTTTGGCCCAAGGCCTCCAGGAGAGGCTGCATGGCCAACCCTGCGACCCTGGCACGCGGCCGCGCCACTCCCAAGGACAGTGCAGAACCCAAGCAGGACAAGGGAGCACTTCATGGATTTCTGAGAAACACACCCACAGCCGGCTGGCCCTCGAGGCCCATGTCAACCCCCCATTTCCCTCCAGGCAGGCACGGCGGGGGGGGGCGCGCAGAGCACAGATGGTTAAGACCCCAGCCAGCTGGTCCCAAACCTGCTGACTCTGTTTTGTTGGAAAGGAATACTGAGGAGCCTTTGTCTCCAGGAGCTGCCCCCTCGGTGCAGTCGCGCGCCTGCCTGCGTGGGAGCTGGGGTCCTATGGAGGCAGCTGGCCACACGCGCCCCATGCCCTGCTGCCCTGGGCAGAGGAATGTCACAGGCTGGTGCCCCAAGTGCTCAGCCCACGCCCTGCCATCTCCGCCCAAGCTCCAGGTGCCTGCCGGCCATCCTTGCAGCTGGGCCCCAGGGTACTGCCATCCTCACAGAGAGAGTTCCTCCACAGGGCTCTCTGCCCCTGCAGACTTACCACCCAGCCTGCCCTGAGGCTTGCCCGGGCTGCTTGGGGCAGCTGCCAGCTCTTGCCAGCCTCACTCCACTTTCTTGAATGTCCAGCCTTATCTGGACATGGGTGCTCTCTGCTAATGAGGACAGAAGGTCACGGTGCCTTCTCAGTGTCCCCGCCAGCCAGTGAGTGCTTGGATCCAGGGCGGCTGCCGTGGAGTGAGAGGGCCAGGCTGAGCCAGGTGCCCTGCGGATGGACCGCACTGAGGTCTGGAACCACTGGGTCTCCAAGCCTGGCCCCAGTGAGGGGTTGCCTCAGCAGAGGCCAGCCCTGCCCATGACGGAGAGGGAAGAGGCAGTCCCCACCTGCCCCAGAATCGGGGAAGCGACGCGGTGGAGCTGGAGTCAGAGCGCAGCACAGCCACGCCAGGCGCTGGCCTAGAGGAGCCCAGCTGAGCACCAGGGCTCCAGGAACAGCACCTGCCCCACGGCAGGGAGGCCTCCAAGGTGGCTGTGAGGACAGCGCTGCCAACGCACTCCGGCCAACCTGTGGCCACTGCCCAAGCTGGGTCCAGCCATTAGGAGGCCCTGGCCTTAGACCTGCTGGGCCCGCACCTCTGTCTCAGTCACCCAAAGGCCCAGAGGCAGTTCCCTGTTCCTCCACCTCCAGCCCAGCAGTCGCAGGCACAGGTGCGCAGGCGTACAGGTGCGCCCCACCAACAGCAGGAGGGGAACCCCACCCCCATGGAGGGGAGCCCCGCCCAGCTCTGTTCCCACCTCCCATATCGTTCACACACGCCCGAGGCTGCCGGACGAGAGGGGCTCTGGGAAGGGATTCCCTGGCTCCCCCGAGGTGCACGCTCTGAGCTGTGTCCCGTCTGGGTCTGTGCTCAGTGACCTGTGTGGCCACGTGCACCTGTGAGCATGACCACCAGCCTGGGCTGACTCTGCTGTAGGCACGGAACACACACTCAGCCCTCGGTGGCACGCTACGCAGACGGAGGGAAGAGGGTGGGGCCCTGCACATACTTCCACTGCTCAAGACGGAGCCACATCTGGTCGGCATCGGCCTGAAGGTGGGAACAGCTCTCCCCTTCCCATGCCCTCCTGGCCGGGCGCCCCTGGGGTCAGGTGGGGCCTGAGGGCTGACCCACTCAGCTGGCTGGCACTGCCTCTGTGGCCAGAGCCCACTCCCTTGCCCCGGAAGTCTGGCAGGAGGAGGTGTCGGGAAGGCAGACAGATGGGCCCAGTGCAGGAAGAGTCAGGCTGAACGGGCAGGGGCCACTGCCTGTGAGCAGCCATGCTGAGGGGAAGCCAGGCAAGGCTCTGGACGAGACAGGGCATCGCTGACGCAGGACCCAGCCCCAGCACCCCACAGCCACCCCCAGGCTGGACACTCCATATGGCCCCAGGCAGGCAGGGACCTGACAGGTGTCTCCCAGCAGGAATGTGCCCTGCCCAGCAAAGGCGTTTCCATGTGGGGGCTATTTTGGCACAGACGAGGCACAGGCACGTGCTTGTGACAGCTGGGGGAGGCTCCCAAAATCCCCTCTGGGAAGGCCTGTGGGCCAGGCATCACACGGCAGGCCCCCGGGACTAAGCCCCTGTCCTGGGTGTCCCTGTCATGGGCCACAGGATGTGACTCTCAGCGAGGAGCGTGAGAGGCCAGGCCGGTCACCTGTCCCGGGTCAGCCTGGACCTTCGGGCTGCTTTGCCAAAACCTCCCACCTCCTCCCTCCCCAGTGGCCCACGGAGCAAAGGATGAAGGCTGGGCCTGCGAGAAGGTGTCCCAGGATTTGGCACCTGCGGTGCTCACCTCTCCTAAGTGGCTACCACAAGCGCAATGAGTCCCAGGCACATCCCGACTGCATGTCATGGGGCCCCTGCAAGGCCAGGTCACACAGGCTACCACCCCAGGGAGCAGCCAGAATCTTCTCCTGAGACACCGTGCCCCCAACCGGCAGGACGGCCAGGTACAGGCTTGCAGGAGGGTCTATCCAGTGCCCCAGGACTGGCCAGCCTGTGCTGCAGACAGCTAACCTGGCAGCAGCACCGTGGGAATGCCTGCAACGGGGCAGCTTCCCAGCATAGAGTCCCCACCTGGGAGAGGCCAGGGGAGGGCAGAACCACACCTGCTCCACAGGGGGGCATGGCTGTGGGCACAAGGATAACTCCGACTGTCACGTGATGAGAGGGAACCAGGAGCACCTGCAGCAGGAGGCGGTGGGGACGGGCAACCCAGGGCCAGGGGGTGTGTGTGTGTGTGTGTGTGTGCATTGTGTGCATTGTGTGCATGTGCGTACATGGTGTGTGTATGTGCATGTGTAGGGTGTGTGTACATGCATGGTGCATGTGTACATATATGGTGCATGTGCATGCATGGTGCATGGTGTGTGCGTGTGTATGCACGGTGTGTGTGCACGTGCATGGTGGGTGTGCACGTGCATGGTGGGTGCATGAGACTGTCTCGGATTTCTCTTCTGCCCCACATCAAGAGGATGCACTTAGGACCAACTTCTTGTTTAGGAATCAAGGCTGCTCCCCGGCTGCCCCTCCAGGAGTTTCAGGAAGGTGTCTGAAACCTACTGGCCTCTGGGGGTGGGAAAGGGACCAGAGGACAGAACTGCTGTCCTGAAGGGGACTCAGACCTTGGAATCAACCTCCTGGGCTCCTGGTCTGTGGACTGCCCAGGAGAGGAGCAGGCAGAGGGGTAAAGCGGGACCTGGGCTGTGGGCCCCACAGAGAAGTCATGCAGCACCTGTGGATGGAGGGAGCTCCCATTCGGGAAGAAGCGGGTCAGACACAGAAACTTCCCAACTCAGTGAGGTGGGGCACTGAGCCCCAACTCACTGCCTGTGCTCTCAGCTGTCACAGGCTTCAAAAGGATCAGCACAGCTTCCCAGAGGGGTTCCCACAACCCCAGCTCCTTCCCATGTGGCCTCAGCCCCAGAGGTAGTAGGCCACACAGGCACGCCCTGAACACGGTCAAGGGAGCCACCTGCTCCTCTCACTCCCCGCTGATGTCATGGGCACCAGGCAAAGCCCCGTGCTCTGTGTTGAGAGTCTGGGACCAGCTGGCCACATTTCTCAACAAAGCCACAAGGGGAGGTCCGCTGCGCTTACGGCCGCTGGTGAGGAGCTGAGAAGGGCTCCCATGGAAGGAGAAGCAGGCGCAGAGGCACACGCAGCCCCACGCACAGCGAGACTCAGGACGGTGACCAGGCAGCTTCCACCCGAGGATGGAGGTGCAACGTCTGGCTGAGGATTCTTCCAAAACAAGAGGAGAGATGCTCGTGTTCAGCGAGTCCCAAGGACGATCAAAGCAATGTTGGTAACAAACCCACACCAAATCCAAAGAAAAACACTAAAAGGCACCGCAGAGCACACACATTACCCATAAGGAACAAGAAGCAGGCTGATCGCAGACTCCTCAAAACCACAACAGACGCCAGAAGACAATAAAACAATCGTCAAAGTACCGAGGAGATAAAACTGTCAACCTAGGACTCTGTGATCCCCAAGCGTGGGGGGGACAAAACGCCATCCTCAGGCACCGAAAGAGCTTCTGAAGGATGTGCTCCAGGAAAACAAAAGCCATCCCAGGAGGGGCGGGGCCGCAGCGAGCAAAGCGGCAGCACAGCCAGCCATGAAGGGCACGGCTGCTCCCCTGCATCCCAGCTCTCCTTCCTTTGGAGGGCGAGAGGGTTGTAGGGCTGTTGAATATCTTTTTTTTTTTTGAGATGGAGTTTCGCTCTTGTTGCCCAGGCTGGAGTGCAATGGCACTATCTTGGCTCACCGCAACCTCCACCTCCTGGGTTCAAGTGATTCTCCTGCCTCAGCCTCCCGAGTGCTTGATATTATAGGCATGCGCCACCACGCCCAGCTAATTTTTTGTATTTTTAGTAGAGAGGAGGTTTCACCATGTTAGCCAGGATGGTCTCAATATGCTGACCTGGTGATCCACCCGCCTCAGCCTCCCAAAGTGCTGGGATTACAGGAGTCAGCCACCACGCCCAGCTGACTATCCTTAAATGTCAACAGGCCTCTCACATTTTAAGCAAATTAGTAACAGTTCACAAAGGACTACAAACCAGATTTCTTGGAGTGGGTAACACAGAAAACTCAGGCCCGGCACAGTGGCTCATGCTGTGATCCCAGGGCTTTGGGAGGCGGAAAAGGGAGGATGGCTTGAGCCGCAGAGTTTGAGGCTGCAGTGAGCTCTGATCAGGACACTGCACTCAAGCCTGAGCAACAGAGTGAGAACCTGTCGCAAAAATAAAAATAAACTCAATCCTGATCCATCCTTAATTTCCAAAGAGTAAATAACAAAATGCAGCAAAGGAAATGTGGTAAAAAACAGAATCAAAATGATCAGCATTACAGGAATATACGCAAATACATCATCGCACAGAAACACAGACTAAACTTGCCAGTTAAAAGCCAGCCCAGGCCGGGCACGGTGGCTCATGCCTGTAATCGGAGGTGTGGGAGGATCACCTGAGGTCAGGAGTTTGAGACCACCCTGGCCAACATGCTGATACCCTGCCTCTACTAAAAATACAAAAATTAGCTGGGTGTGGTGGTGCATGCCTGTAATCCCAGCTCCTCGGGAGACTGAGACAGGTGAATCGCTTGAACCCAGGAGGCAGAGGTCTCAGTGAGCCGAAATTCTGCCACTGCACTCCAGCCTGGGCCACAGAGCGAGACTTTGTCTCAAAAACAAAACAAAAAAAGCCAACCCAGGCTTTCAACAAAGCTGCTCACCAGAGCAAGTCTAAGCCCCGAGGACCCAGGAAAGTTGACAATACATGACCAGGAGATGCCATGGCAGAGGCTGCACGGGGCACAGCTGGCACAGAGATGGAGTTGGGAATGCACTTAAGGCAAAAAGCGGAATTCTAGGCAAAGGCCAAGTCAGAAATGACCGAGGGGCACTCGCCAGGAAGCTGAAACAGGGCCAGCCCTGGGTACCATGGTGACTGCCTGAGAAAAGACAGGAAATGCGTGGGTGTCGGGTGGGGCCCCAGGACTGTGACGCGAGTCCCACGTGGAGTCAGGGGCAGGGGTCATGCTGGTGTGACCCACTCCCTCCCAGGAGGTGAACATTTAGTGTTCAGAAAGAAAACTCCCAGCACAGTAACCTTCCTCTGTGTGACCTCGTCTAAGGGAGGACATCACCACAGTGAGCCTCCAGAACCTGCACGCCCTTCGTTCCCTCCCACACGTGGACCCTGGGCTTCTTGGAGACTGCAGCTCAACCCTTCCTGGTTCTCGCTGAAAACCCCTGGCAGGTGTCCAGAGCCCACCCTGCGCCCTCCCAGAGCATCCCGGCTGGGGATTCGGCCCTGGTGTGGACATGGAGACCCCAGGGTCGAGCTCCACCTCCTGCCTGTGCTTGGCTCCTGGCTGGCACCATCACACTACGGCGCGAGTCCCAGGCCCGGACGCTCCTGCTGCACAGACTCGCCCTGCCAAAAGGAGCCTGGTGGTCTCCTTTCCGTGAGACGCAGCCCACGTGGCAGAGCTCAGTGCTGCCTGCATTCCAGGAGCCGAGGCACCACAGCCCTGCAAGCCTCTTCCAAGCCACCCAGGAAAAGACTCCAGGCATGCACCTAGACAAGGAGGCCATCTGGACTCCCTGAGCCACCGTGAGAAGCCTGCCACGAAGCCCAGAAGGTGCCCACCACTTGGCTGACACCAGAGCAGTCTCTCCAGAGGGCACCCAGGACCCCAGCCCCCCACTCTACTGACCCACGAGCCCAAGGGTCTAGAACACCCTAGACCCTCCCAGAGCTCCCAGAGGCCCAGAGCTCCCGCTAGACATTGAGCCAGTTTGGACTCAGGATGGTTCCGGTGGGCAGGAGCAGCGGGCAGCTGACAGCAGGCTGGCCCTGCTTCCAGGGGCTTCTCTTCTGGGAAAGGCAACAGTCACCAGGGAGCAAATCTTGAAGTGCCAAGTCGGGCACACGGGGCCAAGGGAAGCCGGGAGAAGATGGGGACAGAAACCACACAGGGTAGCCGCAGCCAGGGCTCCTGAAAACCACAGGCGGCCCCGCAAAGGCCTCTGCTGCTCCAAGGCACACGTTCGCCCCAAGCCACCTCCTCTGCAGACAGAGAAGGAGGAAGCCCCGAGGACCCAGGGCCACGCTGGCCCCCCGGGGCGTAGGGCCGGCCTCAGGGCGTCCTCCCTCTGATCTCACTCCCAGCACACCCCCTACTGCTCCCCTGAATTAACCCCTCAGCAAGGTGGAGAAGACTCATCGAATGCTCAGAGTGTCTGTTGCTACACACTTCCCGACCGTGCAGCTCCGGACTCCAACTGACCGCTCTCTAGTCAATAACATGCAAAAGAGGTGCTGCCGGGCCCCCCGGCGCTGAGAGGACGGGCGGATGCCCTGCCGCCTGACCCGTAAAGGCGATGGCAAAGACACAGGCAGGAGATTCACTGGAATCTTTTTTTCGAGTCTAATCAAACAAGGTTTTCTTTTCACTGTTAACACAAACGGCTGGTTGGAAATCCTAATGGCGCTGCTGCTGCTGGGCTCTGGGTGTTCAGGTCAGCAGAAAGGTGCCAAGTGTGGGAGCCCAGCCCGTGCCCCAAGAGTAGGGCCGCTGGGGGTACCCGGCCACAGCGCCTACTCCCAGGCAGTACCCTCTCGCAGGTGCGTGGCACTCACAGAATATTCCAGCTTTGGGGACAGCAAGCCCAGAGCACAACTGCTGCCAGCGTCCCCGAGAGCAGACTCTGGGCCCCCGTTCTCTGGGTCTCTGTTCTGTGGCCACTCACACTGCCCGATCCAGCGCCTGGAGTGTCCACGTCCAACCCACAGAGCAGCCACAGCCCAAGCTGTCTCCTCTCCCGAGAGCTGCTGAGCCCCAGGAAGGCCCAGGGGAGGCAGTGGGTGGTGTGCACCAGGTCCCACTATCGGGTCCCCTTTCTAGGGACAGCATTCTCCAGGAGGCGAGCTGAGGACAACCCTGGACAGCTGCCTCTTTCCCAGTCAAAGGAAAGCGGGCTGCTCCGGGGGCCGGGTGGGGTGGGGCATAAGCCGTACCCTTCAGGAACTGCACCCCCTCTTCTCTGCGTGCCTCCACACCAGGGAAACACCCAACCACCTGCCAAGAGTCACCCCTAATCAGTGCTGGAAATCTTCCCAGGGAATAAGCGGAACCCCCGCAGGGCCTGGTGCACTGAAGGCTGGCGAATCCTGGGGGAGGTGCTGTTCTGATAAAATCCGAAGGCAAACCTCAGGTGGCCTGGGCCGGTGAGCCGGGCCGGCTGTCCCTATTCCCGCTCCCTGGCTGGGGGCCGCACGAGCCACGGTCGCAATCTCTGGATATCACGTTGCTAATTAAAGAAAGGTCCGAAACCTTCGACAGCCCGCCAGAGCCAAGTGCAGCCCAAGAGTCTGGCTGCCACCCTCTGTCCTGCCACATTCTCGCCGGGTGAGTGCGGCGAGTAAGGGGCAGAGCATGAGACATACCCACCCTGGCCCCAGCACACGCCATGTCTGCTAGTGGCAGACACCTGCCGTGATTCCCAGCCTGCCCTGAGCCCAGTTCGACAGGACCACAGCAGAACAACTCCGCCCCGGCGTCGTCACCACCTGCCAAGGGTCTGAGAAGCAAGAGGCTGGTAGAGGAGCTGCCCACGGGAGCTGAGGTCCCCGCGCCTCAGGCCGACATTCCCCAATACTCGGGCAGTGAGCGCAGGGGCAGTGGCGGCAGGCGCTGAGCTGGCCGGGCACATGCCTCTTAGGCTGCCACCACCGCGGCCTCTCGGCCTTCCTGGACCCCCGCTAAGGCCTGCCCTCCCTTCCCCTCGCGTCTTAGGCTGGCTCTGTGCAGCCAGGTCAGGCACACCAGCCTCCCAGCTGGTGAGATGCCCTTTGGCGTTGTGGCCTTGCAGCTGTTCTTCACGCCCAAAGCCCACGCCTTCCGCAGGAGACAGCCACGCTGGACATGATAGGTGCTGTATTTATAAACACAGGCCATGCTCAGCTCCATTTCCGACTGAAGCCGTAGCCAGGCGAGCCGAGTGCACTGATTCGGGTGTGGTGGCTTAACTTTCCAAGGCCCAACAACCTTCACGTCCAGCTAGGTGGGAAAACAGGAAGTCCAGGGCCAAGCTCGAAACTGCGGGAGCCGAAGGGACGGCAGGACTGACGCTGGCAAGGAGCAGGGGCCGCCCAGGGCCGCCACAGCAGCCCCACCAGGAGGAACAGCAGAGTCCTGGCTGCAGGGGAACATGGGCTCGAGGTGGCCAGGATGCTCAGGACTGATTGCAGGAGCAGGGGCCGCCCAGGGCCGCCACAGCAGCCCCACCAGGTGGGACAGCAGAGTCCTGGCTGCAGGGGAACGTGGGCTCGAGGTGGCCAGGATGCTCAGGCCAGGAGAGCCCAGATCTTGGGGTGAGTCTTCACCACCAAAGCTCTCCATCTGCTTCCCCCGCCCAGGCTGCATCCCAGGCTTGAGGTGGGTGGGGAAGGAGAGACCTAGGCCAGACATAGGGGCCTCATGACCTGACACCCACCCTGGCACACAGGCAGCCCGAGAATGTGGAAGGCCCACCCTCCCAGGCCCCACCACGGAGCACTTCCGAGAGGAACCAGCAGGCGCTGCCCAAAGCCTGAGCAGCCATCCCTCTCCTCAGCACCCAGAGGCTCTGGGAAGGCCTGGCCAAGAGGGACTCCCTGCCAGCAGGGCGTCAGCCTCCTGCCGCCCACCCTCCTGAGGTGCTCCCTGGGCAACTGGGAAGATGCGGTATGCCCACCCTCAAATGGAGCAGGAGCAAGCCCAGCTCGACTGCTGCGGGGGCGTCCTGCCCTGTCCGTGTCCAGGACCAGGGAAGCAGGCACTGGTCTCAAGGCAGCCCAGAGACACCTGCACATGAGCCCAGGGCACGATGTGAGGAAAACCCTTGCCCAGTTCTTTTGCATCTAAAAATAGGGAAGTCCTGGCTGGGGGTCAGGCAATAAAGAAGTATCATCAATGCTTCTTGCAAGGTCAACTACAGAATTCCACTGGGAAACGAGGCTCAGATTAAACAAAAGACGCTGTGGCATCCCAGCTGTCAACCGGCCCCTTGTCACCTCTGTCCTGATGCAGACGTGGAGCTCACAGAGGGTTGGAGAGGATGGCGGCCGAAGGCCAGGCCCCTTCCCTCCCATCAGCATCAGCTCGGTCCGTCCCCTGTGCTCGCCAGAACAAGAACGACATTTGAGAAAAGGGATGTGCACCTGCAGGCCTGCCTCGCTGTGGATCCACGCCCTTCCCTGCCAGGGAGGGGACAGTGCTGCTCACCTCCACATGGACCCGTCCTCGAGAAGGCTAAAGGGAGGCTGTACTGAGTGGCCACTTCGCTGCTCAGCTCGAGGCCCACCCGGCTCCTGGAGCTGGCTGAGCCAGGCTACCTGAGCCGGGCTGCCTGTGCATGGCTGCTGCTGACAGCTACTTTTGGGATACGGGCTGGATGGGGCAGTCGAGACACAGAAACTGGAGACACGGCACTGGACCAAGCCAGCTGACTGCCTGGGCCTCAAGCCCGTGGAGACCAGCAAAGCCCGAACTCCTCTGTCGAGCAAGGCCCAGGATGCTGGCCCGAGACGTTGTGGGAGGGCGGTGTGGGGACTGAGGGCCCCTCCAAGCCCCCTACCGTGCTCCAGCCCACCCTACCTTGTCTCAGGACTCAGGGGTCATTAGAACCCATCTGTCTCCTTGCTGTACCCTGAAGAGAGCCATTACCTTGAGGCAAACCCTCCCCCAACCCCATCCCACCCCCAAGCCACAGCACTGACCCCTTCCCCCATCCAATGACAGTGCCCTCGGGCTGGGCCACAGCGTGTCTCTGCACTCAGCCAGGTGCCGCCTGTGTCTGCGGCAGGGGGTACCCACAGCTTGGCCAGGGGGTGCTGAGGAAAGGCTGGTTGGGGCGGTGGTGAGAGACAGCCAGACCCAGAGGGGGTTGCTTAGCCCAGGCCCGTGTGCACCCCCAGCAGGAAGGGCAGACCCACCCCTTCCCCAGTGTCCTCCCCTGCCCAATCCTGCCCCTTTTGGGTCCAGAATCCTCTGTGGAGCGGCACCTGTACCCCAGGGCACCCAGCATGGCCCCTGACCCTGCAACCCAGGGCACCAGCATAGCCCCTGACCCTGCAGAGGACCTGGAGCCACAGCCACGAACGTCCCAGGCCTAAGAGCAGCCCAGCAGCAGCCAGTGCTACCCAGAGCTCCTGGAACGCCTGCCCCCATCTGCCGGGTGAGACAGGCACCGCCGGCCTCCACAGGCTGCGGCCCTCGGGGAGCTGCTGACGACCCCAGCACCATGACCAGCAGCCACAGTCTCACTCACTGCAGAGCGGGCCTGAGCTGAGCACACATCGCTACGCCCTGTAGAGCAGAAGGGGACGGCCTCTCCGCACGCGGCTATTTTTAGGTCTGCCTCTCAGAGCAGCTGCTGAGTCAACCAGGCCCCACCAGACTGCAGAGCCAGCGGCTCACAAGCATCGGGGCCGCCCTCAGTGGGCACCTGTCCTACGGAGACCCTCCACGTCGAGGTGAGAATAAGCACACCACACCTGCCCCCAGTCCTGGGGAAAGCACCGTACAACCCCCATCCCGCCACCCCTTCCCACCCGCACCTGAGCACCTGCCTCGGCGACGCCACTGACTGCCACCACCACATACCCGTCACAGGGTCCAATGAGACCACAATGGCTGTGACTGACCGCAGACCCGGTCTCTGCAGCAGCCCCACCCCTCCCTGCCACAGCACCATGGCTGCCCAGTCCGTCAAACCCTCCTGGGACGCATGCCGACAACGCTGGGCAGAGACAGGGAGACGGCTGGTTCCAGTGCCCGGATCCAAGGAAAGCACCCTTTAGCCCAAGGGCACTGCAGCCCCTGCCCCCCATCTCCTGCACAAAAGCCAGTCCCCAGCGTGAGACCCGCTGCCCGGCGACTGCAGTGCTGACGGCAGGACAGAGCGGCCAGAGGTCTCTGGGCCCGCGTCCTGAAAGCAGAGCACGCCTGCGCAGACAGGCCGCCGTGGACGCACCGTGTGGGCCACCGCGACAGGCCGGGTCCTCCCAATCCCCAAGGCTATGGGCATCCTCCAGGCTAAGGGCACCGCCCTGCTGCCCTTGGCCCCAGCCCAAGTGCTTCCCAGCCCACAGGCCACAAGCTGCCCAGGTCGGCCTCCTCAGCCCTCCCTCGGAGCAGCCTGTCTTCCCCAGAGCACTGCAGACCACTCAGAAAGTCCAGTCCCAAGCCTGGAACAACGCCTCCCGCCCATGTTCATCTGCACACCCCGGGGCAGTCTCCATCTCCGTTGTGGTCCATCTCTCCGGCAGCGCTGCTCTCCCCAGCACACACGCTCAAAATAGTCCAGCGACTTCCCCACCACTCAAAATGAAACCACACTCCTTGGCGTGGCATCTTGGTTCCCTTACAGAAACGTCTGCCAAGGAGCTATACCGTGTGGCTCTGGGAACCAAGCAAGGCAGATGGAGCACTGCCGTGAGAGCCTCGCGCAGGCCGGTGGGGCCAACAGGCAACACGCGTCCTGAGGAGACGCGCCGGCACGTGGACAGAAGCTAGGGGAGGGGACAAGCTACTGCCACAACCGGCCGCCGCCCCCAACACCACCCTGTGCATCTACAGACGCGGAGGATCCAGCCGGAAGAGCCACACGTACAATTGCTGCTCCAGAGCTGACAGAGACAACAGCGCAGAGGCACCAGCGGACGAGAAAGTGGCTGAGGACATCCCGGGACGAAGGAAGATCATCAATCCACAAGGTCGGCAAGCGCAGTAACCCTGACTCAGGCAATCACAAGAGAACCCACAGCAGCACCCAGCATGAGACGACCACTGGCAACAGTGACATGACCACAAAGCCACCCAGACGCCTCCCTCCAGCATGTCATGGCCGCTGACCTCTCACAGCAAAGCTGGAGTCAAAGCCAGGGACGCCCTGCCTGGACCCATGGGAGGGGCACACGCCACCCCAGCACCCTACAGCCGGCATACGCCCCACTCAGGGTGAGATTAAATAAAAACATCCTCAGACAAACAGAAAGAGAAGCTAGTTAGTTATCAGCAGATCCTCACTAAAGGAAATCCCAATAACAAATTTCCAACAGGAGGAAAATGATTTCTGAGCTGCAAGAGGAATGAGGAACAAAGGAAGTGGTGAGTTTTGAAGCTCTGCAAATATTCACAGTATAAAGCAGTAACAACATCTTGTGGGCTTCTTAAGAAAACAATTAAAATACACCTAACAAAAGCATCTACATACGAAAGGGCCGAATTAGAATAAGGTGCTCTAAGATCCAATGTACATCAGCAGGAAAGTAAAGATACAATTAACTACGCACGTTAAAATTGACAGGGTCAGCCAGGCACGGTGGCTCACTCCTGTAATGCCAGCACTTTGAAAGGCCCACGTGGGCAGATCATTTTAGCTCAGGAGTTCAAGACCAGTCTAGCCAACATGGAGCAACCTCGTCTCTACTAAAAATGCAAAAAAAATTAGCCGAGTGTGGTGGCACAGGCCTGCAGTCCCAGCTACTTGGGAGGCTGAGGCAGGAGAATCACCTGACCTGGGAGGCGGCAGTTGCAGTGAACCGAGATCGCACCACTGTGCTCCCGCCTGTGGAGTGGAGGCGGTGGCGCGATCTCGGCTCACTGAGACGGAGTCTCACTCTCAAAAAAAATCTCGCTCTCTGTCTCAAAAAAAAAAAAATTTACAGGATAACTACTAAAGAAATAAAAGTAATGATAAATTTCATTAATAATGGGGGGGAATGAAATTTAAAAATTAATGCAAAATAAGGTAACACAAAAGAAATACAAACAAAAATACATGACAACAAAAAGCACAAAACAGAACAGTAGACACGAATCCAAATAGCAGCAATTTAGATGAAGGTCAATGAAATTAATGTTCCAGTTAAAAACAAACATGGTCAGAGTGAATGAAAATGAAATCTAGACACATCCTGTATAACCAAAGACACACCTCACATGTAAGAATATACATTTTTAAGGTTTTTAAAAAGGGTAGAAAAATAGATAACAGGGAAAAATTATCCAAAAGAATGCTGACATCAAAGTCAACACTAAGACAAAAAGCATTTCTAGATAGAAAAGCTGTTACACAATGATAAAAAGTTCAAAACACCTAGAATTATAATTCTAAACATGTATGTACTAAATAACATCGCCTCAAAAATTTATGAAGTGGCAGGGCACGGTGGCTCATGCCTGTAATCCCAGCACTTTGGGAGGCTGAGGCAGGTAGACTGCTTGAGCCCAGGAATTCAAGACCAGCCCAAGCAACATGGCAAAACCCAGTCTCTACAAAAAATACAAAACTTAGCCAAGTGTGGTGGTATACACCTACAGTCTCAGCTACTTGGGAACCTGGGTGAAAGAATTTATTAAGCCCAGTGAGCTATGATCACCCCACTGCACTCCAGCCTGGGTGACAGAGGGAGATCCTGTCTTGAAGAAATAAAAAATGGGCCGGGCGCAGTGGCTCATGCCTGTAATCCCAGCACTTTGGAAGGCCGAGGCAGGCGGATCATGAGGTCAGGAGATCGAGACCATCCTGGCCATGGTGAAACCCTGTCTCTATTAAAAATACAAAAAATTAGCCGAGCGTGCTACTAAAAATACAAAAAATTAGCCTGGTACACACCTGTAGTCCCAGCTACTCAGGAGGCTGAGGCAGGGGAATCACTTGAACCCGGGAGACAGATGTTGCAGTGAGCCGAGATCATGCCACTGCACTCCAGCCTGGCAACAGAGCAAAACTCTCAAAAAAAAAAAAAAACAACAAAGGAACAGACTTGAAGATCACAAAAAACCAACTTGATCTAATGGACAGACATCAAATACTGCACCATCCACGGCCAAACACACGTCCCTTTTAAGTACAAACAGAACATGTATGAAAATTGACCCCAGAGAGAGAGATCCAAGATGGCTGATGATTAGCAGCTCGGGCACGTACCTCCCAGTGAAAGCGCAAAGAACGAGAGGACGCCACACTTTCAGACGAATATTAGTTGCTCACGGACCACGAGATTCCCAGTGGAGGAGCTCCACGGGTCGCCAGGGCGACTCTTGTGGCCGGCGTGGCGGTTTTGCTGGTGCCTTAGCACGCCAGTTCTTGGTGCAGAGTCCGGATATTCCCGGGCAGAAAAGCACCATCAATCTTAACACCGCTGTTTTGGCCGGCTCAGTGGATTGCTCAGATTTCGGCGCAGGGAATCAACAAGTTGGACGTCAGAGACCCAGTTAGAAAGTCGGTAATTATAAAGACGGCAGACGGACAAATATATAATGAAGGGAAGAAACCAGCGTAAAAAGGTAGAGAATACTCAAAATCAGAATGCCTCTCCCTCTACAGGGGATTGCAATTCCTCATCAGTAACGGAACAAGGCTTAATAGATTACACCGGTATTCCAATAACAGAAGCAGGTTTCCAAACGTGGGTGATAAGAAACTTCTGTGAATTAAAAGAACTTATTCTAACCCAATGCAAAGAAACTAAGAACCTTGAAAAAAGGTTTAACGAAATGTTAATGAGAATGGACAATTTAGAGAAGAATATAAGTGAATTGATGGAGCTGAAAAACACAACACGAGAACTTCGCGAAGCATGCACAAGTTTAAACAGTCGAATTGATCAAGCGGAAGGAAGGATATCAGAAGTCGAGGACCAGCTCAGTGAAATGAAACGAGAAGACAAGAATGCGGAAAAAAGGATGAAAAGGAATGAGCAAAGTCTCCAGGAAATATGGGACTATGTGAAAAGACCTAATTTACGTTTGATAGGTGTACCTGAATGTGATGAAGAGAATGAATCCAAGTTGGAAAATACTCTTCAGGATATCATTCAGGAAAATTTTCCCAACCTGGCAAGGCAGGGTAATATTCAACTCCAGGTAATACAGAGAACACCACAAAGATATTCTTCAAGAAGACCAACCCCAAGGCACATAATTGCCAGATTTATTAGGGTTGAAATGAAGGAGAAAATACTAAGGGCAGCTAGAGAGAAAGTTCAGGTTACCCATAAAGGGAAATCTATCAGACTTACAGCAGATCTCTCAGCAGAAACCCTACAAGCCAGAAAAGAGTGGGGACCAATATTTAACATCCTTAAAGAAAAGAACTTTCAACCCAGAATTTCCTATCCAGCCAAACTAAGCTTTATGAGCGAAGGAAAAATTAAATCTTTTGCGAACAAACAAGTACTTAGAGAGTTCACCACCACCAGGCCTGCTTTACAAGAGCTTCTGAAAGAAGCACTATACATATAAAGGAACAACCAATATCAGCCTTTCCAAAAATATATCAAAAAGCAAGAACTTTAACACAATAAAAAATTCACATCAACTAATGGGCAAAACAGCCAGCTAGCATCAAATGCTGGTATTAAACTTACATATATTTTAATTGGATAAAAAGCCAAAACCCATCGGTATGCTGCATCCGGGCCCATCTTACATGAAACAATACACAAAGACTCAGAGAGAAGGAGGAAGATTTACCAATTGAACAGAGAGTAAAAATAAACTAATAAACAAAAAGCAGCAGATGCAATTCTCACCTCTGATAAAGTAGACTTTAAAGCAACAAAGATCAAAAGAGGCGAGGAATGACATTACATAATGGCAAAAGGATCAATGCAACAAGAAGAGCTAACGATTCTATAGATCAACGAGATAGAAAATTAACAAGGATATTCAGAACTTGAACTCAGACCCGGAACAAGTAAACTTAATAAATATTTATAGTACTCTCCACTTCAAATACACAAAACATACATTACCACCTCACACCTATTCCAAAGGTGACTATATAATTGGAAGTAAATCACTCCTCAGTAATCGCATAGCATTTCATAGGTTTAAATTAAATATTGGTTGGCTGTTTGTTTGTTATCTTCTTCCCTTACTCCTTCCTGATTACATCATTAAGTATAATTATCAGTATAAAAGAGGTTTTCAATACCCATTACTAAATTGCATTCTAGCCTGGGCAAGAAAGCAGTACTCCCATTCTCTCTCCCTCTTTCTTTTCCTTCTCCCTCCTCCCCATTCTCTCTCTCTCTTTCTCTTCCTTTTTTCTCCTTCCTATTCTCTCTCTCTCTTTCTCTAAAAAAAAAAAAAAAAAAAAAAAAAAAAAAAAAGAAAATTGACCCCATACTGAACCATAAAGCAAGTTCCAGAAAAAAATTTCTTTTTGAGATGGAGTCTCACTCTACCACCCAGGCTGGAGTGCAGTGGCGCAATCTTGGCTCACTGCAACCTCTGACTACTGGGTTCAAGTGATTCTCATGCCTCAGCCTCCCAAGTAGCTGGGATTACAGGTGCGCACCACCATGTCTGGCAAATTTTTGTATTTTTAGTCGAGATGGGGTTTCACCATGTTTTCCAGGCTGGTCTTGAACTCCTGACCTCAGGTGATCTGCCCGCCTGGGCCTCTCAAATTGCTGGGATACAGTGAGCCACCACACCCAGCCAGGTTCCAAAAAATGTTAGAAACTTCGTGTCATATTGACCACCCTTCTCTGACTACAACGTAACTAAATTAGAAATAAGTAGGGAAAAAAACAGAAGAGAATTGGCAGTAGAAAATAATTCAAAAAAACACATTTGGACAGTAAGAACCTTTAAAATATTGCACAAGGTTAAAGAAGGAATAATAAAAATTTTGAAATATTGTATTTGAATTATACCACATGTAAAAGCTTATTAAATGTAGCTAAAGCATTACTTAAGAGGAAGAATAATGAGCTGATTGTATTTAAGAAATTGTAATAGAACAGCAATATTCATTTTTCAAAACGAATAAGCCCTTGGGAGAGCTAGATCAGGTGGGTGCATCTCAGCCCACACAAACAGTAACGACGAGGAATTAACGGAGGAAAGCGCTACAGAACTGGCCAGCACTACGGGAGGCTGAGCGGGGAGGATCACTTGAAGCCAAGAGTTTGAGACTAGCCCAGGCAACACGGTGAGACCCATCTCTACAAACGATTTTTTTAAAAAAATAGTTGGGCATGGTGGAACATGCCTGTAGCCCACCTACTCAGAGGGCTGAAGCAGGAAGATTACTTGAGCCCAGGAGTTCAAGGTTACAGTGAGCTATGATCATAGCACTATACTCCAGCCTGGGCAAGAGCAAGGCCCTATTTCTTAAAAAAAAAAATTTTAATGGCCAAGCAGGGTAGTGCATGCCTCTAATCCCTTAGAAGCCAAGGCAGGAGGATTGCTTAAGACCAGGAGTTTGAGACGACCCTGGGCAACATAGAAAGACCTGGTCTCTAGAAGAATATAAATAGGCTGGGCGCAGTGGCTCGCCCCTGCAATCCTAGCACTTCGGGAGGCCAAGCAGGTGGATTACCCGAGGTCAGGAGCTCGAGACCAGCCTGGCCAACATGGTGAAACTCTGCTGCTATTAGAAAATACAAAAACTGGCCGGGCGCAGTTGCTCAGCACGCCTATAATCTCAGCACTCTGGGAGGCCTCAAGTGCATCACTTGAGGTCAGGAGTTCACCATCATGGTGAAACACTGTCTCTACTCAAAATACAAAAATCAGCCAGGTGTGGTGGCGCACGCCTGTAGTCCCAGCTACTAGAAAGGCTGAGGCAGGGGAACAGCTTGAACCCAGAAGGTGGAGGCTGCAATGAGCTGAGATTGAGCCACTGCACAAGACTCCATCTCAAAACAAACAAACCATTAGCCAGGCGTGGTGGCGCACGCCTGTAATCCCAGCTACTCAGGAGGCCAAGGCAGGAGAAACACTTGAAGCCGAGGGGCTGCAGTGAGCCAAAACCGCGTCGCTGCACTCCAGCCTGGGCAACAAAACGCTGTCTCAAAAAGATCAATTAAAATTTTTAAAAAGAATATAAAAAATAACAAGTATTATGAACAACTTTATGCCAATAAACTTGAAAATATGGATGAAACAAATATTCAGAAAAATACAACTTTTATTTTATTTATTTATTTATTTTCCGAGACAGAGCCCCACTCTGTTGCTGAGGCTGGAGTGCAGTGGCGCAACCTCGGCTGACTGCAACCTCCACCTCCTGGGTTCAAGGCATTCTCCTGTCTCAGCCTCCCAAGTAGCTAGCTGGGACTACAGGTGTGCGCCACCACGCCCAGCGTGTATTTTGAGTAGAGATGGGCTTTCACCATATCGGTCAGGCTGGTCTCTAATTCCACAGGTGATCTAACCGCTTCAGCCTCCCAAAGTGCTGGGATGACAGGCGTGAGCCACTGCGCCCGGCTCAACTTTTCAAACTAACTGAAGGAGTAAGAAGTGTCCTACAAACAGTAAAGAAATGGAATCAGTAGCTTAATTTCCCACAAAGAAACTTCAATTCAAGGTTGGTTATTTACTTATTTATTTGAAATGGAGTGCCACTCTCGTTGCCCAGGCTGGAGTGTAATGGTGAGATCTCAGCTCATTGAAACCTCCACCTCCTGGGTTCAAGCAATTCTCCTGCCTCAGCCTCCCAAGTAGCTTAGATTACAGGTGCCTGCCACAACACCCAGATAATTTTTGCATTTTTAGTAGAGATGGGGTTTCACCATGTTGGCCAGGCTGGTCTCGAACTCCCAACCCCAGGTAATCCACCCACCTCAGCCTCCCAGAGTGCTGAGATTCAAGTAACAAATGATTCCAGTTTTACATAAGCTACACCATGATATAGCAAAAGAGGAAATACTCATCTCATTTTGCAAGGAAATCCTAGCACCAAAATTTGATGAGGACTACAGAAGAAATGAAGTGTATAGACCCCAGACACAGACGCAAAAGTCCTAAACAAGATATTAATCATCTAAACCCACCAATGTGGACGGAGCTGGAGTTTCAGCTCTTCAGGAGGCCTAAGTGGGAGGATCACTTGAGGCCAGGAGTTGGAGATCGGCCTGAACAACATAGTGAGATCCTGTCTCTACAAAAAATTTAAAATTAGTGGGCCAGTGGCACGCATCTGTGGTGTCAGTTACTCAGGAGGCTGAGGCAGGAGGATTGCTTGAGCCATGATCAGGCCACTGCACTCCAGCCCAGGCAACAGAGCAAGACCCTGTTTCAAAACAATAAAGAAATAAATAAATATCCACCAATTTTTAAAAAGGGTAACACATTATGACTAAACTGGTATTTTTTCAAGAATAGGTTAATGCTAGACAATCAACCGATGGGCCGGGCGCGGTGGCTCACGCCTGTCATCCCAGCACTTTGGGAGGCCGAGGCGGGGCATATAGAGGTCAGGAGTTCAAGACCAGCCTGAACAATGTGGCGAAACCCCATCCCTACTGAAAATACAAAAATTAGCCAAGCGTGGTGGCACGTGCCTGTAGTCCTAGCTACTCAGGAGACTGAGGCAGGGCATCATTTTAACCTAGGAGGCAGAGGTTGCGTGAGCCAAGATTGCGCCACTGCACTCCAGCCTGGGCACAGAGCAAGGCTCCATCTCAAAAATAAAAACATCTCAATTTATGGAATTTACCACACTAACAATGAAATGAGAAAATTATATAATGCTCTTAATAAAAGTATTTGATTATAGTCAACATTCGTTCATAACAGTTTCTTTAAAAAGCCTTTGCAAGCCATGAATAGGATGGGGCCGTTTCACTACATAAAGGGCACCCACAAAAGGCTGCAGCACACATCACCCTTGGTGGTACAACACTGGAGACCTTCCTTGAGGTCGGAGCAGAACAAGGTGTCCGTACGATTATCCACATTCAACGCTGCACAGTCAGGCAAGAAAAAGAAATAAAAGTATGAGAACTGAAAAGAAACTACTTTGTCTTTTGCAAAAGATAAAACACACACTTAGAAAATGCAAAACAATCTATAGATAAGTTACTAGGTTAAAAACAGTAAAATCACTGATTTCAAAAATCAACTGAATTTCTATATATTAGCAACAAACATAATAAAAAGCTGACTTTTACCAACGACTTCTAAAATACAAGCATCTAGGAATAAATGTAACAAAAGATATGCATGACAGCAGAATCTTATAAAACTCTCAAAATACATCACAGACCCAGGTAGAGAGATAGCTTGTTCATGAATTAGAAGACTCAGTACCATTCGAATGTCAATTCTCCCCAGCCTGCTCTAGAGTCAGAGAACTTCCAATTATAAACCAAATGTGGCTTTGCGTGAAACTTAAAGATGATTCTAGACCATGCACGGTGGTTTGTGCCTGTACTCCCAGCACTTCGGGAGACTGAGATGGGGGGATCTTTTGAAGCCCGGAGTTGGAGATCAGCCTGGGCAACATGGTTAGACCCTGCCTCTACAAACCAGTTTTTAAAATGAGACAGCATGGTGGGGCGTACCTTCAGTCCCAGCTGCTCAGGAAGCTGATGCTGGAGGACTGCTTGAGCCCAGGATTCAGAGGTTACAATGAGCAATGATTGAGCCACTGCACCCCAGTCTGGGACACAAAGTGAGGCTCTGTCTCTAAAAAACAAAAAGATGGCCAGGCACAGTGGCTCACACCTGTAATCTCACTACTTTGGGAGGCCGAGGTGGGAGGATCATTTGAGCCCAGGAGCTCAAGACCAGGCTGGGCAACATAGGAAGACCTTGTCGCTACAGAAATAAATAAATTAATTAAATAAAATAAAAACAAATTAATAAACATCAACAGAAAAGACAATGCAGTGGGAAGAGCAAGGCACAAAGCTGCCCAGCCCCTGCTGAAGAGCAGGTGGGGGCGCTCAGGGACACGGGCACCAGGAAGACGCTCTGGGAACCCGGCTGGCGGAGGCCACAGATGGGCACTGTCGCTTACCCCACGGCCCACCTAGGAGCACCATCTCTAACAGGGCTGAGCCGAAAGTGCCACAAGGAAACACAGCTCACAGGCCTCCCCAACAACAGCCCAGAGTGCCCCGGTACAAGCTCCCGGGGACAGACCTCTCCAGCTGCCTCCCAGGAGAACTAAAACGAGACCAGCACTGCGGCCAGGCAAATGGTCGGTGTGCACACTCCGCCAGGCCGACACGGGAGTGCACCGAGAGGACCGAAAGGCTGCTCAGAGCGCAGAGAGACACTCAGAGTCGGACGGGGACGTTTTCAACAGTTAGCCAAGAAAGGACGACTATCCCTAAAGAAACTGCTGAAACTCATCAAGCAGAATAAAAGAGAAAGAAAATTGGCAAAAGAACAGGAATTTCACTGACAAGGAAGTACAAATGGCCTAAACTAGTAATCAGAGAAATTCAAGTTACAACTACGATACCATTTCACACCCACCAGACTGGCAAAAATTAAAAAGTCAGATGTTGACACAAATATGGAGCAGTGGGGACGCTGGTCCCTGCCGGTGGGGGCCGGCACAGGCACGATCCCTCTGGAACGCTGCCAGCGGTAGCGCTGAGCGCGTGCACACTCCCACCCTAATCCTGCTAGCTGGTAGCACATGCTTAAGACAGGCCCTGGCCATCCAGAGAGTCACAGGCAGAAGACAGGCACAAGGATGCCCACAGCAGCACGTGGCTTGTAGTTAGCCAAAAAACTGGAAACAAGCCACGGTCCCTTGACAGAATCAGAGCCGAGCTGCTATCATGCCAGGGAATAGTATGCAGCAGGGAACACACCGGAAGCCGTCAGCACAGACGCAGCCCAGAGCTGAACGTCTGGGCAAAGTGAGGAGTACAAAAGAGCACAGGAGGAACGAAATCCTTTATGTAGAGTCCCCGAATAAGCAAAACTAAGTAGCAGACTGTCCGAGGGTGCATGGACAGGTGAACAAGCACGAAGGGGCTTGTGGGGCTGTGTTTGAGGACAGGGAAGGGCAGGAGCTAACCATGAGGCTGAGCCTGTTCTACGAACAAACTCTGTCTTCCCACCTGACAGCTGCGCCAGCCGCCCCTCCGCCCATCAACTAACTCCACACCCACAGAACAAGCCCTGTCCTCCTACCTACGCTTCCCCCCAGCCCTGTCCAGGCCAGAGCCCCAGACCCCTAGCAGTGCTGCCCAGCCAGGTGCCCCGACCCTACCCCCACCTGCCCTACCCATGCCCTCCTCACAGAGACCAGAGAGGGCTTTCTAGACCCATCGAGAATAGAGGACAGCTCCACAGTGGGGCTAAGGCCCCCACCTCCCTTGGGTTAAGGACTTCGCTGCTCATTTGGAGAGCCCCAGGAAGCCGCTGTGGAGACTCAGCAAGGGCAGGCTGTGTGCTGCAGTGCTGGGGCAGGAGAGGGCCCACAGCCAGCAGAAGGTCCTGGGGCTGTGGGTGAGGCAGTGACTCAGAGGGACAGAGAGGAGACGGGCTGTGGGGCCGTGAGACCCGACACTAGGGCAATCGCCAAGGCCTGGAAGAGAGAGGCAGCCAGGCCTGGGGACATGCTCATGGCTTTGGCTTTGAGGCACTAGATACTTCTCAGAGGAGGTGCAAGTAGGCACATCTGCAGTGCTCAGCCCTAGACTTTGGGCAAATGCTGACCCTTAGGTCTCACATGGACACTGGGTCCCTCGGGAGGCCCTGCCAGGTGCAAGAGTCGTGTGGGGTGGGCATCCTTCCTGTCCACTCAGCATAACCAATGCCCCGAGGTCCCAGCCCTGCAGTGCAGGAGGGCAACTCTAACACCACGCTCGGAAATGCAGGTTGTGGGAGCCACGGCAGAGCACCAGAGCAACCTGCAGCAGACTAGCTAGCGGTGGAACAACTCAATGCCACGTGGGCGCCCCCGCAAGGCACACTGGCCATTTCCAGTGTGTGGGAGGTCCCCGGGGAGAGCTCTCACCATCCCCACCTGCCTCCTCTTCCAGCCTGCTGTCTACTCTAGAACCAGAACTCTTCCGGAGAGTGTGACTCTCTCCTCCTTAGCCCGGGAGCGTCCTGAGCAGGAACTACCACTTTGATGAAGAAATCACACAAGTTTCCAACTGAGCGGGAGAAACAGGGAGCCTACAAGTCCAAAGGAGGCTGGGCTATGGCCGGAGTGTAAACCCTGTCCAGTCGTTACCGCTGGGCGACGGGGCGCCCCCCTACGAAGTGCAGAGGAGCCAGCCCTCACGCAAGGGCAAGATCAACGGGGGGCGCAAAGGGCAGTACTGACTTGGCGACGTCTCCATATGAGAGACAGCGCCAACCAGGTACCGGCGAGGACGACCCCGCCCCGCACGACGGGGCATCTCCACCGCGCGCTGCACGGACCATACAACCGAGACCTGCGCGCCCCGTGCGCCGGGGCTGGCTCCCAGGCTGGGGTCTGACAGTGTCGCCGGACGCGAAAGGAGGCGTGTGGTACCCGGGAGAGGAAGCGCCCTCGCGGCCCCGGCCGGCGCTGCACTGAGGCAGGTGTGCAGGTGCGGCTGCGGCGAGCCAGGTGAGCGCCGCCCGGGAGCCCCGAGGTCCCGCCGGGCCTGAGCACCACGGGGACCTCGGAAGCTGAGCGCGGCACCGGGCCCGGGCGCTTGGGACCTGGGGGGCCCGGGCCGCGTTCACTGGCGCTGCGGGGGGCGGCGGCTGCGCGCGTCCGGCCAGCGGGCGGGCGGGGTCCGGGCGGGGCCGCGGGGGGCGGCGGGGGCTCCGCTGGGCGGCCTGGGCCGGGGGGGCGCGCGGAGGCCGCGGCCTGGACACCCCCGGCAGGTGCCGGGCGGGAACAAAGCGCGGCAGGCGGCGCGTACCTGGGCACGCAGCTGGGGCTGGAGCCGTCCACCTCCCAGGTGGCGAACAGGTTCATGGGCACGGGCGTGTTGAGCGCGCCGGGCGCGCCGGGGAGGCCGAGGCGGCCTCGCTCGGCCATGGCGCCGGCCCCGCCGCTCCCTCGGCGGCCTGGGGCTGCGGCCGAGCCGCGGACGCGCGGCGGGCGGGCGGGGCGCGCGGAGGGCGGCGGCGCGGTCACATGGCTGGCGGGCGGCGGAGGGGACGGGCCGGGCCCGGGCGTCGGACAGGCCCGCGGGCGGCGACGAGCTGCGGCCGCTCCGCCCCGCCCCGCCCGGCGCCCCGCCCGCGCCCCGCGCGCCCCCGGCCGCCCCGCGCGCGCCCGGCGCCCTCCGACCCGCGCCGAGGCCGCCGATTGGCTGGGCGAGGCGCGAGCTCGCCGCCTCGGGGCCAATCGCCGCCGGCGCAGCGCTCGCCGGAAGTGAGGTGCGCGCGCGCTTCCTCCTGCGGCGCCTGGCGGGGCGTCCACGCCCGCCGGCGCGCGGGAGCGCGCACTGACGCGCCTGCGCACAGGCCCCGCCCGGTGCGCCCCGCCCCGCCCCCCGGGAGCAGCTGGCAAGAGCCAGGAGAGACGCGCGAGTCCACCGGGTCCCGGCCAGCCTGGGGCGCCGCCCCCGACCCCCGGGCAGCCCGCGCGGCCCCCTAAGGAACGCTCATCGTCTCCCTGGCGATGCCCGCCTGCCCACGTGCGGAATCCCCTGCCTCGACGCCTTCCCGCCTGCAGCCCGCCACGCCCCGAGGCTCCCCGCCCCGCTGCCCCCGGCGCCCCCGTCCCCGCCCGTCCCCGCCCGTCCCCGAGCCCCTCCCCCGCGCCGGTTCCCGGGGAGGCCGGGAGGTGGCAGGGAGGTGGCCGGGCTCCCGAGCTCAGCCCCCAGGGCTCCCGGACGCCCGCGGCGCCCTCTTCGCGTCCGAGCCGCCTCGGTCGGCGCCGCTGTTGAGAGTTTTACTCGGGACGGTGGAGAACAAGAGTCTGGGGCCAAGGCCGGGTCCCGGCCCTGGGTTCGCAGTGAACTTGGTGACCCAAGCAAAGAGGAGGCAGTCGCTAGAGCCGCCGGGCCCGGCGTCCAGGCTCCGGTGCTCGGGGAGGGTGCCTCCCCCATCTGTTTGGCAGTGGCTCTGCTCAGAGGCAACAGATGCTGCGCCAGGGTTTAGGAAACGCTTTTCTGGCACCTCTCTGTTTCCTTGTTTCACAGTTTGTCTTCCCTGGCCCAAGGGACTTGCCAGCCCAGTGCCCCGTCAGCTCCTTCTGCAACGGCCCTCATGCCAGTGCTTCCTCCCTTGAGAGAGCTCAGCCTCCAGCTGTAACTCCTGTATCTACAGCTACGAACAGCGGCGACTGCTTAAAGCCAGGGTCCCACTTCGGAGAGTACAAGGGAGTCTGTGTCTCCCGCATGCTCCCGCCTCCTCTGGGGTGGTATGCTGAGAGCCGTGAGGGTCTGTCTGACCCTGGCCCGCTGACTGGGGTATTGTCTTACATGGCTGCTCTGTGGGCTGAGGGCCTGTGGATCTCACACCTTTGAGACAGGGTAGGGGTAGAAGTGACCGTGTCCAGAGAGTGGGTAGCTGTACCCCAGGGGGACAGGCTGTCTGTGATGGGAGGGCAGGAGGCAGGTACACATTGACCCCAGAACTGGGTGTACAGAGCTGCTGGACCTGGCGACTGTGCACTTGTTGTCAGACGGATGGGCCGCCTGACGCATCGTGCCTGTGTGCGCCAGCATCTAAGTCAGGCGGGGAGTATGACGGGGGGTCAAGTGAGGAGACGCGGGGTGACGAAGCCATGCACAGTGGAGCTTGGCACCAGCTGCCACCATTGAGCTTCGCCCCTCCTCTGTGCCAGGCACCGTTGTGAGCCCTTAACGGACATGACAGCTCTGTCCCATCCCAAGTGACGGAAGAGGAGAGGGTGGCCTGTGAGGTTTTGCAGCTGCCAGGGGTCAGGATGTGACCCACACATTCTGTACCAGACTGGCCCCAAGTACCCGTACAGTGGGTCTGCATGAATGCTTCTGCCAGGCAGGAAGGCGGGGGCACGAAACATGCCGTGCACCACGCGTTCGTTGTTCTTAAGGTGGGATGGTGGCGATGGGACTGTGCTCTTCTGTATTTTCCAAGCGGACAGATGTCCCTTGGGTGATCGGAGCCTCTTTCAGCCAGAACCCGTTATTTGCACTGCCCTCCTGTGTTGGAAGACGATGCTGTGCTGGTGCTTCTCTGCGGGCTGTGGGTCACAGGAGGAGATCCCGGACGGCTGGGAAGCGCCCCTCCCCGTGACCCCACGGCCCTGGCGTGGTGTGAGCACGCCCCCATGTTTGGAGCACAGGTGGTTTTTCTGGTAACTTTTTCTTTAAAGCAGGAGCTTGGGTTAATAGAAACCTCTCTCGGTGACTGGGGCGGCTGGGCACAGTTGGGAAGGAGGTCCCAGAAGAGGGTCCTTCAGCGCCCTGGGGTCGCAGGAGGATACCTGGAAGCCACTGCCAAGGTCCTACCACGTGCGGCCCAGGGGCCCGCGGAGGTTGTGGGGGATATTATTATTTAATAAGTTAAAGCCTCGAGGTTCCAAATGCTTGGACAGGACTCCAGTGGTATTAAAGAGAGGAAGCCCCAACCCCCGGCCATGGGACAGGATGGGCCGAGGCCTTTCCTCCGTCACCTGGGGTGAAGGCTCGGGGGTTTCCAGTCGGGTGCCAGGACCACAGGCTCCTTGGAAAAGCATTCATCTCCTCAGCCTGGGCTAAGATGACACGGACACACAGCAGGCCCTGCCGAAGTCGGGAGTGGGTGAGAGCCCAATCAGGCGAGTGGCAAGGGCCTTCTCCAGGGCCAGCACTGGGCCGTTGGTGACTCCAGCCCACAGCGCCCTGCTCTTCTCGCCAGGAGCTGGGCTGAGGAAGCAGCCCTGGGCGTCCAGGCCCCTGCCCAGCCCATGCTGTGGCAGAGGGACAAAGCTGCCGAACACCTAGATGGGCCCTGCCGAGTCCACTCCAAGGGCTGGAGCACGTGGCCATCCCTGAGGCTGGGGAGGAAACATCACACAGAAGATACAGCAGGGCCTTCCTCCTGGAGGCACTTTCTGGGGAGCCGTGTCGGGGATGGTCAGGAGCTCTCAGACCGCTGAGATCACTTCTGAGAGCAAGACCTGGAATCAACCCCAGGGTTGTAGAGTCAAACAGGGTTAGATGAGCCGTGATAGAATCTTAGGATCTTCTACAGCTGGCAGAAATAGTGAATTAAAAGTAGCTGAGGCCGAGCATGGTGGCTCACACCTGTAATCCCAGCGCTTTGGGAGGCCGAGGTGGGCAGATCACAAGGTCAGAGAATCGAGCCTGGCTAACATGGTGAAACCCCGTCTCTATTAAAAATACAAAAAATTAGCCAGGCATGGTGGCATGTGCCTGTAGTCCCAGCTACTCAGGAGGCTGAGGCAGGAGAATTACTTGAACCCGGGAGGCAGAGGTTGCCAGTGATCTGAGATTGCACCACTGTACTCCAGCCTGGGTGACAGAGCAAGACTCCATCTCAAAGAAAAAAAAAGTAGCTGAAAACAGGCCAGGCACAGGGGCTCCCAGCACTTTGGGAGGCCAAAGCTTACAGATCCTTTGAGCTGAGGAGTTCGAGACCAGCCTGGGCAACATGGCAAAGCCCCATCTCTAACAAAAATACAAAAATGTAGCTGGACGTGGTGATACGTGTCTGTGATTCCAGCAACTTGGGAGGCTGAGGTGGAAGAATCACTTGAACCCGGGAGGTGGTGGTTGCAGTGAACCAGGATCACACCACTGCACTCCAGCCTGAGCAATAGAGCCAGACTCCATCTCAAAAAAAAGGAAAAAGGCCGGGCGTGGTGGCTCACACCTGTAATCCGAACAGTTTGGGAGGCTGAGGCGGCGGATCACCTGAGGTCAGGAGTTCGAGACCAGCCAGGCCAAGAAACATGGTGAAACGCTGTCTCTACTAAAAATACAAAAAATTAGCCAGACGTGGTGGTGGGCACCTGTAATCCCAGCTACTCTTTTTTTTTTTTTTTTTTTTTTTGAGACGGAGTCTCGCAGTGTTGCCCAGGCTGTAGTGCAGTGGTGCGATCTTGGCTCACTGCAATCTCTGCCTCCTGGGTTCAAGCAATTCTCCTGCCTCAGGCTCCAGAGTAGCTGGGACTACAGGCGTGCACCACCACGCCCAGCTAATTTTTTGTATTTTTAGTAGAGACGGGGTTTCACCATGTTGGCCTGGATGGTCTCGATCTCCTGATCTCGTGATCTGCCTGCCTCGGCCTCCCAAAGTGCTGGGATTACAGATGTGAGCCACCGTGCCCAGCCCCCGGAAGTGCTGGGATTACAGATGTGAGCCACCGTGCCCAGCCAATCCCAGCTCTTCTTGAGACTGAGGCAGGAGAATTGCTTGAACCCAGGAGGCGGAGGTTGCATTGAGCCAAGATTGCGCCGCTGCACTCCAGACTGGACAACGGTAACAAACCTCTGTCTCAAAAAAGGAAAATCTGTGTGAAAATGCACGTCCATGTGAAGTATGTATTTACATGTTCGTGGTTATACGTGTAAAACATCTATTTTCAGGTATAGAAAAATATTGACAGGATACATATTAATCCAAAGTGTTAAGGAAGTATCTCTGTGGCAGGTAGTCCTTGACTTGGCTTCTCCCTTTTGCTTTTCTTTACCTCCTGTTTTCTCCAGGATGAACACATATTAATTGTGTAGAGAAAATCAAACCACAGCAGGGCAAGCTGCCACCGGCTGGAGAGTTGGGCGCCGTCTGGCTGGGGCTGCACCCTGTCCCAAAAAACCAAATGTACGAAGGGAACCCTCACCCCACGCAACAAACCGAGGATGATCTTTGTAAGAATACTGACTGTTTCACTAGGGTAACATTCTCAGTGTCAAAGGAAATCACACAAGTCCATAAGACCATTTAAAAGATCCAGTGGAAAATGGTTAGAGAAGCTACCGAACATTCCCTAAAGGATAAGTGAGACAGTTGTCACTACCATGAGGAATTGTGAGTTATAAAGAGATGCACCAGGCCGGGCGCGGTGGCTCACGCCTGTAATCCCAGCACTTTGGGAGGCCAGGGCAGGCAGACCACAGGGTCAGGAGATCAAGACCATCCTGGCTAACATGGTGAAAACCCGTCTTTACTAAAAATACAAAAATTACCTGGGTATGGTGGTGCACGCCTATAATCCTAACTACTCAGGAGACTGAGGAAGGAGAATCACTTGAACCCAGGAGGCAGAGGTTGCAGTGAGCTAAGATTGTGCCACTGCACTCCAGCCTGGGCGACAGAGCCAGACTCTGTTTCAAAAAAAAAAAACGCAGACATCACCTGCCCCTCAATGTAGGCTAATCTAGACCTAACGCAGACCTAGGGTCGTGATGACATCCTCAGTGTCCTCCGTGCTGCTCCCGTCCTGGGTTGGACGCAGGGGCACCTGGGGCAGGACCTGGAGAGCAGCATGGCAGTGGTGTTGGGAGATACGCCGGGGCTCATGGGTGTCCCATGGCATCCTGCAGATGACGCTGGAAATGTCAACAGGACGCAGGTACAGGTGTGTGAGATATTTCAAACAGCAACACTTACAGAAAGGAATGTCCGGTCCTGGGAAATGACAAAACGCACCCTGGCACATCCACCCCATGGGACGTGAAATCACAGCAAAATGGAACGCTGCGTCGGTTTCAGCAGCGTGGGGTAATTCTCAGGATAGGCCATTGTGTGACAAACCAGGGTGTGAAGTTGACCACACAGCATGACCTGGATTCAGGTGTAAAACTCTCCCCTCTTGACTGATTATCCTGAGCCCCAACAATAAGAGGGACCTTGGTGCGTACATGTTAATGCTTCTGTGTTTCTCACAATAGAAACGGTGTCACAGTAAACCAGGACATAACTTAAATATTGGAAAGGAAAGGAAATCACCCTGGCCCTAATGCACAAATCAGCCAAGGACATTCACAGACACAAAACAATTACTGCAACACGTGTCAACCGACGCTCAACCACGGTGCTGTTCGAGCAGGTGGATTTCTGGGTTCGTTAGGTGTTGTTTTTCTTTTCTTTTCTTGATAGGGTTTTACTCTGTTAACCAGGCTGGAGTCCAGTGGTGCCATCATGGTTCACTACAGCCTGGATCTCGTGGACTCAAACCATCCTCCTGCCTCAGCCTCTCAAAGTTCTGGGATTACAAGTGTGAGCCACTGTGCTGGGCCCCTAAGGGTTTTTTTAAAAATTATTAATTAATTATTTATTTATTTAGAGACAGAGTCTCAGCTGGGCACAGTGGCTCATGCCTGTAATCCCAGCACTTTGGGAGGCCGAGGCAGGCAGATCACAAGGTCAGGAGTTCAAGACCAGCCTGACTAACATAAACCCCCATCTCTACTAAAAATACAAAAATTAGCTGGGCATGGTGGTGCGTGTCTGTAATTCAGGAGAATCGCTTGAACCTTCGAGGTGGAGGTTGCAGTGAGCCGAGATCACACCACTGCACTCCAGATTGGGCAACAAAGTGAGACTCCCTCTCAAAAAAAAAAAAAAAAAAAAAGCCAGGTGTGATGAGATTAAAGCTCATGCCTGTAATCTCAGCACTTTGGGAGGACGAGGTGGGTGGATCATCTGAGGTCAGGAGTTCAAGACCAGCCTGACCAACATGGAGAAACCCCATCTCTACTAAAAATATAAAATTAGCCGGGCGTGGTGGCACATGCCTGTAATCCCAGCTACTCAGGGACTTACGCAGGAGAATCACTTGAACCCGGGAGGTGAAGTTTGCAGTGAGCCGAGATCGTGCCATTGCACTCCATCCTGGACAACAAAAGCAAAAACTGTCTCAAAATAAGAGAGAGAGAGAGAGACAGAGTCCATCCCTGTTGCCCAGGCTGGAGTGCAATGGTGCCATCTCAGCTCACTGCAATTTCCATCTCCTGGGCTCGAGTGATCTTCCCTCCTCAGCCTCCCCAGTAGCTGAGACCGTGGGCGTTCACCACCATGCCTGGCTAATTTGTGTATTTTTGTCGCAGATGGTGTTTTGCCATGTTTCCCAGGCTGGTCTTGAACCTCTGGGCTCAAGCAATCCTCCCACTTCAGCCTCCCAAAGTGCTGGGATTACAGGTATGAGCCACTGTGCCTGGCCTAATATATTTTTTTTTAAGACAGTCTCACTCTGTGGCCCAGGCTGAAGTACAGTGGTGTGATCATAAGTCACTGCAGCCTCAACCACCTGGGCTCAAGGGATCCTCCTGCCTCAGCCTCCCAAGTAGCTGAACCACAGTCACACACTACCATGCACAGCTAACTTTTAAATTTTTTGTACAGACAAAAAACAGGGAACTCACTCTGTTGCCCAGGCTGGTCTGGAACTCCTGGGCTCAAGCTGTCCTCCTGCCTCTGCCTCCCAAAGTGCTGGGATGGCAGGCATGAGCCACCGTCCCTGCCTGGCCCTTGATTTCTGTGGTGGAAGGTGGACTGGAGCCTCACGACGTCTCACTTGAGTTGCGGGGAACAGACAGGAACATGGGCTTGCCTTCTTAGCCGTCTGTCCAGCAGACGCGTGTCCTCCGGCATGCCCTGCAGTGCCAGAGTGGCCTCCGCTTATGCCTGTTACACAGACAAGGTAATAGAAACTTAGACTGAAGCACTTGCCCAAGGCCAGGCAGCAGAGAAGGTGAGAAGTCCACAGTAGCGCGCACACCCCGCCCTGCTTGTTCCCCCTGCTGACTGCTGCGTGGGGGACAGTGCTGTTCAGAGTACCCAGGAGTTGTTTTAATCAGGTGTGGTAAGATGACAGACACAGAGACAACTGCCTTTGAAAGAAGAGTTGAGGCCGGGCATGGTGGTTCACGCCTTCAATACCAGCACTTTGGGAGACTGAGGCAGGTGGATCACCCGAGGTCAGGAGTTCAAGACCAGCCTGGCCAACATGGCAAAACCCGTCTCTACTAAAAATACAAAAAATTAGCCAGGCATGGTGGTGGGCACCTGTAATCCCAGCTACTTGGGAGGCGGAGGCAGGAGAATGGCTTGAACCTGGGAGGCAGAGATTGCAGTGAGCTGATATCACACCATTGCACTCCAGCCTGGGCAACAAGAATAAAACTCCGTTTCAAAAAATAAAAATAAAAATAAATAAATAAGAGATACTTGGAGACAAGTGGTCACTATCTCTAGGAATTAGCTGACCCTGGGAGGGCAGTCCCTCTCCAGGTCCGTAAGGCCCCAAGATATCCAAGCACCACAGACCTAGAGAAAGTAAAAAAAGTCGACGAATGAAGAAAGCCCCCAGGAAGGGCCGTGTGCAGGCGCCAGGCGCGTCCCTCGGGACTCTCACCGCTGCTCAGCTCATTTTCCTCAGGCCCTGACAAAGGAAACCCTTCCTGGGCTACGTTTCACGAGCATGTTCCGTTCAGATGAAAGTAATTATCTCGTTTTAGTGCAACACCCACAGGACTCTCCAGCTCTCTGGGGCCCCCTCGAAGGAATGTCCCTGCCCCACGTCCCCAGGCTGGGCCCGCTCTGCTGCTGTGTGCTGGAGTCAGGTCTGGGGAGCCACAGTCTCTGTTTACAGCCAGAGCAGAGATCAAATCACTGCAGGTTTCCTGCGTCCTCTTCAGCGAGGTGCAGGCGAGGGTCCTGCCCTGCAGGGCTGGGTGAGGAGTAGAGAGGACCCTGGGCACGGGGAACCGGTGCTGGGTGCCCACTGAGGGTGCTCTGAGGGCGCTGGTGCCCCTCAGCTGCCCTCACCTGACTCTGAGCTTGTCAGTCTGGGCTCACGCTTGTCAGTCAGTCCTAAACGTTCGCCAGGCTTCCCGGGGCGCTCGCGGCTGGGGGCACCTCACCGGGCAGCGTTGCCCAGGCCGGTTCCCTGCATTCTTCCCCTCTCTCGGCTGGCTCCGTTCTTTATGCCTTCATGTCACGTGGGGAGCCCTACTCCCTGCCTCAGTCGGTTCACACTGCAATGGCAAACCACCACCGTCCAAGTGGCTTATAACCCACGAAGTCGGTGTCTGGCGAGGGCCACTTCTCGGTTCATAGGCGGCACCTTCTCCCAGCATCCTCACATGGGGGAAACGGCAGGCAAGCTCCCTCCCGCCACGTTTTGTCTTTTTTCTTGTTTCTTTTTACTTTGAGACAAGGTCTCACTCTGTCACCCAGGCCGGAGTGCAGGGGCGTAATCTCAGCTCACTGCAGCCTCAACCTCCTGGGCTCAAGCAATCCCCCTGCCTCAGCCTCCCAAGTAGCTGGGACTACAGAGAGTGGCCACCACAACCAGCTAAGTTTGTGTAGAGTCAGAGTTTTGCCATATTTCCCAGGCTGGTGGACTCAAGCGATCCTCCCTCCTCGGCCTCCCAAAGTGCTGAGATCACAGGTGTGAGCCACTGTGCCCAGCCAGCCACTTTTATGAGGCCATTAATCCCACTCATGAGGGAATCAGCCCTCATGACCTCATCTCCCAAAGGCCCCACCTCTCTAAAACCACCACCTTGGGGCAAGGACTTCAACACATGGACTCAGGGGACACACATGACACAATGTGGCCCGATGTCCCCACCCAGATCTCTTCTCGAGTTCCCATGTGTTGTGGGAGGTCATTGAATCATGGGGGCTGGTCTTTATCGGGCTGTTGTTGTGATTGTGAAAAAGTCTCACAAGATCTGATGGTTTTTTTCTTTTTTTTGAGATGGAGTCTGGCTCTGTCGGCAGGCTGGAGTGCAGTGGTGCCATCTTGACTCTGCAACCTCCGCCTCCCGCGTTCAAGTGATTCTCCTGCCCCAGCCTCCCGAGTAGCTGGGATTACAGGCATGCACCACCACACCCAGCTAATTTTTGTATTTTTAGTAGAGATGAGGTTTTGCCATGTTGGCCGGGATGGTCTCAATCTCCTGATCTAGTGATCCACCCGCCTCGGCCTCCCAAAGTGCTGGGATTACCGGTGTGAGCCACCGCGCCCAGCCTTGTCACACACTTTTAAACAACCAGACTCCTGAGAACTCTATCCGGACAGCACCAAGGGGTGGTGCTAAGCCATTCATGAAGGACCCACACCCGTGATCCAGTCACCTCCTGCCAAGCCCACCTCCCGTATTGGGGATTACATTCCTCTTGCGATTTGGCTAAGGATGAAGGTCCACACCGTTATCAGGTGGACTTTTCCAGCAGAGATGATGGAGGTGAGAAGATCACGGAATGATGTCTTGAAGATGCTGAAAACAAACAGCACCAACCTCAGTTCTGTGCTGGGCGTGGGCAGTGCAGGCCCCTCCTCTGGCCTTCTCTCCTCTAGCCGCCCTGGCTGCTCCAGCAGCTGCCCTCACCAGGCTGCTATCTCCCCGGCACACCCCACACTCTGCACCCCCGGCCGTCCAGGAGGCAGCTGTTGGCACTATAGGTTTCTACAACACGGCAGGTCCCTCCGCAGGGGCCGAGAGGGCAGGCTCCCTGGCCAGGCAGCTGTTTTCTAGGGCGCTTCCTTGGGCTTCCTTGCACAAGGCCCATCTGGGAAGACACCCACTTCTCTCCAAAGGGATGGGGAAGATAAAATCCAAAGTTGTCACTGCTCCCAAGAACACAACGCAGGCTGGCACAGCTCCCGCCTGTCTCACCCCGGAGGGCTGGGGAGGTGTGGCGCCAGTCTACTGCTCTTCGGGGGGAGTGCCAGGGACCAGGCCTGCTCAGTGGCTCCCTCTCCAGAGTGGGGAAACTGAAAGCCACCTGTTCCTAGCTCTGGGGCTTCAGGTAGAGGGGAGTCCCATTCCACACCCTAGCTTCATCCTTGCTGTCGTCCAGATGACAGGTATCAAAAAACCAAGGGGGCCGGGCGCGGTGGCTCACACCTGTAATCCCAGCACTTTGGGAGGCCAAGGCAGGCGGATCACTCGAGGTCAGGAGTTCCAGCCCAGCCTGACCAGCATGGTGAAACCCCGTCTCTACTGAAAATACAAAAATTAGCCAGGCATGGTGGTACCCACCTGTAATCACAGCTACTCGGGAGGCTGAGGCAGGAGACTCGCTCGAACCTGGGAGGTGGAGGTTGTAGTCAGCTGAGATCGCGCCACTGCACTCCAGCCTGGGCGAGAGTCAGACTCCGTCTCAAAAAAACCAAAAACAAACAAAAAAAACAAATCTTACTAAAATATATTTTAAAAAGAGGAAGAATAAGAAGAAAAGCCACTAGCTTAGGCCTTTTGGAACAGAGAAATTCTTCTGGCTTGAGCCTCTAGGATATTTTGCGTGTTCCCATGACCCATCCACGCAGTGGGGGTGTCGGGCTGGCACTGGCGGCTGCGGGAGGGGAAGGAGGTGCCACCCTGAGGAGGGGCTCAGATGCCAGCACCCCTCCTCCCGTGACAGATATTTGCTGGAATTTTAAAATATTCTTTTCTATTTGATTCCAATAGTCTTGTGGTTTTGTTTTTACTGTTAGCCCTGAATGCTGCTTGGAATTTGGTTTTAGAACAGTGTGAAGTCTGGGTTCACTTTACCCATTTCCTCATAGACATGGAAATCCCAGCCTTACTGAGGAGTCTATCTTTTTCCTCACTGGTCTGAGGTCCCTAAACTTCCTGTATCCCTGGGTTTGTTTCTGGACTCCTGGACTTACTCCACTTGTTCCTGCGCAAATACTCCCCGGGTTAATGGCTAGAATTTGATATAATTTTTTGATAAACAGAAGGGCAATTCAGCCCTCTTTGTTTTTTTTTTTTTTTTTTTTTTTTGACAAGCTCTTGTTCTATTGCCCAGGCTGGAGTGCAGTGGTGCAATCTTGGCTCACTGCAACCTCCGATTCTGGGTTCAATTGATTCTCCTGCCTCAGCCTCAGGAGTAGTTGGGATTATAGGGGCCTGCCACCACACCCAGCTAATTTTTTTTTTTTTAGATGGAGTCTCACTCTGTCGCCCAGGCTGGGGTGCAGTGGCGCCATCTTGGCTCACTGCCACCTCTGCCTCCAGGGTTCAAGCAATTCTCCTGCCTTAGTCCCCTCAGTAGCTGGGATTACAGATGCACATCACCACACCCAGCTAATTTTTATACTTTTAGTAGAGATTGGGTTTTGCTGTTTTGGCCAGGCTGGTCTCAAACTCCTTACCTCATGATCCACCTGCCTTGGCCTCCTATAGTGCTGGGATTACAGGCATAAGCCACCACGCCTGGCCTAATTTTTGTATTTTTTGTAAAGACAGGGTTTCACCATGTTGGCCAGGCTGGTCTCGAATTCCTGACCTCAGGTGATCCACCTGCCTCAACCTCCCAAAATGCTGGGATTACAGATGTGAATCACCGTGTTCAACTGAGTTTTTTCTTTTTAGAATTTTTATTTACTATTCCTGTGGATTATCTCTTCCAGATGACTTTAGGATCAGCTTATCAAATTCTCTGAAAAATCCTGTTGACTTTATTTATTTATTTATTTATTTATTTTAGAGACAAGGTCTCCCTCTATGGCCCAGGCAGAAGTGGACGACTCACTGCAGCCTCCACCTTGGGGCTCAAGAAAGCCTCCTTCCTCCGCCTCCCACAGACCCTGTTGACGTTTTGATTGGGATTACATAATTTTACTCACTGACTTGTGAATAATTTACGTATTCACAACTTTGCTTCCATGTGGGAATGGGGTGGTTTATTTTTATTTTTATTTTAAATTTAGTTTGAGCTCCTTTTAGGTCCTACAGTCAAGGTTTAGAGTTTTTAAAAAACAGGATCTTGGCTGGGCGCGGTGGCTTACGTCCCAGCACTTTGGGAGTCTGAGGTGGATGGATCACTTGATGTCAGGAGTTCAAGACCAGCCTGGGCAACATAGCGAAATCCCGTCTTTACTGACAATACAAACACGAATTGGGTGTGGTGGCAAAAGCCTGTAATGCCAGCTACCGGGGAAGCTGAGGCAGTATAATCGCTTGAATCTGGGAGGTGGAGGTTCAGTGAGCCAAAATCGCGCGACTGTAATCCAGCCTGGGCGACAGAGCAGAGACTTCGTCTCAAAAAAAAATAAGGGGTGTGTGTGTCGGGGGAGGGGTCTTGTACATTTCTTTCTTTTTTTTTTTTTTTTGAGACGGAGTTTCACTCTTGTCACCAGTCACCCAAGCGGGAGTGCAATGGCGATCTTGGCTCACTGCAACCTCCGCCTCTCGGGTTCAAGCCATTCTCCTGTCTCAGCCTCTCGAGTAGCTGGAACTACAGGCACCCATCACCACGCCTGGCTAATTTTTTTGTATTTTTAGTGAGATGGGGTTTCACCATGTTGGCCAGGCTGGTCTCGAACTCGTGACCTCAAGTGATCCTCCCGCCTTGGTCTCCCAAAGTGCTGAGATTACAGGCGTGAGCCACCCGGCTGGTCGCGCATTTCTTTTTAGTCTCATTCCTGGATAGGTATGTCACGGGCCCTGTCGTGACTGTGAATGGCTTCTGCAGATATTTGAGGGCGTGCGCAGCCAGGGTCCCCGCTCTGGGCAGCGAGCACAGCGAGGTGACTCACGGGAAATCACAGGTGGCCAGGAATGACTGACAAAAGTGGGAGTTTTAGGGGAACAGACAACGGGAAACAGCGGGACACACAGGGAGGTTCCGGAACCCAGGCGAACCGCCGGGCCCGCGCCGCAAATGCGGAGGGTGGAGCAGGGTGGTCCCGGGCTGGAGTCTCCACCTGCGCGGCCAGGCCTCCTGCTCAGCTGCCCCGGCCCCGCCCACAACGCCCAGAGCCCGGGGTTGGGTCCCAGGTCGCGCTCAGCACCCAAGGCCCCGCCCACCACGCTCAGCCCCTCGCCTCTGGTTCCGCCCACAGCTCTGGTCCAGGCCCAGGCTCCGCCCCTCTCCCCGCCCACGGCTCCAGTTCCCGTTGCAGGCCGAGCTCTCTCTATCGGAGGCCCCGCCCCCCGCCCTCAGCCCCGCCCCCGGTTCTGAGTCCTCGCCCCAGGCCTTGCTCTCGGTGTGAGACCGCGCTCACTATCCGAGGCCCCGCCCCTGCCCCGCGTCCAGCTTTAATCCCAGACCGCGTTCATCGCCAAGGCCCCGCCCACCGCGTTAGGTCCCGTTCCCATCCTCGGTTCCGGTCCCGGTTGCACTCGCCGCGAGGCCCCGCCCCCAGTTCTAGTCCTCGGCGTCGCTCGCCGCCGAGGCCCCGCCCACAGCGCCAGTCCCCGGCTGCGCTCACCGCGAGGGCCCGCCCCCAGCCTGGGTTCCGCCGAAGCCCCGCCCCCGCGGCCCGCCCCTCCGACGCCGGCGCGCCGCCCGGGAGGCCTGCTAGTTCGCAGCGTGAAGGCCTCGGCCGCGCCGGGCCGGGAGGTCGCGGCTCGAGTCCTCGCGTCCCCGCCGCCGTCCAGGTGTTTGTCCCACTCCCGCGGGCGCGGTCGTGACGGGCGGCGCGGCCCCGGCGCGCGCGGCGAATCTGCGTCTGCGAATCAGCGGGCGCAGGGCCTCGCGAGACCGGCGAGGCCTGGGTGGGCGGCTGGGCCTCGGCGGGCGGCGCGGGCTGCTCCGGCGGCGGGGGAGGCTTCGGGCCCGGCCCCGCGGTCGCCGGCATGACGGGCCGCGTGTGCCGCGGCTGCGGCGGCACGGACATCGAGCTGGACGCGGCGCGCGGGGACGCGGTGTGCACGGCCTGCGGCTCGGTGCTGGAGGACAACATCATCGTGTCCGAGGTGCAGTTTGTGGAGAGCAGTGGCGGCGGCTCCTCGGCCGTGGGCCAGTTCGTGTCCCTGGACGGTGAGTCCCGCGGACGGGCGCTGCGCGGACTTCCTGGTGCGGCTCCGGGGGGCTGGAGGCGCCATTGCGTGGCGGTTACCCCCGGCTCTGTCGGGCGCGCGGTTCTGCGCCCTCTTGGCGCGAGTGTGGACCCCTGTGGCGCGCGTGGACTCCCTCGACACACGCGTGGCCCAGACCAGCAGGCGCAGGGAAGGACGAGGAGCGCCTGGACGGCTCGGAAGGCTCCTCAAGCCGCCCTTCATGTCGCTCTTCTGTGCCCGCACTTCTGTTTCCAGCAGTGTGTGGTTCTTAGAATCCCATTGCCGCTGGCCTTGGCCTTGGCCTTGCCCTGGGCGGGTGCCCGAGGGCCACTCAGGCTGCTGCAGGCGTGGGAGAGGACGTTTCAGGGATGAGCAGCATTGCGGGCTGGGGATGGACCCCAGCCTGTGAAAGAAACGACTGTGGCTAGTTTCAGGTGGTTGTAAATAGAGCCGCTAAAATGATTCGCGTGCAGCTCTCTGTGAACATACGTTTTCGTGTCTCTGGGGAACTTAGCTACATGTTTAACTCTGTAGGAAACTGTCATAAACTGTTTTGTGATGTGGCTGTGCCATTATGCATTCTCACAGTTGCCCCACATCTTCACCAGCACTTGGTGTTACTGATGTTTTTATTTTACTTGTTCTAACAGGCGTGTGGCATCTCATCATGGCAGTGTTGTGTATTTCCCTACTGGCTAGTGATGTTCAACCTCATTTAGTGTGCTTATTTGCCATGCCCGAATCCTCTTTGTTGAAATGTGTGTTCAAGTCTTATTATTATTATTATTATTTTAAGATAGAGTTTCACTCTGTCGCCAGGCGCCAGGCTGGAGTGCAGTGGCGCTGTCTTGGTTCACTGCAACCTCTGCCTCCCAGGTTCAAACAATTCTCCTGCCTCAGCCTCCAGAATAGCTAGGACTACAGGCACTCGCCATCACGCCCAGCTACTTTTTGTATTTTAGTGGAGTCGGGGTTTCACCATATTGGCCAAGATGATCTCGATCTCTTGACCTCGTGATCCGCCCACCTCCGCCTCCAAAAGAGCTGGGATTACAGGCGTCTTACTATTTTTTTAATCACGAGACAGGATCTCACTCTGTGGTCCAGGCTGGTTGCAGTGGTCCAGTCATGGCTCACTCCTAGGCTCAGGCCATTCTCCCACCTCAACGTCCCGAGTAGCTGGGACTACAGGTGCATGCCACCACGCCCTGATAATTTATTTTTATTTTTATTTTTAGTAACGACAAGATCTGTATGTTGCCCAGGCTGGTCTCAAACTCCTGGGCTCAAGTGATACTCCCGCCTTGACCTCCCAAACTGTTGGGATTACAGGCGTGGGCCACGGCACCCTGACTCTTATTTTTTATTTGGGTTGTTTTCTTATTGTTGAGTTTTGGGAGTTCTTTGTGGGTTCTAGTTACTCGGCTCACTGCAACCTCTGCCTCCCAGATTCAAGTGATTCTCGTGCCTCAGCTTCCCAGGTAGCTGGGATTACAGGCATACACCACTTTGCTTGGCTAATTTTTGTATTTTTAGTAGAGATGGGGTTTCACCATGTTCGTCAGGCTGGTCTCGAACTCCTGACCTCAAGTGATCCGCCCGCCTTGGCCTCCCAAAGTGTTGGGATTACAGGCGTGAGCCACCACGCCCAGCCTAGATCTGTGGCCCATCTTGATCTAAGTTTTGTATAAGGTGTGTTTTGTATGCTGAGGCCCATTGTTTATGTGGAGGTCCCGTTGTTTCAACACAGGTTTTGAAAGACTGCCCTTTGTGCACTGAAGGCCTTCGCTCCTTCAGCGGTGCTCACTGGGCCCCATCCGTTCAGGTTCGCCTCCAGGCCTCGTGTCCTGCCCTGTCGATCGGATGCCGTTTCCTTTTTCAGCATCGTGCCCTTGTTTACTGTACATGTTAGATTGCCCTGAAATCGGATGTGGTGAATTCCCCAACCTCTGTTCTTCCTTCTCAAAGTTGTCATAGTTATTAATTTCCCTTTCCTTTTAAATTTTGGAGTAAGTCGTGTGTATCTACAGGTCACATACTCTTATCTGAAATGCTCGGGACCAGAAGTGTTTCGGAACTGGATTTTTCTGATTTTGGAATACCTGCATTACACTTCCTGGTTGAGCATCCCCAGTCCGAAAATCTGAAATCTGAGACGTTCCAGTGAGCATTTCCTTTGCACGTGGTGTTGATGCTCACAAAGTTCCGGGTTTTGGAGCATTTATAATCTCAGAGTTGGGGATTTGGGATGTTCAGCCTGTACAGAAGTCCTCGTAGGGTTTTCATTTGAATCGCATTAAACCTCCTGATGAATTTAGGGAGATGTGACTTTTTTCTCTGTTGAATCTTGTAGTCCATGAACGCAGTGTGTGTCTGCATTCACTTAGGTTTTCTTTGATATAGTCTGTTGGCGTTGGGTAGTTTTCAGCATACAGCTTCTGGAGATTTGATTTTATTTTTTGAGATGGAGTCTTGCTCTTTCCCCCAGGCTGGAGTGCAGTGGCACAGTCTTGGCTCACTGCAACGTCTGCCTCCCGGGTTCAAGCGATTCTCCTGCCTCAGCCTCCCACGTACCGGGGACTACAGGCGCGCACCACGACGCCCGGCTAATTTTTGTATTGTTAGTAGAGTTGGGGTTTCTCCATGTCTGTCAGGCTGGTCTCAAAGTCCCGACCTCAGGTGATTAACCCACTTCCGCCTTCCAAAGTGCAGGGATTACAGGTGTGAGCCACTGCGGCCTGCCATTTACTTGTTAGTTCTGAGTTTTTCTTTCGTTTTTTTAGAGACAGCGTTTCGCTCTTATTGCCCAGGCTGGAGTGCAATGGCGCAATCTCAGCTCACTGCAACCTCCACCTCCCAGGTTCAGGCGATTCTCCTGCCTCAGCCTCCCGAATAGCTAGGATTACAGGCACGCGCACCACGCCTGGCTAATTTTGTATTGTTAGTAGAGACGGGGTTTCTCCATGTTGGTTAGGCTGGTCTCAAACTCCCGACCTCAGGTGATCTGCCCACTTCGGCCTCCCAAAGTGTTGGGATTACAGGCGTGAGCCACCGTGCCCGGCCAGTTCTGAGTTTTTAATACACTCCTTGAGTGATTTTTTGTTTTTTTTAGACAGTGTCTCACTGTTGCCTAGACTGGAGTGGAGTGGTGTGGTCACAGCTCACTGCAGCCTGGAACTCCTGGGTTCAAGAGGTCCTTCCACCTCAGCCTCCGGAGTAGCTGGGACTACAGGCTTGTGCTACCATGCCCAGCTAATTACAAAAATTTTTTGATGGGGAGACAGGGTCTAGGGTCTCATTCTGTCACCCTGGCTGGAATGCAGTGGTCACGGCTTACTGTAGTCTTAACCTCCTGGGCTCCAGTGATCCTCCCAGCTCAGCCTCCTGAGTTGCTGGGACTACAGGTGTGCACCACCATACCCAGCTAATTTTTGTATTTTTCTCATAGAGATGGGGTTTTGCCGTGTTGCCCAGGCTGGTCTTGAACTCCTGAACACAAGTGATTCTCTCGCCTTGGTCTCTCAAATGACAGGCATGAGCCAACACCGTTTTTTTTTTTTTTTTTTTTTTTGTAGAGATGTGATCTTCCTTTGCTGCTCAGGCTGGTCTCGAACTTCTGGCCTCAAGGCATCCTCCCACCTCGGCCTCCCAAAGTGCTGGGATTAGAGGCGTGAGCTGCTGTTTTCTTGAGGATACCTGTTGATGCTTGCATGGGATACTGGGCTGTGGTTCTTCCTGTAGCGGCTTTGTCTGGCGTTATCAAGGTCCTGCTCCTTATGGAATGGGTTGGGAAATGCTTCCTCTTCTGTTTTCTGGAAGAGTGTGTAGTTGGTGTTCTTTCTTTTTGAAATGTTTGGCAGAATTCGCCAGTGTAGCCATCTGGGCCCAGAGGTTTCTTTCTCAGAAGATTCTTCTCTGTGGTTTCAGCTTCTTCCATGGCTGAGGTTCTGGTTGTGTTTTAGATAATGTTTCACTGGGGTGAGTTGGCCGCTTGTGTTGTGAGGGATTGGCCCGGAGTTGTTTGAAGCATTCCCTTATCCTCTTGATACCTGTGGGGTCTATAGTGTCGCCCTTTTTTTTTTCAGATGTTGGCGTTTTATGTCTTTTTTCCCTTTGTCCTCTTGCTGGAACTTGGTCAGCTTTTTGATCTTTTCTGAGAACTGGCTTTGGGTTTCACTGAGTTTTCTCTCCCAGTCTTCCCTCCCCATTGTCTTCCGTGCTCGGACCCCTGAGGTATCTTCCTAGGACTGCTGGGCACGGAGTGTGCAGCTGTGTCACAGTTGCCGGGACTTTGATGCCTGTTGGCATGAAAACAACAGTAGTGAAAGCAAGTTATCATGGCAGCAGACGCGGGCTTCCTGGAGGCACAGTGCTAAGTGCGTCCGGGCCTGGAGATGGTGCCCCGTCCTCCCTGTGCCCTGCTGGGGAGGGTGGCGGTGTGGAGCAGTGCAGAGCTGGAAGTCTGTCACCCGTGTGCTGTCAGAACGAGCTTAGAGCCAGCGCTGTCAGGCAGCCCCGAGACGCCTTGAGCCCAGGCACACTCTCTCGAGGGAGGCGCAGGCCCAGCAACCATCTGTGGTGGCCCTGGGGGAAGCGCTTCGAGGCAGCAGGTTCTTAGCCCCCGGGGAACGGCGCAGGCGGCGTCTGAGCCGAGAGGGGGGAGGAGAGAGGGGGAGGAGAGGGCATCAGCTGCTCTGGGCAGCCCCTCTGTCTCCCAGGCAGGCTCTCCAGGCGCCCACCCAGCATCCTCCCTCCCTGTCACAGCGGTGATCACACAGGGCTGGAAGCCTTGGGGACTTCTCAGTTTCCCTGGCACACAAGTAGGCCTGGCCACCTCTTGCTCCAGCTTCATCCTGAAAGCTGCGCCTTCTCTTCGAGCTGCCATTTTCTAGGTCCTAAGGCCATGGTCTTTCCTAGGAGTCTGGCCTATGAATTGAGAACTAAGCCTGACTCAGCCTTGCAGTTGACTCTGGAATATTTAACTAAGGCATCAGAGCAGGTGACCAGAGGCCTCGGGAGAGTCCCACGAGGGCCCTGACCTCAGGAGCCAGGCCCGGCTGGGGAAACCACACCAGTGTTCCGTCGTCTGGGGGCCTGCCCGAGCATAGACTGTGCAGAGAGAAGGGGGCGGTGTGTGAGGACTGAGGCTCAGTGTGGCTGGAGGGACCAGGCAGATGGTGGAGTTGGGGGTCGTTTGGGGTCTTGGCAGTGCCCTGAGGAGGCCATCCGCTCCACCGAGGGAAGGTGGGCCCACGTCAAGTGTCCCATGCCGCATGCGCCCTGAGGCTTCCCTCTGCCAGCAGCTGATGGTAATGGCACCCATGCCCCTGCCCCCCAGGTGGGAGCTTGAGCACCTGGGAACCCCCATACCAGGCAACCCGGGCTCCTGCTTGCAGGGGGTCCCTTGTCCTCCTGTGCAGGGAGCAGCACACCTCAGTGCCACCAGAACTTGTGGGGGTGGGGAGTGTTTCCCATATTCACAACTTGCAGTGGCTTCACACTTAGGCCTTTGAAGCCGGGGTGTCCGTGAGTGCTGCTGTTTTCCATTTGGGGTCATGATGCAGCCAGACCTGCTTTGTGACTGATGGTGCCATGACACCTGGCGTTGGCCCTGGAGAGGGGCTCGAGAGGCGGAGCTGCCCTCGCCTGCTGGGGAGCTTGCTGTGCCTCAGAAGGCTGTGACCAGACAGCCTCTGCCTGCGGCGTGGCGGGGCCTGCGGTCTGGGGGTCTGAGCGTGGGCTTGGCCTCCTGGCGGGGCTCTTGTCCTGAGGGTGGAAGCCTCTGGGCTTCTGCCTGTGCCCTGTGGCCCTCAGAACCCTAAGTTGTGGCTGAAGGCACATGCCCTCAGGAAACAGCTCTCCAGGCAGGAGACAGGGTGTATTTTGTCCTGTTGGCATCTGGGTGAGAGAGGAAGCCGCTGGTTAGCCTGCAGTGTGACACATGTCCTGTTTTTCATAACCAAATTGTAATCTCTACAAAAGCAGCTCCTCAGCAGTGGCCTGAGAAGGGTCTGGGCCTGGGGAAGAGTTTGGGCCTGGGAAGGGTCTGCGTTGGAGAAGAGGGTGTGGGCTGCCACGCTTGGCCTGCTTGTCAATGCTGCCCAGATGTCTGAAGCTGCTGCCTCCAGCCCCACCAGTAGGCACACACCCTGTTTTCCTGGGGACGGTCCTCAGCACTCAGGGATACACTGCACTCTGGTCCAGCCGCTTTAGGGCGCTCAGCTGTGGGACTCCTGCGTTCCTCTCCATCTGTTACTGCCCAGCCAGGCCTCCTGCAGGTGTCTCCCCTTAAAAGAAGTTTCCAGCCAGGTGTGGTAGCTCATGCTTGTAATCCCAGGATTTTGGGAAATCGAGGTGGGAGGATCACTTGAGGTCAAGAGTTTGAGACCAGCATGGGCAACACAGTGAGACTGTCTCTACAAAAACTAAAACAAAACCACCCCCAAGATACAAAAATTAGCTGGGCGTGGTAGTGAGCGCCTGTAATACCAGCTACTGGGAAGGCTGAGGCGGGAGAATCGCTTGAACCCGGGAGGTGGAGGTTGTAGGGAGCCAGGATCGCACCATTGCACTCCAGCCTGGGCAACAAGAGAGAAACTCTGTCTCAAAAAAAAAAAGAGGTCTTGCTCTGTCACCCAGGCTAAAGTGCAGTGGCACCATCATGGCTCACTGCAGCCTCAACCTCCCGGGCAAGGGATCCTCCCACCTCAGCCTCCCAAATAGGTGGGACCACAGGTGCATACCACCGTGCCTAGCTACTGTTTTCTTATTTTTGTTTGTTCTTTTGGAGACAGAGTTTTGTGCTACCACGCCTGGCCGTGCGCCACCATGCCTGGCTAATTTTTGCATTTTTAGTAGAGACAAGGTTTCTCCATATTGACCAGGCTGGTCTTGAACTCCCAACCTCAGGTGATCGACCCACCTTGGCCTCCCAGTGCAGGCATAAGCCACCGCTCCCAGCCAGACCCTGTCTCTTAAAACAAATTTCGTCTGGGTGTGGTGGCTCACGCCTGTAATCCCAGCAGTTTGGGAGGCCAGCGCAGGCGGATCACGAGGTCAGGAGTTCGAGACCAGCCTGGCCAATATGGTGAAACCCCGTCTGTACTAAAAATACAAAAATTAGCCCAGCATGGTGGCGCGTGCCTGTAATCCCAGTTACTCGGATGGCTGAGGCAGGAGAATTGCTTGAACCTGGGAGGTGGATATTGCAGTGAGCTGAGACTGCACCACTGAACTCCAGCCTGGGCGACAGAGCGAGACTCCATCTCAAAAAAAAAAAAAAAAAAAAAACAGCGTTTCACAGCAGCAGCAGCAGGAAGTCCCCAGTTCAGTGTTTTGTTTGTTCGTTTGTTTTTGAGGCGGAGTCTCAGCCCACCGCAACCCTCGCCGCCTGGGTTCACGCGATTCTCCTGCCTCAGCCTCCTGAGTAGCTGAGACTACAGGAGTACACCACCACACCTGGCTAATTTTTTCATATTTTTTTTAGTAGAGATGGGGTTCATCATGTTGGCCAGGCTGGTCTTGAACTTCTGAGCTCAGGTGATCCGCCCACCTCAGCTTCCCACAGTGTTGGAATTACAGGCGTGAGCCGCTGAGCTCGGTCCCAGTTAAGTTAAATGAGCTTGTGAGCATTGAAGGTTATTGCTTTCCCACGTGGAAGCATCTTGGAGTGAAGTGGATGACGGTGCTCTGCTTGGCCTTTGAGGGCACGGCCCGCCTTTCTGTCTGGTCCAGGGCATGGGATATTGCTGGCTCTTGACCTCCTCTGGCTCTGGTGGAACCGCAGGTCCTCCCCGATGTCCACAGGGGGGCAGTCTCGGCCAGGCCCCACAAGACCCGCCCCTTCCACACGTTAGTGCCAGCTAATGGGAACTGAATTTTTTGTTACAGAAACGTGCTATGGAAAATATCAAATGTTTTAGAGGTAGAAGCATCGTGGCAGTTTCAGCTAGAGGTGGCACTGAGACTTTCCTCTCTCAGCCTCCCCGTGGTTAGTGTGCTGAGGGTTCGCACCGTTCACATGTGTCCCGTGCGTGTGCCTGCAAGTGTGCACGAACCGGGGTGTAGGGGAAGCAGAAGCCAGGAGGTGCTCCCAGAGCAGGTGCAGCAGCGTGGCCCCAGGGACAGTGACCGTAGTGTGGGGGGACAGGGAGGACAACACAGGGACAGGAAATAGAGGTCCTGGGGTGGGGATGGGAGGCTGGAGGGCGCAGGAGAGAGTGATGGAGGAGGAGGAGGGAGGGCAGAGGTGGAGAGGTGGCAGGTGGAGCGTGGAGCTGCTGACGCACGCAGCTGTGCAGTGTGCTGTGGTGCATGCTGATGGGCATGGGCCAAGGATGAGGACGTTGCATGAAGCACACCCAGAATCAGAGCCGTCGCTGTAGTTCAGCGTCTCACTGCCACCCTGCTCTGTTAGCGTGCCTGGCGCCACCGCACCGAGGCAGGGAAGCGTGGCTAGAGTGGAGGCCACACCACGCCCCTGTTCTTGGAAGGTGGGGCTTCAGGGGCTTTTATCCTTTGATCAGCGTCCTTTTTCTAATGTAATATTATATTAACTATTTATTAAGAGCATTGTATATACTAATTAGAATAACAGTGATGTAGCCAGGTGGTGTGGCTCATGCCTGTAATCTTAGTACACTGGGAGGCTGAGATGGGTGGATCACCCGAGGTCGGGAGTTCGAGACTACCCTGACCAACATGGAGAAACCCCATTTCTACTAAAAATACAAAAAATTAGCTGGGCATGATGGCGCATGCCTTTAATCTCAGCTACTCTGGAGGCTGAGGCAGGAGAATTGCTTGAACTCAGGAGGCAGAGGTGGCGGTGAGCAGAGATTGCCCCAGGTCCTCTCTAGCCCCCACAAGCAGACACCCCTGCGACCAGCTCCATCTACTCTTTATTTTTTTATTTTTCAAGACAGGTTCTCACTGTGCTGCTCAGGCTGGAGTGCCGTGGTGCCGTCACAGCTCACTGCAGCCTCCACCTTCTGGACTCAGACGATCTGCCTGCTTCAGCCTCCCAAGTAGCTGGGATCACAGGCATGCCCCGCCACAGCCTGCTAAGTTTTTCTTTTTGTAGAGATGGGGTCTTGCTGGGTTGCCTGGGCTGGTCGTGAACTCCTGGGCTCAAGCAGTCTTCCTGCCTCAGCCTCTCAAATTGCTGTGATTACGTGTGTGAACCACCATGCCTGGCCTGTTCTAGCTTCTTTTTTTTTTTTTTCCAAGACAAGGTCTCATTCTGTCACCCAGGCTGGCCTGCAGTGGCGCAATGACAGGTCACTGCAGCTGTGACCTCCTGGGTTCTAGCGATCCTCCCACCTCAGCCTCCTGAGTAGTAGGACCACAAGCAGGCACCACCACACCCAGCTAATTTTTTGCTTTTTGTAGAGATGGGGTCTCCCCACGTTGCCCAGGCTGGTATTGAACTCCTGGGTTAAGCAGTCTTCCTGCTCTGGCCTCCCAAAGTGTTGGGACCACAGGTGTGAGGCACCACGCCTGGCCACTGCCCTAACTTCTTGTAGGCCACTAGGTTTGTGGCAGTTTTTATGGCAGCCACAGAAAACTAGTACACAGATCCTAGTGTGACAGCCCGGGCAGTCTCCAGGCACTGCCCCTTCCCAGCACTACCTCTGCTGGAGAGGCCTGCGCTCAGTGCCAGGACCCCTGCCGCCGGCTGGCCCCGTGGCCACCTTACCCACCAGGAGGCCGGCTCTGGGCCTCAGCCTGAAGGAGGCCTGGGCTTTGCCTCTGCTGCCGCCGGGGGAAGCGGCGCACTGCCTGACCGTGTTCAGCTCTCCGTTCCCGGCTAGACCCAGAGCTGCCCCTTGCTCTCTCTCTTCAGCTGCCCCTTGCTCTCTCTCTTCAGCTGCCCCTTGCTCTCTCTCTTCAGCTGCCCCCTGCTCTCTCTCTTCAGCCGCCCCTTGCTCTCTCTCTTCAGCCGCCCCTTGCTCTCTCTCTTCAGCCGCCCCTTACTCTCTCTCTTCAGCCGCCCCTTGCTCTCTCTCTTCAGCCGCCCCTTGCTCTCTCTCTTCAGCCGCCCCTTGCTCTCTCTCTTCAGCCGCCCCTTGCTCTCTCTCTTCAGCCGCCCCTTGCTCTCTCTTCAGCCGCCCCTTGCTCGCTCTCTTCAGCTGCCCCTTGCTCGCTCTCTTCAGCCGCCCCTTGCTCGCTCTCTTCAGCCGCCCCTTGCTCTCTCTCTTCAGCCGCCCCTTGCTCTCTCTCTTCAGCCGCCCCTTGCTCTCTCTTCAGCCGCCCCTTGCTCGCTCTCTTCAGCTGCCCCTTGCTCGCTCTCTTCAGCCGCCCCTTGCTCTCTCTCTTCAGCCGCCCCTTGCTCTCTCTTCAGCCGCCCCTTGCTCGCTCTCTTCAGCCGCCCCTTGCTCGCTCTCTTCAGCCGCCCCTTGCTCGCTCTCTTCAGCCGCCCCTTGCTCTCTCTCTTCAGCCGCCCCTTGCTCTCTCTTCAGCCGCCCCTTGCTCGCTCTCTTCAGCCGCCCCTTGCTCGCTCTCTTCAGCTGCCCCCTGCTCTCTCTCTTCAGCCGCCCCTTGCTCTCTCTCTTCAGCCGCCCCTTGCTCTCTCTCTTCAGCCGCCCCTTGCTCTCTCTCTTCAGCCGCCCCTTGCTCTCTCTTCAGCCGCCCCTTGCTCGCTCTCTTCAGCTGCCCCTTGCTCTCTCTCTTCAGCCGCCCCTTGCTCTCTCTCTTCAGCCGCCCCTTGCTCTCTCTCTTCAGCCGCCCCTTGCTCTCTCTTCAGCCGCCCCTTGCTCGCTCTCTTCAGCTGCCCCTTGCTCGCTCTCTTCAGCCGCCCCTTGCTCTCTCTCTTCAGCCGCCCCTTGCTCTCTCTCTTCAGCCGCCCCTTGCTCTCTCTCTTCAGCCGCCCCTTGCTCTCTCTCTTCAGCCGCCCCTTGCTCTCTCTCTTCAGCCGCCCCTTGCTCTCTCTTCAGCCGCCCCTTGCTCGCTCTCTTCAGCCGCCCCTTGCTCGCTCTCTTCAGCTGCCCCCTGCTCTCTCTCTTCAGCCGCCCCTTGCTCGCTCTCTTCAGCCGCCCCTTGCTCGCTCTCTTCAGCTGCCCCTTGCTCTCTCTCTTCAGCCGCCCCTTGCTCTCTCTCTTCAGCCGCCCCTTGCTCTCTTCAGCCGCCCCTTGCTCGCTCTCTTCAGCTGCCCCTTGCTCTCTTCAGAACTTCCTTGGCTTCTCTTGTTCCTTTTTGTTTCCAGCTGAACTTTAGAACCATTTTACTGGGGTCTTTAAAGAGTCTCGTTAGTATTTGTTTGGCATTTGCTTGTCTGGGCTGGTGGCTGCCCCGGGTGACCCTGAGGTCCCTGCCGTGTGCTTTTCCCAGAGGGGCTGTCCCCAGGCTCCAGCAGTTGACTCTCTGTGTCTGCATCCTGTCCCTCCGTTGTCCTCTGACAGGCCCTGCACACTTTCCCTCCCCCATGAGGCCGAGGTTGTCCGTGCGTCCCCTGATTCAGCAGCATCCAGCCCTTGTATCTGCTGTGACACAAATGCGCTGGCTCCTGTGCCGTCCACTGAGGGCTGACGCTGCCGGGGCGGGGACCCTATCCAGCTCCCCCACCTTTGGGTATGCCTGGGGCCTCGCCTCAGCCTTCACCTTGCCATCAGGCTGCAGTGCTTGAGCTTGAGAGCCTGGTGAGCAATCCAAATGTCCACCTGATGTTTCCAGAGGTACCAGGCCCAGGTCTTAACCCCGGAACCCTGCAGGGCAGCGCGTGGTGGATGTCGCGGGCTTGCTGTCAGTTGACAGAGCTCCAGAGCAGAGTGCCCAGCAGTTTCAGCTGTGGCCACCCTGCACGTGGGTGGGCTGAGGCGTGCGGCATTCTACAGACTGGCTGGTTGCAGTGCCTTCGGGCACACGGGACGGCACCCGCGTCCCCCAGAGCCTGCAGTGCAGCAGGGAGGTGGGTGCATTTACATTGGTCACTGTGTGGGAGTGGCATCTGGGTGGGCTGGCCTGGGGCACGGGGAGGGCCATCCCATGCCGTGCGCACCGCTTGCGGAGGTTTGGAGGCAGATCTGTGCTCTCGCCCGGCGGCCGTGTGGCAGCATCCACTCTGTACTGGCGGTGTCTTAGTGACATGGTTAGAAAATGCAGAAACTGCAGCTGGCCCACCCTCAATCCTGCTGGCTGCGCAGAGTGAGTGACGCCTCCCCCACTGGGGCTGAGTGATGGGGAGCCCGGGGCCCACCTGCTGCTTCCCCGTGAGTGCTGACCCCCGCTTTGCTCTGACTTTGTGTTTGTGGATGTCGTGAAAGGGCTGTAAATGCAGATCTTCTCCAGGTTTTGGCTGATCTGTCTTTTTTGTGTTTGCAGGTGCTGGCAAAACCCCGACTCTGGGTGGCGGCTTCCACGTGAACCTGGGGAAGGAGTCAAGAGCGCAGACCCTGCAGAACGGTATTTCCCACTGCGGATGCCGCCGAGCGTGCGGCAGGTCCCGGAGATGCGGGTGGTGGTGCTGGGGTGGGGGCGCTGACTCAGCCATGGGCCTCGTGGCCTGCCACTTGGTCACCCTGCACGCTCGGCCCAGGCTGCCTTCCAGGAGGAATTGTGCCCTGAGTCCCCTCCTGGGTGTCCTACAGACTCTGCCGGGGCTGCCTGGGGTGAGCTCAGTGGATCCTGCCGGGTCCACAGCTATTGGTTGCTGGTCTCAGTGAGATCCACAGCTATTGGTTGCTGGTCTCAGTGGGATGGAGGCAGAAACAACACGTTTAAAGCAGTCGGATGCTGTAGTGACATTCTCATCATGTTTTGTAAAAGTGCCAGTGGACAAACTGGAGATATGTCTGCTGGGTTATTTGTCTCATTATTGAGTTGAAAAAGTTCTTTAAGTATTTTAGGTACAAGTCTTTTATCAGATGGATGATTTATAGGAAATTTTCAGCTATTTCATGTGTTCTTTTCATTTTCTTTCGTCTTTTTGTTTTTCGATGGTATCCTTTGGAGCACAAATGTTTTAAATTCTGATAGTGTCCAGTTTACCTATTTGGTCTCTTGGTGCCTGTGCTTTTGGTATAATTAACAAATATTGCGCCGGGCGCGGTGGCTCACGCCTGTAATCCCAGCACTTTGGGAGGCTGAGGCGGGTGGATCACGAGGTCAAGAGATCGAGACCATTCTGGTCAACATGGTGAAACCCCGTCTCTACTAAAAATACAAAAAATTAGCTGGGCATGGTGGTGCGTGCCTGTAATCCCAGCTACTCGGGAGACTGAAGCCGGAGAATTGCCTGAACCCAGGAGGCGGAGGTTGTGGTGAGCCGAGATCGCGCCATTAAACTCCGTCTCAAAAAAAAAAAAAAAAATTAACAAATATTGCCTAATGCAGTCCAAATCCTGAAGATTCGTGCTTAGGATGTTTTGGAGTTTTGGGGCTTCAGCCCTTACCTGTAGCTTTTGCTCCATATTGAGTTAATGTTTGCAGTGATGTAAGGTGAGGGCCTACCTTCACTCTTGCACATGGACACCGAGTTTTCTCAGGACCAGGTGTTGAAAACACTGTATTTTCCCAGTTGGTGTCCTCTTGGTGCCCTTGTTGAAAATGAATTGGCCATAAACCTGAAGGTTTATTTCTGGATCCTCAGTTTGGCTCTGTGACTGCATGATCCTTGCACCCATTCCACACTGTTCAGGACACTGAAGCTTTGTAGTAAGTTTTGAAATCAGGAAGTGTGAGTCCTCTAACTGCTCCTTTTCAGGTGTTACGTTGCCTATTTCAAGTCCCTTGAATAGCAATATTAATTTTAGGATCAGCTTGTCAGTTTCTGCTAAGAAGTCTGCTGGGATTTTGACGGGGATTGCATTAATCTGCTGATCATTTTGGAGAACACTGGTGTTTAAATGGTGTTAAGTCTTCTGATACCTGAACATGGGATGTCTTTCCATTGATTTAGGTCTTCTTTAATTTGTTTCAACAATTTTAGTAGTTTTCAGAGTATAAGTTTTATACTTTTGTTGAATTTATTCTCAGTTGATATGTATTGATCTTGTATCTTGCCTGAACTAATTTTTTAGTCCTAATAGTTTTTTAGCGGATTCCTTAGTATTTTCTGTACAAGATCGTGTTATCTTTCCTTTCCAATCTAGTGTGAGGCGAACGTAGTCACCACCACACTACGGAAACAGCGGTTCCTTTCCAATCTAGTGCGTGTGTTTTGTTTGTTTTTACCACATTGAGTCACAGTGGTGTGAACAGATATCCTCTTGTCCTTGATCCTGGGGAAGCATCCAGTCTTCACCACTGAGTGTGGTGTTGCCTGTGGGTCAGTCCAGGCGGGGATACTTTTTGCTAGGACCTCTTCGCCTTCACTGTTTCATCAAGGACACTCTCAGGAACGTTAGGAGCACATGAGGGATCCTTGTGATCGGTGCAGCCATGTCCCGCAGCCTAGCTCTGCATGCTGGGAGGCAGTCTGGACAGGCGGAACATCTCTGTGTGGACAGCACCTCGCTGTGGGCTTTTCTCCTGGGCCATCGCCAGGAGGCGGGCTCTGGAGCACCTGCCTCTGCTCCTGGCTACTGCTGCTGCCAACAGGTGGCCAGAACCGGCACACCAAGGCTGGCAGGGGTAGTTGGGCTTGCAGTGATCCCTCACATCAGAGTGGATCCTTACGCTTCCGTTGTGCTTTTTTCCTTGCCCCTTTCACCACGGACTTCTCAGTAGAGGAGTGTCAGCTCCTTTATCAAGACTTCCGGTGTGATTCTTCCTCAGTAAAGAGCACCTTCTGTGATTTCGGCCCTTTCCTCCTGACTTCCGGCCTGATTCTCCCGCAGTGGAGAGCACCCTCTGTGTGATTTCAGCCCTTTCCTCCTGACTTCCGGCCTGATTCTCCCGCAGTAGACGGCACCCTCTGTGCGATTTTGGCCGTTTCCTTCTGACTTCGGCCTGATTCTCCTGCAGTAGACGGCACCCTCTGTGCGATTTTGGCCGTTTCCTCCTGACTTCCGGCCTGATTCTCCTGCAGTAGACGGCACCCTCTGTGTGATTTTGGCCGTTTCCTCCTGACTTCGGCCTGATTCTCCTGCAGTAGACGGCACCCTCTGTGTGATTTCGGCCCTTTCCTCCTGACTTCCGGCTTGATTCTCCCGCAGTAGACGGCACCCTCTATGATTTCAGTCATCTGAAATTCTTCGAGCAGTGCTTCCTGGCCCTGTTGAAGGGCAGTTTTGTAGAAGTGCCTGTGTGTCGGGCACATGAATGCCTTCCTGCAGGAAGCGGGCACAGCGCCACGCATCCCTCGTCCTCCCCGCTGGCTTTGGTCCTCCTCGTCTGTCACTGAGCCGCAGTTCTGAAACGCCGCTTGGTGGGGTTCTCTCTTCGTTGACCTGATGAGCCTTTGGTTTGGGACGCATACCTGTTCTCTTGGTCTGTTTTTCCTGGTATAACGTGTTTAGTAAGAAATGTGCAGACCTTCAGCCACCTGACAAATCTATGGGAGTCAGGCCTGCGGCAGCTCAGAAACTACCTGCTGCCCACTGCCTTGGCTTGGTTTTCTGCTTCGCACAGTGGGAATCACACAGAAATGAATTTTTTAAAAAAAGATGTATTTTTTTGGGAGGCCGAGGCGGGTGGATCACGAGTTCAAGAGATGGAGACCATCCTGGTCAACATGGTGAAAACCCGTCTCTACTAAAAAAAAATACAAAAAATTAGCTGGGCATTGTGGCGCGTGCCTGTAATCCCAGCTGCTCAGGAGGCTGAGGCAGGAGAATTGCCTGAACCCAGGAGGCAGAGGTTGCGGTGAGCCAAGATCACGCCATTGCACTCCAGCCTGGGTAACGAGCGAAACTCAATCTCAAAAAAAAAAAAAAGATGTATTTTTAGAGCACTTTCGGGTCACAGTGAAATCGATTTTTCCGATTTTAGTCTTTCTGGTAGGTTTGTAGCACTCTCACCGTGGCTTTAATTCGCTTTCCCTGGTGAGTTGTGACCACGACCTTTGCTCATGCTTCTCGGTCATGTGGACACCTTTCTGTGTCAGGTGCCTATTGGTGTCTTTTGTGCATGTTTGGTTTTTAAAAATTGAGTTGTCTTTTTCTTACAGATTTGTAGAAGTTCTTTATGTGTTACGGATTTGAATGCTTTGTTGGATACATGTGTTTACATGTTGTGGATTTGAGTCCTTTGTTGGATAGACATGTTTCGAAACTGCCTCCCATGTCTACAGCTTGTTTTTTCACTCTCGTCATGTTGTCTTTTGATGAACAGAATTTTTATTTAACGACTGGGTTTCTTTTTTTTTTTTTTTTTTTTTTTTTTTGAGACGGAGTTTCGCTCTTGATACCCAGGCTGGAGCGCAATGGCGCGATCTCGGCTCACCGCAATCTCCGCCTCCTGGGTTCAGGCAATTCTCTTGCCTCAGCCTCCTGAGTAGCTGGGATTACAGGCACGCGCCACCGTGCCCAGCTAATTTTTTTGTATTAGTAGAGACGGGGTTTCACCATGTTGACCAGGATGGTCTCGATCTCTTGACCTCGTGATCCACCCGCCTCGGCCTCCCAAAGTGCTGGGATTACAGGCTTGAGTTTTTTTTTTTTTTTTTTTTTAATTTCTTTTTGTTTTGTTTTCTTTGTTCTTTTTCTAATTTTTTTTTATTTTTTGTTTGTTGTTTTTTTATGTTAACGACTGGGTTTCACTCAGTCGCCCGGGCTGGAGTGTAGTGATGCAGTCACGGCTCACTGCAGCCTCAGCCTCCCAGACTGAAGCCATCCTTCCACCTCAGCCTCCTGAGTAGCTGGGATCGCATGTACATGCCACCACATCCACTAATATTTAATTTTTTTTAAAAAATAGAGATGGGGGTCTTACCATGTTGGCCAGGTTGGTCTTCAGCTCCTGAGCTCCAGCAATCCTCCCACCTCGGCCTCCCAGAGTGCTGGGATGACAGATGTGAGCCACTGCACCTGGCTAGAAATTTCTTAATTTTAATGAAGTCCTAGTATATCAGATTTTATGGTTAGGGCTGTTTGTGACTAGTTTAAGCAATCCTTGTCTCCTCCAAGGTCTGAGGATACTCTCGTGTTTTCCTCTGCAAGCTTTGTTGCTTTATAGTTTACATTTAGGTGCTGATATGCCTCAGACTTTTTCCTTTTTTGTTTATTTGAAGACAGGGTCTCGCTCAGTTGCTGCCCAGGCTGGACTGCAATGCAAAATTATGGCTCCCTACAGCCTCAAACTTCCAGGCTGTAGCGGTCCTCCTACCTTGGCTGGGACTACAGGCTTGCACTACCACACCCAGCAGATTATTTTTTTATCTATGTATTTCTTTATGTTAGCAATTGGGTCTTACTATGTTGCCTAGGCTGGTCTTGAACTTCTGGGCTTAAGTGATCCACCTTCTCCGGCATCCCGAAGTGCTGGGGTTACCACAGGCATGAGCCACGCTGTCTGGTCTGAGTTTATTTTTAGAATTCATTTGTTGGAAATCTAAGGAGAGTCACAGGCTATGGCTAGCTAATTAGGAGTTGGTTTTTATGTTATTTGTGTTTATTAATAACATCTTTATGCATTTGCAAACTGCACATGTGCCTTATGTCGTTATTTATTCAGTTTGCTAATGATGCTTGCCCAGCTCATGAGTTAAAAACTTACTGGGGTTGCGGGGGGAGAAAGTGTGATGGGATGGAGTTTCTTTTTGGCTGATGGGAAATGTGCACGGTTGTGGCGATCGCCACACGGCTCTGTGACTGTGCTAGCACCATGGGGTTGCGCGCTTTCAGAGGGTCACTTTTACCGTATGTGCTTTGTATTGAAAGAAGATGGTAATAGCTTACTGCAGTCATCGTAAGCCCCCAGCTCCTTTTGGGCTGCTGTAGCAGGACACCACAGACCAGCAGACGAAACAGCAGGAACAGCAGGAATGTGTTTCTCACGCTCTGGAGCCGGAAGTCCACAATGGCAATGGAGATGGAGGAGACAGCTGCCTCCTCCCCATCTCTCTAGTGAGCGCTGCCTCCCAGCTCACAGCCCTTCTCACTGTTCTCTGGGGTTCCGTTTTTAAAGGCACTGAGCTCATCATTAGAGCTCTGCCTCCTGACCTAATCACCCCTAAAGGCCCTGCCTCTTAATACCATCCCCATAGGGGTTAGGATTTCAACATAGGAATTTTAGGAGGAGTCAGACATTCAGATCATAGCACCCTTGCATGGGAACATGAGCTGCTGCCTGTGGGGTTGGGGCTTGGGGCTTGGGATCCAATCCAGTACCAGCCTCAAGTGTGTGGCCTCTAGAGAGGACCTCTCTCTCACCTTTCGTTATGGAATTTTCCAAACATACCCCAGAGAGCTGGTAGGTAAGGAGCCGTAGCTTCAGCGGGTCACCCATCAGCTGACTCTGTTTCCCTCTGGGCCTTGCAGGGCCCTGGGGATTGTCTGTGCTGGTCTGGCTGGCCTTTTTGTCCTTTCTGTCGGGGTCCTGGCTCTGCCCAGGCCTCAGCTCTGGAGACGGTGACCACCTTCCATGTCAGTTTAACTGGGCTGCAGGCCTCAGAGCTCCATGAACTCCAGCCAGGCGGCCGTGGGTGCTCAAAGTGGCAGGGCCACAGCAGGGCTGGGCTCCGTGTGGTGCTGCTGACTGCCAGGGGCCTGGCAGAGTGTGAGGCTTGACCCAGACCCACCAGACTGTGTACCCTGGCCACCAGCTTCCTTGGGGTGCAGGCTCAGCAGCTGCCCACCTCTGGCTGCTTGTCATTGTCAGTGAAGTGTGGCGTGAGCACAGCATCAGCCTTCACCTCCTCCAGCCCATGAGCCCTTATTAAATAAATCTGGGGCGTCAGTTTTTGACTTCGTGTGCCTACTTTACTGATAAGAAAACTAAGTATCAGATACCTAAGATTATAAAATTTATAAGTGGCAAAAGTTGGATTTGGACTCCAAACTTGCAGGACTGTGGGTTTGGGTGCCGGAGGATGCGGTAGGAACTGGAATCTCCATGATGGCAGCTTTCCTCTGAATCGAGCCTTGACCCACCATACGTGTCCTCTGGGTACCCCACTGGGCTTCTTTCTGCCTGCCCATGGACTCTGCCTGCCCATGACACTGCAGACAGAGTGGAGCTGTGAGGTTGATCCAGGCGCTCCCCAGCAGCCTGTGCTCGGCGCCTGTGCTCTGCATTGATTTTGTTTCCCGAGGTTCCTCCCGCCTGCGGGGCACCTCCACCGCTCCCCTCCTGATGCCATCGTGTGTGGCCCACAGCTTTGGGAAGGTCTTGCTCCAAGGAGGTGTGTGCGCTCGGATGCTGCCGTCCCAGCTACCTCCAGCACCTCACAGCCCCTAGGAGGGTCCAGTGCCCTCTGGTCTGCTGGGCGTGCCTTTGCTACGGCCCTCCCTTTGGGCGGGTGCAGGGGATGGTGCTAGGCTGGCCGTTTCTCAGGCCAGGCCACTGGCTCTTAGAGGAGAGGCTGGCAGGGGCTGGGCTGAGCAGAGTGGGCCCTGCTGAAAAGGGAGGGGTGGGCTGACCCGGCCTCCCTGCAGCTGGGGAGGGAGAGGCGGCGCTGGGACGTGTGGCTGTAGGAAAAGGGGCATTCACTGCAGCCCAGGGCAGTCAGGGGCGTTGTACTGGCCAGCGAGCTCAGACTGAGCCCTTGGCAGACACGCTGCACCTCAGATCCCTAGAGAGAGGCACATTCAGCCACACTGCACACACCACCCAGAACCTAGGGAACAGCATCTCATAGTGCATGGAGGTCACGGGAAATTCACATTTTACTGTCCGTAAATAAAAAGTTGAACCCACACACAAAAAGTGAGCGCAAACACTTAGGAGGAAAAGTGCAAATCTGTATTCTTCAGTCGCAACTGCAGCCTTGTGGTCCGGGCCACGTTCCGCAGGAACCTTTACTAAGAGCTGTCTCGTGCTGTGCCCTAGGGCGGCGCCACATCCACCACCTGGGGAACCAGCTGCAGCTGAACCAGCACTGCCTCGACACCGCCTTCAACTTCTTCAAGATGGCCGTGAGCCGGCACCTGACCCGCGGCCGCAAGACGGCCCACGTGATCGCCGCCTGCCTCTACCTGGTCTGCCGCACGGAGGGCACACCGCGTATCCTTCGGTTTGGGAGCCTCTCAGAGGGCCCCGTCTCGGTGCTTAGTTGGCTCCCCTCAAATGTTGGGACTTGGTAGTTGCAGTAACTTGATGTTTGTCTTTAATTGAAAAACGCCTTATGGGAGAAACTGTCTCAGTTGATGCAGGGCTTTCTGAATTTGGGGTCTCCTTTTACTGGATTAAAGAATTGGGGAGCTGGGCACCTGCCTTCCTCACACAGCCCTTGGGTGTGCAGAGCCAGGGTTCTGTGGGTCCCTGGGAGTCATGCCCTGGACTCTTCCCACCCGTGGACCTGCTGTGCCTTGGGTGCTGTCTCCACGTCCCCAGTGGTTCGGGCCGCCCTCTGGTCTGAGCAGGTGGTGTCCTGCTGCTGAGTGGGCTGTAGCCAGGTGGGCGCTGAGTGCCTGTGGCTGTGGACTGTGGTGACTGAGTGCCTGTGGGCGGTGGGTGAGAACAAGATCTCATGGTGCTGGGCTGGCCCTTTCTGAGGCCAGGCCACTGGCTCTTAGAGGAGAGGCTAGCAGGGGCCGGGCTGAGCAGCGCTGTGCAGCCTGGCCTCGTGTGGAGGGTCCAGTGTCCAGTGTGTGCATGTGGCCCCGCGCCTGCTGCTGCCCTCTGCAGACACACACATGGGTCAGAAGCTGCCTTCAGCCTCTTGACAGGGGAGCCCAAAGCCTTCCAGCCTCCTCCGCTCTGTGCTGCCCACACCTGGACAGGGGAGCCCGGAGCCTTCCAGCCTCCTCCGCCCTGTGCTGCCCACACCTGCACCTTTGCCCTGCTCCCTGGGGGCTCCCTTCATCTCCACTGCATGGAACTCCGCTTCCTGGTCCACGCCCTCCTCATCTCGTGAGGTGCCTTCTGCAAAGGCTCCCGGGAGAGGGATGTGTTCCGAGCTGCAACCCTCCGAAGGCGGCCCCCTCTCTGTCCCCACCCTGTGTCTGGTGGGGCGGCGTGCCCGGCCACATGTCTGCCTCCCAGGTTTCGCCCCTGCTGTGTCGCCTTGCCTCCAGCATTCTCTCCGGGCAGTTCCGCGGTCCTCTGGCTCCCGGCCCCTGCTGTGCCCCTGCTGTGCCCCTGCTGTGCGGCTGCTGTGCTTCAGCGCCTTGTCTTTAACTCCACGTTCAGAATCTCATGGCAGTGTGAGCCCAGCAGGCCTGTGGCATCTGACCACCTCCCATCCTGAGCTTCTGTTGATTGGTTGTTAGCTTTCTCTCCCTTCTGGTTACTCCGCCTGCCGCACTGAACCCATGTGGTCATCTCTTCCTTCTTCTGCGTACGGTCATCTTTTTGCTTTGGGACAGTGCCTGAACTTGACCTTCCAGCAGAGCTGTTTCATTTCTCCTATTTTTAATTTCTAAGAGCTCTCTGTGTTTTCTGAATCTTTCTTGTAATCTCCCATCTTCCTGAGTGTAGCAATTTCTCATCTTGAACTCCTTTCTCTCCTGTCTGTGTTTTTACGGTTGGTCCCCCTTGAGAACTGTCCTGGGTGCCAGGTGACCCTGGTGGCTGGCTTCTCTTTTGAGTGGGGTATGGGGAGGGCTCCTAGAGACGGTGAGCTGGATAACCTGCTGGCTGTGCCTCTGGCTGGGCAACCCTCAGTATCAGGATGTTTCATTAAAATGTCCCCCTTTTTTTCAGACAGGGTCTCGCTCTGTCACCCAGGCTGGAATACAGTGGCAGAATCTCGGTTCCCTGCAACCGTTGCCTCCTGGGTTCAAGTGATTCTTATGCCTTAGCCTCTCGAGTAGCTGGGATCACAGGTGTGCGCCACCATGCCTAGCTAATTTTTTTGTATTTTGAGTAGAGATGGGTTTCACCATGTTAGCCAGGCTGGTCTCAAACTCCTGGCCTCAACTGATCCACCCGCCCTGCCCTCCCAAAGTGATGGGATTACAGGCGTGAGCCACTGCACTCAATCCTTAAAATGTCCTTTTAATATTTGGAATTTGTCATTTCTGCGTAAAAGTGTTCACAGCACACACGTGCCTTTAGGGGTGATGCACAGCGCCCGGGCAGCCCACTGCAGGCTGAGAAGCAGAGCCCGCTCCCACTCACCTTCTGGATGCCTCCCGGTTAGCCAGGGCACAACAGCACCCGCCACCCCACCCCAACTCTGCCATCAGCAGGACACAGAGGGTCCTGTGCCGTGAGCTCACGCTGTGGGGTGCGTGGCCCCCACCCCAGAAGAGGCACCCCCAGGATCCTCCTGTCACGTCATCCAGCCCATGGGTGGGACTAGTGCCCTGCGCCCAGGACTGGACACGGGAAGTCCTCGCTTGAAAGGAACAAGGGCTTGGTTTAAGAACATCCAAGCTCATTCCTCCTGCTCACCCTTCACTGTGGCCTGCTCCTCAGGTGTATCCACCATTCTCCGAAAGTGCCGGAGGCTGTGCACACACACTGCCCCTCCTGGCTCCGCACCTTGGCGGCCGTTGCAGCCAGTCCCAGATTCCTGGAGGAGGAGCAGACCGCTGAGTCCCACCGAGTCTGGCGAGGCCCAGCTGACCCCAGGCCCAAGTCTGCTCCTGGCTCCCAGCCCAGGGAGGCTGCCTGGGCAGCAGAGCTGAGACGCAGGACCTGGACGTGCCAGGCAGAGACTTGGGGCTGGAACGAGCACCCGTGCCGCTGCCGAGCAGGTGGTTTCTGGCCAGTGTGCTTTTCTGGCTGTGTCTATTTGTTATTGCAGCTTTTGCCCACAGCTGGTCTGTGAGTCTTTGACGTTTGTTCCTGTCCAGCCAGGCTGCCCTAGGCCTGCATGGGAGAGGACGTCTTGGGATGATGACAGGCCAGTGAGCCCTAGAGGGCGCCTGAGCCCTGGGGCCAGCATTGTGGATGGTGCCATCACCCGTTTCCATAGAGCAGGTCTGCAGAGAGCATGCCTGGCTCCCATGGCCCTCCAGCCTCGACCTCCATGCCACACCTGGCCACGCATGGGAGCAAGGCCTCTGCTGCCAGCCGTCACACTCCCCTCAGACCTGCTCCTCTCTCAGGCTGCAGAAACGTGCATCAGGTCAACAGGGGCCATGTGCATTCGGCTCATTCTGGGGTCTGGGATGGGCTTCCAGAGCCCGCACTTCTGACAAGCCAGGCTCCTTTCTCTGTCCCTCTGTTCTAGCAAGTGCCTCGTTCTGCCACAAACCCCTGTGTTCCTGCTCCTCCCCCTCTGCTGCCTCCTCAAGGACAGGGCCTTGGTAACAGTTGAAGTGGTCAGAAGAAGGCATCAGAAGCATGGCTGATGAGGGAATCAGAAGGCGCCCACATCATTAGGCACGAAGAAGTTGCAATTTCAGGACAGGCGCAATGGCTCACACCCGTAATCCTGTCACTTTAGGGGGCCTAGTCAGGAGGATCGCTTGAGTCCAGGAGTTTGAGACCAGCTTGAGCAACATGGTGAAACCCGGTCTCTACAAAAAAAAAAAAAAAAAAAGCATGGCTGGTGGTGTACACCTGTGGTGCCCCCTCCTGCGGAGGCTGAGGTGGGAGGATCGCTTAAGCCTAGGAGGTCGAGGCCGCAGTGAGCCGTGATCTCACCACTGCACCCCAGCCTGCACAACAGAGTGAGCCCCGTCTCAAAAAAGAAGTGGCCATTTCAAGCCTCCAAAAGGCTGACCTGGAAATGGGCACACCTAGCACGGACCCGTCGGGGCCCCCGTCAGTGGTGTCTTGCTGCTGGCATGGCAGAGGTGTAGCCGAGTTCCGTATGTTGCCATTATTACTATATTCATTCCTACTGAGTTCAGTTGTCAGTCTTACTGTTTGAGCTTTGGAGTCTGTCTTTTAACGTACGCGACTGTGGCTGCTGCTTCTAATGCCTGTTTTGGCTCTTCCTTTCTTTTCTTTTTTTCCGTGAGACAGGGTCTCATTTGATCGCCCAGGCTGGAGTGCAGTGCCCCAACCTTGGCTCACTGCAACTTCTGCCTCCCAGGCTCAAGCGATTTTCTTACCTCAGCCTCCCTTGTAGCTGGGACTACAGGCATGCACCACCACACTGGCTAATTTGTTTGTTTTTTGAGACTGAATTTTGCTTTTGTTGCCCAGGCTGGAGTGCAATGGCACAGTCTCGGCTCACCACAACCTCCGTCATCTGGGTTCAAGCGATTCTCCTGCCTCAGCCTCCTGCGTAGCTGGGATCACAGGCATGCACCACTACACCCGGTTAATTTTGTATTTTTAGTAGGGGTGGGGTTTCTCCATGTTGGTCAGGCTGGTCTCGAACTCCCGACTCAAGTGATCCTCCCGCCTCAGCCTCCCAAAGTGCTAGGATTACAGGCGTAAGCCAGTGCGCCCGGCCAATTTTTGTAATTTTTGTAGAACTGGGATTTCACTATATGTAATGTCCAAGCTGGTCTCAAACTCCTGAGCTGAAGTGATCTGCCCACTTCTGTCTCCCAAAGTGCTGGCATTCTAGGTGTGAGCCCCCCACCCAGCCTTGGTTCTTCCTTGTTAACCCACATACATCTCAATATCTGTCCTGCCTTTTGTATGCTGAGGACTCAGCGTGGCCCTGGGGAGGGGACGTGCCTGGCTCTCTCCTGTCCCGGGAGGGGTGTTTTCTGCTCTTCCCCATACGTGTCTGCGGTAGACTTTTGTGTACAGGGCTATTTATCAGCTTGAGGATGTTACCTGGTTTTCTAATTTTCCAAGAGGTTTTGTCATGAAAAGTACTGAATTTTATCAAATACATGCTTTTAATATATTATTGGTATGATTATATCATGTACATTTCCCCTTAATCTGTTACTTAATGTAAATAACACTGATTAAAGCAATTTTTTTTTTTTGAGACAGAGTCTTACTCTGTCAGGCTGGAGTGCAGTGGCCCGATCTTGGCTCACTGCAGCCTCCACCTCCCAGGTTCAAGCGATTCTCCTGCCTCAGACTCCTCTGAGTAGCTGGAATTACTGGTGTCGACACCACGCCTGGCTAATTTTTGTATTTTTAGTAGAGACGGGGTTTCATCACGTTGCAGGATAGTCTTGATCTCTTGACCTGATGATCCGCCCACCTCTGCCTCCTAAAGTGCTGAGGTTACAGGCATGAGCCATCGCGCCCGGCCTAATTAAGAACTGTTTTTAGAACAGGGTCTTGCTCTGTTCTCCCAGGCTGCATTGCCGTGGCACCACCGCAGCTCGTTGCAACCTCCAGCTCCTGGGCTCAGGCGATCCTCTGGCCTCAGCATCCCGAGTAGCCGGGACCATAGGCGCACTAGAGATGGGGTCTCACTATATTGCCCAGGCTAGTCTCAAACTTCTGGGTTCCAGTTACCCTTACCCAGGATTCCCAAAGTGTTGGGATTACAGGTGTCAGCTATTGTATCTGGCCTGTTCTTTCTAATATAAGCACTCAAGGCTATAAATTTCTCTGTATTGGTAGGCTTCCGGTCACCAGTAAGGGATTAGTAGTTAAATTTTGGTGGAGTTAAAAGTTCTATGCAGATTTCCAACTGGTGCTTCAAGCGTGTTGTTGTTCGAGGATCAGCTGTTGTTGTTTTTTTTTTTTTGGAGGAGTCTTGCTCTGTTGCCAGGCTGGAGTGCAGTGGCACAATCTCAGTTCACTGTAGCCTCTGCCTCCTAGGTTCAAATGATTCTCCCACGTCAGCCTCTTGAGTAGCTGGGACTACAGACACGTGCCACCATGCCTGGCTAATTTTTGTATTTTTAGTAGATACGGGGTTTCACCATATTGGCCAGGCTGGTCTCGAACTCTTGACCTTGTGATCTGCCCACCTTGGCCTCCCAAAGTGCTGGGATTACAGGCATGAAGCACCGCTCCTGGCCATATATATGTTTTTTTTAATGGAGACGAGGTCTCACTATGGTGTCTAGACTGGTCTTGAACTCCTGTCCTTAGGCATTCTGGCCTGGCACTCCCAGACTATAATGGCTCATTAGAATTGGTGAGAACTGGAAGGAGGCCTGGGCTGAGACACTGCATGTTACCCCCGTGACCCTCAGCTCCTCCTGGGGCCATCCGTGTGCCTGGTCGCATGCGTGTGCCCGAAAGCCCAGGGCTGGGAGGGTAAGGTGGCTGCCTGGACAGCAGCGGCATCATCGTTGGGACTGTCTGGGTGTGGGTGGGACAGAGCCAGACTCCCAGCTGTGTGGGAGGCTCAGTCTTCAGAGCAGGGAGCTTTGAGAAGGCACCTGGGTACTCTTGAACTTTACAGAGGCCATGCATGAACACAGCAGTGAGGTGTTAGATTATCTGAGATGTCCTGCACACAGGAGCCCACTGTGGGGGTGGTAGCCAGCAGTGGCTCAGGGATTTGGTCACTGTGCAGGGGGTGGGCGAGGCCCAGCAGTGACACACGTGCTCTTCCCTGGAGGCCAGAGGGGTCTGGAGAGGGGCCTCAGCCTCCTGAGTAGCTGGGACCACAGGTGCCCGCCACCGTGCCCAGCTAATTTTTGTGTTTTTAGTAGAGACAGGGTTTCACCATGTTGGCCAGGATGGTCTTGATCTCTTGAGCTGGTCCGCTTTAGCCTCCCAAAGTGCCGGGATTACAGGCATGAGCGAGTGCTTTATTATAGAATAAAGGCCAGCGGGCCTTCCTCCCCGAGTCAGTCACTCAGGGACTCCCAGGCGGAGGAGCAGGGTGGTCCCTGGGGAGTTTGGTGGGGGCAGGGCTGCTCATGGCCTGGGCCTGGGTCCTGATGGGGGCCTGCTCTTGGGGTGCTGAGGGCATCTGAGCTCTGGGGTGAGTGGCCCAACTCCAAGCCAGGGTCCCTCAGAGCCCGGTCCAGGCACGCCTGCCTGCCAGGCTCCCATGTGGGTGCTTGGTCGGGCACTGAGTGCTGAGTGCTGCCAGGACCTTGTCCTGGGCGGGGCGGGGCGGGGCGGGGCTGGGGCTGCTGCTCTCCATGGAGCTTTGGCTGGGCCGTGGGTTCCTACGTCCAGGGGTGTTGGCTGCTGGTGGGGAGCACTCAGAGCAGTGGGGGTCTGCAGAAGGCGGGTGGTGCTTGGATCGGGGCTGAGAGTCGCGAGCCAGTGCACGGCTGGACGTCTTCTCCAGAAGGTTCGGGTTTCGCTCCTTGTCCTAGCACTGTGGTCCACTCTCCAGTCCCATGGGGCCGGGAATGGTGATGTCCACTTGGCGGGCCCCTGCTGGCACCTCCACTGCTGACTTGTGGACACAGCCCTTTCTATGGGGCTTATAGACAAGGGCAGTTTCTCTGGCTTCTCTCTTTGGATATCTAGTAAAAACATTTCTACGTAAGACTGTTGAGAGAAATATCTTACTCTTTTACGTTTTAGTTCTGTCTTATTTAAATCTCTAAACTTTTCCACCTAAGGAAAATGTGTCTGAGTGAGGACCCGTCTGTGCTTCTTCCTCCCTGCAAGCATTGTGCAACCAGGCAGGTGGTGTGGGCGGCCTGTTTCCCTGTGCTCTTCACGGGGGCGTGGCCCCTCGCTGTGTCGGCCACAGCTGTAGTGGAGAGGCCTGGCTGGGTCCTGGGGCCGGGGCTGTGCAGTGGCCCCGCAGCGGGCTGCACGGCTGCACCGTTGCGACTGGACCGTTTCTGGGCAGTGTCGGCCGCTGACGGGAGCCTCGCGTGCCTGTGCCACGCTGGAGAACGTGCCCTTTGAAGGCGTGCATCCCCCGCCCTCCTTTGTGCTCACGCATCTCTCCCCCAGCTGGCACTCGGGTGCACTGACCAGAATGCCACCTGGCAGAGCGTGGCAGGGGCCAGGAGGGAGGCAAAAAGAGGCCCCAGCTGGCGGACTCGAGGCTCTCACACGCTGGGGGCCTCAGACAGGTCCTCTTCTGTAATTCCCAGACGGTCAGAAGCAGCTGCTCAGCAGAAGGGAGGGGCTGCTGGGAGGACACAGGAAGTGGCTGTGCTGGACCCAGGAGAGCCTCCAGAGCCCCTGGCACTCAGTAGCTGGGAGACCTCTGGGGCGGCCCAGAGGCATTAATGGGCCCTCTCAGGGTTGGCCGGAGGGAATGTGATATTCTCTGGAAACTCCTGAAAGCTCCCAACAGAGCCAGGTGAACGAGGATCAGTGCAGGGTGATTTTTGTTTCAAGGAGAGCAGTCATTTTAACTTGGTTAAATGTTTAATTCCAAGCTCCTTTTAAAAATGTACACACCTGCTCCCATTTGTTTTATTAAGAAAATGTTCTGCTGAGCTTGGAGGCTCACTTCTGTAATCCCAGCACTTTGGGAGGCTGAGGTGGGCAGATCACCTGAGGTAAGGAGTTTGAGACCAGCCTGGCCAACATGGTGAAACCCCATCTCTACTAAAAATACAAAAAAACTAACCAGGCCTGGTGGCGCACGCCTGCAGTCCCAGCTACTCGGGAGGCTGAGGCAGGAGAATTGCTTGAACCCAGTAGGTGGAGGTTGCGGTGATCCAAGATGGAGCCACTGCGCTCCAGCCTGGGCAAGAGGACAAGACTTTGTCTCAGAAAAAAAAAATTGTTAAACACCCGCAAAGTCGAAGTGAATCGTGGAGTCCCTCACTCACACTTGTGGCCCGCTGCCCTCACCATCCTGTTTTTCGGCACATTTCTTTTTTTTTTTTTTTCAAGATGGGGTTTCACCATGTTGGTCAGGCTGGTCTTGAACTCCTGACCTCAGGTGATTCGCCCACCTCGGCCTCCAAAGTGTTTGGTTTACAGGCGTGAGCCACCGCGCCCGGCCTTTTCGGCACATTTCAAGGCAAGTTGCAGATGTGCGTGTACTGCCCACAGCCCTTCCGCAGGCAGCCCTTCCGCTGAGTAGAGGGGAGGATCGTTCCCGGTTATTTTTCTCCCTTGAAGGTGAAGTTGGCTTAAAGTGAGATGCACGGGCCCTAACTGCTCCATCTGGAGAGTTCTGAGACTCGGCCACACCTCTGCACCCAGTCGTCTGTCAGGCCAGGGCAGGCTCTGTGGGTAGATGGGCTTCACGCCCCTTCCAGCAGTCCCAGCCCCGCGAGAGGTAGCTGCGCTTTCTGTTTTCTTCCGGTAAAGACCAGGTGTGCGTGTTCTGGAACGCTCTGTAAATGGAATCATACGGTCTGTGCCCCTTTCTGTCACTTGACATGCCGTGTGTGTGTGTGTGTGTGTGTGTGTGTGTGTGTGTGAGACAGAATCTTGCTCTGTTGCCCAGGTTGGAGTAGGGTGGTTCAATCTCAGCTTACTGCGACGTCTGTCTCCTGGGTTCAAGCGATTCTCATGCCTCAGCCTTCCAAGTAGCTGAGACTACAGGTGCATGCCACCACGTCCCGCTAATCTTTTGTATTTTTAGTAGAGACAGGGTTTTGCTATGTAGGCCAGGCTGGTCTCGAACTCCTGGCCACAAGCAACTGCCTGCCTCGGCCTCCCAAGGTGCTGAGATTGCAGGCGTGGACCCCTGTGTCCGGCAGACGTGATTTTCAGAGGCATCCGTGGTGTGTAGTTTGCTGAGTGCTGTTGCTGTGTGAGTATAAGCCAGAGTACTCTTGTATTAATGGATGCCTGGGTTGCTCCCTGTTTTTGGCTGTTCTGAATGAAGTTGCTATGAACGTTCTTCTACAAGTCTTTTTGTGGACATATTTCTTTTTTCTTTTTCTTTTTAGAGACAGTCTCGCTCTGGCCCAGGCTGAGTGCAGTGGCGCAGTCACAGCTCACTGCAACCTCAGCCTCCTGGCACAAGCAGTCCTCCTGCCTCAGCCTCTGAGTAGCTGGGACAATAAGTGTTTGTCACCATATCTGGCTAATTTTTGGATTTTTTGTAGAGACATGGTCACACTGTGTTGCCCAGGCCGGTCTTGAACTCCCAAGCTCAGGTGATCTGCTGGCCTCAGCCTCCTAAAGTGCTGGGATTATAGGTGTGAGCCACCGTACCTGGCTGACATCTGTTTTTATTTCTTTTGTTTTTGAGACAGTCTCTCGCTCTGTCGACCAGGCTGGAGTACAGTGGTGCAATCTCGGTTCACTGCAACCTCTGCCTCCCAGGTTCAAGCGATTCTCCTGCTTCAGCCTCCCGAGTAGCTGGGACTAAAGGTGCATGCCACCACACCTGGCTAATTTTTTTGTATTTTTAGTAGAGATGGGGTTTCACTGTATTAGCCAGGATGGTCTTGATATCCTGACCTTGTGATTCGCCAGCCTTGGCCTCCCAAAGTGCTGGGATTACAGGCATGAGCCACCATGTCCAGCCCCGTTTTTATTTCTCTTGTGTAAATACCTAAGAGTGGTATTTACACAAGAGAAATAGTGTAAATTTCTCTTGTGTAAATAGTGTAAATAGTGGTATTTACACAAGAGAAATAGTAGGTGGGTCAGAGGCGCGCGTTTAGTTTTATAAGAAACGCCCAGGCCTTTTCCCAAGGTGGTTGTACCGCTTCACGCCTCCGTCAGCAGCGTGGGTGAGCTGTGCTTGTTCCGCATCCTTCCCGGCGCTCAGTGACGTCACGCGCACGTGGCGGTGTCACATTTTTGTTTGCATTTCTGATGATGATTAATGCAGTTGAGTCCTTTTTCATGTGGTTCTTGGCCATTTTTTTGTCTTTATGAAGCTTCCGTTGAATTGTTTTCCCTTTTTTTTATTTAAATGGAATTCATTTCATTTTTTTTTTTTTCGAGACTGAGTCTCGCTCTGTTGCCCAGGCTGGAGTGCAGTGGTGCAATATTGGCTTATTGTAACCTCCGCCTTCTGGGTTCAAGCTGTTCTCCCACCTCAGCCTCCCAAGTAGCTGGGATCACAGGTGCCCGCCACCACGAGTTTGTGTATTTAGTTGGGATAGGGTTTCACCATGTTGGCCACGCTGGTCTCAAACTGCTGATCTCAAGTGATCCTCTTGCCTCAGCCTCCCAAAGTGTTGGGATTACAGGCGTGAGCCACCGCGCCCGGCCTCAGATAGAGTTCGTTTCTTAGAGCAGTCTTAGTGTACAGAAAAATTACATAGAAAGTACAGACCTCCATACTCCCCCTTCAATCCCCAATTCCCTACGTTGTTAACATCTTGCTGGTACATTTGCTGTGGTTGATGAGCCCGTCTTGCCAGGTTATTGGTAACGGAAGTCTGCAGTTCACGTTAACTGTCACTCTTGGTGCTGTGCCTAACTGGGTTTTACGCAAAACATGAATCCCCCAGTGTGGTATGGTGCAGAGCGGCTGCAGTGTCCTGGAACTCTCCACTCCGCCCACGCACCCTCCCTCCCCCCAGCCCTGGTGGCCACTGGCCTGATGTCTCCTCCATAGTTTTGCCTGTTCCAGAAGGTACAGGCTTGGAGCCACCCATAGGATGTAGCCTTTTGGCCTCCTTTTCCCGTCTGTGCACGTTGGCTGCCATGGGCATTTCCCCGAGTAGCCCTTACTGCCGTCCTTTGCTTTCCTTTGATGTCACTGGCCCCGCCCCCACCGCCAGTCTTCGCACAGTGCCTCTCATGAGTCTGTTGGCTGGCTGTTGGCTGTGCTGCGGTGCGTCCAGCCCATAGTCGCAGACTGCCTGCCTTTAGACGTGCCTTTGTTCACAGGCCTCGCAGCTCACGTCCCAGCTGCTCACGTCCCAGCCAACATCCTAGCCACCTGACTGCTTGTGAGGGCTCCGGATCCAGCTCCAGGAGGTGTCCAGAGTGACTTCTCGAAGCTACAGTGGGGCCGTGAATGATGTGCACCTTAGCTGTCTGGCAGGTTGTACTAAGCAGTGGCTGGTGTTTGATAATTTATGGATCCATCTGAGGTTTGAATCACTTAGGACACATTCTGGGTTCTGTTTGTTCATCTGAGCGAGGACAGATCCTGTGCGGGGTCCCTGCACACGTCTCTCAAGCACAGCCCCTGGTGTGGTCCCTGTAGACTCACTGCTCACCAAGGGGGCCCCAGGTGTATGTTTCTGTCTCCCAGGAGGACTGCCTGCCTGGTGCCTGGTAAGTGCTCAGGAAGTGCCCTTGCAGGGAGCATGGGTGTCCCTGTGTCTTCTGTGCTGTGTATGGGCGGCAGACCCACCATGCAGTGGACACCTGACTGGGCAGGTGGGCGTGTGGGGGTGCGCGCTCTCTCCAGGATCAGATTGAAGCCCCCACGTTTCTGGCTCCCCCAGTCTGGCTCCCCCAGTCTGGCCCCCTCCCAGTCTAGCCCCCCAGGTCTGGCTTCCCTGTCTGGCTTCCCCAGTCTGGCCCCCCCCGTCTGGCCCCCCCAGTCTGGCTCCCCCAAGTCTGGCCCCCCCGGTCTGGCTCCCCTGGTCTGGCCCCCCCGGTCTGGCTCCCCCGGTCTGGCTCCCCCGTCTGGCCTCCCCAGTCTGGCCCCCCCCGTCTGGCCCCCCCAGTCTGGCTCCCCTGGTCTGGCCCCCCCCGGTCTGGCTCCCTGTTTCTTGCAGTCCCTTGTCCTGGTATTGGGTTGACAGAAGTCTCCCTCGTGCCTGGTGCTGGGAGGTTCTGGTGAGGCCTGAGCGCGGTGCCTCGCCTCTACCCCACCTTTCCTTCCTGATCGGAGGCGGGGCTTACGTTTGGAGGGGCGACTCCAGCTCCCTGGGGTGCAGTCCTGCCGTCTTGCCCATTTGAAGGTGGGCTGGTAACCCAAGCTTGCCAGCCACACGACCGCATCCTTGACTCCTGCCGCAGACATGCTCCTGGACCTCAGCGACCTGCTCCAGGTAGACAACCTCCGTCCTGCGTCTCTCCCCATCTGGGGCTGTGACCGGGGCACGCTGGGTGCCCCCACACACCTCAGTGGCTGGTCTATGCTGCCTGCCCGGACGGGAAGTTTTGGTCTGTAGGATGAGGGGCCTTTATGACATGGGGGTCACAGTCCGAGACTCGTGGGAGTGTGGGTCTCCATGGCAGGAGGGCAGCTGCTTGTGGTGGGCACGGGTGGGTGTTAACTAGGCCTGGGTGAACAGTGCACTTCTGTCCTACACAAAGGAGATTATTTTATTTTTAATTAAAATTGTGAGTAACCTAGTTAGGTATAGGAGATTATTTCTTTTGGGCTTGCATGCATTTAAAAAAAAATTTTTTTTTTTTGGAGACAGAATCTTGCTCTGTCACCCAGGCTGGAGTGCAGTGGCGCTATCTCAGCTCACTGCAACCTCTGTCTCCCAGGCCCAAGCGATCCTCCCACCTCAGCCTCCCAAGTAGCTGGGACCACAGGCGCCCGCCACCGTGCCTGGCTATGTTGTATTTTCAGTAGAGATGGGGTCTTGCCATGTTGCCCAGGCTGGTCTTGAACTCCAGAGCTCAAGCAGTCCTCCCACCATGGCTCCTTAAGTGCTAAGATTACAGGCATGAACGCCCACACCTGGCCTCTTGCATGCATTTTAAATTGCAGAAAAGTCTTGTATTACAGACTCTTTGGAGACACTTCCTTTTTAGATACCACAGAAGGCATTTTAATCAGTTACAGCTCTCTTTCCACATGACTGAACAAAGTGACAGAGTGGAAAGACCAACCCCAAGAACCCCTGTGTAGATAAGACCCAGGGTGAGGACATTCAGGCTCTGCACTGTGCCTGCACCACAGGTCCTCAGTGACCATGCTGTTGACTCAAAAAGAGAAATGTCACTGAAAACAGTTGTGACCACAGTGCAGAACGCATGTAGATTTCACTCCTTGAAGGGAGCTGTGTCCAGACCCAGGTACCCACAGGGGTTCTGGGCACCCATTGGCTGTGCTGCCACCTCAGGTCCTCGGGGGCCTGGCGCCCTTGGCTGCAGCCCACAGTTAGGCTTCTGCCAATGTCAGGTGGCACCTGGGGTCCTTGTCCTCCCAGCTGTCTTTATAAATGGCACCGCAGAAGCTATTGCTGAAGTATTTTGTGGTCAAGCTAAAAATACTCTGCTGGAATTGTGATAATCCAGCAAGTCCACGTTTCAGGTGCTCTGTGCTTGGTTCAGGGCAAACCACGTAACCCTGTTTCCAGCCCCGTGACTCCCAGGGAGGATGAGCATGAGGCCAGGGCCAGGGCAGCTGCTCTGGAGGTGGTCAGGCTCCTGGGGACTCAGATAGTCCCATGGAGAGCTCACGGGGTCACTGTCTTGATCCTTGCCTTAGGGCACACCCAGGTTGCTCGCTGGCCTGGGCACACATCTCCTTAGACACCCACCCACGAGGGAAGTCTGTAGGCAGAATCCACCTGCTGCCCTGGGAGAGAGATGGTGGGCAGCTGGCCATGCTCTACCCTGACCCCTGCCCTCAGGAAGCAGCCAGTTAGACTGTTAGTGGGAAGATTTCTGATAAATGGTCCTCATACGTGTTAGCAGCTCTGGAACGAACTGCATGTGTTTAGGCCGGGCACAGTGGCTCACAGCAGCACTTTGGGAGGCCGAGGCTGGTGGATCACCTGAGGTCCGAAGTTTAAGACCAGTGTGGTCAACATGGTGAAACCCTGTCTCTACTAAAAATACAAAAATTAGCCGGGTGTAGTGGTGGACGCCTATAATCCCAGCGGGTCAGGAGGCTGAGACAGGAGAATCGCTTGAAACTGGGAGGCGGAGGTTGCAGTGAGCTGAGATCCACCATTGCACTCCAGCCTGGGCAACAAGAGTGAAACTGTCTCAAAAAAAAAAAAAAAAACCTACATGTGTTCTACGTGCATGGCTTTTTAAGTGTGAGTTTCCATGTAAAAGCCCTTTGGAGATTCCTCACTCTCAGCGTTCAGGTCTCATCGACCCCTGTGTCTCTGGGACACAAGTTTGGGGGTGCGGAGTTTGAGATGGGCTGGCAGAGGCCAGCAGCGGGTCATGGTGTTGCTGTGGCAGGGCTGTGCACGGGGTCTGCACGCAGGGTGGAGTCCTCGTTTTGCTGAGGACAAGCAATGGTACTTCCATCGCTGCCAGCCCTCTGGGTTGCCCCTCTTGGTCTGGGCCTCACCTCTGCTGCCCTGACAGGGAAAAGAGCAATGGCAGGTGGATTTAGACCTGAGGTGGGAACAGTGCAGGGGGCGGGGGAAGTCACTGAGGAACACAGATCTCAATCCCAGCAAGAGGGCTGAGGCCAGGCCCCCTGGGCCCATTGGAGCCCAGGCTGGAGTTGTGGCTGGCAGGAGCACGTGTGAGCAGGACAGTTGTGCTGTGGGTACACGATTCTGAATGAAATGCAGGTGCACAGTGTGATTACGCCCTGGGAGGGACCCTGCAGCCAGGTTTTCTTCTAAACAGATGTCATCATTGGCGAGACGGCAGCGGGCTCTAAAGCAGCGGCCTAGAGGAAGAAGGCAGGGCCCTGGGAGCCCCAGCAGCCGAGGGAGGACGGCCAGGTTTGCGGGTGTGGGGTGGCTGCTCCACAGGCCATCGGAGTCTTTCAAGACTGAACAAGAATGCATTTTAAGAGAAAAAAAGTGAACATCTCCTTAAATACCAATGCTGTTTCTGGTTGTGATCTCTCTCTCTCAGGTGAATGTGTATGTGCTGGGAAAGACGTTTCTTCTCTTGGCAAGAGAACTCTGCATCAATGCGCCGGCCATAGGTAGGCATCTGGGTAAGACTGCTGTGGGGACCAGCGTGACAAATATCTTTTGAGCAGTAGAGGGAAATCCTGTCTAAGCATAGGACCACTCAAGGTAAGAAATGTCTCCTAAAGCTGCTAGGAGCTCAGAGGCTCGCTCTGTCGTCCAGGCTGGAGTGCAGTGGCACAATCATAGCTCACTGTAGCCTCAAACTCCTGGCCTGAAGCGATCCTCCTGTCTTGGCCTCCCAAAGCACTGGGATTACAGGCACGAGCTACTACACCTGGCCTGGGGCTTTCTGCTGCAAAACCAGAAGGCCCATTGTCAGTCCCGTCACGTGCGCAGGAGGGTGTAGACAGATGGCGAAACAAGTGCCGTGTGCTGGGAGCATCTTGCGTGGACAGGGTTTAAGGAACACACCTGGCACCAGGTGCCTCTGGACAGATGGGGACAGTGGGGCAGCTCCTAGATGTGCTTTCCAGCCACAGCTCTCTTTTGTGGTCTTCCTGCCGCTTTTGTCTGTGTTGAGTGCCCAGTGTGTGTGAGCTTATGGAGCTCCTGTACGCCCTTCTCGACATGTGTTACATGTAAGTCCTGTCTCCCCCTCGAGGCAGCAGCAGTGTTCATGTGTGCAGAATTCGACCAAGGGGAAAAGTCTAGAAGGAAAGGATCAGAACAGCACTCACCACCTGATGGTTCCAACTGACCTTTTCTTTCTTTACCAAGTGGATGACTGGTTTCCACAGCCTGCTTAGAGCCCTTTGTTACTGTACCTGTCTGCATCTAGGAGTATATGTCCTTGTGGAAAAGAAGCAAGTGGGGCTCGGTCACCAACGGGACTGAGCAGCGTGAGCTGCAGCAGCAGAGAGGCACTCGGCCCGGGCTGTCTCCCAGGTGCTAAGGGGGGGTCGTCCCTCCTTTCAGGGGCCAAACAGGTTTTCCAGAAAGCAACTGCCTACCGGGGCGTGCAGAGTGGGAGGACAGAGGCAAGGGGTGGGAGAGCCTCCTCCACCCCAGTCCACACCTGCAACAAGCTGCCCCACAGTAGTGTCCCCGCCAGTGACACTGTGTCCCCAGGGGTCCGAACGCTGGGCCCACAGCAGAATGCTCCCCCCGACAGCCTATTCCCAGGGTGGGACTCTGAGGTGCTAGTGATGCATTAGGACATACAGCCAGGCACCTTTTGTTTCCCACGGTGGCCCACAGCACCAGCAACCCAGCGGGACGGACGGGCTTCACAGGGGCACACTTTGCTTCTAACCATATAGCATGTTCAGCATGAAAGGTTTTCTCCTAGGGATGGGCAGGAGCTGTTCTCTGCGTGAGAAGGAGAACACCCCACTGTACAGCTCCCGTAGTCATTACTGACACATGGTTGTTATTCTACACGACCTTTATTACACAGGGCCACTATTTTAAGTGACTTTGCCAATTTTAGATTTAAAGGGAAGGTCTCAAGTTAAGCTTGGAACCACTTAAAATCCAAGAGGGTGGCAGGAACATCCAGCCCCTCAAAGCAGGTGGCATGGGATCTCGGGGCCTGTCTTGTGCCCTAAATCTTCCTCTACCTGAGCCATGCACTCCAGCACACCAGAGATGCCTGAGACCCCAATTCCCCCAGCTCTGGCTGTGTGGAAAAGGCATCTACTTCCCAGAATCAAGGTTCAGCTGGCTGCATGCCAAAGACAAGGACTCCCCGGGCTCTGGCTGTGTGGAAAGGCGTTTACTTCCCAGAATCAAGCTTCAGCTGACTACGTGCCAACGAGACACAAGGTGAAGTGCGGCTCGCATGGCGTCAAGCAGCAGTTAGCATCTGACGTTCCCGCTACTCTCTCTCCGACCTGCTGCAGCCTCCCTGGGCTCCTCAGGCGTAGAAGATGAGCTCAGGGATCTGCCCACCCTGGACCCCCGTCCCGTTGGTGCTGTCCGAGGAGCACTGGAACTGGAAGGCCACCTTTCCACACTGCACTTCCGTCATCCCCTCCTGCCCAAAGTAGCTGAGCTCGCTGCCGTCCAGGACGGCACTGGCCGTGTAGAAGGTGTCTTGTTCAACCTGGACTGGGTGTTCAAACCAGACTGGGAAAGTGTTACTGGATCCGTCCGACATGAACTTGGTCAGGTTCTGAGCCAGCACCACCCCAAGCCGCTTGAGCTCAATCTTCACACTGTACTCAGCCTTCCCAGAGCTGGACCCATACAGGCCCAGCCCCGCAATAAATACCCTTCTGTCCACTGCGAACTGGATGCTGTCACAGCGCCCGCGGTACCGCCACTGGTTGCTGCGGTAGGCAGAAGACTGGAATCGGTGGCACCTCTGCGGGGCCAGGCCCTTCCTCTTGGTCAGGGGGAAGTCCAGGCGGGGCTTGTTGGTGGCGGTGTACCACAGGAAGATGCTGTGGGTCTCCTCCAGAGTCAGGATGTCTGACTGGGCAGCGCCGTTGGCAAACTCCTCCAGGGTCATCGTTGGAATTCGTACCAGATAGAGGGCTCGCCCCAAAACATGCCTCTTGTTTCGTGGGGTGACTGTCAGCCCCTGCCTCTTGCACTCTGCCTCGGCCCAGTTCAGGACGGCCTCGAAGACCACTGCCTCCTTGGTGTTGAGGGCCTCCCGAGTGATGATGATCTCCAGAGTCTGCCGGTCTATCTCGCAGAAGCCTTCGGACCGCAGGGCCATCTCGGCCTGTGCGTCAATGACCTCCCAGCAGCGCTGCGTCAGCTCAGGCTCCTCAAACAGCCGGCTCTGGGACAGCAGGACGCAGGCGTTCTTGGCTTCCAGACTCGTCTCCAGAAAGTTGACGCAGGCTTTTGCCAACGCTGGGACAATGTACTTCTTAGCAGCGTACAGCGTGGCCAGCACTGTGTCGGCTTCCAGATCGATCTCATCACTGTACATGTACCTAGGTGAGACGGCCTGGGTCAGGGGCTGGCTCCTGAGCATCCATTGCGGGTCTGGGCGTGGGTGAGGAGCCCATCAGCTCCTGCAGGGTCCCCCCAGAAGCCACAGGAGGCTGCCTAGAACGGACCCACCCGTCGTTCCCCAGCACAGAGTGGACTTACTTTAACAGGATCAGAAAAGCTGCAGGCTCCACGTCTGGAATGTGAATTTCAGATTTGACTTCCGCCAGGTCCCCGTAGAACATGGCATAGAAGACTGAGCTGCCAACAGCCAGGACGTACTGGGAGGAGAAAGCGCCGCCGTGAGCCTGGCTGTCCCGCAGGCTGCAAGGCAGCCACACGGCGGGCGGGGCACGCGTTCCGAGAGGGGCCGCCGCTACCCACCTTGTGGGCGGGCACCGTTCTGGTCGCCCCTGGGGGCCCCACGACGAAGTGCACGTCGGCCATGAGCTCGTTGTTGAACATGAGCGCGTTCCTGCAAAGGCAGAGGCATGGGCTGGGGGCGCGCGCGCCGGAGCGCGCGGGGACCGCGGGGGGCGGGCTCACCTCTCGCGCAGCGTGGGGCGGCAGCACCGCCAGCCGGGGCTCTCCGGGTGGTGGTTGCCGAGTGTAGGGGGCGCGGGCGCGGGCGGCGGCGGGGCGGGCGCGGGGGCGCTGGGCGGGCTGCGCGGCCCGACCTTCCTGCCCGTGGTGGCGCCCGCGTTGCTGTTGGCGAGGTCTGCGGCCGTCGTGCTGGCGGGGGTGTAGAGCTCCGCCGCCATCTTCGCGGGCGGGGCGGCGGGGGCGGCCTCGGCGCCTGTGGACGCCGCGCCCCGCGCCCTCGCGCCGCGCCGGGGCCTCGGGAGCGGCTCTGCAAGCAAAAGCAGGGAGGTCAGGCACTGAGCGACGCGGCCGTGCAGGCAGGCCAGGGGCAGCAGCATGGGCGGCGGCGGCGCTGCGACCTGCAGGACTGCCACCCGCGCCCCTGCCACACCCCCGCCCCTGCGACCCTGCCCGAGCCCAGCCCAGCGCAGCCCGGCCAGGCCCGGCCGCAGGGGGCGCCGTCCCGCCCGCCCGAGCTCGTACCCGCCGCGGCGCCCGCGCGTCAGGCTGCGTCACGACGCGTCACGCTGCGTCGGGACCGTGCGTCGCGCGACGACGCTGCCGCGCGGTCCCGCCCCCAAGCCCCACCGCCGCGAATCCGCTAACGCTTCTGCCCCGCAAACGGCGCGAGCCGCGCGCTGTGTAGAGGCCGCCGCGGAAGGCGGCTCCCGGCGCTGGCAGGCTGCTGGCGCGCTGGGGCCCTGGCTGCCCGACGCCCCCAGCCCCGCGCTGCCGTGCGCCGGAGCTTGCGCCCGCCGGTTCTTCAGCTCGTGACGCTTTAGGGACGCGGGTGGCCCTACTCGTCTGTGGCTTTGGCCATTTGCCTTCCGGAGTCTGTGCCTCTGGCCGCGGCCTGTCGTATGGTCGGTGGGCTTCCTAGTTCGTGCAGACGCCTCGCGATTTTGCTTATTGCGGACGCCAGCAGCAAACGCTCGCAGAGAGCGCGGTCCATCCTGGTCTCAGCGCTTCACAGGGGCAGGCGCTGCTGTTTTCCTCAAAACGGGCACAGAGAGGTTAGTCGCGTGCTGAAGGTCACACAGCGTGCAGGTGGGCAAGTCAGAATCTGGCCCCGGGGCGCGCCCCGCCTCCGTGGTTCTGCCTGTGGATCACAGTCACAGCTCGCTCCCTGCGGGGCCTCTAGCCTCGAAGCCTGGGGCTAAACCTGGGAGGTGCGTGGCACTGGCTTTGCCGATGAGACCAAACTTCAGAGGCGGTGTCGTCTGGCCTGGCCGCGCAGCTGGTGCACGCCAAGCTCACGTGCAGACGAAGCTCTGGAGGCCTGGCTGTCAGGAGAGTTCCTTCCCGGAACCTCCTGGACCCCAGGCTTCAGACTCCGAAAACTTCCATATACAGGAAACCCCACAGGGCGCACCCATCGCCCCTGTCCTGGGCTAAACTGTGAACAGGAGCTCTGTGGCTCCGCGGTGGTTACAGTTGGAGGAAGTGTTTCCTGGGAGAATCCCCGTCAGAAGCTATTCAGAAGGATGGATGAGCGACTACAGGTCAGGAAGGAAAAAGGCTGACAACCCAGTTTAAAAAAGAAAAACCGGCAAAGGACATGCACAGACACTGTGCAGTGGCCCAAAGTGCACACGGCATCAGTTCTCCGGGGAATGGGCACCCGGCCCCTAGGCTGCTGAACTTGAGACTTGTAATGCCAGTGTTGGTGGAACGAGGAGCCGCTGGAGATCACCTGCTGCAGGTGGGCGCGTAACTCCGCACAGCTAAGCCCTTTGGAAAGCTGCAGCGTGCACGAGGGCCCAGAAGGTCCCAAGAGAAACTGTGTAGGTGCGCCTGCCGAGGACACACCCACAGAGGCCACAGCTGCGATCTCATAGTGTGGGGCCTCACTGGCAAAGACGGGTTGGCTGCTGTGGTTTCCATCCCAGCCGTCTGTCTCCGTAGAAAAAGGTAACGGCATAAGCAGTTTCCAGGAGAAATACAAATGGCCGGAGTGGAGGCGGTCCACATGTCCGTCAGCAACAGAAAGGGTCAGCAGGTTGTGGTGGATCCATAACGCAGTGAGGAGGAATAACTTACAGCTACGTGCAAGACCTGGGTGACGGCTGTCTCAGAGGGGGTGCCGGGATGGAACTGCTGAGCAGAGGTAGTCGGCGTCTCGATCTGCGTAGTGCTGTGGGGTGTGTGAATAACAATTCTCATCCTTAGAAAAAAGCCATCCTTTGCGCTTTGATTTTTAAATACATTTCAGTGTTGGCTGGGTGTGGTGGCTCACGCCTGTAATTCCATCCCATGGTGCTAGGATTACAGGTGTGAGCCACCGCGCCCAGCCTGTCGTTTTCTTCTTTGTTTTTGATAATGGTCATCCCAACAGGTATGAGGTAGTGTCATGTGGCTTTGATTTGCACATTCCTGATAAATACTGACGATGAGCATTTTCTCATGTGCTTGTTGGCCATTTGCGTGTCATGTTTGGAGAAACATCTGTTCAAGTGCTTTTTTTTTTTTTTGAGACACAGTCTCGCTCTGTTGCCCAGGCTGGAGTGCAGTGGGAAGGGGTCACTGCAGCCTCCGCCGTCCAGGTTCAAGTGGTTCTCGTGCCTGAGCCTCTCTAAGAGCTGGGACTACAAAAGCGTGATTTGCCCGTTTTCTAATCGGTTTTGTTCCTGAGTTGTAGGAGTTTTTTTTTTTTTTTTCCTTTTTAATAAGATGGGGTTTCACCATGATGACCAGGCTGGTCTTGACTCCTGACCTCAGGTGAGCCACCCATCTCGGCCTCCCAAAGTGCTAGGATTACAGGCGTGAGCCACCGCGCCCGGCCCTTTTTTTTGTATTTTCAGGATAACCCCCATGAGGTAGATGGCTTGCACATGTTCGCTCCCATTCTGTAGGAGATCTTTTCTGTTAAGGGTTCCTTTGTTGTGCAGAAACGTTTTAGTTTGGGGTCATCCATTTGTCTCTTTTTACTTTGGTTGCCCTGGCTCTTAGTGTCACGTTTGAGAAATAATTGCCAAGACCAGCGTCACAGAGTTTTTTCCTATGTTTTCTTCTAAGGGTTTTATAGTTTGGAGTCTGCGTTCGGGTCTTTGATGGGTTTTGAGTTAGTTTTTGTGTGTGACGTGAGGGTGTCTTTATTCCTTTGCGTGTGGATACCCAGCTTGCCCAGTGCTGCTTACTGAAGCCGGCCTTTCCCCCTCGTGCGTTCTCGTCACTCTCTTTGAAGGTCCCCTGCCCGCCCATGTCATTTCTGGTCCTGTTCCGCTGGTCTGTAGCTCTGTCTTTATGTCCGCACCATACTGGCTGTTAGGCTTTTTAGTTCTTTTTTTGATAGTGCTGATTTATTTGCTTCTTTTTTTTATTAGTCTCTTTGCCTACTTTAAATAATTTCATTCATTTTTAGTTTTCTGTTATTTGACTTAGTTCATTATTTTCATTGCTTCCTTAATTTTTTTTTTCAGATGGAGTCTCGCTCTGTCGCCCAGGCTGGAGTGCAGCGGTGCGGGAACCTCTGCCCCCCGGGTTCAAGCGAGTCTCCTGTCTCAGCCTCCCAAGTAGTTGGAATGACAGGCTCATGCCGCCATGCCCGGGTGAATTTTTGCATTTTTTGGTGAGATGGGGTTTCACCGTGTTGCCCAGGCAGGTCTCTAACTCCTGAGTTCAGGCGGTCCACCCGCCTCGGCCTCCCAAAGTGCTGGGACTACAGGCGTGGGCCTCCATGCCCGGCCCATTCATTGCTTCCTTAATTGTACGAAGCACTTAAGTTAATAAAGTTACCTGAAGCATTGTACTTTAATTTCCAATACTGTTTGGAGGTGAGGGGACTGTTTGTTTTTGCTCATTTTTAGTTTTTTGCACGTAGGGTCAAAGGGCACGTCCTGTGTGCTGTTACCTGGAGTATATTGAAGGTTTCTCGGTTCTGGTCATTTTCCTAACTGTCCCACAGACACTGGGAAAGCATGATGACTCCATGGGGTACGGGCTTCGGAAGATCCTTGTCAGATTGAGCCTGTGGTGATGTGTCTGAGTCTTCCCTTAGGCTTCGTTTGCTAATCCGTCTGTCACATTTGAGAGAACCACGTTGAAGTCTCCCATTACTGTGATTTTGAAGCCTGTTTCCGGTGCTCTTCCTTCGTTTGATTCTCTCTGTGTCACTGTGCGCCTGCAGAGTCAAGGCTGCTTACAGTTGTGTCCTTCCCGTCATGAAACGCTCGTGCCTGTCTGTGCTGTTCTGCCGCTCCACGTTGCCCACAGCTGCCCGGTGCTGCCCACACCACCCTGGTCACTGACATATTTATCTTGAAGAGACACTTTTTGTCTTATTTGTTTTTTGTTTGGAGACAGGGTCTCAGTCACCCAGGCTAGAGTGCAGTGGCACAGTCATGGCTCACTGCAGCCTCGACCTCCTCAGCCTGCCAGGTAGCTGAGACGACAGATGTACATCACTACACTAGGCTAAATGTTTCATTTTTTGTAAGCATGGGGATCTCACTGTATTGCTTAGGCTGGTCTCAAACTCCTGGGCTCACGTGACCCTCCTGCTTTGGCTTCTCAAAGTTCTGGGACTCACCAGTGTGAGCCATTGCATCCGGCCCCAGATTTATTTTTAAGAGATGGGTCTTGCTGTGTTTCCCGGGGTGGCCTCAAACTCCTGGGCTCAAGCAGTCCTCCTGCCTCAGCCTTCCAGGTAGCTGAGAATGTAGGTATGAGCCACTCTGCCTGGCTTGTCTTGAATTTTTTTATTTTTAATAGGTGCCCGCCACCACACCTGGCTTTTTTTTTTAGTAGAGACAGTGTTTCACCATGTTGCCCAGGATAGTCTCAAACTCCTAAGCTAAGGTGATCCACCCGCCTTGGCCTTCCAAAATGCTGGGATTATAGGCGTGAGCCACCACGTCCAGCCTCACACCCACTAATTTTTTTTTATGTGTAAGACAGAGTCTCACTCTGTCACTCAGGCTGGAGTGCAGTGGCGTGATCTTGGCTCACACTGCAACCTCTGCCTCCCCGGTTCAAGTGATTCTCCTGCCTTAGCCTCCTGAGAAGCTGGGACTATAGGGCCACCATGCCTGGCTCATTGTTTGTATTTTAGTAGAGACGGGGTTTCACCATATTGCCCAGGGTGGTCTCGATCTGACAGTCTGCCACCTTGGTCTCCCAAAGTGTTGAGATTACAGGCATGAGCCATAGCACCCGGCCCCTACCAATTTTTTTTTTTTTTTAAGAGATGGAGTCTCACTCTCACCAGGCTGGAGTGCAGTGGTTTGATCTCAGCTCATTGCAACCTCTGCCTCCCGGGTTCAAGCGATTCTCCTGCTGTAGCCACCCTAGTAGCTGGGATTACAGGTGCCTGCCACCATGCCCGGCTATTTTGTATTTTTTTAGTAGAGATGGGGGTTTCACCATGTTGGCCAGGCTGGTCTCGAACTCCTGACCTTGTGATCCACCCACCTCAGCCTTCCAAAGTGCAGGGATTACAGATGTGAGGCACTGTGCCCAGCCCCAAATTAAAAAAAAAATTTTTTTTGTATAGATTTTGTCTCGCTATTGCCCAGTCTATAAGCATATCATTTTTTTTTTTAAAGGCAAAGTTTTGCTCTCGTGCAGGCTGGAGTGCAATGGTGCGATCTCATCTCACTGCAACCTCTACCTCCTGCGTTCAAGTGATTCTCCTTCAGCCTCCCAAGTAGTTGGGATTACAGGCATGCGCCACCACACCCAGCTAACTTGGTATTTTTAGTAGAGATGGGTTTCTCCATGTTGGTCAGGCTGGTGTCGAACTCCTGACCTCAGGGCTCTATCAGTCTGAACCTCTCAAAGTGCTGGGATTACAGGCGCAAGCCACCACACCTGGCCTACGAGCACATCTTTTATCGTTCTTTACATTTCCAGCTCCGATGATTGTTTCTTATTGGAAATCACTAAAAATCTTAACAATTATGTTAATTTAAATTATACCTTGTTTTTTTCTCCCAATAAGATCTGTTTTAGCAGTCAAATCACCAAAAATTATTTTTTATCTTTAGTCGTGGGCGTATAGCGGGTGTGTATGTTTATGGGGCACGTGAGGTGTTCTGATGCATGCAGTGCGTAACAGTCACATCAGGGTAAATGAGCCATCTGTCACCTCAAGCATGTATCCAATTATACTGACTTAGTTAATTCTAAATGTACAAGAAATTGTTGCCTGGCGCCATCCTGTTGTGCGTCAGACACTAGATCCTACTCGTCTCTCTGTGTGCTTGTACTCACTAATCCCCATTTCCCAAAAGTTATTTCTTAAATGGTGGAAAAGAGCTGTGGCTCTGGACTGCCCAGACTAATCCCGAGTCCACGCCGTCCGTGGTGGCTGTGTGGCCGTGGGCGCACTGCATGCTGTGTCGTGCTCACCTGGAAAGGGGGCTGCACCTGTGAGTATGAACCAGCCACTGAGCCCTGCTGGGACACGGCAAGGGCCCCGTGTGCTCACAGCATGGCTTTGTGGTGGCTGTAGGGGCGCTGCTTGGGTCCATGCAGTCGCTCGGCCCAGGCTGCACAGCGCCAGACTGTCCTGCTCCAAGCATGTCTCCTGCGGCACTGTGCCATGCTGGCAGAGGTGCACAGCACCAGGCCTTGGTGTGCACACACAGCACCCAGGGCACAGCCATGCTGGTAGAGGTGCTGGACGCGGGTCCTCCTCTCACCCACGAGTGTCAGCAGATGCCGGCCGCCTGGTGGCTTGTGTGCCCAGCCACTCCTGTCCTGCTTTAGAGTCCCGGGGACCATTGTAGGAGTGGGACTGTCTGCATGGTCTGGAGGGAAGGCTGCTGGGTGCGAGCCCCTCTGTGCCCTGAGCAGGATGGCCATGCAGTGGGGCACGCTGCCTAGTGCCCCAGCGTGGCTGCAGCAGGCGGTCAGTGGCAGGTGGCTGGGGCCTCTCCTGGGTTCAGTGCCATGGCTGTCCCAGCTGAGGGTCAGAGAGGCTTTGTCCAGGGAGGGGGCTGTTGGGGGGCCGTGTGCCTGGAAAGACAAGTGCAGGTTCCCTGCCGCTGGGCTGGGTGGGCCTCATGTGCACATGCTGTGGCACCTTGAGGCGGGCCCTGAGGTGCTGTATCTGCCGCAGACCCATGCCTGTACATTCCACGCTTTGCGCACCTGCTGGAATTTGGGGAGAAGAACCATGAGGTGTCCATGACGGCCCTGAGGCTCCTGCAGAGAATGAAGCGGGACTGGATGCACACAGGCCGGCGCCCCTCGGGCCTCTGCGGAGCAGGTATAGTGGCCCCTGCCTGCCCGTGGGATGGTGGTCTGGGTTCTGGCATCACACCGTCCTGACTCCTGAGCACTGGCGGGCTAGGGCATGTGTTTCCAGAGCACTGACAGCTGCCTCCAGCCTCCTGTGGCTAACACTGGCCTGACCCACAGGGTCCTCAGCCCTTCAGGACCTCCTGGCTACCCTTTTGTCCTCTGTGTGTCCTGGGATAAGGGGCCCTGAAGGCCCTGACCTGATAAGGTTGCCTGCTTCTGGGGAGCGGCTGCATGGCCATCCCTGTCCATGGTCTTGGGGGGCCCAGCTCCTGATGTGGATAGTGGTGTGGCCTCTCTCTTGAGACACCAGGTTGCTGCTTGTGAGGGTTCTGTAGGGCTGTCAGGCTCACCCCTGGCCCCAGCTGGGCGGTTGTTCTACTTGGACCTCTGTGGCTCCCCAGGTTGTAGCTGTCACTCAAACTCTCACTTTGCCCTTGGTGCTGGTGCGTGGATGTGACTGTGGCCGTGGCCTGGTCAAGTACCTCAACCCTCGGCTGGGCCCCACCCTCGTGCCCAGAGTCCACTCTTCCCAGCAGGCCCGGTGCCATCATCCCTGCACTCTACTAACAGCAGAATTCCACCTGAGGATCAGTTCCATCTGCACACATGGTCTCCATGTTTGCACTGGAGGTTCTGGGCCTGCCGTGGCCTTGGTGAACCTGTGTCAGCTGCCAGCGGTGGCCTCACCCCCTTCTCGCCCAGCCTGACTCTACATCCTCAGACCCCTCAGCTCCCATCACAACCTGTGTTTCCCGCACAAGTCATCTTTGTTTGTTTGCTTTGAGAGATTACGTGAAGTTCTCAGAAAGCTTCATTTTAATTTTCCTTGTGTTTGAAAATGGAGCGGATGCAGCCGCCACCCACAGTACAGTAGAGAGGGCCTCGTCCTGGAGTAGCCATGCCGGGCAAGGGTCTCCCTGCCGGGCACACACACGTCTTTCCAGGTTGTCGTCTCCCTCACCAGGATCTGCACATTGTCCGGCCTCCGCGGAGGCGCTGCTTCTTTGGTTCCCAGGCGTGGTATTTCACGAGGCCCGTCTCGTTGCTTTCTAGCGCTCCTCGTTGCAGCCAGAATGCATGACTTCAGGAGGACCGTGAAGGAGGTCATCAGCGTGGTCAAAGTGTGTGAGTCCACACTGCGGAAGAGGTAGGGGCTCTCATTCACGGCATGGGGACCACGCAGACGCTTCATCAGTCTGGCTCGGGCCTCCTACCGGAGCAGGCGGTGCCTCCCGGGACCTGCTGTCCCCAGCCTGGCCCCGGTCCCACTGGGCTTGGACGTGCTGCCTCGCCTCCCTCCAGAGAGTTCCCTGCTGGTCCTTCTGGGCTGGCCCCGTCCCATGGAGGCGTCCCCCTCCTGATCCCTGCGTTTCTAAGTTGCGGTGGAGGGTGACGTGTCAAGTTGCCGTGAGTCACAGTCAGGCCGGAGGCTGTCTTTGATGTCAGAAGCTGGTCCGTCTCCTTTTTGGTGCGGCCCGTCCTGGACTTTGAGAGCCCAGGTGACCCGTGTGCGAGTGAAAAGCCGGAGTTCCGTAGGAGCCCCTGCGTCCGGCAGGGCAGGCCAGGCTGGTGTGGGCGGGGCTCGCGGCCCTGCTTTGCCGTGGTGGTTGCCGGGTTCCTCAGCTCGCCTGCACGGCAGCCCGGTTTCATAGACTGACAAGGTCAGGGTGACAGCGGGGTTGCTGCGACCTGTACCTGCCGAGATCTTTATCACAGATCTTAACACGCGGCTTCGGTTTTTCAGCTGAGATCATGTCCTGTGGCAGTTACCAAAAGCACCTGGGAAATATTTGACCTTAAATATCTGACCTTTGATTCTGTGAAAAGCCTTTGATTAAACATTTTGGAGATGATGTAACGTGTAGGGACGTTAGTAAGAATTGAGTCCCTGGGTCACCGGTGGGCAGGGCCCCTTCCTGCCTGGCTGCCAGGCGTGGCAGTTCTGGCTCAGCCTCCTCTCTTCAAGCCTTCTGAGTCTTCCGCCTAGTATCGGGGGTCTCTCTGTGGAAGTGATGAGGGTGCCTGTGGGCTTTTCTCCTGGGCAGGATCGGGTGGGGATGGAGAAGCCACCAGAAAGGACCTGGGCGGCGAGGAGCAAGCCCTGAGCACCAGGCCCCGCAGAGGAACCGTCTGGCAAGTGCGGTTTTTATTTTATTTTTGCTTGTTACTGATTTTTTTCTTTTTTTGAGACGGAGTTTTGCTCTTGCTGTCCAGGCTGGAGTGCAATGGCGCCATCTCGGCTTACTGCAACCTCTGCCTCCTGGGTTCAAGCGATTCTCCTGCCTCAGCCTCCCGAATACCTGAGATTACAGGCTCCCACCACCACACCCGGCTAATTTCTGTATATTTTTTTCTCTTTTTTTTTTGAGTCAGAGTCTCTGTTGCCAGGCACCAGGCTGGAGTGCAGTGGCGCGATCTCAGCTCACTGCAACTTCCGCCTCCCTGGTTCAAGCGATTCTCCTGCCTCAGCCTCCCAAGTAGCTGGGACTACAGGTGTGCGCCACCACGCCCAGCTAATTTTTGTATTTTTTAGTAGAGATAGGGTTTCACCATGTTGGCCAGGATGGTCTAGATCTCCTGTCCTCAGGTGATCCTACCGTCTCAGCCTCCCAAAGTGCTGGTATTACAGGCATGAGCCAGTGTGCCTGGCCTTTTATTTTTTATATATTTTCTGAGACAGGGTCTCGCTTACTGCCCAGGCTGGAGGGCAGTGGCACCATCACAGCTCATTACAGCCTCAACTTCCTGGGCTCAAGCAATCCTCCTTGACCTCAGCCTTCCAAGTAGCTGGGACTGCAGGTATGCACCACCATGCCTGTTTTTTTTTTGGTAGAGATGGAGTCTCACTATGTCGCCTAGGCTGGTCTCAAAGTCCTGAACTCAAGCAAACCGTCCACTGTGGGCTCCCAAAGCTGGGTTCACAGGTGTGAGCTGCGCCCAGCTGGAAGCTCAGTTTTAAATGACTGTTTTCAGGGTCACCAGCTCCATTTCACATGTCCGGCTCCATTTTAGGCTCACGGAATTTGAAGACACCCCCACCAGTCAGCTGACCATTGATGAGTTCATGAAAATTGACTTGGAGGAGGAATGCGACCCCCCTTCATACACAGCTGGCCAGAGGAAGCTGCGGATGAAGCAGGTAGTGCTGGCCTTGCCATCTGGCTGTGCTGGGCTCGTCAGGCCTTGCATCTCGGAGCAGGGTCAGGCCTAGCTTGGGAGGGAAGTTGTACACCCCAACTAGGGTGGTAGTGGAGCTGGCGCCATCCCAAAGCCTCGTAGCTGCTCATCAGTGCTGCGAGCAGCCAGAGGAGGCTCCGGGATGTACCTTGCACAGACTCTGGGAAGTGCCACCTCTCCCCGTGGGGGACACAGGCCCACAGCTCCGCCTCCACCACTGCGTACCGCTAAGTTCCAGCGGCCTGTGGGGCCCACGGGGCACCCGGGAGGCTGTGCTGTGTCCCAGGGCCTCCCTTCACTAAGCCTCTCGCCTCGTTCCCTTTCAGCTTGAACAAGTCCTGTCAAAAAAACTGGAGGAGGTTGAAGGTAACCAGCCGATCTTCCCATACAATGCTTCTGTTTTGTTGGGAAAGTTGATTTTGTGCTGACTTTTTGCTCTTAACTTGTGACTTCAGGTGAAATATCCAGTTACCAGGATGCAATTGAGATTGAACTGGAAAACAGCCGACCAAAGGCCAAGGGGGGCCTCGCCAGCCTGGCGAAAGATGGTGAGTGCAGCCCTGGCCTCGGAACTCAAAATCCATCCGCCTGCCCCTTGCTGGCACCTTTCCCGCCAGCTAACCTTTGACCCTGTCCCTCCTGTCACCCTTCCTGGATCCTCTGGTCTATGTGCACAGCCCTGGGGGGTGAGGCTGCCTCCTGCATGGCACTCCTCCCTCCTCAGGCGCTCAGGCTGCAGCTGGGCTGTGGCCCACCAGCTGTTCACACAGTTTGTTCCCGCCTCGTCCCCTCCCCTCAAAAGCTCCTGTAAGGTATACATTGGTTTGATCCAGAAAGGTGGCACAACTCGAAGTAGTCGGCTAGGCTTATCGGCCACAGGTGGAGTCAAAGATTTTGTGATTGGCAATTGGTTGAAAGAGTTACTATCTAAAGACCTGGAGTCAATAGAAAGAAGTGTCTGGGTAAGGTCAGGGTTTGTGGAGACCAAGGTGTTTGTTACATAGATGAAGTCTTGTAGGTGGCCACCCTCAGAGGCAATAGATGGAAAAGGTTTTCTTTTTTTTTCTTTTTTGTGAGTCAGAGTCTCTCTCCTGCTTAGACTGGAGTGTAGTGGCGCGATCTTGGCTCACTGCAGCCCCCGCCTCCTGGGTTCAAGTGATTCTCGAGCCTCAGCTTCCCAAGTAGCTGGGACTACAGGCACCCGCTGCCACACCCAGCTAATTTTTGTGTTTTTTGTTAGAGATGGGGTTTCACCACGATGGTGGGGGCTGGTCTTGAACTCCTGACCTCATGTGATCTACTTGCCTTGGCCTCCCAGAGTGCTGGGATTATAGGCATGAGCCGCTGCCCTCAGACAAATGTTTCCTATTCAGACCTTTAAAATGTGCTAGAGTCTCAGCAAGTCTTTTCAGGATCAGAAAAAGACCTGGAAAGGAAAGGGGATTCTCTACAGACTATAAGTTTCCCCCACAAAAGATAGCTTTGCAGGACCATTTCAAAATATGTCAAAGAAATATATTCTGGAGTAACGTATTTTGATTTCTTTGAGAGCCTGCCATCTGTCATATGCTGCTTTGCTAGAGTCAGGCTGGAGTTTGGTATCTGATTGCTATCGTTTGGTTGATTTCAGATCTCTGTTTTGGTGTTAATGCTGATCAGCTGTGCCTGGATTCCAATGGGAAGGGCTATAAGAGAGTATAATGAGGCGTCTCTGACCCTGCCCCACTGCCCATTGTGGTCTGAACTAGCTTTTCAGGTTTCTTTGAAATCTCCTTGACCAAGAGAAGGGGTCCATTCGGTTGTTTTTAGGGCTTAGGATTTTATTTTTGGTTTGTATTCTGTACTGTGTTTTTTCACTTGGGGGTGGTAGGAGCCACAAAAGGGCCTGAGAGCAGAGGCAGGTGGTGGGGAGGCTGCTGCAGGAACCCAGGGTGAAAGACCTGGCCCAACCTGGTCGAACTCTAGAGGTATTTTCAGGGCAGAGCCAACAGTCCCGGGAATGTGCATGTCCGGGGAATGTGGCAGCTGCAGCCCCCAAGGCTCCTGGCACCTGCAGCCAGGACCCACTTGCCCAGGGAGGGGCTTCTAAGAGGCTGCTCTGTCCAGAGGTCATCACCTGCTGACATCTTCTCTCTGGGGATCGGGTGCTTTCCCCAAAGGAGCCATTCCTCACCATGAGGACCCCTCCAGGACCCAGTGCTAGCCAGGAACTTTGTATTGGAACACATTCAGAAGAAAGCAATCTTAAGTCTTAGGATGGGTCAGGCATGGTGGTCCATGCCTATAATCTCAGCACTTTGGGAGGCCAATACAGGTGGATTGCTTGAGTGGAGTTAGAGACCAGCTTGGTCCACATAGAGAGACCCCATCTCTACAAAAAATAAAATTAGCTGGGCATAGGAGCATGTGCCCGTAGTCCCAGCTGCTCAGGAGGCTGAGGCAAGAGTATCACTTGGGCGCAGGAGTTCGACATGCAGTGAGCTGTGATTGAGCCACCGTCCTCAGGCCTGGGCAACAGAGCCAGACCCTGTCCCTGCTACATACACACAAAAAATCCAGAGTGGGATGTTTTAAGATGAGTCTTGCCAACCTAAAAGGAAGAAACAGGCAAAATTAATGTACATAATTTATTTGGGTCAAGCTTGAGGATTGCAGCTGGTGAGGACACATCAAGTTGCCCTCCCTGAATATACACTCTGGGTGAGCAGCAGTTACACACCTGAATACACTCTGGTGAGCAGCAGTTACACACCTGAGTAGACTCCCTGGTGAGCAGCAGTTACACACCTGAATACTCTCTGGTGAGCAGCAGTTACACACCTGAGTAGACTCCCTGGTGAGCAGCAGTTACACACCTGAGTAGACTCCCTGGTGAGCAGCAGTTACACACCTGAGTAGACTCCCTGGTGAGCAGCAGTTACACACCTGAATACTCTCTGGTGAGCAGCAGTTACACACCTGAGTATACTCTGTGGTGAGCAGCAGTTACACACCTGAGTAGACTCCCTGGTGAGCAGCAGTTACACACCTGAATACTCTCTGGTGAGCAGCAGTTACACACCTGAGTAGACTCCCTGGTGAGCAGCAGTTACACACCTGAATACTCTCTGGTGAGCAGCAGTTACACACCTGAGTAGACTCCCTGGTGAGCAGCAGTTACACACCTGAATACTCTCTGGTGAGCAGCAGTTACACACCTGAGTAGACTCCCTGGTGAGCAGCAGTTACACACCTGAATACTCTCTGGTGAGCAGCAGTTACACACCTGAGTATACTCCGTGGTGAGCAGCAGTTACACACCTGAGTAGACTCCCTGGTGAGCAGCAGTTACACACCTGAGTAGACTCCCTGGTGAGCAGCAGTTACACACCTGAGTAGACTCCCTGGTGAGCAGCAGTTACACACCTGAGTAGACTCCCTGGTGAGCAGCAGTTACACACCTGAGTAGACTCCCTGGTGAGCAGCAGTTACACACCTGAGTAGACTCCCTGGTGAGCAGCAGTTACACACCTGAGTAGACTCCCTGGTGAGCGGCAGTTACACACCTGAGTACACTCCCTGGTGAGTGGCAGTTACACACCTGAGTACACTCCCTGGTGAGCGGCAGTTACACACCTGAGTATACTCCCTGGTGAGCGGCAGTTACACACCTGAGTAGACTCCCTGGTGAGCGGCAGTTACACACCTGAATACACTCCCTGGTGAGCGGCAGTTACACACCTGAGTAGACTCCCTGGTGAGCGGCAGTTACACACCTGAGTACACTCCCTGGTGAGCGGCAGTTACACACCTGAGTACACTCCCTGGTGAGCGGCAGTTACACACCTGAGTACACTCCCTGGTGAGCGGCAGTTACACACCTGAGTACACTCCCTGGTGAGCGGCAGTTACACACCTGAGTAGACTCCCTGGTGAGCGGCAGTTACACACCTGAGTATATTCTCTGGTGAGCGGCAGTTACACACCTGAGTAGACTCCCTGGTGAGCGGCAGTTACACACCTGAGTACACTCCCTGGTGAGCGGCAGTTACACACCTGAGTACACTCCCTGGTGAGCGGCAGTTACACACCTGAGTACACTCCCTGGTGAGCGGCAGTTACACACCTGAGTACACTCCCTGGTGAGCGGCAATTACACACCTGAGTATACTCTCTGGTGAGCGGCAGTTACACACCTTGAGTACACTCCCTGGTGAGCAGCAGTTACACGTGGACTTTGTTGTTTTTTGGAGATGGAGTCTCACTCTGTCCCCAGGCTGGAGTGCAGTGGTGCCATCTTGGCTCACTGCAACCTAGTCTCCCTGAGTTCAAGCAATTCTCCTGCCGCAGCCTCCCAAGTAGCTGGAACTACATGCATGCCCACCAGGCCAGCTAATTTTGTATTTTTTTGTAGAAATGGGATTTCACCACGTTGCCCAGGTTGGTCTCGAGCTCCTTACCTTGAGTGATCTGCCCACCTTGACCTCCCAAAGTGCTGGGATTACAGGAGTAAGCCATCGTGCCCAGCCACAGATGGATTTTTAAAGGCAAAAGGGGACCGTGATTGGATGGATACAAAGTTGTTTGTCAGGAATTGTCATTGGCTTACAGCAGTACCATTCGTTAGTGATGGTTTCTCGTCTGGAGTCGTTTCTGATGCGCTCCTGAACACTCGTGTGCAAGTCCTTGTGTGGACGCTGATTTCCTTTTGGGTAAATTGCTGGGGTGACGTTGCTGGGTTATGTGGAAAGCAAGTGTTTGTCTTTTTTTGTTGTTTTTGAGACAGGATCTTATTCTGTCACCCAGGCTGGTGTGCAGTGGATTGATCGTAGCTTACTGTAGCCTCAACTTCCGGGGCTCAAGCAGTCCTCCCATCTCAGCCTCCCAAGTAGCTGGGACTGCAGTCAGGCACGACCACACCCAGCTAGTTTCTAAATTTTTTCGTAGAGGCAGGATCTTGCTATGTGGCCCAGGCTGGTCTGGAACTCCTGGCTCAAGTGAGCCCCCACACCCTGCCTGTCTTTACTAATACCCCTCTGTTGTCTGCAGAGGGGTGGCGCCATTGCGTGGGAGCGCAGGGGTGTTGCGTTCCTCCTGTCCGGGAGACATAGCCTGGCGTCTTGTCAGGGCTAGACATTCTGATGAGAAGTAGGAGCTTGTGGTGGTTTCATTTGCATTTCCTTAAGGACCGAAGAAGGTCTTCGTACGTGTGTGTTTACCACCCGTCTTCTTCGCTGGAGTCTTTGTTCAGCTCTTTTCCCATGTTTTAATTGGGCTGTGTGTCTTGTGAAGTTTTGGGAATTCTTTTTTTTTTTTTTTTCGATTTTTACAAATATCATTTATTTTAATGAAGCTAGTACAGACAATGTCCATTTAAAACCCATATCCCAGGCCAAAAAAGTACAAATGAAATCAAAAAGAGCAGTGTTCTGTTGTATTCATTTCTGCGTGTATGGCTTTATTAATTGCTAATGAAAATTAGAACTTTTCTGGGATCTTCTGACCAGATTTTAAAAAAAATTTTAAAATGCCTTTTTTCCAGTGAAGCCGTCTTTGGAGTTAGTCATTACTCTCACCTTATCTGTCATCTTGACTTCAAGCTGATATTCCTCTTCTTTTGGTCCAGACCCTCAAATTTTAAAAGTAGCTTCATTAAGGAAAGGTCATTTTTCCACAGTTCAGTTCTCTGAAAAACTTCCATCTCCACTGAAGGTCACAGTCCAGGAGTGAAGCAGTCACATGCTACATCAGGACCGATTGGAAAGTCATTATGAACACTTGCACTGGGTAATCTTACTTCTCACCACAAGCCTGAAAATGAAATGTCCTGAAAAAGGTGCCCTCTCTGTGCACACGTAATTTTTAAAAAGGAAAGGGCAATGTAAAGGGGACTGAGGCTTGATCACCAAAACTCAGCACAGTGGAAACAAACAGTGATGAATAATGACCACTAGAATTCGCATTACCAGATGTTTCAAAGAGATGGGGTGGCAGTTTTCAATTCTGTTTTGAACACCACATTACTAAAGAACTAGTTTTAAAAATAAAAAAGGATTGAGGGAAAAAAAAATAACAAGGTTAAACTGTTGAATGACCCCGTTTGTTCCTGATAAACTTCAATCACATCTTCTTCCCCCATTCCCAGTTCTCTTGGAGTATGATTATCAGCAATTCTCTGACCCTCAAAGAGAAACCTGAGTGAATTCATTGGAACGCCCTGTCTTTGACAGTGTGATTCTTTGAGTTTCTTGAGATGTGTTGCCTTTTTCACTTTGAAGTGAATCTCACTGCTCTCCTGTCCAGTAACTTTGAGTTTAATATATTCACCTTCCTTCTTATCCCCCAAGTCCTCAGTTGAAGGTTTTGCCTCCTGGTCAGGCACGATGACGGTGGCTTCACCCGGGGGTCTCGGCACAGCAGCGGCCTTGGGTAGGCAGAACCTCGCTCCGGGTTTACAGATTCGTCTCCCTTCCCCGCAGCGCAACACCCGGCTGCAGCAGCTTCCTGGGAACTCTTCATCTGTCTGGATTTGCGTCCTCTATCAGTTGTGAGATTTGCAGAGTAGCCCGTCACTGTCTTTCCATTGCCGTGCGATGGCTTTCGGAGGGCAGTTCTTGATGTTTTGGAGATCTGTTTTATCGGTGTTTTATGGATTCTGCTTTTAGAGCCATTAGAAGCCTTTCCCTCATCCAAGGCCACAAACTTTTCTTTCATGTTTTGTCTGAAATGTCTGTACTCGTAGCTCCCCCAGGTCTGTCATCTGCTTTGAGCTGACTTCCGTGTGCAGCTTGTGGCGTGGGCTGAGGCTCGTTCTTTGGCACACAGCCGCCAGGCACCGTGCACCGACAGCCGTGCTCCGGGTTACCTGGCAGCTTGGCAGCGTTTCTTGTTACAAAAGTGGGTGCCCTGGCCCTCTGCCTGGTCAACAGGTGGTGTGTGGATTGTGTATGCCTAGGCTCTGCCGAGGACACCGCGTCCAGCTTGTGTGGCGAGGAGGACACGGAGGACGAGGAGTTGGAGGCTGCGGCCAGCCACCTCAACAAGGACTTGTACCGGGAGCTCCTGGCTGCCACCCCCGGCAGCTCGGAAGCAGCAGGAAGCCCCCAGTGGAGCGGCAGACCCCCGGCCCTGGAGTCCCTGCTGGACCCTCTGCCCACGGCGGCCAGCCTGGGCATCTCAGACTCTATCCGCGAATGCATCTCCTCCCAGAGCAGCGACCCCAGTGAGTTCTGATGGGGTGTGGGGGGCGCTGGGGACATTGGGAGAGCTTTCCGGCTTGTTCCTCTCATGGGGAGACCCAGGTGCTGCATCCTCTATTGGGAGGTGTGGTGTTCTCAAGGGGTGGGGTTGGGTGAGGACAGCACCAGCACCCCCAGTGGCCAGTGGGACCGTGTGAGCGTCAGTGGTCCTGGTGTGAAGAACTGGGTGTGTGCCGACACCGGAATGCAGTGGGTCTGGTCACCCTCACTGGGACTGCCTGCAGGCCGCAGGGGCCAAATGAGAATGGAGCCCACAGGTTGCACCCAGGAGTCCCACAGGGCCCCGGGGCAGGGACCCATGGCTCCACCCCTCCTCTGCTTGTCCAACATGGTTAGGGAGTGTCACTTGCTGAGCTTGGGCACAGCAATAATGAGGCAGCCCGGCCCCGTAGGACCCAGGCCAGGCCACCATGCCCGTCCTGTCCCCCTCGCCATGCCCATTTTTTTGGGAGCTCTAGGAGAAAGGTGGGTCCTGTCCCTCATCCTTGCCAGGACAGGCTTCCCTGGCTAAAAGTCTAGACCCTCCTGCAAGGCTTCACCCTCAGGCCCTGCCTCCCATCAGGCACCAGGCCCTGGCCTCTGTGTGAGGAGCCTTTGTGGGGTCACCAGGCGCATGTTTATCGAGTGACCTCTGGGCCAGGGGTGGAGATGGTTGTGCACCTGGCCTGATGGCTGGGGCTGCTGTGCTGGTGGAACCAGGGTGGGTCACACAGAGCAACAGGCAGAGGGGATGTGCACAGGCCCTGGATCAGCCCGAGGCACAGTGACGCTGAGCAGAAAGGGCCATTCTGGCTGGAGCTGAGGAAGGGCCGTGGGGGCCTTGAGGACTGCCTGTGAGTGCTGAGAGGAGTCATCTTGGGCCTTGGCCAAGGAGCAGCGTGGCAGGAGGGCACCGCAGACAGTCTGACCCGGTGCTGGAGTTGAGTTGGCAGCACGGGGCAGGCGGCTATGGAGCGGGGCTTTGGTGAGGGGGGACTGTGGTGAGGAGGGGCTGTCCCAATTCCAGGCTGTGCAGATGCTGCCTGGACCGCTTGGGGCTGGTCAGGGTGACAGGCAGGTTTTGGGGTCTCCTGAGCATGATCGTGGAAGGCTCCCTTGGGCCTGGACTCTGGAATCATTTCTCTTCCGTCATTTCAATCCCAAGACCTATGTGCTCAGTGATGGGGAGCTGGCTCCCCCCAGCACAGACCCCCGTCTCTCTCCATGGCCTGGCCTTTCCTTCCTGCCCAGCTTCCCTGCCCTCCCTCAGTCTTTGGGGCCAGAGAGCCTGCGTCTCCCAATCTTAAAAACTTGCTTTCTTGCACAAAGCACAGGAGTGCTGGGGTTTTCCCTTGTGGCTTCAGTTTAGCTGTCTTCACTCTGTCCTGAGCTAAGCATTTAAAGAGACGTGGCCATGTGGGGAAACGGCATGACCCACTGGTGCAGAGGAGGGGATGGGGTTCTAGAAGGCCCTTGGCCCAGATTCAGAGTCCTGAGCCAGCCCAGGGAGCAGCCACGCTCCCGTGATCAGAGCTGGCCCTGAGTGATGCTGATGCTGCGCTTCCCTCCAGAAGATGCTTCGGGAGACGGCGAGCTGGACCTCAGTGGCATCGACGACCTGGAGATTGACAGGGTAAGTGGCAGCACCCCTTCCCAGGAGGGGCATGGCTTGGGAGGGCACTGCAGCCCAGGGAGCCCCAAGTGGCCGAGCAGGGTTGGCCATCTCCCCTGCCCAGTGCCCAGTGCCCACCCTGCTGGGTGAAGTGGGCTCGTGGCCTTCTAGCCGCTATTCCTGGGACCCACCCCCAGATCCTCTTACCCAGTGTGGGCTCCAGGGCAGCCTGTCGAGAGGCCCCCGGCTCGCACCTGGCCCTTTCGCCCTCTGGGTGCGTAGCCTGTGGCAAGCACAGATTGCACAAATAGCACCAGGGCCGGCCCATCGAGGGGTCTCCAGACATAAGAGGGCCCCCACTGACTCTACATGTGCTGTGTGCCCCCAGAACCTAGGGGTTCCAGCCATCGGGTCTGGCTCTTTGCAGTTGATCTCAACAGATTTGCTCTCTGTCAGGCAGGAAGTCCTCCCCGATTTCATTGCCATGTGGTGCCTCAGGCCCCTTCAGCCTGGCCCATCTGTTCCTGAGTGGGCAGCTCACACCCTCACTTCGTCTGTTCGTGGGGACCTGTGGCCTGCACTCTGGCTGGCCAGGGTCCTGGTGCCAGCGGGGCTTGCAGGCTGCCCTAGAGGGTCTCACAGAGGTGGACTGCATGGCTGATCTTGGGATGGGCAAAGGGCAACAGGTCCCCAGCTCACCCTGAGCGGTGAGGCCTCAGCCTGGGCTCTGCACTAAATAGAGGCGGCCCTGGTTCCCCTTCCTATAACGGTGGAAAGACTTCCCGCTGGCCGGCGCGGCCTTAGCATGCCCCACTTCCTGTGCTCAGTACATCCTGAACGAGTCGGAAGCCCGCGTGAAGGCCGAGCTGTGGATGAGGGAGAACGCTGAGTACCTGCGGGAGCAGAGGGGTAAGTGCCACCCGCCTGCCCTGACACAGGACACGAGGTCCCCAGGCTTGGGGTGTGGGCCTTTAGTGACGCTGGCCCCTTTTCTGAACTTTTAGAAAAAGAAGCAAGAATAGCCAAAGAGAAGGAGCTCGGCATCTACAAGGAGCACAAGGTGGGCACCTGTGGCACGGGCCTGGCCTTCTCGGGGGTGTCCAGGCTTATGGCAGGCAAACGTCTTTGGATGTCCCTTCCCTGTGTGACAGGAGGGGCCAGGTCCCAGGGCAGGCAGTTGGAAGCCATGCGCTCTGGACCCCAGACCCACGCCCCTAACCACTGGGTCCTGCCCCGTACTGGCCACAGGCGTCCAACTGCTGGCTTCACCCTAGAGGGCGTGTGCTCAGCCTTGGGGTGAGCTTCCAGACGCAGCAACAGGGCAGACTGTGCTGAGACTCGGGGCTGGTCACTGGGGTTCCTGGGCTTGAGCCCTGCCTCTGTAACCCGGGTTTGCTCCTCTGATGACCTGGGAAGGTCCGAATGTGGTGCCTCCCTGACCTGTGGTCGTCGCAGTGACATGGCTCAGCTGCTTGCCCCTGGTTTGAATGTGACTTTGGCCTTGTGCAGTCAGCAGTGGTTGAGTGAGTGAGTGAAACAGGGAGCCAGGCCCCTGCCTGGTAGACAGCGTCCTTTGGACCAAGCCGTAGGTGGTGGGGAGGGCAGATATGGGGCCTGCCTAGTTGGGAGGACCCGGGGAACTTGTGATCAGGGACTTAGGAGCCCAGGGTCTCCGCCTACCCAGCAGCACATCCCAGGCTGTGCTGGGCCACCGGGAAGGAGGGCAGCAGGGGTGGTGCTGGCTAATTGCCCTGAAGTGGTCTGTGGCTCCAGCTCCTAGAATGAGATCCAGGGTCTTTGGGCAGCTGGGGCCTTTGACCTGGGCAGCAGTGCTGGGATGGATTGTCTGTCTTCACCGGGTAACAAGTCTGCCACGGCCCTCACATCGCAGCACAGCAGCACGTCGCCTGCTGTGTGCACGTGGCCCAGCCCTGCCCTGTGCAGGATCCAGGTGTGGCAGGGCCCTAAGGGCTGCACCTGTGGCAGATTTGCTGCTGTTGCCTTCTGGAGGCCCTGCCAGCACCCGTGCCAGCCTAGATGCACCACTCACCTGGGAGGGCAGGATTTGACGTGGGCATGCCGAGAGAGCGCCAGGCTGGCCCACATTCTGGGAGGAGGAGGCAGGAGCTGCCCTTCTAAGACCTTGGGCCAGGCCTCCCCCTCCTGCACTCCTGGCCTAACACGGAGCCCCTGATGCTGAGCACGGGGGCGTGACTCACGGGAGTCATTCTTGTATGTTTCCATCAAGCCCAAGAAGTCTTGCAAGCGACGGGAGCCAATTCAGGCCAGTACCGCCAGAGAAGCCATCGAGAAGATGCTGGAGCAGAAGAAGATCTCCAGCAAGATCAACTACAGCGTGCTGCGGGGCCTCAGCAGCGCCGGCGGGGGCAGCCCGCTCAGGGAGGATGCACGGCCCGAGCACAGCGGCAGCGCCAGGAAGCTGTCACGGAGGAGGACACCGGCCAGCACAAGTGCAGCTGACGCCGTGACCAGTATGGGGAAAAGGTACCGTCCTGTCCCAAGTGGCTGGGTGTCGGGGCAGGAGCTGAAGGTAGGCAGAGAGCCAAGGCTTTGGGTTCTGGAGCTGCTGGGGCCAGCTGGGGCCACAGAAGTGCCTGGGTGGCATGTGCCACCTGCATGCTGGGGACTGGTGGGCCAGCCTCGGGCACGTTGACGGTCTCGACTCTCCTCGGCTTGGCAGACTGTGACCCAAGTGGTGCCGTCAGCCGTCAGAGGGGTCCTGCAGGCCAGGCTCCGTTTTGTCCCAAGGATGAGATGGCACACTCACAGTGGGGTTGGCCCCTTCTCCAGCCTGGGTTCCTGGAGGAGCCCCAGCCCGCTGCCCTGTGCCTGCTCTGTGAGCCCTGGCTGCACTGCCATCTCTGCCGAGGTGGTGGGTGACAGCAGCCCACTGCTGAGGTGGGAGGATGTGGGTGGAGCACATGGGCTGAGGGACTGTCACAGGTGGGATGTGCTGGCCTCAGCGTGCAGAGTCACGGGTTTCCGCAGCTCCGTGCAGGGCCGCCGTGGGGTGGCTTGGCCACAGGTGGCCCTGGGGGAACCTGCCCTCTGTGCTTGCCTTGCCACTGGGTGGCAGCTGCAGGCTCTCCTGACGAGGCCGTGAGCAGCTGGGCCCACCTGCTGGGTCTTAGGTGCTCACCATGCCATGGCTGGTCCGCGTGTTTCCGTGGCAGTGGAGGCGGGGTTGGTGGCTTAGCCCCTGGGTCCATCCCCGAGGCTCAGCTCTGGGCCGAGAGTGTCTGCTGGTCCTGCTTCTCCTCCTCGGAATCTCTTGAGCTGTTTCCAGCTGCTTCTGCACATGGGGCGGTGCTGAACCTCTGCAGCCCATCAGGGCCTCCTGTTTGTGACAGTTTCTCCTAGGCCTTTTGAGCTGCAAGGCCGGCCACTCCATCCCCAGTGAGAGTCGGCTCTGTTGTGGCCCTGCCCCTGCCCCCGGGCTCCCAGGTGCTGCTCCGTGAGGGAGCCTGACCTCCTTGCAGGCTGCTGCTTCTTAGCTGGCATCTCATCCCCTCAGGAGGGCCACATGGGCTGTCTCCTCCTCATCAGCCACGTGGTGGCCCTCTGGGGGTGCATTCCTAGCACAGCTCCTGGCATGTATAGGAGGTCAGTGGGGCAGAGGTGAAGTTGGGGCAGGCGCGGTGGCTCGGTTCCCCTGTGCGCCAGCACTCAGCTTGGATCTGAGGCCTGAGTGTCAGTGTCCTCTGCCTGCCCAGCCAGCCTCAGTTAGCGCTGGGGGATGTCCTGTCCTGGTGTGGGTGATTCTGGTGCCTGGTTACAGGGTCACATTCCCATCTGTCACATCTGACCAGCTGGCCCAGTGTCCGGGTGTGCTTTTGTGTGTCTGTGTCTCTGCGTGCATATGCGCCTGTGTCTGTATGCAGGCAGTGTGTGTGCCTGTGTCTGTATGCATACAATGTGTGTGTGTGTCTGTATGCATGCAGTGTGTGTGTGCCTGTGTCTGTCTGCATGTAGTGTGTGTGCCTGTGTCTGTATGCATGCAGTGTGTGTGTGCCTGTGTCTGTTGCATGTAGTGTGTGTGTCTGTATGCATGCAGTGTGTGTGCCTGTGTCTGTTGCATGTAGTGTGTGTGTGTCTGTATGCATGCAGTGTGTGTGCCTGTGTCTGCATGCATGCAGTGTGTGTGTCTGTATGCATGCTGTGTGTGCGCCTGTCTGTTGCATGTAGTGTGTATGTGTGTATGCATGTAATGTGTGTATGCATGCAGTGTGTGTGCCTGTGTCTGTATGCATGTAGTATGTGTGCCTCTGTCTGTATGCATGCAGTGTGTGTGCCTGTGTCTGTATGCATGCAGTGTGTGTGTGCCTGTGTCTGTATGCATGCAGTGTGTGTGTGCCTGTGTCTGTATGCATGCAGTGTGTGTGTGCCTGTGTCTGTATGCATGCAGTGTGTGTGTGCCTGTGTGTGTATGCATGCAGTGTGTGTGTGCCTGTGTCTGTATGCATGCAGTGTGTGTGTGCCTGTGTCTGTATGCATGCAGTGTGTGTGTGCCTGTGTCTGTATGCATGTAGTGTGTGTGTGCCTGTGTCTGTATGCATGTAGTGTGTGTGTGCCTGTGTCTGTATGCATGTAGTGTGTGTGTGCCTGTGTCTGTATGCATGTAGTGTGTGTGTGTGCCTGTGTCTGTATGCATGTAGTGTGTGTGCCTGTGTCTGTATGCATGTAGTGTGTGTGTGTGCCTGTGTCTGTATGCATGTAGTGTGTGTGTGCCTGTGTCTGTATGCATGTAGTGTGTGTGTGTGCCTGTGTCTGTATGCATGTAGTGTGTGTGTGTGCCTGTGTCTGTATGCATGCAGTGTGTGTGTGTCTGTGTCTGTATGCATGCAGTGTGTGTTTGCCTGTGTCTGTATGCATATAGTGTGTGTGTGCCTGTGTCTGTGTGCATGCCGTGTGTGTGCCTGTGTCTGTATGCATGTAGTGTGTGTGTGTGCCTGTGTCTGTATGCATGTAGTGTGTGTGTGCCTGTGTCTGTATGCATGTAGTGTGTGTGTGTGCCTGTGTCTGTATGCATGCAGTGTGTGTGTGCCTGTGTCTGTATGCATGCAGTGTGTGTGTGCCTGTGTCTGTATGCATGCAGTGTGTGTGTGCCTGTGTCTGTATGCATATAGTGTGTGCCTGTGTCTGTGTGCATGCCGTGTGTGTGTGCCTGTGTCTGTATGCATGTAGTGTGTGTGTGTGTCTGCATGCATGCAGTGTGTGTGTGTGTCTGCATGCATGCAGTGTGTGTACCTGTGTCTGTATGCATGCAGTGTGTGTGTGTGTCTGTATGCATGCAGTGTGTGTACCTGTGTCTGTATGCATGCAGTGTGTGTGTGCATCTGTGCACAGTGCATGTGTGCATTGGTGCACTCAGTGCGTGTGTGTGCATGTGTACCTATGTCGACACGCAGTGTGATGCATCTGTTTGCACACAGTGCGTGTGCATGTGTGTCCGTGTAAGTTTTTGTGTGAAACGCAGGTGTGCATGCCTGTGTGTCTCTGTGCAGGCAGTGTGTGCACGTGTGTACATGGAATGCATGTGTGCCTGTAGGTCTGCAGTGTGTGTGTGTCTGTGTGTACACTTGTGTGCATTCATGTCTGTATGTACAGTGCATGTTTGTTTCTCTGTGTGCATGGGGCGTGTGTGTGTCTTAAGTCTTGAATGTGTGCAGTATGTGTGCATGTCTGTGAGTCTGTTCACACAACGCGTGCGTCTGTGTATCTGTATGTGTGCAGTGTGGACATACATCTGCATGTTTGTGCACTGCTTCCTGCGTTAGAAACCCATCGATCTCCCACCCCAAGTGATCGTGATCTGATTCCTGATTGTTTAGTATTCTGAGAAAGAAGCATGAAGACCTCAGGGCTGGGGATACCCTGACTCACTGCACCGTCACCCCCACCCGGGCCTGGGCAGCTCTGGCAGTTCCAGTTGGGCAGGGGAGAGAAGGGGCTGCCTGGGGACGGAAGGGCAGGTCCCGGTTGCCTTTGCAGCCCATGGGGGCAGCTTTTCACCCACACTCGGGTGAGGAAAAAAGGACTTGGACCTCTTGGAAAGTGGCTGAGGCTCTGACCTGGGGAGGGAAGTGGGGAGGAACCACCTAGGAGGGGCTCAGCTGAGGAGGCGCCACCTCAGCCCAACGACCACAGCGGCCTTCAGCAGCAGCGGTGCTGCCTTGGGCGGCCCAGCGGTGACATCCCCTTCTCGCTGTGGAGGACCAGCCTGAGCTGCACCCCCATTCCCTTTGGCTGCTGCTGGCTGCCCAGCCCATCTCCCTGTGGCCACCTGCCCCTGGACCCGTGTTGTGATGCATGGTTCCGTTGATGACGGATAGCTGCAGAACCTGAGCTGGGCCACGCAGGGATGTGGGCAGTCGCTTCCTCCGAGCTTGTCTCCTCCTCACTCTGTGGTCACTTGGGCTGCTTTGACCCTTGGGGTCTCTCTCCAGCCCAGGCAGGTCAATCTGCCCTCATGCCTGAGTGTCCCACTCTGGGGACAGGCATAGGGGCCAGTGTGGGTCTTCGGCCCCAGCGCGCATCTCTGGAAGGGGGACAAAAGGGAACCTAGTAGCTGAGCCCCCCTCCTGCCTGCCTACGGGCTCCAGGGTCCCCCAGGCTGGGCTGCGTCCAGGCTTCAGCTGAGCGGGGTCAGCACGTGTGGCGCGGCTGTGAGAGGCAGCAGTCTGCGCACAGCGGCGGGTCTGTGTGAACGATGGGGGGCGGTAACCCACATCCTCATGCCCCCGGCTGGGGACTCCCCTACAGGCCAAGGCTGTGGCCGAGGTGATGCCAGGCGGGAGCTTGTTCTCCAGGCGCTGTCAGACCCTCACGTGTGGAAGGGAAGCCCCTGAGGCAGGCCGCCAGCCAACCCCAGACCCCAGGAGCCCTTTCAGTTCAGCCCCCTGAACACCATGCACCCTCTCTCCAGCCAGGCTTTGCAGGAGTAGACAGCTCTGTGGCCCCCAGGGTGAGGCCTGGCACAGCTGCCTCCTGGTTCCAGAAAAGCTGGACTTGTCTGTCAGAATCTGGGGTCAGTGCCGAAGGACTGTGTGGCTTCAATCTTGGCGTGTCCTCAGTGCCAGGTTGGGGAGGGAGAATGTGTCCCTACAGGAAGCCCACCGTCCTGACAGCACTGTTCTCCCTGCGGCCCCATGTTCCTGCCCGCCAGCATCTGCTCCTCTCTGGCTAAGGCACAGTCTGCTGAAGCCAAAGAAACTGCCTTTTCTGGACGTTGCAGTGAGCTGAGATCGCGATACTGCACTCCAGCCTGGCGACAGCGAGACTGCATCTGGGGGAAAAAAAATAATAATAATAAAGGTTCTCTCTTTGGGCTGGCAGTCTCAGGGCGTCCTCAGCAGGGCCTGCTGGCTTGACCTTCCAGAGCATGAGTCTCCTGGTGGCTTAGTCCCCTGCACCAAGATCAGACCTCCAACCCAACCGCTGGGCTTGCTGCGGTGGGAGAGACCATGGTGGGGTGACTCCTCAAGACTGGCCTGCTGAGAAGCTCTGCCGCAGGGCCGGCCTCCATCCCCAGAGGCCCCGGCTCCACTGCACAGGGGGCCTGGGGTGGGGGCAGGGAGGGCGGGGCAGCCTGAGGATGCAGCACCACCAAGGGGGCACTGAGGCTCCCGCTGCCTGCAGACTGCGGGGAGGAGTGGAGCAGCCGAGGCTCCTGGGGAGCCTCATGGGGAGCCTGGGGCCTCAGCCCGGCCCACACCTGCTGTCAGCTTCACCCTGCACAGAGATCCGTTGCTAGGTGTTCTGCGAACGTCCACCTGTCACGGGGACCGTTTCCAGTGTCCTGAGGGTTCATCTGACAAGTCACAGCCAGGCAGGGCCAGGCCTCAGGCCCCTCCCACCTTCCCACACAGCTGTGCCTGGAGGGAAGGGCTCTGCCCCCCTGCGTTCTCCCCACAGGCCCTGAGGCCTCTCATTGCCCACGCGACAGCCCTGTGTGGTCATGCCAGGGGTTGGGAGGGATGCCTGCGTTCACTCCCGTGGGGTCCCGTCTCCCTGGGGGCTCCAGCAGTCTCCAAGAAGACTGGCATGTGGAAGGCACCTTTGGCCTTTGTGTGTGGCGGAGTGGCAAGGGGCTTGTGCAGGGTGTTGTCAGCAGAAGTAGGGAGTGCCCTGGGCCCGGCCGGGTTGGGGGAGCAGACTCGGGTCTTACGGTGCCCCCTTCATCCTCCCCGCTCCCTGGGTGACGTGGTGCACCAGGGCGGCTCCTTGTGGGCTCGTGCACTGTTGGAAGGAGGCAGGCCGGGAGGGGCGTCTGCAGCATCTGTGTCTGCGTCGAGTGTGCCCCCGTTGAGAACGAGTGGGTCAGTGCTGTGCTGCTGTGTGGTGAGCAGTGATGGAGCACACAGAGGCTGACACAGACCCAGACTTCCAGAGGGAACGAGAGAAGGTCAGTTAACGCGGGAGAGTGAAGACGGGCCAGAGTGAGCCAGTGGGACGGGCGTGCCGGGAGCCGGGGCTGAGGCCGCTGCGCTGCGCTTCCTTTTGCAGGTTGAGGCCTCTGGTGTCTACGCAGCCAGCAAAGAAGGCAGCCACCGGAGAGGTGCGTCGTCCCACGTAGCCAGGGGCGGGGGGACCTCGGGAGGCAGCCCACCCGTTCCTTCCTGGGCCTGGATGCTCGCTCTGTGAGCCCAGGGACGGCACCTGCCCCTGCTGCCCCACACTGGCCTGGCGTGGGCAGAGAATCGGGGCCCGAGGGAGGTGGGGACTGTTGCGTGCCTGCTGCACAGCGCTCGGTCAAGGGTGGGCCTGGTGCCTGCAGGGAGCCTGTGTGTGGGAAGCAGACGCTGCCAGGTCACAGGGCCTGGCCCTCCAGGGCTCAGGGGTTTTTTTTGCCTGGGCTCTCACTTGTTGTCGGGGCCTGGTCTAGCCCAGGAAACCAGGGAGCAGCAGGGAGGGTCCTGGTGCACCTGAAGGTGCCAGCCGGTGGCCAGGGCTGGGGCGGTGGGGCGGGGCTTGAGCAGCAGCCTTTCTAGAGTGCTGTGTTTTGGGGTCCCGCCCCCGGGTGCGGAGGCTGAGGACACTGGCCTGTAGTCGTCTGGAAAGGTGTCTCCCTGAGCACTGGCTTGGGGCCCCGGGGGTACAGGAGGAGGGGCTGGCAGAGGCCTGAGGGTGGGATCTTGATGCTGGCACAGCTCATGGTGCAGCCACCAGGAGGCCAGAAGTGGCCAGTGGGCCTGGGAGCCCTGGCCAACCCTGGGACCCGCTCGAGTGGCAGGAGTGGCCGAGTGCCCTGGCCCGCCCTGGGGATTATGAGGGGTCTGCTGAGCGGAAGTCCTCCCTCCAGGGTTCGGGGAGGGCAGCCCCGCTCTGCATGTGTCAGAGCCCCGCTTCTTTCTAGGGTTTGCTCCCGAGCTCCCCCGCCCTCGGAGCTGAGCCTGCCAGGCCCCAGGCGGTCCTGGTGGAGAGCGGGCCTGTGTCATACCATGCTGATGAGGAGGCTGAGGAGGAGGAGCCCGACGAGGAGGACGGGGAACTGTGTGTCAGCGCCTTGCAGATGATGGGCGGCAACGGTGGGTGTGGCCCGACGGCAGGGAGGGTTCCCGGGAAGCCAAGGCATCGGCTTCTGCCCTTCATCATCCCTGAACTCAGGCCTATTAGCTTCAGACTGAGTTTCTGTTTCTCTCTGGAAAGAAATTTGAGCTAAGACACTCTGTAAATTGGTCATGTCAGTTGTGAGGTTGGAGCCAGCCAGGGTCAGAGAGGTTAGGGACGGTGAGGTACCTGCTATGAGGGCCGCACAGCCAGCAGCACGGGGTTCTTGGGTTGCACACATGGCCACGGACCTGCACGCCTAGGGAGGGAGGCCGGGGGGGCCCATGCTGCTCTCAGGTGCCCTCCATGAGGAGTGAGGCCCTGCTCTGAGTGCCAGTCCCGGGAGGCAGAGAGGAGCTCAAGATGGCACTGGCAGGGCACGGGGGGCCAAGGCGGGTGGGGCTGGGGCTGGAGCCGGAGCCTCCCGGAGGGTACCAGGAACAGTGGGGGCGGGGCTGGGCTCCTGGCCCTTAAGAGACCCTTGGATTCATGACTGCGCTCTTCTGCAGACTACGGCTGTGACGTCGACGAGGACGATGGCTACTGAAGCTCGGCCTCCAGGCAGGTGGTGTCCTGGGGGGCCTCTCGGGTCTCCTCCGCGTCAGGCGGAACCTCCAGGGCCGCAGCAGGCAGGCTCTAGTGCCGACGAGACTCCTGGTGACAGGTGGCGCCTGCTCCGTGGCCCTCGTCCCACATGGACCTCTCCGTTGGGATTGTGTTTCTCTCCGGCAAGGGAAACCCGGCCAAGTGTCTGCGTGTGTCTGTTCAACTGTGGGCCGGGCGTGCCCAGAGCTGGGTCCTGCTGCCTGCCGTCGATTCCCCCGAGGATCCTCGGAGGCTGGCCCTGTGGCGTCGCTACTGCAAGGAAACAGAGTCGAGGCAGCCCCACCGCTGGTCCAGGTGCGTGTGGAGGGCTGCGTGTGCTGACCCTGCGACTCAGGACCAGCTCTGCAGCCCCCAGGCCCACCCTCCCGAGCAGCACTCTGCGCCAGCGCCCTCTGCCAGAGAGGAAGCTGGAGCCCTGCTGTGTCCGGCATGGCGGTGGGAGCTGAAGGTTTAGCACTTGAGAGGCGGCAGCTCTCCCCGGCCACGTTGTCTGAAGGTCCTTTGCCTCCAGCTGTGGCTCTGCATCCAGATCCCGGCCTCCTCCGAGGCAGACACCCCCGCCCTGCCTTCTCCAGGCCCCCTCCCCTCCCTACTGCCTGCACCGCCCAGAGCAGCACGGAGAACAGACAAGGGGGTCAGACCCTGCTCCAGGCCCACCTGAGTTGTGTGCCTGGGAGCCCCACAGCTGCCAGTGGGTGAGCTGAGTGCTCCACAGCTGAGACCGGCGCCCTGGCTGCCCTGTGCATAGCTCTGCAGATGGTGTGGGCGCAGCCTGCGTAGTGTCCTGGTGCTGGGGGTGCCCTGTGGACAGAGCCAGAGCTGTCCAGAAAGCAGTGGCGTTCCCTGTCAGCTGGATCAGGTCCTCCCCATCCAGGAGGGAGGGCAAGCGGAGGTCCGAGAGCCTCCCGGCGCCAGGCTCCTCATGTAAAGGCCCCAGTACCACCCACGGGAGGTCTCAGCTCTGGCATGACTGCCCTGAATGTGGCTGAGGAGGGCCTTCACCCTGTGCCCCTAGGAGAAGGTGGCTTTGAGGAAGAGCTGTGCTGCACCGACCCCCAGGGGGCCTCAGGCTCCTTATGGAATGGGCTGTATATCCTGCCGTCACTTGGCCCGAAGCAGGCCAGACCCCCCTACCCCTGCCCAGAGCTCAGCAGCCAGCCTGGTTTCTGCCAGAGTGTCTTGAAGGCTCAGGGGAAGAATAGATTTAGTAAAGCAGAAAACTTGTTACTTGACAGAAATCACCTGAGGCCTGTCTGATTCCATGTTGCGATCTGTGTCCAGCCGTCTGGTTGGGCATAGCAGAGGCCACGTAGCGCCAGGCTGGAGCCAGCCCTTTGCAGCCTAACCCATGTCTCAGGTCAAGAGCTGGGGCTGTTGGCCACCCGGCTTGGCGTGGGTATCAGCCCCTGAGGCCCAGAGGCTGCCCTGAGTGAGGGGTGCGGGGTCTGTAGGTCACCCTGACTGCAGCAGCTCTAACTGGGTGTGTATCGGCCTGGGCTGGACGTGGGCTGGACATGGGTGTGCCACGGGGGACTGGGTGGACAAGTCCCCGCGTAGACCCCCAGCGCAGTGTGGCACTGGGTGGTGAGTGCTGTGAAGAAGGGGAAACTGCAGGACCAGCCCACAGGGGCGTCACTGAGGCTGGCGTGACAGGAAGCTGCATGGGCCAGGGTGGGTGGGCCTGGGGGACACGGCCGCCACCCACAGGCCCTGAGGGAGGTGCAGGTGGGCCGTGGGGCCGCAGAGTTGGGCTTGGAGAGGGTGCTGTTAGAGGAGTTCTGAGGACCAGCTGGAGGGGCTCCCGGCCTGGCAGATGCTACTGGGCCAGGCCAGAGATGACAGCCAGGTGGCATGGAGTGGGTGTTTTGTTGGAAGAGGGTGGATTGGGGGGCTGAGTGAAACCTGCCACTGGATCCTATTTGGGGAGACCAGGTGTGTGGCTGAGGGGCACAAGCGAGGTGGGCAGTGCTCTGTGTGCAGGATCCAGCCCTCGGCCTGGGTGCTGGGTGGTGGTGTTTGCCAGGCTTTGGGGCCCCAGGCACAGGAGGGCCACAGCTCCGCAGGAAGAAATGAACCCCCTTCCCAGAGAGAGCTGCTTTAGGGGCAGTTGGGTGCTGGAGGGGGGTTTTTCGGGACAGACGGCCCTGGCTGAGCACCTCCACTTGGGAGGCTGGGGAAGAAAGGATTTCCAAGCTGCGTGTGCAAAAGTGGCTTGGCACACAGGTGGTTTAGGATATTGGCTGAAAGGCCTGCCTGAGGCTGGGAGGGGGAGGGGTGGAGAGGTGGGTGGAAGGTGAGGGCCAGGGGAAGGGGAGGCCCGGGAGGCAGTGGCTGTCCATCCTTTGGGAATGGAAGGGGGAGGGGTTATCACACTGGGAAGTGCGAGTGGGGTGGGGCTCGGGCTGGGCACTGGAGGGGACGGCTCAGGTATGGGGCTGAGGGGCCAGGTGGTGACCAGTGTGCCAGAGTCAAGCCCCACAGTGGCTGGAAGAGAGGTGGGACATCTCGGGGCTGGTGGGGAGAAGACTCCCCAGAGGGTGGGATGAGGAACGCAGCATCCGGTTCCCGGAGCCATGGGGACCAGTGCCACACGGACAGTTGGGTGGCTGAGATGCTGAGGGACTGTGGCCCAGGAGTGGACAGCCACAGTGTCTGGGAGCCTTTGGGTGCTGACCTGAGCCCTGTGTTTGGGCCTTCCCTGCCGCGACTTGAGAGCCCAGGCAGCTGTCCCCCTGAATGCTACCTTCTGGGCTGGGCCTGCCAGGCGGGCACACCCCAGCCCTAAGTGGCCACTGCCACCTCTTGCTGCCTGCTCAGAGTGGGCCTGTCCGGGGCTCTTAGCAGCTGGCCTAGGGACCTGGTGTTTGGTGGCCACCACCACCCCGTGGATATCAGGTTACAGGCCAGACAGGAGTAGAGAGTAGCCAGTTGGGTGCCGTGACCCTGGGGCTCCAGGGCTTTGTCAGAGCGTGTGTCCACCTTTGGGGGTGCCCGGGGGAAGTGACGGTCTGCACAGCTCCGTAGAGTGGGGAGGCGGGCCTGTGGGTTCGGGGTGGGGTCAGGCCCGAGGCTCGGCCCTGAGTGCTGTCGTTCTGGTCCAGCTGTTTGGTGCCCGGATGGCTCCTCCTGTGCAGCCCATGGAGCTGGGGTGGGGAGGGCCCCCCGGGGGGATCCCCTGAAGCCACAGAGTTGGAAAGTGGGGCACGAGATCTGACCCTTCTCCTCCTCCTCGCCAAGTCCCTTGGGAGGTCTGCCCAGTGACCTCACTCCCTGACCCAGAGAACAAGCTGGGCCACGCCCCACAACCCCTGTGCCCCAAGCAGAGGGGCCGCCCATGCCTGCCCACGGGCCCGTGGCCGGACCGTGTTGGGGGCGCACACTGGCCAGGGGAGGGACAGGCTGGGCATCTGCGTCCCTGACCTCGGCTCCCTCGAGTCCCTGCAGGGGCACTGGTGAGCGGCCTTGCTGAGCGGAGGTGCTTTGCAGGAGACCGAGTGCCGGAGTGGATCCCCTGTGCCCAACCCAGCTGACAGTGGGTGACTCAGCAGCTCTATCTAGTGCTGAGGAGTAGGGGAAGAGGTGAGCGAGTGTGACCGGCACCCCTCCGCAGCTGGCTGCCTCTTGCTGGGTGGGCACCTAGAGCCTGACCCTGTGGCTTGGAGTGAGGTTGGGAGCAGGTCCAGCCCAGCTGCTGCTCCCAGTGCGGTTGACGAGGCCACACACTCCGCTCCCCAGTGGCCTGAGCTGCCTGCCCAGGCCGAGTGTTTGAGGCAGGCGAGCATCTTCCCGGAGCTGCCAAGAGCAGAGGCAGGGCCTCGGCCTCAAGGGTGGCAGGGGAGTAGGGACTGCAGGGGCAGTGGCCCCAGCCGTGGCAGCATGTCCACATGGAGGCTGGCTGATGTTTTACCTGGGGCCTGGCGCCTCCAGCTCCTGGCCTGGGCGACTTCTCTCCCTCTAGTGTCTTGGGGAGTGGTCCCACTGGCAGGCTCAGGGCTGCAGAGCCAGAGCATTGCTGGGGTGGCAGGGGGTATCTGCATGGCCTCTCTCCGCACCCCCAGCCTCCCACCACATGTCTGAGGCTCCGCAAGGGCAGAGGACAACAGCTGGCCCTGCTGGGGAGGGGCACGGGGCCAAGGAACCCCAAGAACCCTGGGTGAGCAGAGCTGGGTCCTGGGGAGCCTCTGCTGACACTGGAGGGACCGGGCCCTGGAGGTTCTCCCGAGGCTGGGGGCTGTACCAGATGTGGCAAGATCTGCTTCAGGCTGGAAGTGTGAATGGCAGCCGGCCGTTGTGGTCTCTGCCAGGGATACCCCAACTTCCCCAACCTTCCACAGTCCCCAGGACGCCTCATGTGCCCCTGCTGTGGCTGTGCTGGGCGTGTACCAGCCAGGAGCTGGCCCTCCGTGGGGGTTGAGCACATTTGCATGTGAGTGTGTGCCCGGGCAGCCTTGGAGTGTCCTGGACTACTCCTGGCCTGGCATGGCATTTGGTATTGTGTACGGGAAAATTTGTGGGACCAAGGGCCAGGACCCAAGGCCGGCCAGGCCCCTCTGTTCAGCCCCCAGCTCAGCACACACTGCTCAGGGCGAGGGGGCAGGAAGCACCAATCTCCAGCCCAATTTCAGGTGGGGCATACTGGGTGGGTTCAACCCATTCAGGCAGCCACTGAGCTTTCCTGGGCAGCTTCCTGCCCTGCCCCAAGTCCAAGTCACCTTTGCCCGAATGCCACAGGGGAGGGCAGGGCAGGGCAGGACCCGAGGGCCACGTGGCTGCTGGCTGCTGAGCTAGAGTCAGCCAGCCAGAGTGAGCACGGAGCCCGCAGCCACGGGGGCACACACGTCCAGGCACATGCCCATCCACAGAGCAATGCCTAGTGCTCTTGCGTGTGCCCTTCCATGCACACCACACCCTCCCACAGGCTCGACACTCATGCACAGCACATGTTCATGTGCACCCAGTACACGTGTACACGTTCATCGCATGCACGGCTGCTCGCACCTGTGTCTCACCACCACGTGCACAGGCTTGAGTGTGTGTGCCCTGACCCACACTTGGATGCACAGATGCTAAAGGCCTGGGGCCTCTGGACCAGCTCAGGATGTTGGGAAGATGGGTGGGCGCTTCCAGCTGGCCACAATCCACACCCACGTGGTAGCGGAGCCCTCAGACACTTTTTAATTGTAAATCTTTTAATCGAGCTTCAGTCGTGCCACATTGCCCAGGCTGGCCTTGAATTCCTGGGCTCCAGCGATCCTCTCACCTTGGCGCCCAGAGTAGCTGGGACTGCCCCCACCGGGCTGGGGATGCTCTGGGAGTTTGTCCTCGCAGGGCACCCTGGCAGGGCCCGGGAATCACCAGGCCTGCCCCTGCAGCCACTCCCCACAGATGCGGGGGTGGGGGGGAGGAATGGTCTTGGGGTTTGTGTCTGGTGACTCTGTCACCTGATGGTCACCCAGCCCGTACCAGTGCTGTGTGACCTGGCACCCGCTCCATCTCTTGGCCACAGAGTGGGGAGTGAGGTGAGCTTTCTGGCAGGGCAGGGAGTGAGGAGTGAGGCAGCACCAGGGTGGGTGAGCACTCCAATGTAACCCTCCCACTGCCTCAGGCCCCTGGAAGAGGGGACAGTAGAGAGGCCCAGGGCAGCCTGAGGCTCCACTCACCCCCAGGGGTCCTCTGCTGCCCACATCTGCTCCTCCTCCAGGCAGGCCCCTGGTCAGCCCAGGCAGAGTGGGTCAGGATGGGCCTGGGCTGAGCATTGCTGGGGCTGGAAGGGGCACCTGTGTGGCCTCTGCCCCACGACCTTGCCTCCCACTGCATGTCTGAGGCTCTGCAAGGGCAGATGTGGCAGCCCCTGAGGATGCCACCCCCTCTCCCTGCGCCTTCTACTCCACCCCTTCTGCCTCCCGCCCTCGCCCCCCCCCGCCCCGCCCCTCCCTCCACCTCCCACCCCTCACCCCCTCCCTCCGCCTCCTGCCTCCCAGTCCCTCTTTCCACCGTCTGTCTCCGGCGCCCTCGCAGGCACTGACAGAAGGCTGCACCCTCTTCTAGGCCCTGCTACGCTCTGGTCCTGTTCCAGGTGGGGCAGGGGCTGCTACATGAGGGGCTGCTGGGCCTAGGGCCAGAAATGTGGGGCTCTTATCACTGCCTGGTGTCTGAGTGCCACCAGGCACTGCCACCCGCCCCCCAGGTGTGAGGGAGCACACCCTTCTCAGCCCCACAACTGGGTGATGGTGGGCCGGGGCCACCCTGCCGTTCTCCCGAGGAGCTTTGGGGTGGTAGCCAGACGCAGCAGGCTGACGTGGACCCGCCGAGGGACAGGCACCCTGCCCAACGTGTCCCAGAGACTCGGCTGGCCCGCCACCTGGCGGCCACAGGCAGCACCATCTGGAGGCGGACATTGACGTCCTTGGGGCACCTGCCCTTTCCCCTGGTCATCGAGCCCACTTCACACCCCATCCTGTGAATCTGGAGAACCATGAAGATGCCTTTATATTCTTTACCGTTGTGTCAGGTCTCTCTCTAATCCTGGAGCCCTGCTGGGCCCCCCAACACCACACAAGCAAGGCCTTCTCGCCTTCCTCCTCAGTCCCTTCCCTGTCAGCGTCTGAGGACTCCTCTTGGCCAACAAGACAGGGAGACAGGCTTGGAGGAAAAGGAACCCTGAGCCTTGGGGGCTTCAGGAGATCACTCACCCCTGCAGTGTCCCAGTCACGGTCCCAGTCCTGGCCCTGGAGACCCTAGTGGGGGCCTGGACACACCCCAGGCCACTCCCACCCTCCTCTACCTGGGGTGTACGACTTCCACCACCAAGCGGAGCAGATGCAGCAAGGCCTCAGCCCAGAGCTCTGCCAGACGCCCCACTCCCTCCTGTGGCTCTACCCCAGTCATGCCTTCCCCTTCAGGACTGGCCCCGATTTCTGCATCTCCACGGGCACCCTAGGACCTGCTGGGGAGGCAGGGCACATTCCAGTCCCCCGTCCTGCATGAGGACACAGCCCTTCTTGGGCTTTGAATGCCAAGGCCCTCCTCCCTTTCCAGCCTCAGGGCACCTGCCCTAGGGCCAGCAGCCTCCATGGTCCCTTGGCTGTCAGCCCCCACAGGCTCAGCCACCCGCAGATACACCCTGGCTTCTTGGGGGGCACCGAGGAGTGTCAGTTGCCTTCGTCTCCAGCCTGTGGGGAGTCCGGGCCCAGGACTCTGCATCCTTTCGAGCTCTGGTGCCAATGTTGAGGCCACTGCCTGCACAGGCCGGGTGGGTGGCTTCCTGGGCCGACAGTACCTGTCCCTGCCGCCTGTGCTACGTGCTTGGAGGGTCGGCAGGTCCCTGGGGAGGCCCGGGCCTGGACCAGGCTGGTAAGAGGTGGCGGCGGAGGACTGGCCCCAAGGCCGCAGTCAGTGCCTGAGGCCAGCCCAGCGCCTTCAAAGGGGCCGTGGGCGGAGGCAAAGAGGAGGCTGTGTGTGGTCTTCCGGAGGGAGAGGAACCTGACTCAGGAAGCCATTGTCCCCACACAATGAGCATGGCTGGGACTGAGAGGTCAGGGGCGCTAGGCTGGAGGACCCAACCCTGACCCCAGCCCCAACTCTGTTCCATGTCTGATACTCACTGGACCGTGCCCTGTGGGACGGCCACCCCACCTGACTCCCGGAGTCATAGCTGGGTCCGGGTGCTCCTGGGCAGTCCGAGCTTGTGCTGGGGGCCTAGATTGGGAAAGGATCCTCAGCTCAGGCCGGCTTGCAGACAGGGAGGGTCTGCGGAGGGTGTGAAGGGTGGATCCCCATCATAACACGTACCCACCTAACAGCAAAGCTGGGAGCAGATGCCAGCCCTCAGGTCAGTGGAGGCCTAGGAGGCCCTAGCTGGATGGAGGTTGGGCTAGGAAACCGGGCAGAAGGCCCAGTCATGCCTGCCCAGGGGAGGCAGTGCCCAGTCTGCCAGACGATGGGGGGGACCCTCCTTTCCTTGGCGACCAGGGGCCTTTGCACCAGCCCGATGGAGTCATTGCTGCTTCCCTGTGGACAATAGCATTGTCTGCCAGTGCCCGCCTTGGTGGAGCCTGGGAAAATGACCCCAGCCTGACCCTGCCGCCAGCTCACCTCGGGGGGTGGCCCCCTTGCCCCTGCTATGGCCTTGACCACCTGAGGGCTGAGTTGGCCGCTGAGGGGGTCCTGGGCAAGAGTGCAGGGCCGGGCTGCAGAACCCAGCGGGCGGAGGCAGCGCTGTGGGCTGAGGTTGAGCTGGGGTCAGCACCTGCAGGCTACAGCTTCACCTGTCCGGGGGCACAAGAGCACCCATGCCAGGAGGCCCGTGCCCAGCATGGAAACCATGTTCAAGCCTCCGACTCTGCGCTCTGCCTCAGCTCCTAGGAGGACAGGGAGTGGGCTGCCATCGCCACACCATCAAGGCCTCACCCCCTCCGAGTTCCCCTCCTGCAAATCCCTGACCAGAGCATTCCCTCCGGCTGCACATGGACTCTGGCAGACTCGTGTTTCTCATTCATTTGTTCACGGACTCACTCAGCAAGCGTGAAGAAAGAACTGATAGCCAAGTGTGTGCGCAGAGGCGGTGAGGACGCAGTGGGGAACCGGGGAGCTCTGCCCTCAGGCTGATGCCCTCTCCAACCGCACCCTCCTGACAAGATCCATCGGCACAAGTTTGTGCAGAGAAATCAGGGCGTGAGGCATGGTGGCCGGCCGAGAAGTGGGCAGCGGGCTGCGAGCAGAGTGCATGCTTAGTCAATTTCGGAGCACTCCGGGGAGGAGTGAAGGGCACAGAGGCCAGGTGTGCCCCTGGGTGTGCCCAGCAGGTGCATGGAGGAGGAGGTTAGGCTGGCTCCCTGGTGAAGTTCTGAGCAGGAATTTGTCATTAGGGGGATGGGTTCAGGAGGGGCCTGTGATGTGCGGAGGGGCTGGGGCTGGAAGAGTCTGGGATGATGGAGGTGGGAAAGGGGCTCAGCCACCTGCTGGTGGCCTCAGAGGGCCCTGGGCATGTCCTTGGGCTGGCGTGTCCCTTCCTGGCCCCCAGGACGTTGCTATTCAGAGACTGTTTTCCAGCCCACCAACCCTGAGCCCAGACTGAGAATTCAAGGGAGGGGCGTAGGACTGTTGGGCCCCACAGTGTCGTGGGGTGTCCCTTATGCTGTGCTGAGGTGCAGGATCTGAGGAGTAAAGAGACAGGACACTGAAGAGCTGGTGAACAGCATCTGGACTCGGGAGGCCACGCCACCTGTGAGCGGAGATCAGTTGGGGTCCCAAATGCCCAGAAGCGCCTGTATTTATTAGATAGAAGCAGGGGACAGGGTTGTGCGTGAGGTCATCATCTACAGGCTTAGTATAGGGCATACGTAATCACGTGAGTCACAAGTGAGGGGGCCACCCCGTTACGTCACCTGGGCAGAGAGGTGGGCCGTGCACAGCAGGGGGCCGTGCCATGAGCAGTAGTAGAGGGTCAGGTACAGAAAAGGGGTCCACCCCCATTAGGTCACCGAGGCAAGGAGGTGGGCTGTGTGCAACAGGGGTCGTGCGTAACACTTCTTACCTGGGGGCTGGAGACTTCAGAGGATTTCTAATAGAAGGATACTGTCAGCCAGTGCAGTGGGAGCTGACAGACTTGTGCTCTTCTCTTAAGATATTTATGGGAGGATGATTTGAGCTGGCACAGAAGCGAGAAAAGACTGACAGGGTGTACAGCCGCCGTGACTGGTCACACCAGAGGGGTTCTTCTCCCTCGGTTACTTCCAGGATCTCAGGCCCGAGGCCGACTTTCCACAGGAACTGGATGCAAGGCGCTACAACTCCTTTATCGGGAGGAGAGGCTCCTGCTCCAAGCCCGCCATACAGCGTGTGCCCTTTCAGGCAGGGACGCCGCCGCCTGGGTCTCGGGTTCTCATCCTGGTCTGACTGTTTTCCCACGTACTGCTTCTGTTCTGTGACTGCTCTAGGCATTCCTCCTACTACAGACTGCTATATGGTTATACGGAAGGATTCTAATCAGCACTAAATGTGTCCGTGCAGCTCCGACTACAATACCTATGTGATTATACAGAAGGATTATATACAGAACTAGGTATGCTAGATCTAAGTATTGAGTGTGATTATGTAAGCTAGGCATATGTAAGCAGTAAGTTACACTTCAGGCACTAATTCTACAGACTAATAGGTGATTATATATAAAGGAAATAGCCGAGTAATGCCACTATAAACTAAGATATTCTTCAGGCACGAGTTGTGCCTGGGGTCTGCACAGTTCTCCTTCCTCGGTGCCCGTGGGGGTGTCACCCACAAGGGGTGTGATGGTCTCATGGCCCAGGCCCCTGGGTGACAGGAACGTCTGCACACACCATGCACGGGAGGCTCGAGGGGCGGCACTGCGGGACAGCTGGGTTGGGATGAGCCTGCGGGGCCCGCGGGGCCTGTGTGGGTGCAGGCCTCTTGCAGGTGCTGGGCGTGTGTGGCAGTGCCATGAGTAGGCAGGAGCCCCACTGACCAGAGGCCTCCAGGGAGGGAAGGAGTCCACTGAGGTGACCGGCTCCTTTGCCACTTAAGTGGGGTGGCCACCTGGATTTGGGGTCAGGGCACCGTGCATAGGGGAGCTTCCCCAGAGCCTTCTCTGCTCCCAGCCGGATGTCCATTCTTACCTGGCCTGTGGAGTGTCTCCAGGCGAGCTGAGCAAGGGTGGAGCTAGGGTGGGGTTGAAGGGTGAGTTCTGCCTTGGGGACACACCAGGCTCAAAGACAAGGTCCACGGGGTGGAGGCAGCCTCCAGGAAGTTGGGCTGAGAAGGCCCTCGGGGACCCATAAGACTTCCCAGAGGAGGAGCTGGCCAGGCTGAAACGGGGCACAGAAGGTCCCAGGTGTACAGAGAGGCAGGTAGGCCTTCCGAGGCCTCGGGTGACAGAGGATGTGTGAGGGCAGGGTTGGTGGCTCTAGGGAGAGCAGGGCAGAGGTGGGCAGAGCCCCACAGCCAGGGACAGTGAGGGCCTCTGAGTGGGGGGCTGGAGTCCCTGACAATGGGGTGTCATGCTGTTTACAGTGCGGCCCCAGTCGCTGGATGGGAGCAGGTGCATGGCCACTGAGGCGGAGCTGTGTGCTGGGCTGTGGCGGTCCTGCAGCCCAGGCCAGATGGTAGAGCAAGGCGGGGGCGGGGTCCTCTGCTGAGAGCTGGGAGTGGGACATCCCGGTGCTGGGCTCTGGATGAGTCACTGCTCACCAGGCCGCTCGGCGCCAAGGGGGGCCTGGCCGCAGGAAGCCGCAGGGGCTGATAAGGCAGGAATGGAAGCCTCTGGACCTCCCACTTCCTGTGGCCCGAGTGCTGGGGCTGGACACTGGGTGTCCACGGCCTGGGCTGGACGGCTCAGAAAACAGAATGCGCATGTGCCATGACCTGCCTCGCTGTGCACTGGGGGCGCGCCAGGATCTGTCCCAGTGGGTGCAGGAGACCCAGGTGGCTCCAGCTCCTGCAGGAAGGAGGCCACAGAAGGGCTGGGGATCAGGCGGAGTGGAGACGGCGGTCCCAGCAGGGACACAGCCAGGGCCAAGCCAGCGAGGTGGAGGAGGGCATGGCAGGCGGGTATCCGCTTGACCAGGCTTCAAAGAGGGTTCTGTGGTACCCAGGAGATGGGGGTGCTCACAGCACATGGTAGGGCAGGCTGGGGCTGGCTCCTTGGATGGCCCTGAACCAGGGGACAGCCTGCAGCACTTCTGCCACGCTGTGGCCACCACCTCAGCCCACCAGCAGGGGCCCAGCATGAACATGCTCACCACCACTGCTGCCAAGGTGGTCCTGTGTCACCAACCAGGTCACAGCCCCGGGACCCGCCACCTGGCACCCCCATCTGACCTGACTTCTGGGGACCCCAGCAACGAAGCAGTCACCACTACCCGCCTGCCCCGCCAGGACTGCCCACCACCTCCAGGTGGCCACTCCAGAGCCTCGCTCCTGCCCCGATCTGGCATGCCCTCAGCCCCTGCTGTCCCCACCTGTGCCCCTGGGACTCCTTGCTCTACCCTGACTGTGGGCTACGGCCAGCTGCTCCCACCTACTAAGCCTTTCCTCTGTCACCTCCTCCCCTGGCACATTCAACCCTAGCACCACCTCCAAGAAGCCTTCCTTGCCACCCTCACCCCCGTGGCTGGGCCAGAGCCCTCTCTGGGACCTCTGCAGCTGGCAGGTGTCTCTGTCCTGACTCTGCCCACCTTGTGTCATCCCTGTCCTGGCCAGTGGCTTGTTTAGGGAGGGGTCTGTGGCCGGTGGAGATGATGCCCGAAGTTCCCTGCGCCTGGACATCTGTCCGGGGCTTGCCAAGACCAGAAGTGGGCCTGCCCGGAAGAGAGGGACGGCCTCAGTTTCCCCAACCTTGAGTTCTTGCTCCTCCTTCAGCCCCAAGCCCTTGGCCCCTCCCAGTGCCGCACCCCTCCCAGGTGGTTCTCTAATCCTGGGGCAGCCAGGTGCCGGGCTGCTGCCGGAAAACGCTCAGACACCCCAACCCCTCCCAGCCCTTGCCCTAATGATGGCTCTGCACCTGCCCGCACAAAGCCTTCCCAGATTAGGGTGGGGACATGGTGCCCTGGGCCCTCCGGAGCCAGCACAGTGCTGACTCCTGACTTCCCCGGGTGCCCAGGCCTGGGGATGGGGGGGCCACCCCTTCACCTGGAGCTGGTCCCAGATCCAGCCTCTGCAAACACAGAGCTGCCCCAGGCCCCAGGAGGAGGTAGGATCTACAAGGAGAGTCTTGAGGAAATACGACCCTCGGGCCTGGGAGGCTGTGGGACAGTCCCGCAGAGTCCCTGAGGGAGGAACGTGGCCTCTCCCTCCCGACGGCCCTGCCCTGAGGCCCAGCTGGGGAGGACGTGTTTCGGAGCAGAGGCTCCCTCCCCACCGGCTGTGTCCCCTTGCAGCAGACGCAGGCGTGAGGCCCAGGCGGCGCCTAGGGCAGCAGTGACCCGACCCTGCAGGAAGCCAGGAGATGCTGCACCCACCTGGCCGGCCCTCCCCGCTGTCATTCCGCCCAAACAATGCGAAGGAAACGCTGCCAAGCTCTGAGGTTCTCTAGTATCATGACGTCTGCTGCATTTTTTGGGAAATATCAGACATCTCGCCCTCTTAAAACCGTGGCTTCCTCGGAGTGCACGAGGAAGTGCACGGCTCTGAGGCGGCGGGGAGGAGTCCGCCTACCCCGTCCCCGCGCCCCGCGTCTCCCCGCCCGCCCCCTCCACCTCCCCGCCAGTTCAGGACTAGGGTCGGACCCCCAGATCCCCAGGCGGGGTCAGCTGCAGGGGGGGGGCCAGATCAGGTTGTTCTGTTCGCCGGTCGCGGTAGGGGCGGGGCCAGATCTCGGGGAGGGTCCCATCGCGGGGCGGGGTCGGGTGCAGGGGCAGGGACAGATCGGGGTTCGGGGGTCAGACCGAGGGGCGGGGCCGGGTGCAGGGGCGGGGCCAGATCTCGGGGACGGGGGGGGTCCAATCGCGGGGAGGGGTCGGGTGCGGGGGCGGGGCCAGATCTCGGGGAGGGTCCCATCGCGGGGCGGGGTCGGGTGCAGGGGCGGGGCCCGATCAGGGTTCGGGGGGGTCAGACCGAGGGGCGGGGCCGGGTGCAGGGGCGGGGCCAGATCTCGGGGACGGGGGGGGTCCAATCGCGGGGAGGGGTCGGGTGCAGGGGCGGGGCCCGATCAGGGTTCGGGGAGGGTCAGACCGAGGGGCGGGACCGGTTGCAGGGGCGGGGCCAGATCTCGGGGAGGGTCCCATCGCGGGGCGGGGTCGGGTGCAGGGGCAGGGACAGATCGGGGTTCGGGGGTCAGACCGAGGGGCGGGGCCGGGTGCAGGTGTGAGGGTGGCTCCCCCGCGCGCCCCTGGGATTGGTCCGGGGCGCTGGCTCCTGTCGCCCCCAGCGGGGCGGGCACGGCCTGACCGCGGCTGAGCCTCCCTCTCCCGGCCCGCGGGCCCGAGTCCCGGCCGAGCTGCGGAGGAGGGAAGGCGAGCCGGGCGTTCGCCCCCGCGGGGAGGGCCTTATCAGCGCGGGCAGCTGGCGGCCTGTCCCTGCGCGAGCGCCCCGGCCCAATTCAATGGCCATTGTCCGCCGGTGCCTTTGTTCTGAGGTGTCCGCTTCCTGCGGGGCTGGGGCGGGCGGGCAGGAAACCCTCCGAGCCCGGGGCAGACGAGGAGGCCGGCCCAGCCTGGGGTCAGGGTCGACGGCGGACCTGACCCAGGGCTCCTAGGGGTGGGGGGTGCGGCTGGGGCTGCAGGGCGGGGGCACGGGCGGGATGTCCCCTCCTGGGGCGGCACCGTGAGGGCGGGGGGCTCCCGACTCCAGATCCTGCGGCGCTGGGGCGCCGGGGGAAGGAGGAAGACCCTGAGACAGAGGGGTCCCCTCCCGGGTCTGCTGTCGTCCCCTGCCCCTGCTGGATGACAGGGTGGGAGACAGCAGGGCAGGCTCAGGTTTCAGGGTCGTGGAAATCCAGTTCCCGCGGCCTCCCGTGCAGAAGACGCCCGCCCAGGACTGTGGGCTAGGAAGAGGGGCTGAAGCCTGGGCGGGCCAGGTTTGCCCCTCCTTCCCCTGGGCTGTCGGTGCTCCTCACCATCTGAGGCCGACTCCACCCCCTCGTCCCACGTCTGCCCTGTGCGCAGGCCCCGCGGGTTAGCCCAGCGCGGCACGCTGGCCGGCCTTCAGTGGTACGCTCACTCACAGCTGGGGCAGGTCTGTGGGAGCTGCTGGGAGTGGGGCGTTGGCCCCCGTGCCAGAGCCCACCAGTGCCCACCATGGCACCCGAGGCCACCAAGCCAGCCGGGGCAGGGTGGCCACAGGCGCTGCTGACTCTCCACCACATGCCCTGGGGTCTCTGGCAGTTCCTTCCCAGCAAAGCCCTGCCCTGACTCAGGCGACTCAGTCAGCAAACGGAAGCCACCACGGGGATTTCAGACAGCAGAACTGAATGCGAAGGGCTGAGGGGCTGCAGGGGCACTCAGAGAACAGTCTGGCAACCCGGAAATCAACTTCCTGCTGCAAGAGGCAGGCACGTGGCCGGGGGGGGGGGAGGGGCATGGCTAGGCAGGCCCCCCTGCTGCTGTGTCCCCACAGGCCTGGCCAGTGGTGTGGGGTGCCCCCACTTGCTGATGTCCCTGCCACCATCACCACTGCCTCTTTCTGTTCCCGTGGCTGCTGCCACCACCATCACCTGAGGTTGCCACTGCCGGACAGACATGGCCTGTCCCTCCTGCCGGCCTTCCTTGGACAGAGCTTCCAGGGAAGTCAGCAAGAGGGTGTGGGAGATGGGGAGGCAGGCTTCCCTGGTGGAGAGGAGGCCCCGCACCCTCCAGCTGATGGGCACGGTGGGCCTGTGTGGAGAGGAGACCCCCCCACCCTCCAGCTCACGGGCACGGTGGGCCTGGGTGCAGAGGAGACCCCCCCACCCTCCAGCTCACGGGCACGGTGGGCCTGTGTGGAGAGGAGTCCCCCCACCCTCCAGCTGACGGGCACGGTGGGCCTGTGTGGAGAGGAGACCCCCCCCACCCTCCAGCTCACGGGCACGGTGGGCCTGGGTGCAGAGGAGACCCCTCCACCCTCCAGCTCACGGGCACTGTGGGCCTGTGTGGAGAGGAGTCCCCCCACCCTCCAGCTGATGGGCACGGTGGGCCTGGGTGCAGAGGAGACCCCCCCCACCCTCCAGCTGATGGGCACGGTGGGCCTGGGTGCAGAGGAGACCCCCCCACCCTCCAGCTCACGGGCACCTTGGGCCTGGGGGCCGCGTGCACAGGGTTTTCGGAACTCCCACCTCCAGCTCCTGCCGGGAACTTGATGAGAGCAAGCCAGTGGCCACCCCAGCCCAGCTTAGTGTCCCTTGACAAGTCTGTCTCTGAGGCTTCTGGGGGGTTCAGGCAGGTGCAAGGAGGTGCCAGAGCTTAGGGGGATTCTACATACAGCAGCACGTGCTTATGAAGGGCCTGGCACTGACCAGGGGACCCTGAGGAGCCCAGCCATGCTGCCTATGAACCGGAGAAGTGGGAAGGCAACCCTTGGCACGAGGAACCGGAGGCCACACAGCCCGGGAGATGGAATGGGGGCCTGAAGTCAAGTCTCCTGTGTTAGCTCAGGTCCTCTGAGAAGGGGACGCCAGGATCCTGGGCGGGTGTGGCTTAGCTGGGGACATGTGGGTGAAGGATAGAGCAGGGAGCAGGCACAGGAGCAGGGAGAGCCTGGCCGTGATGCGGGGGCGCTGGGAAGGATGCAGAGAAGAGGACTGGGTGGGAGGAGTCTCAGAGCTGGGGCAGCCTGGGCACGGTGCCAGTGTGATGCCAGGCCAGAGCTGGCAGCGGGGCGTTGTTCGCTGGCTCCTGCATCAGGATGTCTGCGCAGAGCCTCGTCACAGCCATCTGCATCTGGTGGCGGGGGGCCCAGAGGAGGGCACATGTGTCCCCGGGGGCAGGGCACCCACAGTCTCTTGTGTTGAGGGGCTCCTAAAGGGAAACTTGGGTGATGGAAGGAAGAGGGGAGTGGGGTGAGAACCCCGAAGACCAGAGGCCCCAGGGTGGTTTGCCGGAGCCCTGCCCAAGAGAGGGCAGGGGGTGAGCGGTTCCAGGGAGGGCAGTGGGTCCCTCAGGCTTGGGGACCACACGCAGGTTGTGTACAGGGCTGGGGAGAGACTGGCAGTGGCTGGGCCCTCAGAGGAAAGAGTCAGAGCTGGGCAGATTCTCCCAGAAGCTGGGAGGGTGCAGAGGAGCCACGCCTCAGCTGGCAGGAACCCCTACTCACTTCTCCTGCGCCTTCATCTGTCTCCTCCCGCCGGGGCACTGCCCTCCACCTCTCTTCTCCAGAAGGGAAGAACTTCTACCCTGAGGGACCGTCCCCTGGCAGGTCAGATGTCCCATTTCCCATGGGCTCTGGGGCCACTCAGGAACACACGGTTTCCGGGACCCACTGGTGCCGGGCACCTGCAGCCATAGCCCCTGTACAGTGGCCCCCATGGGCCTCCCCATGTTCAGGGACACCCCCCACTCCCCAGTCACTGTGGGCTCCAAGCCCACCCTTCCCACACCGTCCTTGCTGCCTCTGCCTGAGCACCCACAGCCTGCCCTCACCAGCCCCTCAGTACCCAGGCCTGCAGCGCCCTGTGCTGGCTCCTCAGGGTCAGGGATGCTCTGTCCCCCACGGAGCCCTCCCCACGTCTCCTGACTCCACATGGTGGCAGCACACCGACCAGGGCTGCCTCCTTCAGGAAGCCCTCCATGCTTCACACCAGCTGTGTTGATGCCTGTGTTCTGGCTGCTGGGTGTGGAACTAAAACTTAGGAAGAAGGCAGGGATCCCTGAAAGGCTGGCGGACCCTGGCCTGGCCCCGGGGAGCTAGCCATGGGGGAGGCTCTGGGACACTGGGCCTGGCCGAGTTGGCTGGGGCTCAGGGTGGGGGCTCTCTTTGTGGAAGGTCCCTGCGTGAATCACCCCTTTGGGCGCAGGCACAAATGCAGGAAATTGCCATTCGACTGAACTCTATTTTCTCTCACAGAGGGGAAAGTCTGTAACACGAAGGGCATTGTTCCCTAGGCCAGCGCTTTCCGGGTGAGCTTGCTCTGTAACTGGGGCCGGGCTCGCTTGGAGCTGGGGCCCTGGGCCGAGCTGTTTCCCTTCGAGACCCAGGGGCGCCTGGAGGCCGGGCACGTGGGGCCTCCGCGCAGCCGCCAGCCCCAGGTGATAGCACGTCCACAAGGAGGGTGTCAGCAGGAGCAGGGCCGGGGGCCTATGGAAGGAGGGGCCGGGTTGGCCTGACTGCGGGTACGTCTGTTTCGTGCCTGATGGTGGTTTCCGGAGTCCCCATGTACAGGGTGGGCCGGGGAGAGGAGGGCAGGTGTGTCCTCTGAGGCCTCAACACACCCTCCCTCTCCTTCCCAGGAAGGGACCATAGGCCTCCCCCAGGACTGTGAGGCCAGCCCAGCCCCCACCCCAGGCAAGGTGTGCAGCCCCCACCCTGCTGTGGGCCAGTTTGGCTGCTGTGTCCTGGGGAGACCATGCCATGTGGGGAATGCAGCCGGGCTGAGCAGGAGGGGGAACCAGAGAGTCCTGTCGGGGTGCACGGGTCGGCATGGGAATGCTTCACGAGCTGACGTGCTGCCCAGAGGACCGGGGCATCGTCTGCAAAGGGCAGGGGCAGCGGGCACCGCTCCCACATCCTTAGGGCAATGCCGGATGGGAGTGGACCAGGGAGCCAGGTGCGCAGGCCCAGGAGAAGCAGCACCCGGCAGCTGCGGTTGGGGAGGAAGAAGCCACCCCCGCCCTCCCAGCTCCATGGGGGTCGGGAGTTGGGCTGGGGGAGAGGAAGTGATGGGTCTTCTGCTTCGGCCACACTCCCTGGCCCTGGCCAGAGCTGCTTCATTTCTGAGCTCTGCCCTCCAAGCTTGTGCCTGGCATCTGAGGCCCATCCTGGCACCTCGTCTGCCGCTGGGCCCGCCGCCCCACTCCCCAGAAGGCACTGCCCAGTGAGGGTGGTTTCTGCTGGCCTGGGGGGCACCTGCAGGCCCCGCCCCAAGTACTCCCCACCCAGCCCCGCCCACCCCAGCCCAACTGGGACCCTCTTGTGAGCCTCGCTGCCCTGGTGTCCCATGGGCCATGGGGCGTTCGGGGCACGCCCAGAACACACGCGCACGTGCACACGGTGTCCCATGCTGTCTTCGTAGTCCCTGGAAACCACAGTCAGGAACAAAACAGACCAACAGAGGAGACGAGACCAAGCGTGAACTGTCCACAGGCTGAGAGCGCGCGTGTGCAGCGAGGACCAGGCCCGGTCCCCCAGACACTGTCAGCTCTGCAGGTCTCGGAGGGCCTGCGTGCGGCCGGCGGGTGCTCTCACCTCCCACGTCATGGGTCCGTTCCCGGGGAGATGGGCTCACATGGGAGGTGGCTGGCATGGCAGGTACCCAGCCCTAGAAGAGAAAGAAGCAAAGTGCCTGCCCGTGCCAGCAAGAAGAGGTGGACTAGGTGTGCACAGAGGGACCGGGGCAGGGCAGAGGCTCGGGAAGAAGCACCCGGAGGCTTGGAGGTGCCCCGGGGAAGGAGCCAGAGCCGGACACGGCTGGGAGGTGTGGGTATGCGGGAGGATGCCCACACCTCCCCAGAACGCACGGTGGTGGGGGCAGGGGCGCGGGGCCTGGGGCGGTGTGGGCATCCTCCTGTATACCCCAGGGAGAAGAGGTCGGTGGAGGAGTTGTCTCTGAAATGCAAAGTCAGAATTTCCCTGGGTTCAAGACGTAAGCCTTGGGCAGGAAGGGCACAGAGCCATCTTGGCATCTGGCAGCAGGCCCTGGGGCTCAGTGGCCCATCTGTTCCCCTCCCCGCTGCTGCTGCTCCCGGGTTCTGCTCAGGGGGCCTTCCACTTTTCCTGTGGGCTCCCCAGCCCGTCTCAGCCAAGGAGTCCCCTGGAGCGCTGGCTCAGGGCTGTCCCCAAACGCAGGGTCAGCGCACGCACTCCGGCTGCCGTGTGTGTACTGCTGACGCTTCGCAAGGCTTCCCATCTTTTTTTTATCGTAGTAAAAGATACACAATGTAAAATTTACCACCGTAACCACTTTTTAAAGGTATTTTTAAATGGAAAGCGTAATACACGCCATGGTCAAACGTGAGCAGCACTGACAAGCACGCGGTGAGCGGCGCAGGCCCCGCCGGAGCCGGCGACTGTGTTAAAACATGCAGGATCAACATTTGCTCTGTTGCCCAGGCCGGAGTGCAGTGGCGTACCATAGCTCACTGCAGCCTCCACCTCCTGGGCTCAAGAGATCCTCCCACCTCAGCCTCCAAGCAGCTGGGACCAGGGCTGCGCCACCACGTCCGGCTGCTGTTTTGTGGTGACTGTAAGTCTTGCTATTTTGCCCAGGCTGATCTTGAACTCCTGAGCTCAAGCAACGTGCCCACCTCAGCCTTCCAAAGTGCTGGGATTATGGGCGTGAGTCACCACGCCCGGCCATCCTAACTGTTTTTAAGTGAACGGCTCAGTGGTGTTAAGGAACGTTGATGGCGGGCGACTTTCGCCACCATTGTCTCCAGAGCTCGTGACAGAGCTTCATCCTCCAAACCTGAACCCGTTCCGCGCAACGCCAGCGCCCCAACACGCTCCCAGCCAGCGCCCCACCACCCGCCCTCTGTCTCTATGCATTCGACTCCTCTAGGGATCTCACGTAAGTGAGCTGGAGCAGGATTTGTCTTTTTGGGACCGGCGTATTTCACGCGGCATCACGTCCTCAAGCGTCGTCCATGGGTCAGAATTTCCTTCCTTTTGAAGCTGCCTGACACTCCGCTGTGTGTGCGGGTCGCACTCCGCTTATCCGTCTCCCCGTTTGTCTGTTCGTGATCTTGTTGCCTCTGCCTTTGGTGTCGTGTCCCAAAAAGTCAGCGTCAAATGGAACGTGTTGAAGCTCTTCCTCTGTTTCCCTCTACGAGTTCTATGGTTGTAGCTGTCGTATTTAGGTCTTTCATCCATTCCGAGTTAATCTATTTGTTTTTTAAAGACAAGTCTCGCTCTGTGACTCAGGCTGGAGTGCGGTGGTGTGATCTCTGCTCACTGCAGCCCCTACCTCGGTCTGCCAGGGTGCTGGGAATACAGACGAGCACGCCCACCCACGCCTGGCCGGAGTTACCCTTGGATGAGGGCGGCTGGTGAAGATCCAGCTTCCTCCTTTGCCTGTGGATACCGTTTCCCAAGGACGCCTCGCACACCACCCAGCTCCACAACAAACACGCCCATCTGCCCTTGCTGCAGGTGGGCGCTCCTCCCGGGTGCTTGGGCCGGAAAAGCTGGGGAATATCCCTGGCTCTCCTGTTTCCTGCATACTGAACTCTTCTCAGATCTGCTGCTGGGACACATCCTGGACCCAGCCACAGCTCGTCATGGGCCCTGTGGCAGACACAGTGTGGGGACCACCCCGCTCTGAGGGTTTCTGCCCCACGCAGCGGTCGAAGCTGCAGGAGTGAGGGCGACATGCTCCCACCGGCACTCTGGGGCTGACTGCAGCTCCCACGCTTCCTCTGTGCACTATACTTTTTTTTTTGGTTTCGAGAGGCCTTGGTGGTCTTCAGCGTGGGGCCAGCTCTGCCGTCTCCTTTCCCTCCCACAATGCAATTATTTTGAAGTCGATTCCAGATGTCACCTCCTATTTCAGTTTTACCTCCAGCTCCTCTCTCAGAAACTGCCAGCGCCAGCGTCCACAAGCCACGGTGCGACAGTGTGGATGATGCCGCAAACAGAGGCTGCGTGCTTGTTCCCAGGGCACACGTGGACATACGCTAGGTCCCCACACAGGCCTCAGAATGGCTTGAGAAGTGGAAGCAACGCCTGCGGAACGCCAGAGGAAGGTGACTTCCAGCCTAGACTTCTTCTTTTTTTTTTTTTGAGAGGGAGTCTCGCTCTGTTGCCCAGGCTAGAGTGCAGTGGTGCGATCTCAGCTCAGTGCAACCTCTGCCTCCTGGATTGAAGGGATTCTCCTGCCTCAGCCCCCCAAGTAGCTGGGACTACAGGTGTGCGCCACATGCCCGCCTAATGTTTTGTATTTTCAGTAGACACGAGGTTTCACCGTGTTGGCTAGGTTGGTCTCAAACTCCTGGCCTCATGTGATGCACCTGCCTCGGCCTCCCAAAGTGCTGGGATTACAGGTGTGAGCCATGGTGCCGGCCCCAGCCTAGACTTCTATACCCAGCCCAGCTGTCATTCAAGGATGAGAGTGTAACAGACATTCTCAGACAGGCACGGTGTTCAAAATGTGTCTCCCATGCGCCCTGTCTCAAGAAGTGGCTGCAGGATGGGCTCCGCCAGAGCAAGGGGAAGGGAGCCTTCAGAGGGCTGTGAAGGGAGATTTCTGAAGGCCAGCTGTGGCCACGTGGGAGTTGCCCATTTAGAGTAGAGGGTTACACCTGGTGGCGCCTGTGCTGCAGCTAAGGATGCTGCTTCCAAACTGTATCTGCTGTGACTCATGCCTGGGACCTGGAAGACCGTGGCAGGGTTGTGGGGATTTAGAAGCAGAACTGCAGAGCAGCCCCACCAGCCTTGTCAGACGCCCTGACTGTGGGGACCTGGGTGTCCTTAGAATCCCCCAGTCCCTGCCCACTGACGACCCTGAACAGCTCCTGTGAAGTACCTGGAGGCTGAAGACACCTTGACCCCAGGCTCTGTTCAGTTCTCTTGAGACTTTCAGCTGACAGGGTAAGGTTGAGCCCACTGTGAGGTTAGGTAAGACGAAAGATGATATAGCTTAGGATATGCGAAACAGGCTGGGTCACTGGCTCACGCCTATAATCCTAGCACTTTGGGGGGCCGAGGAGGAGGACTGCTTGAGCCCAGCCTGGGCAACATAGCAAGACCCCAGATCCACAAAAATACAAAACATTGGCTGGGCATGGTGGCGCACACCTGTAGTCCCCACTACTTAGGAGGCTGAGGTGGGAGGATGACGGGAGCACACGAGGTCAAGGCTGCAGTGAATCAAGATGGCGCCTCTGTACTCCAACCTGGGCAAGAGTGAGACCCTAACACAAAAACAAGCCCCTACCACCCAAAACCCCACAAAACCTAACCCTCCCTAAAACTCCTACCACAGGGGAAAAGAAAAGGCTTTTCCAGTGCCTGGAAAAACCAGCAGTTCCCCGGGCTCTCCCTGCCGAGCACCTCACCAAGGCAGGACCTTCCACCTGGGAGGAGCCTTTCTGTACTCGGCCGCCCCCGCGGCCACTCCTGGGTCACAGGTGCTCCAACATGCTCAGCCCCTTGGCTTAGGGAAGTCGCCCTGTTCCTACTTGGTGCAGAAACTCAGCTGCACACACACTCACACTCACAACCCCACACACCCCACACACACTCACACACACTGACACCCACACCCCACTCATTCAACACAATCCCTCACACTCTCCCTTACACACTGACACACACACCCCTACACACCCCCACATGCACACACACAAGCACTCACCCCCACTCACACACGCTAACACACACCCACACTGAACACACTCCCTCACACTGCCTTACACACTCAGACACACTCCTACACACACCCACACACAAGCACTCACCCCACTCACATACACTGACACCCACACCCATTCACATACTCCCTCTCACACACTCTCCCTTACACGCTCACACGGCCCAGCCCCCTCCTGTCCCTCCTGGTGTGGTCTCTGCTGTATCCCAGCCCCCACTGCCAGCCCTGGAGCCACCCTACTCACTCATGGGCACGCTGCACCCAACTCCTGCCCACACCCAGTGGACTTCTGTGCCCCCCTGATCTCCTGACCCCCCCATCCTGACCCTCCTCCAATTTCCCTCAACCCAGCCTCTCTCAGGACACTCTTGCCCTCACCTCGGACGCCCCCAACGTTCTCCCAGCCCCCTGGCCTCTCACCTGGCTCTGTCATATCTGTAGCTCCCTGCCTGGCGTCCCCAACTCTCTGACCCATCTGCTGCCTGTGGGCTTACTGGGAAGGAGCTGAGCCCGAGAGAAAGCCAGTGTCCCCCTGTACCTGCTGTGTATCCAGCATGGCCCAGGAGCATCCCCCGCCCAGCACCACCAGGAAGCCTTGCTCCCCAGGACCCCTCAGGGCCTGCACCCAAGCCCCTGCCACCGGAGGCCACTTCGCCTCCCTCCCCTCCCATCTCATCCTTGGCAGGGGACCTTGCCTCACTCCCTTACAGAGGAAGGAGGACAGAGCCCACAGCCATCTCCTCAGGTCTTGCAAGAAACCCACCCACCTGCTGCGGGGCAAGGCCCCAGGCCCCACACCCTGGCCCACGGGGTCCTGCCCTGGTGGTGCTCCCCTCCCGAAGCGTCCTCCCGAGTCCAGACCTGGATCCCCAGAACCTGCGAGTATGGACATTTTATAGCAAAGGGGACTCAGCAGGTTTGACTAAAAGAAGGACCCCGAGAGGGGGAGATGGCCGCGGATGACCCGGGTGGACCCTAGATGTGGTCACAAGGGCCTCAGGAGAGGGTGCAGGAGGGTCAGGGTGGAGACGTGAGGACGGCATGGAGTCAGGGAGAGGACGGAGGGGACGGCGCTGGCCTTGACGGTGCGCAGGGGCCGGGGCACCTCCAGAAGCCAGAGAAGACGAGGAACAAATCCTCCCCCGGAGCCCCCAGAAGGAGCCCGCCCTGTGACCCTTGACCTTCGCCTGGTGGGGTGCATTTTGGACCCGTCCCCAGGGCTGGAAGGCCATGGCTGCGCTGTTCCCAGCTTCAGGGTAGGCAGTGGTTTGTCCAGGCAGCCCTGGGAGCGGGTGCTGGTGCTCACCCCGCGGCTCTGGCTCCGCAAGGAGGCTTCCTCGGGGCCTCTGCCGCCGCGCTCAGCAGGCCCTCGGAAGACCCCACACTGCTAGGGCCGGAGGTGGCTTTTCAGAGCTCTCCACTGTGACTCAGGCCACCTGGCCACACCGAGTCCTCTCATTCCCCCTCCTGGAGCCCCTCCCACACCCAAGCTCCTCCTCCTCCTCCCCCTGCACCCGCTTCCATGGGAACCAAGGCCACTCTCTGCACGGCCACCGCTCTGGACAACAAAGGCCCTCGGACCAGTCTCTTCCACTCCTGGCCCCAGGCAGCCACGGTGACCTCCCAGAGGCTCATCCGACCACCTGCCCTGCCCAACCCCTCCAAGGCTGCCAGAGTCCCCAGGGGATGTGCCAAGCACAGGCCAAGGGAGCGGCGCCCAGCACCACGACGCCTCCTCCTGCCTCGGCCTCCACCTGCCAGGACAGCTTCCTTTCTCCTGCCTTGATTCTCTGGGTTTCTGGGGAGCGTCGTGTCCTTGGGGAGGCTGTGTTCTGCCTCTTGGCATGCCCATCCTAACTCCTCCGGACATCAGGCCTGCCCTGAACCCCGTTCCCAGCCACCCCGGTGCACAGCAGGAACTGGTGAAATGGCTGGCCTGCCTCTCCCTTTTCATCTCGGAGGGACAGCGGGCCTCACTTGCCTTGTCCTCAGCTCCACAGACAGCATGGAATGTTCCTGAACAGCCTCATTGACATGGGTTTTTCCTTTTTAAGAGAATGATTAAGCCAGGAGTGGCGGCTCACACCTGTAATCCCAGCACTTTGGGAGGCTGAGGCAGGTGGATCACCTGAGGTCGGGAGTTCGAGACCAGCCTGGCCAACATGGAGAAACCGGTCTCTACTGAAAATACAAAATTATCTGGGAATGGTAGTGAACGACTGTAATCCCAGCTACTCAGGAGGCTGAGGCAGGAGAATCGCTTGAACCCGAGAGGTAGAGGCTGGGGTGAGCCGACATCATGCCATTGAACTCCAGCCTGGGCAACAAGAGCAAAACTTCATCTCAAAAAAAAAAAATTGAACTGAGCCAGGCATGGTAGTGCGCGCCTGTAGTCCCAACTACTTGGTAGGCCAAGTTGCGGGAATTGCTTGGGGCTGGAGTTCAAGTCCAGCCTGAGTCACATAATGAGACGCTGTCTCTAAATAAAAATTTTTAAACATGTGACTGAAATTCACAGAACAATAACCACTTCACAGTGCACACAGTGGCATTTAGTACACTCATACTGTCGTGTGACCACCGAACTGTCTAGTTCCAGAATGCCTTTGTCACCCCAAAAGGAAGGGAAACCCAGCGCCCATTAGTTAAGATTCTTCATCCTCCCTCCTCAGCCCCACCAGCCTGCATCTGTTTTTCCATCTCATGGATTCACCTGTTCTGGACATTTCTTTTTTTCTTTTGAGATGGAGTCTCGCTCTGTCGCCCAGGCTGGAGTGCAGTGGCGAGATCTCAGCTCACTGCAACCTCCGCCTCCCAGGTGCAAGCAATTCTCCTGACTCAGCCTCCTGGGTAGCTGGGATTACAGGCGCCCACCACCACGTGTGGCTAGTTTTTGTATTTTTAGTAGAGATGGTGTTTCACCATGTTGGCCAGGCTGGTCTCGAAATCCGATCACATGATCTGCCTGCATTGGCCTTCCAAAGTGCTGGATTACAGGCGTGAGCCACCGCGCCCGACCGGGACGTTTCGTATACACAAAGTTGTGGAAGACGTGGCGTTTGTGTCTGGCTTCTTCCCATGTTTTCGAGGCTCATCCACGCTGCAGCATGTGCGTGGGAATTTCGCTCCTTCTCATGGCTGATCATGTTTCTTCATACGTCTACACTGCATTTTGTGGATCCATTCACCCAGCAACGGATGCTTGGGTTGTTCTTCCCTTTGGCTGCTGTGAACACGCATCTGTCTGAGTGTCTGTTTTCAGCTCCTCTGGGTGGACACCCAGGAAGACATTTGCTGGACCACAGGGTAATTCTACAGTTAACTTTTTGAGGAGCCACCAGGCTGTGTCCCACAGCGGGGCACCTTGTGGGTATTTTCAGGCGCCTCAGCGCTGCCCGCCACCTGGGCTGAGCGAGTCTGGGGAGCACGGTGCTCTGTGGAGCTGCTGGCTTTCCCAGGGCTCCTCTGCCTGCCCGGGGCTGCTGCTGCTGAAAGCTGAGACTCTACCTCATTTTCCACACAACCACAGGCAGGAAGGGGCCTGTGCAACACTCGGGGGTGCGTGCTTGCCCTGGGCCCCTCCTGCATGGGAAAAGGGGCCTGCCTGGCCGCTGGGTGGGGTGGTCCAGCTTCGGGGCTGGGTGCTCTGGTGGGTGGTCTCTCTGGCTTCTGGGACACCAGGCAGAATGGCTAAATCGGGAGGCACTGGCCCCTGTAGAGCCACTGGCGCGGTGACAGCTGGACTCGTGTGCCGGCTCCATGAACCACTCCCCCGGTGTTCCCACCTGGTGATATCCCTCCCCTGCAATCTGCGGGTGGCCCAGGACTTTCTGACCCACAGGATGCAGCAGAAATGACACCGTGTGAGGCCAGGTCACGCAAAGCGTGGCAGCTTGGCCTGGCCTGGTGAATGTGCTCTGGAGGGAGCCAGCTGGCACGGGAGAATCTGACTACCCTGAGACCACCACGCTTCGGAAGCCCACACCAGCCACAGGGGAGGCCAGCTGGCCCTGGCTGTTCTAGCCACCCAGCTGAGGCACAGGGCCGGGGCGAAGATGCCATCCTGGACGGTCCACCCTGTTTGGCCTTCAGATGGCTCCAGCCCCAGCTGCCACCTGATTACTGCAGAGAGACCCCAAAGCAGGGCTGCCTGGCTGAGCCGGGCAATCCACAGGCTGGGCGATGATAAGGGCACTTGAAAGCACTGAGCTTCGGAGTGCTTTGTGACACGGCAACAGTTAACAGGGACCTGGGAGTCAATTCGGAGCCCACATGGCCAGTCCACTCTGAGCGTGTCCCCCCCGGCCATAGTTCACAGAGCAGGTGCCCATCAGGGTTCAGGGCTGCTGTGGGCCTTAGCTCCCCTCCCTCAACGTGGCTTCCTGCCCCTGTGGAGGCCATGGTCGCATTCGGAGGGGGGTCTTTGGAATCCATGCCCAAGGAAGAACTGCAGCTGCCTGGGACCCTTCCACACCCAGGAAGGGCTGTCATCAAGGTGGGACTTGCAGAAGGAGGGAAGGGCAGCTGGCTTTTGAGTGGAGGGACAGCTCCAAAGACAGCGTGGCAGCTCCCACGCAGGGCAGCTCCCAGCCACCCTTGCCACCGGGAACCTCGAGGGCAGGCACCCTCAGCCCATCCTCTGGCCCCTCCTGCTCCCCACTCTCCTCTCCTCTGGCTTCCTTCCAGGGCCCTCTCTCTTCCGACTGGCCCTGAGAAGTGCTACACTCCTGCTCTCCCTGGGTTCCTAGACACTCCAACTTCGGTCTCCGGGGATTCTCTTCCTGGGCCCAATCCCTCCCTCCCTGGGGGGCTGCCCCGCCCGTGGACCCCTGGAGTAACTTAATCTTGGGCTTACGGTCCATCACAGAGTGGGGAGGTATCGCTCTGCTCATCGCACCCCAAAGCTGCAGGCCCTCGGCTGCAGCCCCCATGACAGGGGTCCTCGCACTTCCAAGCCCTCCCTCTCCCAGCCAAGAGGTCCCGAGTCCCACCCAATCACAGAACCCCGGCCAGTCCTTCCTCTGCGCGACGCCCACGTGCCTGCGCGGCTCCCCGGCCACCGCGGCTACCAGCGCCCCCAGGCGCGCGGCACCGGACAGGTGGCACCTGCGAGCCCCGCCCACCTCGGCCGCCCCGCCCCGCCCCGCGCGCCCACTGAGCATGCTCAGAGCCGCGGTCACGCGCCCGCCCGCAGGCTCCTGTCTGGACTGGGCGCTGCCCCGCGTCGGTCCCGGTTGCGGCCACGGCCCCCGCCTGTTCTGGCGGCGCCATGGAGCGCATCGAGGGGGCGTCAGTGGGTCGCTGCGCCGCCTCGCCCTACCTGCGGCCGCTCACGCTGCATTACCGCCAGGTGAGCCCGCGCCCCCGCGGCCCCGCGCCCCGCCCCCCGCGCTGCCGGCCCCGCCCCGGAGCCCCGTCGGCCCCGCCCCCGAACCCCGCCCCCGCGCTGTCGGCCCCGCCCCCGCGCCTCGCCCCCGCGCCGTCGGCCCCGCCCGGATCCCCGCACCCGCGCTGCCGGCCCCGCCCCGGAGCCCCGCCCCCGCGCCCTCGGCCCCGCCCCCGCGCCCCGCCCCCGCTTCCCTCCGCGCGCCCGCGCGGCCCCGTCTCCGCCCACCGGATCGCTGGTTCCCTGACCCGCTGAGCCCCAGGCCGGGGAGGGGCCGCGGAGGGACGTCTGAGGAGGGACCACTCATCCTTTCAAGGACGCTTTGCTGGGCCCCGTCCTTCCCGCCCGCCCCATCCGACCCTTTTGGCCGTGGGACTCCTTGGTTGCCCTGGCGATCAGGAAAGGTCTCCCGGACGTGGTGGCTTGGAGACAGCTGGGCCGAGGAGGAAGGAGCAGGGAGGCAGAAGGAGCGAGTGAGAACTTGAGAGAGCCTCTCAAAGTCGGCTCCCTCCTTGGGCTTTTTTCCAGGGAGGGCACCTCCTTGTAGTCTCCATCTGCTAAAGCTCAGCGTTCCCCACCTCCTCCCATGCCAGTCCCGGGTCAAGGGCTGTGCTGCCTGACATGGCACCAGGCACGTGGTGGGTTCACAAGAAATATTTTGTTTTGTTTTTGAGACAGGGTCTTGCTCTGTCTCCCAGGCTGGAGTGCACTGGCATGATCACAGCTCACTGCAGCCTCAACCTCCCCAGTAGCCTCAGTCCCCACTGCAGCCTCAGTCCCCCCAGTAGGTGGGACCACAGGTGCACACCACCACAGCCGGCTAATTTTAATTTTTTTTGTAGAGAGAGGTCTCACTGTTGCCCAGGCTGGTCTCGAACTCCTGACCTCAACCGATCCTCTTGCCTTGGCCTCCCACAGCAAGGGGATTATGGCATGAGACATTTGTTGGGAGAAGGATTTGCTGCTGCCATCCTCTTCCCTCGTCCAGTGGATCACTGAGTCCTGGCACGCCTTCCTCCATGCCCAGCCCTCTCTGGCTTGGGTCTCACCTTTTGCTTACATGCCCACCTGCCCCCAGCAGCTCTCCCCTCTGCCAGAGCTCCTCCATGCCATTTTGGCAAAGGCCACAGTCTTCCTGGCCACAGTCAGTCCTGCCCCCTGCCTCTCTATCAGGTCAGGTGGTCCAGGTCACGGTGCCTCTCTGCCTGCCTGCCTCCCCCGGGGGCATCCTGTTCCCACCATCACGTCCAGGACCCTGCCTCTCGCCATCCCTGTGAAGCCCTCTTGGCCCCCAGCCTGAGAGAGTTCCTGTGCCCCTCACTTCCCTGTTGTGGGAGTCCTGTTGGCTCTGGAGGACAGGGGATCCTTCTCCCGAGCGAAACTGAGCTGGTGGCACTGGCAGGGGGTAGTTGGAGTCAGTCGAGGTGCACCAGCTGGGGACATGGGGTCACTGCCCTTGCCTGAGGTTGGCCACATGGGATTCCTGCTTGTTTGTCCACAGCCCAGGCAGGTCCCCACTGTGGCCCTGGTGGCCCTACTCTCTCCCCCACTTCCCCCTGGAGCTCGTGGGACAGCCCACTGGCACAGCTCTGTTGAAGGGTGCTGGGAACCAGAGCTGAGCTGGTGTGGGCCGTGGCTATGGTGGACACGGACGCAGGCTCAGGCCAGGCGGCATCTCCTCAGGGCCAAGGGACACTGGGCTGGACGCTGCCTGCCACCCAGGGACAGCTGCAGCCCTCGGCGTTTTGCTGGGTCCAGCCAGGGGAGGGCTCTGAAACCAAAGGCAGGGGACCCCATGACTCTGAGGCAGAGGGGGCCTTGTTTGACCAGCCCTGCCCTCCCTCCCAGGCCTCAGTGGCCTCCCTGAACCTTCCTGCACCTTGACCTGGCTGGACCTAAGGGTGTGACACGCTTTTGAGCTTAAGCCGAGAGGGTCCTTGAGACCTGCATGGGTGAGGGAAGTGTTTGTGGTGGGGAAGAGCACGGCAGAGAGCCGTGTAGCAGGCTGTGGGCAGGGGGCTTCCCTGGAGCCTGCCCTGGGTGGGCGGCTGGCTCTGGGGTGGCTGGATGTCGGGCAGGCCTGGGCTCGCCTCCTGGGAGTAGTGCCCCATGGCCTCCCAGGCAGCCTGACCTGCGCAGGACACCAGCCCTCTTTTCCCCTGGGAAACCGGCACTCTCCTCCCAGGACTCCTCTGCCTCCCAGCTAAGCTCAGAGGGCCTCTGTGCCTCTGCCTGCCCACAAACCCTTCCCTCACCTCTGTCACCTCCTCCAGGAAGTCCTCACGAAGGCGTCTTCCTTCTGCAATCCCTGCTGCTCAGGCCTCTGTCCCTTTCACAGCCTGGGCAGAGCCCCCAGGGTGGGACGAGCAGCTGGCCAGGGCCTCGGGGCTGACCCAGTGACGGAGTAGCAGATGGGCCAAGCATGCTGGAGATGGGACCCTGCGGGACCCTGGCCCAGCCCCCAGGATGGGGGTGCATCTCAGAACCCCATCAGTGTCAGTTCCGGCCTCCCCTGCAGGCCCAGCCCACACACCTGCCCATCCTGCCTTCTCCATTCACTGAGTGCCACCAGGGTGTGGAGGCCCACCAGGGCAGTGTGCCCAGCGTGGGGGAGTGGGAAGGTGGAGGACAGCCACAGGAGAGCAGGACCACAGCGTATGTGGGAGAGCTGAGGCCAGAATCTGGAGGTGGGAAGGGGGCCCAGCCTGGTCACCATCACTGAGTCACGGAGTCCTGCAGTGTGATCTCCCACCTGGCCGGGTGCCACCCTGCCCCATCTGCTCCCTCCTGCCCTCTCATCTTCCTCTGTTCAGTGGCCCAAGGAAGCTTCAGCAGGAAAACCTGACCTCTCCCCTGCCTGCGGGCCCCTCCCTGCCCTGCTGTGAGGGAGTCATGCCTGCCCTCTCCTAGCTTCCGTGAGCCTGCCTACACTTGGTGACTGCATGCGTCTCTCTGCAGCCCTGTGTGCTCAGTCTGTGCCAGGCAGTGTTTCATGGGGTGCCTGAACGCCTCCCCTGCCCTTTGCCCTGTTCTTCTGCCTCACTCCAGGGCCTGAGGCTGTCCTGGGCCTCCCTGCCCCTCTAGGGCCACTTGCTCCTCTGCCCACAGAAGCTGCATCCCCTGGCTCCCGTGGCCCAGGCTGTGAGCACATCTCCCTGGTTAGGAGTGGGTGCAGTGGGTCTGTGGCCTCTTCGGTTCCCCAGCCACCTCTGCCCGTCCTGGCCCGTCCTGACCGCTATCCTGCCTCTTCCAGAATGGTACCCAGAAGTCATGGGACTTCATGAAGACACATGACAGGTGAGAGCCTGGCCCAGCCCAGCCACTGGGGAAGCCCCACATGATGCCTAGGGGGCACTGGGCCCAGGGGACACTGGGCCTCAGCCATCCTATCTGAGCAGGGGGCCTGATCTCCCTGGGCTGCTGGCAAGGAGGTGGGATGGGCCCGCTGGCAACAGAAGGATGGGAGGTGGGGCACCAGGCAGGGCCCTCCCGGATGTTTCTGTTCCCTGTGTGGGCCCCCAAAGTCCCTCCTGGCCTCTGGGTTTCCTGTGCCCGAGAGGTCAGCCTGAAGCCTGGGGACTGAGTTGGGTCCTTGCTCAGGCTGCCGGGACCTTGATGGCAGGCAGGCCTCTTCAGGCAGGGAGAGGCCAGCCTGGAGCCTTTGCCCCGGCATCAGGGTCTGGGCTGGGTGGCGATATGGCTCGAGGGGTGTGGCTGGTGGGCAGCTGGTCAGCAAGGGCCAAACGTCCTGTCAGTCACCCGGCCACAGCTGCTGGCACCCTGCCCCCCGCCTCCTGTCCTGCCAGCTGCAATACAGCAGGTCTGGGTCCTGGCCAGACCATGACCCTGGAAAGCTCTGGCCCTGCCTGGGCCTCAGCCATCCGATCTGAGCAAGGGGCCTGACCTCCCTGGGCTGCTGGCTAGGAGGTGGGATGGGCCCGCTGGGAACAGAGGATGGGAGGCGGGGCACCAGGCAGGGTCGGTGGTTGCTTCTGCGCTGAGCCCCTCTCCCCGTGCACAGTGTGACCGTTCTCTTATTCAACTCTTCTCGGAGGAGCCTGGTGTTGGTGAAGCAGTTCCGGCCAGGTGAGGCCAGCTGGGGTGGGGAGGGTATCCGCAGGGTCCCTGTGGTCCTGAGGGTCTGAATACAGATGTGGGAGGGGGCTCCAGGGGAAGCTGAGGCCCTGCCGGGGGGTCCGGCTGAGTGGGTGACCTGGAGGTGGCCGCCACACGGCTGTGAGCGTGGTCTGGCTTCCTCCCACGCAGCTGTGTATGCGGGCGAGGTGGAGCGCCACTTCCCAGGGTCCCTAGCAGCTGTAGACCAGGGCGGGCCCCGGGAGCTGCAGCCAGCCCTGCCCGGCTCAGCGGGGGTGATGGTTGAGCTGTGTGCCGGCCTTGTGGACCAGCCTGGGCTCTCGCTGGAGGAAGTGGCTTGCAAGGAGGCTTGGGAGGAGTGTGGCTACAACTTAGCCCCCTCTGATCTGCGGCGGGTCGCCACATACTGGTGAGTGGGACCAGGCCCTGCGGCCTGTGGTGTGGCTCAGGAGATGGGAGAGGCTTCCTGGGAGAGAGTGAGTGCCCCGTCCCTGGGGGCGTGCAAGCAGGATGGATTCCTCCTTGTTTTTCAATGTGGGATTAGGGGAGGGTTGGACAGAACGCACCTCAGATCCTCAGCCAGGCCGGAACCTGGGCTCTTGGGGCTCTCTCTGGAGTGTGCTGGGCCCCGTGCCCCCAGCCTGCAGCCCCCAGCCACGTGGGGCCAGGCCGGGTGGCAGCTGCTGCTGACAGATGCCTCTACTTCCTGTGGGATTAAGACCCGGTGCTGGGGGTGAGGGTGAGTCACAGCTCTGTTCTCAGAGGCTGGCTCAGGAATGAGGGAGAAACTGTGTCCTGGGCTGGAGAGGAGGTGGCTCCAGCCCTCCTGGGGAGGAGACACTGCCTGCAGCCTGCACTTTGGGACCTGAGCCCACCAAAGTTGAGGCCCTGACTCCTGTCCCATGAGGCCTGCCAGCTGGGGTTGCCTTCTCAGGACAAGATGTTGGGAAGAAGCCCATCCACTTCCCCGGGGACACGATGATGGACTGAGGTCTTGGGAAGAAGGAGGGTGTCACAGAGCCCCAACCCCACCAGCCGAGCAGCAGCCTCCGCGGCCTTCTCCAGAGGCCAGGGTCCCCTTCGCTGGGAGAAGCACCGGGAGGCTCTGCACCTGTCAGCCTGGGGCCCCCCTGCCTTGGCAGCCTCAAGGACTTCACCTGGGCATGCCCCTGGCTGGGTGGGGTGGCCTCCAAGCTAACGGCAGAATTTCCACGCTGAAGGGTGAACTTGGGTGTGAAGGGTGGGCCTCGGTTTCCTGGAGGAGGTGGCCTGGGCAGAGTCCTGGCAGAGGGGCTGCACGGTGAAGGCTCTCGGGCCAGCGGTCGAGCAGCCCGGGCTGCGGTGGTCTGCTGGCACCGCCTCTGGGCCACAGCCTGATTGTGAGGGTGCTGGGGAGCCAAGGAGGGCTCTGGGAAGTGAGCAGTCTGCGGAGACTTGCATTGTGAAGAGCAGGCCGTGGCTTCAGGGACTCAGGACTGGAGACGGGGCTGACGGGGGGTCCGGGCGTCTGCCTCCGTGGGCCTGAGCGGGGCTGGGCTGGCAGCAGAGTCCAGCCGCCCGGTGGCAGCGCCTGTGGCTCCTCTGATTCTGGAGGTGAGCCAGGCCCCTTACGTGCTGCAGCAGAGGACAGGATCCAGGGAGGCAGTGAGCTTGAGGCGTGATGGAGTGAGGTTGGAACGTGCCCGGGGTGGGGGAGGCGTGGCCCAGCCTGGCTGGCACATTCCTCTCAGCCGGGCCAAGGGCCGGAAACTGGGGCTGGAAACCCCAGACCTGCCACTTCCCTCAGAGGCGCTGTGGTGGCCGCCGGCGCCGGAAATGGGCCATCAGGAACGGGTCTGCGGGAGGTGAGGGGCTGGAGGGCGAGGAAGCAGCTGGGTGAGGTCTGTCTAGGGTGGGTCCCCATCCTGGGGATGGGGAGGCCTTGAGGGTGGGGCATGGAAGCCCCCAGTTCTGTTGGGCACATCTCAGAAGGTGGTCTCTACCCTGCAGGCCTCCGCCGGCCTCAGTTCATGCCACCCGACAGCCCCTTCCGGGGTGAGCCAGGGCTCCCCTACCCCTGGCCATCTCCCCAAATGCCCCTTGGTCCCGTTTCTCCCTAGATCCACACCTGGCCCTCCCCCTCCTCTTGCAGAATGCAGCCTGGTCCCTCTGCCGTCTCTCCTCCCAGCCGTGGCCACCGTCCACACAGCCAGTCCAGGCTGCTGCCCTCGGTGCCTCCTGATGGCCAGCCCACTTCTGGCCACTGCCCACTGAGCGAGGGGCCTCCCTCACCCCTCCCCGGCCTGGTCCTGGGGACCTGGCTGCCACCGCGCCCCACACTGCCGTGCTTCGGGGGGTTATCGCATGCTGTCTACTGTCTGGAACTCGGGTCCCATGGGTGCCTGGTGGGGCGCCCTGCGGGAAGGTCGTGTGCTTGTCCCTGCGTCCCAGCCAGCCTGTGTTCTAGGCATGGGCTGCGGCCTGGCCTGGGCCTCTGCAGCCCGTGTCTGTGCCTTGGACACCGGCCACCCACTGAGGAGCTCCCCGGGAACAGTCTCAGGGTTTCTGTGCTGGGGGCTGCAGATGGGGGTGGGCTCTTCTGCTCAGGGCCTTGCCAGGTTGCGGGCAGGGTGTCAGCGGATCTGCCATCTCATGGGGGTGTGGGGTCTCCCCAGCTCGTGGGGTTATGGCAGAATGCAGCTCCTGGTGGCCGAGGAGCTAGGGCCCCCTCCCCACCGGCTGTTGGCTCCTCCCACCTCCCAGCATGGCCCCTCTTCCTCTGAGGGCTGGCAGCCTGGATTTCTCCACCTTTGATCTTGAAACACCTCTCCTGAGAGCGTCCTGATGGGGCCAGACCCACCTAGGACGCTCTCCCTTTTCATGAGCTCAGGTCACTCGTTAGGGTCCTTAATCACGTCTGCAAGACCCTCCCCGCCTGGCGGGTACAACCTGCTTGGGGCGGGGCCGCAGGCGTGCACTCCAGGTGGGCATCCAGGTGGGAGAGGCCATCCCAGAGTTCTGCCTGCTGGAGGGTGGAGGGAGCAGAGTGGAGAGGGTGGGTCAGAGGGTGGTAAGAGGGGCGGGGGCCAGTGGGGCCCATGTGGGTGGCTCAGCAGACCCTGTCTCAACTCATAGGTCTGGAGTAGGACTGACTGGCTCCAGACAGACCATGTTCTACACAGAGGTGACAGACGCCCAGCGCCACGGTCCAGGCGGGGGCCTGGCGGAGGAGGGTGAGCTCATTGAGGTGGTGCACCTGCCCCTGGAAGGCGCCCAGGCCTTTGCAGATGACCCGGACATCCCCAAGACCCTCGGCGTCATCTTTGGTGTCTCGTGGTTCCTCAGCCAGGTGGCCCCCCACCTGGATCTCCAGTGAGATTCCAGGGGTCTAGTCAGAGGCCAGCCTTGGCCACTCACCCCCACCCTGCAGACCCAATAAAGCCTTGCACCGCTCCAGCCTCTGCCTGCTGGCTCTGGGCTCTGTGACCAGGGCCTCGGAGATGACTGGGAAGGGCGGGAGCAGTGACTAACCTGCGATGGGCCTGGGGACATGGTGCAGGTGGCTGCTGCGGGGGCTGAGGACAGGCTCAGGGATTCCATGGGCAGGGCCAGGCTGTACCTCCTCTTGGGGTCTGGGACTCGTGAGGGTAGCATGGTGGGCCTGGGCTGGGCCTGCTGGACAGCACGGAATTTCTCCATCTCTGACCTTGCAGTGAGCTGTGCCTGCAGCAAGGGTGGCTGAGCCAGGACTCAGGAGTTGGGGTCTGGCAGGCCGCTCAGGCAGAAGTCCTTCCTGCTCCTGGGGCAAGTGAGGAGTCCCCGCCCTGACTGGGGCTGGGCTAGAGCCACTCCACAGGAGCCCGGAGCCAAAGCTGCCCTGTGCTGGGTACCCCAGTAGCTGCTCCGTGCACCCCGGGCCTTGGAAGTCTTCGAGGGGAACTTCCTGGGCCTGCGGGGTATGCAGAAATGTCTGCAGGCTTGCTCAAGAGGAGGGGTGGCGGCACAGGGTGGGGACACAGGGCCAGTGGTCTCCTTGACACGGGCCGGGTTCGTGCTGCTAGCCCGGTCCTGGTCCCGGGGCATGGCCTCAGCCCGGCCCACCCGGCACCAGGCTTTTCCAGCCCCTGAGCATCTCTGGCCTGTATGCTCTGGCCTTGCCCTCTGACCTGCCCTGAGGGTTGGGCTGTGGGAGATTCATGCAGCTCAGAGCTGCTCCCCAGGTGCCCAGAGTGCTTGTGGGGCAGGAAGGGACCCCACTCACCTGGCCAGCTTCCTGGGCCACAGGTGCACAGTAAGGGCTCCGCAGGGGAATGGGCACATTGGCACTGGTTGTGGGCATTCAAGGGCACTGCTGGGTCGTCAGTCTGGGGCAGGATCCTCTCCTGGACATCATTAGGTCCAGGCTGTGGCTCCCAGGAGGAAGGTGGAGAAGGGGACTGTGAGGGAAGGAAGCCTCAGTACGCTGCAGGGTGGCATCCCCATGTGACGCCCTGGCCATATGGGGATCTCTGACCACCCTAGGTGGGGAAGTGGAGACTGACAGCCTGGCATTGGAGGCTGTTCTGAGGAGGCTGTGCCTCGGGCACACAAAAGCGGCGCCACCTGTATGCAAATGCTGGCTGTGGCCCAGGTGGGGCCCTGTGGGCGCCAGCAAGTCCAGCAACAGGACTGCCAAGGAGGGGCGGTCAGGTACGGGGTGTGTGGGTTTGGGCCAGCCTCAGCCTCACCCTGCCCAGGTGAGGCCCCAGCAGGACATTCACAAGACAGGAGCTCTGCCTGGCCCCGGCAGCCCTGCTGTGCCGTCCTTACCTGCGACCGGCCTGGTAACCCCACGAGATTGTGTTGCGCCCTCCGGGCTGACCAGCAGGGGCTGCCCACTGCCTCAGAGGGACCTCTGGCAGGCACCAGGTGGGTCTGCCCCCTGAAGCACCGAGGGGACAGGTGACAGGACACCTGGACCTGGATGTAGTCCAGCCCCTCACTCTGCTCTGCAGCCAATGGGGCGGGTCAGCAGGCAGCACTGCCGGGCCTAATGGAGCTGGCATTGATTTCCCGGCACTGGAGGGGGGTTGTAACCGGAAACTCCCCTCCCTGACTGCTATATTTAGCACTGCAGGACCCGGCGGAAGCATAGCTCACTCTGGAGCCCTGCTGGCTCTCCAAACTCCTGGCAGCCCGGTCCCCAGCCTGGTCCCCAGGAGTGTGCTGTGGGCCCAAAGCCCCGGCTAGGCTGAGCAGCTGCACCCTGGCCTTCTGCACACAAGCTGGGCACCGCCTGCCTGAAAGCGCACCCGAGCCCCTCAGAGTGGGAGCTCTCCAGGCTGGGGCACAGGTAGCTCCGGGAGGCTGGAGGGTGCTGGGGTCCAGTGCGCCATAGAACAATGACAAGGGACCCTTCTGGAAGATACTGGGTAGCCTGGTCTGATGAGGGTTGGGGCTGGAGCCCTGGCCCTGCTGATCTCAACCCCTCACCCCAGCAAGGTGCAGCACCAGGGCAAATGCGTTTCGTGAAATCTGCTTGGGTGCAAGGGTTCCCACTGCTGCCTTCTGGGGAGCTCCAACCTGGGCCCAGCTGCCTGGTGTTTCAGGCTCAAGGGCTGCAGAAATTCCTGCAGGGAAGGGACCCCCTCTCCGATGCCTCTTCTGTCCCCCTCCTTCCTAAGGGCAGGTGTGGTCACCTTCTGACCTGGGTCTTTTCTGGACGTTGTGAGGTCCAGGGAGTGGCTCCTAGGAGAGGGAGCCACCCCGGGCAGGGGGTAGGGACCGAGCCCCTGGTACTGCCGTGATGCTCACCCAGCTGCCCGGAGCTATAGGTACCCAGGCAGGCCTCACTGCAAAGGGCCTGGAGTAAGGCATTGGGGCCACCACTCCCCTGCTTGGCAGGGCAGCCTGGGCTCTCCGTACCCTGAGGCTGGGCAGGCCAGCAGCAGGGCTCGAGGCAGGCTGCGGCCCCTGCGGGTTGAGCTTGAGTCTTGAGATAAGTGTGCATCCCTCACTAGGGCCTCCCTGCTGAGATGGCTCTGAGCTGGCGGCGCCTCTGCTGAAATGCAGCCAGTGCAAGAACAGGCCCCACGAGCCCCCGAGGGTCAGCCGCACTGCCACAAGCCGCTGCATGGCCAGCCTCTCCAATCCTTTCCTCCCACAGCTGGCCAAGAGCAGGAACCTGGAGGGGCCGTTCCCTGGGTTCCCTCCTACCCTGGAATTCCCCACCTCAGTCCGGCTACCAGCCCCTCCCCTCCCCTGCACCACGGCAGAGCCCCGACCTCACCCCGTGCCTCCCCCCTCCCCACAGTGAGGGTCACCGTGGTGCCCACCCAGCGCAGTTGCCTTTGTGACCCTGTCGGTCTTAGCAGGAGGACTCTTGTGTCCCCACTGGCCTTGGGTTGTACTCAGGACCCTTACCAGGGTCCCACTTCTGTGGCTCAGGGCCTTGGCACATGCTGTTCTCAGCTCCTTGCCTGGCTGACCTGTGCCCATCCACCCTCTGGCGGCCCCCCATGCCAGGTTCTGCATCACTTGTCTAAGTCCTCTACCCACCCCTGGGCTGGGAGCTCCTGAGAGTGTAGGGTGTGCAGGGGCCAAGTCTCCCTTGTACCCCACTTGGCAGAGTGCCCAGCAGAGGCACCCAGCTCCCCTCCCCCACCATAGTGGGGCAGTGGCACAGGTGGGGATGGAGCCCTGGGCCTCTGGAGCTGGGCAGGGGGCTCCTCTGTCCTCCTAGGGCCCCCCTTTCTCAAGTACCTGAGTACCTGCCCCCAGGTCAAAGCACAGGAGAGGTGACATCGCCACAGGGAGCCCCTCCACCTGCAGGCATAATCCCAGCCCACTCACGGGAAGGCGGCAGCTCTGAACACAGCTCTCCTACTTAGTGGGAGTCTCTGTGCGGGCCTCATCCTGGCTTGTGTCTTCATCCCCACAAAGCCTACCTGCTACCAGGTTTGGGGTGGGCACTCTGAGCAGAGCCAGCTGAGGTGGGCATGGGGGGCCCTTTAGGGACCTTCAGCTGAGCCTGTGGCCTGGGTCCTGGAGGGGCTGCTAAACAGGGAAGGGGCTGTGGGGTGTTCACAGGCCACTGCTTCTCTGTGCAGACGGTACTGGCACTCAGCGAGAGAGGGTAGTGCCTACATTCCTGCCTGCCTTTGGCCAGGCCCCAGCGCCTGAATATAGCCCAAACTTGTGCCTGCGACGCTGTCTTCAGCCCTCACCCGCAGCCCCATGGTGGCACTGACTTGCACTGCCACCTGGTTCCTGGCACAGGGCGGATTTGCCAGAGGAGCTGGGGGAGAGAAGACAGCTCGGTGATCATGGGGATGGGGTGGGGACCCGTCGGGCCATATGGAGATCTTTAACCACCAAGGTGACCCCTAGCCCTGGAAGGGACCGCACTCAATGGCGGAGAGGCAAGTGTCATTGGTACTGACCCTGTGGAGGAGCTGCGAGGTCACCCAGGGAGCGGGTGGGGTGTGGAAGCCTGCGGACCAGGAAGCCTGGTGACCAGGGCAGCAGGGGGAGGCCTCTCTTGGGGTAGCCCTCAGGGACAGGCACTGCCGACCTTTGTCCCGGTTTCCCTCCTCTCGCCTCCCAAAGCCCAGACCTGCGGCCTGAGCATGTCCTGAGGGCATGGCCTGGCGACCCCCACGCCAGCGCCTAGCTGAGCAGTCGGCACCCCGGAGCGTGTGTTGACTGGCTGCTGGACCCGCGCGCCTCGCAGAGGGGAGGGCAGGGGCGTCGGAGGGGCGCAGCGCCCCCTGCAGCCGACGTGGAGGCGGCAGGAGCGGCGCGGAGAGGGGGAGATTCCCGGAGGAGGTGCGGGGCGGGCAGTAGGGGCTGAGCCGGGCTCTGGCCTCAGGGCCGCGCCACCCCGCGTGGTGGCCGAGCCCTAATCCGAGCAGAAGGCGGCATCTCCCCTGGGACCGCGAGGAGCGCGGCAGTGGCGCACTGATGGGAGGGGACCACACGGCAACCTCAGGGCGCCCTACCCCCGGCTCCTGACAACCGGAGGGAGCTCGGGCGGAGGAGGGGAGGCAGCTTGGCGATGCCGGCGCCCGCCTCGCCGACTCACGCGGAGGTGTGAGCGGGGCGCCTGCGCTGACCCCGAGGACTCGTGCCCCCGCCGCCCGGGCGCCCTGGGAGGCGCGCGCCGGGCCGGGGCGCTGGCAGGCGACGCCCTCCGCCGCCTTTAAAGCCTGGGGCGCACCCGGGTCCCCCGGCCCCACCCCGCGGCGCGGCCCCGCCCCCTCATGCATATGCAGGTGCGCGGGTGACGAATGGGCGAGCGAGCTGTCAGTCTCGTTCCGAACTTGTTGGCTGCGGTGCCGGGAGCGCGGGCGCGCAGAGCCGAGGCCGGGATCCGCTGTCTTCGCCGCCGCCGCCGCCGGGTGGGAGCCGGGCCGGGCCGGGCCGCCGGAGCGCGGACGCCAGCTAGCCGGAGCCGCCGCCGCCCCTGCACGCCCGCCTCCCAGGCCCGCGCGCCGCGGCGCTGCGCTCGACCCCGCCCGCGCCGCCGCTGCCGCTGCCTCCGCCGCTGCCTCTGCCTCTGCCTCTGCGGGCGCTCGGAGGGCGGGCGCTGGGAGGCCGGCGCGGCGGCCGGGAGCCGGGCGCGGGCGGCGGCGGCGGCGGCGGCGGGGCCGGGCGGGCGGGTCGCGGGGGCAATGCGGGCGCAGGGCCGGGGGCGCTTGCCCCGGCGGCTGCTGCTGGTGCTGGCGCTCTGGGTGCAGGTGAGCGGGGCGGCGGGGGCGGCGGGGGGCGCGGACGGGGCGCACCGGGCCGCCCCTCGGGGCCGGCGGGCACTGCCTGGGGCCGCCGCGCTTGGGGAGCCCTCCAGTCTGCGCGCGGCGGCAGGGGCTCCAGGCGGGCGCGGCTGGGTGGGGGCGGGGCGGCGGGGCCTGTTTCCCACCTCTGGCGCCCGGCCCGCCGACCCCGGCCCGCGCCTCCCTCCGCTCTCCCGCTGCCTTATTTTTAGGCGGCGCGGCCCATGGGCTATTTCGAGCTGCAGCTGAGCGCGCTGCGGAACGTGAACGGGGAGCTGCTGAGCGGCGCCTGCTGTGACGGGGACGGCCGGACAACGCGCGCGGGGGGCTGCGGCCACGACGAGTGCGACACGTACGTGCGCGTGTGCCTGAAGGAGTACCAGGCCAAGGTGACGCCCACGGGGCCCTGCAACTACGGCCACGGCGCCACGCCTGTGCTGGGCGGCAACTCCTTCTACCTGCCGCCGGCCGGCGCTGCGGGGGACCGAGCGCGAGCGCGGGCGCGGGCTCGGGCTGGCGGCGACCAGGACCCGGGCCTCGTCGTCATCCCCTTCCAGTTCGCCTGGCCGGTACGTGAGCTACACCCCTCGCGCTCCAGCCGTTCCCTCTCCCTCCGCACCTCAGCCCCGCGCGCTCCGCGGCCCCCCCAGCACCTGCGGCCGGACCTGTGTGCGGGCCGCGCGCGCCCAGGCGGGGCGGGGCCGGCAGGGGGCGCGTGCTCTGCGGGCTCGGTCCGCGCCTGGCCACGTGGGCGCGCGGGGCCACCGGGAGCCGGGTCGCGGCGGCGGCGTTCCGCGTGCGCGGCAGCCTGCGGCGTGTGCCTGCGTCGTCCTGCGCGTGTCTGTCTGGGTGGGGAGGCGAGGAGAGGCGCCCCTGTCCCGGGCAGGCTGTGGAGGCAAGTGCGCAGCGCGTGCTGGGGCTGGTCTAGGGCAGGCCCCGACGGAGCCGCCCCGGGCCCGTGGCCAGCCTGCGCCTGCCCTGCAGTTTCCTGGATGCCCAGGGGGCACGGGCGGGCGCCATGGGACTTAGGCCGGCGAGAGTCTAACGCATAACACCTATGTCGGCAGAAGCCCCTGATCCAAGATCCCTCAGAAGCAGAGATAGCGGGATCCTGGTGCTGTGGCTTTCCGTGGCACTGTGCTGTGACCTTCCGTGGCACTGTGCTGTATGTGGGTTTTTTTGGTTTTGTTACTCTTGGGAGGGGCCCTGGCCTGGGTATGCTGGGAGGAAGTGGGGAAGGGGTCCAGTGTCACTGGGAGACGGGTACTCACCCAGTGGTTCTCGGGGTGTGGGTGAGGGCTGGGGCGGTGGGTGGGTAGCAGTGATGGGGCAGGCCCAGGCCTCAGACGCCTGACCTCATTGTCTGAGCAGGGCCTTGCCCTGGTGCCCGAGGTCTTTCTCTGCTTGGTCACTGTGCTGGGGGCCTGGAAGTGGGTGAGGGTGGGAACGAGAGGGCCATGCCCACCTGTGATCGGGGAGTAGATGGAGCTGGGAGCCAGGCAGTGGTTCCAGCTGGCAGGAGGCACCAGGAGTGTGTCCACCTGGTACCCTGGGTCCCAAAGAGATTGCGAGTGGAGGACAGGCCCTGCCGGGTCTGGCTCCCAGTCCCGTGCTGTACCTTCAGAGCCCTGGCTGTGGCTGCCCCATCCTCACCCCTTCCTGAGCTCCCACCCGTGGAAGCTGGCCACGGTCCCCTCTGGCCGTGTCCCCAACCCCTTAGCACCCAGCTGGGTATCCCTTGACCCAGGGCCTCAGAGTGGGGAAAGTGTCCCTCAGATGGAAAAGGCAGGGGCAGGCATGGGAGGGCCCAGGCAGTTGTGAGAAGCCCAGCCCCTCACCCCCACGGCGGCACAGGCAGGTCTGAGCAGGGCCCGCAGCCTGTCATCTGCACCTGGGCCTGAGCCAGCGTGGCCCCACATCGCTACCTGAGGATGTGTTTTCTGCTCGAGTTGGCAGCAGGGGGTGTGGGGGCAGGGAGGTCTTGGAAGAATGTGGCGGGCTATCGCGTGTCTGCCCTGGCTCTTCGCCCCGCTGGCCAGCCGGTCAGGTGTGGGATGGGACTGGGCCTTCCTCGGAGCCCGGGCACTGGCTTTCGGGGCCAGCTCTCCTCCCTGCCTCTTACTCCCAGCCGGTTCCTCGAATGCCCCAGGAGGGGGCAGGCGGCCTGTCTCTGGGTGAGGGGCTGGGGCAGTGGCATAGCTGCGTGTTTGGGGGCAGCCCTGATCTCCTGCTATGTGGCCTGGCAGGAGCCGAGCCGTGATGCCAGCATTCTGGTATTTTCACTTGGGCGATGGCAGCCCATGGCCATGCTGCCTTGGCTTGCTGAGGGTCCAGTTCTGTGCTGTGAGCTGAGGTATACTTGGCGGTGACAGGAAGGCAGGGACTGAGTTCAGGCTCCCTGGGACCTGCAGAGGGTTTCAGCTGGAGGGTAGAGTGGCATCCTGCCCAAGCCTGTGGGACTCTTGGGCTCCCTGGAGTAAGGGGTATGAGAGAGCCTTGTGGAAGAGGAGTGGGGGCATCTGGGCTCTGCACGCCCTCCTCCGCCCCCTGGCCCCTGGGTGACTTTCCCACCCTGTGGTCTCTGCTGGTGACCCAGGCCTGGCTGGGTGACCCTCTGCCCCCTGGGCTGGTTTCTTGTGGCCGAGGTCTGCGTGCTGTCTACGACTCATGGATCTGCGCTGGTCTCAGCTTCCCCCAGTGAGTGGGCCCAGGGTCTTGGACATGGAGAGGTGGTGGACTGCCTGCCAGCAGGGTGCCCAGGCCACCTCTCCTGGCTCCACCCCAAACATCCCCAGGACCCCTGGGGTGTCCTGGTGCCTAGCTTGTAGCTGGCAGGGTGAGGCCACATTCTCCCAGTCGGTGTGTGTACGCACCCCCAGGTACTCTGTGGGTGTGACAGGTGGTGATGGAGGTTTGGAGAGTAGTGTCATGGTGGGGGCAGCAGGGAGCTTTGCCTTGGGGCCTGGTAGGTGGCAGGCCCAGGGGGCATGTGCTGGCTGAGGGAGGAGCAGGGTGGTGGCAGTTGGCCGTGACCTGGGCAGCCAGGGCCCCGCCCTCAGAGGTGGAGCTGGAAGCCACACCTGCCTGGTTGGCCCACCTCTGGAACCAGGAGCCCGCCTGCCAGCGAGGGTCTTTCCTACTCTGTCTCTTGCGTGTGCGTGCTGGGTTCCAGGGCAGCTGTGTGGGGTGACGTGGCTGGAACATGGTTCCCGTGGCAGATCTGGGCTTGTGAGGAGAGCAGGGCGGGGTGACGACCCTGTAGATGTAGGAGGCAGGCCTGGGACTGACCCTGTGTCCAGCAGCTCAGGAGGCCTGAGGTCCTGGGCCATAGGGAGGCGCTGGGGCCGGGCTTTTCTCACCTGTGAAATGGGCACAGTGGCGCTTTTTCATTGGAGGTCTCATGAAATCAGATAAGGCTGCTAAGCGCCCAGCTCAGACCGTGCTTCTGCTCCCAGCCTGGCTCCCAGACCTGCCCAATTTCTCCCCTTCCCTGCCTTCCCTCCCCTCCCCTCCGTTACCCCCGGGGAGGAAGACTCTTACAGAACCCTCCCCCTGCATCTGGCCCCGCAGGGCTCAAGGTGGGCCAGGCTTGTGGCAGGTGTGTGGTTCAGCCCCAGTCTACTTCCTGTCTGTACTGAGCTTGGGGCTGGGGCAGGCAGGGCCCTGGCCTCTCACCCTCCCTGCAGGGTATCCCGTCTGTACACTGAGGACCACCCCTCCTTCTCACGCCGTCCCACTGGGGACCAGGAGAGCTGTCCGATCTGGTGTGGAACGTGGGTGTCTGGGTTCCTGTGCTGGGTGGGCTTCGGTCTGCTCCTCCTGCCGTGGCCCTGTGGGGGGACTCAGGGTGGGTCTGCTTTGTACTTTGGGGGTCTTGTTCAAAGCTTTGGTATGGGGCAGGGTGGGGTTTTCAGTGCCCAGGCAACATGGGGACCACAGGAGCCAGGGAGGGCTGCCTTGGCCAGGGAGGACTGGGGATTGGGCTGGGGGTTTGTCAGGGTTCCTCAGGGTGGGCTGGGTCAAGGCTGCAGCGTGATGGGAAGGTAGCGGGGGCTGGGGGCCGCAGGCCGGGCTGGGAGGAGACTGTGGCTCTCAGGGGGTGCTGCTCCATGGTGTCTTGATGAAGGGGGTGAGCTAGGCCAGTAAAGAGGCACTTGTGGAGCCGGACTCCGGCCTGAGTTGCGGGTGGTGGGGTGGGGACGGGGAGACAATTATCTGCAATCCCAGACCTGAGCAGGGTCCCTGTCCCCCGACCCCAGGCGAAGCCAGGGTCCCTATCCGCAGACCCCAGGCCTGACCAGAGTCCCTATCCGCAGACCCCAGGTCCCAGCCAGGGTCCCTGTCCCCAGACCCCAGGCCTGAGCAGAGTCCCTATCCGCAGACCCCAGGTCCCAGCCAGGGTCCCTGTCCCCAGACCCCAGGCGAAGCCAGGGTCCCTATCCCCAGACCCCAGGTCCCAGCCAGGGTCCCTGTCCCCAGACCCCAGGCCTGAGCAGGGTCCCTATCCCCAGACCCCAGGCCTGAGCAGAGTCCCTATCCACAGACCCCAGGTCCCAGCCAGGGTCCCTGTCCCCAGACCCCAGACCTGAGCAGAGTCCCTATCCGCAGACCCCAGGTCCCAGCCAGGGTCCCTGTCCCCAGACCCCAGGCCTGAGCAGGGTCCCTATCCCCAGACCCCAGGCCTGAGCAGAGTCCCTATCCGCAGACCCCAGGTCCCAGCCAGGGTCCCTGTCCCCAGACCCCAGGCCTGAGCGGGGTCCCTATCCACAGACCCCAGGTCCCAGCCAGGGTCCCAATCCCCAGACCCCAGGCCTGAGCAGGGTCCCTGCCCCCAGACCCCAGGCCTGAGCGGGGTCCCTATCCACAGACCCCAGGTCCCAGCCAGGGTCCCTATCCCCAGACGCCAGGTCCCAGCCAGGGTCCCTGTCCCCAGACCCCAGACCCCAGGCCTGAGCAGGGACCCTATCCGCAGACCCCAGGCCTGAGCGGAGTCCCTGCCCCAGACCCCAGGCCTGAGCAGGGACCCTATCCGCAGACCCCAGGCCTGAGCGGAGTCCCTGCCCCCAGACCCCAGGCCTGAGCAGAGTCCCTATCCGCAGACCCCAGGTCCCAGCCAGGGTCTCTGTCCCCAGACCCCAGGCCTGAGCAGTCCCTATCCGCAGACCCCAGGTCCCAGCCAGGGTCCCTGTCCCCAGACCCCAGGCTTGAGCAGGGTCCCTGTCCCCAGACCCCAGGCCTGAGTGGAGTCCCTGTCCCTAGACTGCAGGCCTGATCAGGGTTCCTATCCCCACATCCCAGGCTTGAGCGGGGTGTGGCTGCCATCAGTCATACCCTGGGCTTTGTGGCAGGTGTTAGCAGGCCCCAGCCGCCACCGTCTTCACAGTGGGGGGTCTTGGAGCTCCCCCACCGAAGAGGGGGTGTGCTGGGGATGGCGGGTGCACCCAGGCAAGGCCCTGGCTGGTTTTTGGTGTGGAGCATCCGTGTCTGGGTCCCTGCATGGGGTGGGCTTTGGTCTGCTCCTCCTGCTGTGGCCCTAGGGCCCAGAGCTCAGGGGATGCTGTTCGCCCCCACCCCCTCTTCCCTCCCTCGGGAGACAATTTATCTGTGCTTAGAGCTCCTGGCGCCTGCACCAAGCTGTGTGCTCCATGGGGGGCGGGAGGCTGATGCGGGAGGCTGAGAGAAGAAACCAAGTTGGCGTGTTGGCCCGGGGCAGCAGGGCGAGGAGGCTGTGGGGTGCCCTGGGCTGTGGGATGCTCTGTGCTTTGGGGTTTCCTGGACATGGGGTGTCCTGGGCTTTGAGGTCCCCTAGGCCTAGAGTGGGACATCTAATGCCATGTCTGCTCCTGTGACTCGTGCCCCTGCCTGGGGACAGGAGGAGGGTTTGGACTTAGTCTTGGGGGGTTGGGCTGTGGAGGAGGTGATCAGATAGTCAGGCCAGGCTTGCAGGGAGAGGCTTAGCTGGGCCTGCAGGGATGAAACCCTTCCCCCGTGGCCTCCGGAGGCTGGTCAGGGGCATAGCCTCGCTAGGCTGGCCTCAAGGAAGGGTCTGGGTTCCTCTTCCTGCTTGCTGGGGAACCTGGGCAGATGGTGGGTATCTGACCTGTCCCCAGACCCCTAGTCCACCCTGCCCTCGTTGCCCCTGCTGGCCCCAGGCCCACGTCCCCACAGGCCCCAGCCCCATTCCTGGAAGGGCACAATATGCCCACCCCCCAGCAGCCCCCAACCCAGGCCTTCGTGTCTGTCCTGTTTTCTAGGGGTTTGGTGTTGATGAAACCCTGTCCCAGACCGTGGCCCACCAGGCAGGAAGGACGGGGTGAGAGGTTGCTATTTGCAAAGGAGGCAGCTGAGTCCTGGAGGCTGGCCCCTGGGGAACGAGAGGGGCTGGGAGGGCGCGGCAGGTGGGGTGAGGCTGCAGGTGCCGCCCTGTGAGCCGGCTCAGGTTCCCTCTGGATGACTTCCTGCCATCCAGGTGTAGGCACCCCAGCTGGCGGGCGGTGGGGCCCTCTAGGCGGCGGGCAGGCGTGCGTCCCTGTGGGAGCACGTAACCAGAGCCCTGGGCTCACGCGAAGGTGGCAGTAATCCTACCTGAGCGGCTGGCATGGGGTTTCCTGGGAGTGGGGAGGAGCTCCCTGCTGGCCCCGAGGCCCAGGTGTGGCTGTGCTGGGAGACCAGGAGGCCTGGCTTTCCTCTGCCTGCCCTGTGGCCAGAGCTGCTCTCAGACCCATGCGGGCCCCATCCTCTCACCCCGCAGTTGCCGCTTCCTGGCCCTGCTGGTTCCTGTCCAACGGCTAGAGTGACTGTTAAAGCCTGGTGGGTCCCAGACCTCACTCAGACCCCCAGTAATCACCCACTTCGCTTAGCCTCAGGAAGGAAGTCCGTGCTGGGCTCTGGGTCTATGGCGTGACCCACTGTCCCTGTGGGCTATGCGCTCCCAGCCCCTGGGCCTCCTTGTAGGAGAGCTCCTTGTGTAGGAGCTGCCATGCACTCCCTCACTTCCTCCCCCACACCCTGCAGCCTCAATCCCAGGTATCACCCCTCTGAAGTCCGGCCTGGCCTTTTTTTTTTGTTTTTTGAGACTGAGTTTCACTCTTTTGCCCAGGCTGGAGCGCAATGGCACAATCTCTGCTCGCTGCAACCTCTGCCTCCTGGGTTCAAGTAATTCTCTTGCCTCAGCCTCCCAAGTAGCTGGGATTACAGGCACCTGCTACCACAGCTGGCTAATTTGTATTTTTAGTAGAAATGGGGTTTCACCATGTTGGCCAGGCTAGTCTCGATCTCCTGACCTCAGGTGATCTGCGCACATCGGCCTCTCAAAGTGCTGGGATTACAGGTGCTTCGTTGGCCTGGCCTTATCAGAACAACAACCCCTGCTCCCTGCCACTTTCCCCAAGCCGCGCTGGCCAGAGGTTGGCATCCTTGGTGGCAAAGCCATGCCTGCCGCATACTTGATGTGAACGAAGGAGCCAAACGCCAGATGCCTGGGAAGCGGCTGGGTGCTCCAGCTGTCACCAGGGGTGGGGAAGGGCTTGGTCAGGTGCCGCCTCGAGGTTGGTGCTCCAGGAGGACAGGGGTGGACAGGCTGGAGCGGGTGGGTAGGAGCCTCGGAAGCCTCAAGGGTGCTCTGAGCTGGGGAGTTGTGGATGGAGCCCTGGTGGGGGTGTGGATGGAGCTGGGGGTTTGTGTGGACAGAACCCTGTTGGGGGGTGTGGATGGAGCTCGGGGGTATAGACAGAGCCATGGGGGTAGTGTGGACAGAGCTCTGTGTGAGGTGTGGACGGAGCCTCGGAAGGCATGTGGATGTATCTCTGGAGATCTCCTGGTTCCCATGGGCAGGGCTTTGCAGGCCATGATGGCCTCAGGGAGCCTGGAGACAGGCAGCGACTTGACCCCGTGGCCTGGCAGAGCCATGTGGGATGTGGGAAAACGGGTTTAAGGGAGCCTTGAGAGGTGGGATTGAGGGCCTTGTGACAGCCTGCTGTGGCTAGGGAGGGTTCTGGAAACCGGTTGGGGATGGCTCCCCACTTCTAGCCTCTGCTCCCTGCTGGTGCTCTGGAGGCAGGGCTCAGGAGGGGTGCCAGGGTGTGTACAGCTGTGAGGCGCAGGGTAGGCAGCTGTGTTGGGCCCCAGGTGTCCATATCTGAGGGACAGTTGGAGGTGTGGAGCGGGGGACTGGGGACTGTCCTGGAGGCCAGGCTGGGTGTGGCTGGCAGCAGGTTGGTTAGGGAGGGGCTGGACATGGGAGCGCAGTCTTCTGCGATGTCCTGGGAGGCCAGGCCTGTCCTTAGCTGGATGGGACCGAGGCACCGGGGTGGGGCTGGGGTGGGGACCAGGGAAGGGCTGGCAGGCATGCGGTTGGGCCTTGCGGGGACAGGTAGGGCCCTGGCTCAGTGGGGAAGCGTGGGTTAGGGCTAGTTCTCCCCAGCACAGCTGGGCCTTGGGGCTGGGCGGATGGGGGTGCTGAGGGATGGAGTGGGCCTGGCCTGCTCGCACACTGCCCAATGCAGCATCCCCCGGGGCCGGAAGCCAGCAGGCCCGCAGGTGGCTCAGCCCTAGCCCCCTCCTCTGGGCCCTACCTGGATGGAGCCAGGGCTGGGCTCAGGCCAAGGGCATGTCAGGTGGAGCTGTGGGGTTCCTGGACAGCGAGGGCCGAGAGGCTGTGGCATGTGGTGCCCGGTGCTGGGCAGTGTGGGGCGTGTCCCAGGGTCCCTCGTGTCTGAGACATGCCTGTGACTGACAGTCTGTGGGCTGCATTGGGTGGAGTGGGAGGCCGGCCGTGTGGTCACTTTGCCTGGCCGACAGCATCGTCTGTCACCATGGCTGGCGTACGAGGGCCAGGTGTCCTTACCATGCGGTAAGGCTGTGCTGCAAGGGCCCCTCCTGCCCCCCGTCCTGTGGGGGTGGAGGGAGGTGTGAGTTTGCCCGTGTGCCATGTACTTGCAGGACCTCAGCTCGGGCCCGTCGGGGGCCTCTGGCTGGGCGCCCTCTACTTGGCCACCCCCGTGCACCTGGTGGAGGGCAGGCTTGTGGTGGGGCCTCACATTCCCTCGAGTGGTCACCCCCAGGGAGGCATTTGCCCTGGAAACGCTCTGGGCCCCCGTCGTGGCTACTCCAACCAGGCTGCCCCTTGCCCACCTCCCCCACAGTCGCTCTTCCTGTGCTCTGTGCTGACTTGAGCCAGCTCAGGGCAGCCTGGGCCTCTGGTACCCAACGGTAGGGAGCCCAGGCCCCTGAGCCTGAGTGGCCCGGAGGGGCAGTCTCCCTTTCTGGAGCTGGGCCATTTTTGGTTCTGCAGAGGACGTGGCTTGAGGATGAGGAGGGTGGTGGGTCCTGTGAGGACTCTGGGAGTGGGTCCTTGGCTGGGGAGGAAGGGCCAGAGCCTGGCAGACGCAGGGGCAGAGTTGGAAGCCCGGGCCCTGTCCCACCCTGAACAGGGCGCAGGTGCGGCCCCAGGCACCTGACGCGCCTCCCCATGTCTGCAGCGTTCCTTCACCCTCATCGTGGAGGCCTGGGACTGGGACAACGACACCACCCCGAATGGTGAGTGAGCCCTGGGGCAGTGGCCGCTCCTCGCAGCTTCAGGGCACCGGTGGCAGGGCCCAGGTCCTCTGCCTGCTAGGTACAAAGCCTTCCTTTACCCAGGGGATCATGTGTGCTGTATCCCTTTTTGCTCTGGCTGCCGGGAAGCTCTGCCACATTTGGGATTTGCAGAGCTGTGCATGCACTCTCCTCCCTAGTCCTGGCTTTGTCTACGTTGTTGTCCTATTGAGTGTGCTCTTTTGGGGCCCATGTCAGTGACTCAGTGGAGGTGACACCCTTGAGTGTCTCTCTGGCTTTGTGGCCCCCTCTACTCGTCTGTCCTGGAGCACGGGGCCTTGGTGGCCATCTCCCTGAGGCTTGCCTGCTGGCTGGCTGCCCTGTGCAGGGCCCTGCAGGGGTAAGGCAGGGAGGGCTTCCATGGGTGAATGCAGAAGCACCCACAGGCCGAGGGAGCAGCTCGTGTGAAGGCCCAGGCGGGAGCGGGCTTGCTGTGTGGGAGGGACAGGAGGGGCAGCCGGGGCCACGCTCAAATCACGGGGGCTGGCAAGCCGCTGAGAGGACACGGGCTCTGTCTGTGGGGCCAGGACAGAGACCAGGGAGGAAGTGCCACATGAATCTGGGCACGTCAGGGTGACTCTGACCAGGGGCAGTCTGAGGGGTGAGGGGCTCTAGCTGTTCTCAGAAGTGGAGGCACGGGGTTGGCCAGTGGGTTGGAGATGGTGAGAGAGCGGGGCCAGGGTGTCCCAGCTGCCAGCAGAGTGGAGGCGCTGTTTACAGGGCAGGGACAGTGGTGGGGGTGTCTGGGTGGGGAGCAGCAGCCGTGGGGACCTCAGTGGCTCGGGGGAGTGGTGTTCCCTGAGGGGGTGGCGGAGGCACAGGTGGGCTGAAGCCAGAGCAAGGTTGGCAGGGCTCTTGATCTGGGTCTGGAGAGGCTGGGGCGGCCGGGAGGCCCCGTCGGGAGTGGGCCAGCGCAGAGTCCTTCCAGGTCTTGGCCCATGAGGCAGGAGAGGCAGGTCTGGAGGACCCCTTCACCGTTGATTGTGGAAAAAGTCGAAGCTGTGCTGAGCCACGGGGACCGGCAGCACGGACCTTGCCTGCCCCAGCCCCTGGTCTCCCGGGGGCTTTACTTAAAGTGAGGCTTAGCCAGTGGGTCCTTGAACCTAGGTCTGTCTTGGGGACCTTCGGGGTGGCTTGTTTGGAGGCGGTGTTCAGCACTTGTGGGAGCCAGTCACAGTGCAGGAGACGGGACAGCAGCGGAGCACCATGCCTGTGCCGGCGAGGGCTGGACACGGTGCTCGGGCGGGCGCAGGTGTGGGACCCGGGACTCACACCCTGGCCATAGCCGTGCCTTCTCTGTGGAGCCCGTGGTCTCAGCAGCCCTCCCTGCAGCCCCCAGCTCCTAGCGAGGCCCCCCAGCCTTCTGCGTTTAAGTGGGAGCAGGAGCGCAGGCTGGTGGCGGGAGGGACAGTCCTCCTGGGCCCTGAGCTTTCTGCAGCAGCCTGGCCGGTGGGCCTGCCCTCCCGGTGCTGCCGCCTGCTGTGCCCGGCCTCGCCGTGCCGCAGACTTCTCCCGCCCCCTCCCCGTTGCCCTGGAGGCCGCCCGGCCGGGTGGGTTCCTCCAGCCCGTGCTGACTCTGCCGCCCCCCCAAGAGGAGCTGCTGATCGAGCGGGTGTCACACGCCGGCATGATCAACCCCGAGGACCGCTGGAAGAGCCTGCGTTTCAGCGGCCACGTGGCGCACCTGGAGCTGCAGATCCGCGTGCGCTGCGACGAGAACTATTACAGCGCCACCTGCAACAAGTTCTGCCGGCCCCGCAACGACTTCTTCGGCCACTACACCTGCGACCAGTACGGCAACAAGGCCTGCATGGACGGCTGGATGGGCAGGGAGTGCAAGGAAGGTGAGGGCCGCCACCGCGGAGGGCAGCGGGGGCCTCGGCAGGCCCGGGCACAGGCCTCGGGGCCGGCCGGCCGCGGCAAGCCTCTCCTCCTCTCTGTTCGCAGCCGTGTGTAAACAAGGGTGTAATTTGCTCCACGGGGGATGCAGCGTGCCTGGGGAGTGCAGGTAAGTGTGCTGCGGCCCGTCTTCGCCCTTCCATCCCAATGCAGCAGACGGCGCTGGCACACACAGCCTGGCTCTCAGGAGTCGCCTGGCGCTGGCTGGAGGTCGGGCACACAGCGAGCGGGAGGCTTTTCGGTCAGTGCGGTAGGCGCATGTCTGAGCCTGGAGTATGTCTGATGATAGCCCCGTGAGGATGCTGAGGAGATCAGGGAGGCTGGCTGGACAGCCACGTGGCCAGGGGGCAGAGGTCTGGAGGCTGCCAGCCACCCGGAGATGGGGCACGGGCAGGGGACACGGTAGCACTGCCCGTGGGGAGGGGGTGGGCAGTGAGAGGTGGCCAAGCAGACGAGGTGGGAGAGAGGCCTGCAGGGCCAGGAAGGGAAGACAGGCTGCTGGCAGGTTGGTAGCCGGGCAGGGTGGGTGGAAGGGCCGAGGTAGCCGTTGCATATGGAAGCAGCAGACGGGAGGCTGTGAGGAGGAGGCTGGGGGGAGGAGGCTGCGGGGAGGAGGCTGCTGCAGGGCACGTGGGGGCTGGGGGAGAGGGGCCAGTGGGAGGTGGAGAGGGGCCTGCAGACACCCTGGGGTGGAGCCCAGGGATTTGTGGATGGATTTGATAAAGGGGGACGAGTGTGGGGTCGAGAAGACCCCAAACTGCTGAAGAGTGGACCCTCTGACTGCAGGAAGAGCGGCCACAGAGGAGCAGGCAGGGGCAGCAGTGGGGTGGATGGCGTTAGGGGGACGCCTGCCCGGCGCAGGAGCCACCGAGAAAGCTTATGGGCGAGGCCCAGCCCTAGCCACACGGGGGTCTGTGGCACTCAGGAGGTGTTTAAAGCCTGGAAGGAGTGGGAGGATAGAGAGGAGACAGGCCGAGGGGCCAGTCCTGGCCGCCACAGGTCAGGGCGTACAGATGAGGAGCCGGCAAGGGCCTCCACGAGTGGCCGGGGTCTCGTAGCCAAGTGCAGACAGCGGACGCCTCGGGACCCGGACCAGAGTGTGGGGGGATCAGGCCGGGGGGCTAGCATTGCCCGAGAGTGGAGCAGAGAAGTGGAGGGGCAGCAGGAGGGGCTGGGGCCCGGGGTCTGGAGTGGGCGTGGGCTCTGATCGGGGAGCCTCCTGTGTAGGAGCGGGCTGGGGAGCCCGGGAGAGGGGACGAGCTGGCGGAGAGACAGCAGGTGGACGTGAGTGCTGCCCTCCAGCCCGCCTTGGGTTGCAGGGGGTCCCAGGAGCTCTCTCTGAGGAGTGGGTTTTCCTCCATGGGCGCTTCTCAGACAAGGACGCTGGGGCACAGAGAGGGCAAATGATTTCCCCAGGGTCACACAGCCTGGTGTTTCCAACAGGAGGGGCAGTTTGGGACCCAGCTGAGTTGGGAGCCAGGGTAGGGAGGTGGGTGGCCCTTCCACAGGCCCCACGGCTGAGTGGCCTGGAAGCCTCCTGTGAGGAGCTGCCCTGGCCAGTCCCATGGCAAGGAGGCGAGCGGGGCCAGGGCCACCCACCCGGTCACTGGCACACACAGGGATGCCCGGCCGGGTGCGCGAGCCTCCAGTCAGCCCAGGAAGCGCACCAGGGTGACCCTGGTCTGGGCAGAGGCAGGCCTTCGGGAGTCGGCCCGTGCAGCCTCGCCTGGCCCTGCGTGACCAGATGACCTGGATGGCTGGGGGTTGGCAGCCGGAATGTCCCACCGAGGCTGGAGGAAGGCGGCCGAGAAGTTGGCCGTCCCCGCCCTTCCCCCCGCAGGAAGATGAGGAGCAGGAGTCCAGGGGCCTGGTGGGTGGGGCAGTAGGTGAGCCCCGCCCGCCCCTCCCGCTAGCCCTGCGGGGGAGGCACAGCTGTTGCCGAAGCCCCGGCTCAGGTTCCAGCGCAGGACGCGCCCCCCCACCGGATGCTGCGGAGATGACCGTGCCTTCCTGCTGAGGCCTCTCCAGGGCCCTGGGGCTGCTGGCTGGGGAAACCGGGAGATGGGGGCCTGCGTGGGCTGCCCCGCCCTGGGTTGAGAGCACGCCCTTGGGACTCACAAGGGCTGGGCTCTGAGCCTGGCTGTGGCGCTCCCTGGCGGGTGACCCAAGGTGTGCACAGCCCCGCCCTGAGCCTGGGTCTCTATGTCCACGGAGGAGGGATTCCAGGCGGGATGTGAGGCCACCCACATGGACCATTGCATTCAGGGTTGGGTGCTGGAGACACGTTCTCCCCAGCCTCAGTTTCCCCATTTGTGGCGGCTGAGCTGGACTGCTAGGCCTCTGGTACCGGCTGTGCGGCTTGAGGGCGGCTCAGGAAGGGCCGTGGTCTTTCCTTTTGCAAAAATAAAGTGTGGCGGGTGCCGATGTGGAAGTGACGTGGCCTGGACGTCGTTCTTGTCCTGCAGGACTTGAGAGTTCTAGGAAGGGCCTCCCGGCGTCCCGTCAGGGCCTGAGTGGCGGCCCCCTCGAGTCAGGCCAGCTTCTGCCCTGGCCACCTTCCCCCTCCTGGAGGACCCCCAAGAGGGGATGTTGACCGATAGCCTGTGGCAGGGCCAGGCCTGGGGGCCAAGAGGCCTCTTCGGGCCGTTTTCGAGGGCGCGCTGGAACTGCTCCGGCATGAGGAACTACCCTGCACAGGGCCGGCCCAGGACAGCCTGTGGGCCTCAGTAGGTCCATCTGTGAGATGGACACTTTGTGGGACTTTACTGGGAGGGAGAGAAATGACTGCCTTTGGGTGGGGGTGAGGGCGTGTGCTGTGCCCAGGGCTACATGGCTGAGGCAGGGCCAGGAGTGCTCCCCTACTGCCCACCGGCCTACCCAGCCCCTGATGCTGCCTGGCCCTGGCAGCATCTGGTGAGTCCAGGCCGGCGTTCTCATACCCGGCAGGGCCTTCCTTTCCTGGCGCCTGCTCTCGGGGCCCAGCTCACGGGTGAGTCCCAAAATAGCTCAGGGAGGAGTGACGGGACAGCTGGGCTGACCGTCAGCCGCCAGCGGCCGGGAATGCCCGTGACAGTGGGGCTGGCCAGCGGGGCCGCAACTCCTGCCTGGCTGGGGCTGCTGCAGTTCAAAGGCCCGAGGCCGCCCGCTGGCCCTGGGTGTGGCCCGAGTGACTGCCTGGTTCCTCTGCCGCCCTCTCAGGTGTCACAGCTCACCGGGTCTCGCGCCCCTCCCCTTCCCCCAGGTGCAGCTACGGCTGGCAAGGGAGGTTCTGTGACGAGTGTGTGCCCTACCCCGGCTGCGTGCACGGCAGCTGCGTGGAGCCCTGGCAGTGCAGCTGCGAGACCAACTGGGGCGGCCTGCTCTGCGACAAAGGTGGTGGCGGGGGTCGGGGGTGGGCCTGATGTCCACCGTCGCAGGGCGGAGGCTGGGGGGTGGGGACCAGGCTTTTCGCTTGAGCATCCCACCCCTGCTTGCAGACCTGAACTACTGTGGCAACCACCACCCCTGCATCAACGGAGGCACGTGCCTTAACGCCGAGCCCGACCAGTACCGCTGCGCCTGCCCCGACGGCTACTCGGGGAGGAACTGCGAGAGGGGTACGCCGGGGGGACGCCGCCCAAGTCCCAGCCAGGCAGGGACTGGTTCCTTGGGGAACCGGTGAGGCCCCATCCCTCTGGCCTCCTGTGTGGTGGGTGCCTGACCCCCAGCTTGGGGCCCCGTGGGCTTGGGGAGGACTTGTGGGAGGTTGGGGGCCTGGCTGCCAGCCTTGACCCCCTCTGTGATTCTGCAGCCGAGCACGCCTGCACCTCTAACCCGTGTGCCAATGGGGGCTCTTGCCATGAGGTGCCATCTGGCTTTGAATGCCACTGCCCATCAGGCTGGAGCGGGCCCACCTGTGCCCTTGGTGAGTGTCTGCAACGTGGGCAGGGGACCCTGCCTGGCATCAGTGGTGGGAGTGGGGCAGCTCGCTGAGGTGGGGCTCGGTGATGGAGTCCACATGTGTGGCTGTGAATGTCTTGGCGAGGACAAGTGGCAGGAAGACCCCGGCTTGTGGTCCCCCCTGCTCACGGGGACCTCATCCCCATGGATCACGCTGCCACGGCCCCACCTTTCTCCGTTTTCTGCAGACATTGATGAGTGTGCCTCGAACCCGTGTGCAGCCGGTGGCACCTGTGTGGACCAGGTGGATGGCTTCGAGTGCATCTGCCCCGAGCAGTGGGTGGGGGCCACCTGCCAGCTGGGTAAGGGCTCCGAGCGTGTGCGCAGGAGCGTGGGCTGTGCATGCGGTGCTGCGGGCGCCAGGCATGGTGCTGCGGGTGCTGCTGGGCTGCGGGCGCCAGGCGTGGTGCTGCGGGTGCTGCTGGGCTGCGGGCGCCAGGCGTGGTGCGGTGGAGCAGGCAGGGCCCGAGCCCATGGCTCCCCCTTGTCTTTTTCACAGACGCCAATGAGTGTGAAGGGAAGCCGTGCCTTAACGCTTTTTCTTGCAAAAACCTGATTGGCGGCTATTACTGTGATTGCATCCCGGGCTGGAAAGGCATCAACTGCCACATCAGTCAGTATGGGGGGCGGGCACTGGCAGGCGGGCCGAGGCGCGTGGGACCCCGCCTCTGACCCTGCTCCTCTGCCCCCAGACGTCAACGACTGTCGCGGGCAGTGTCAGCACGGGGGCACCTGCAAGGTGAGGTGGGGCCGGGAGGGCGTGTGGCGTGGGGGTTGTGGGGCCATTGGGGCGCCTGCAGGAGGCTCACCCGGCCGGCCTGCCCAGGACCTAGTGAACGGGTACCAGTGCGTGTGCCCGCGGGGCTTTGGAGGCCGGCACTGCGAGCTGGAGCGAGACGAGTGTGCCAGCGGCCCTTGCCGCAGCGGCGGCCTCTGCGAGGACCTGGCCGACGGCTTCCGCTGCCACTGCCCCCGGGGCTTCTCCGGGCCGCTTTGTGAGGTGAGGTGTGCCTGGCCACCCCGCCCCACCTGCTGCTCTGGGAGCTGTAGGGTAGGCCTCATCCCCTGACCACGGGGCCTCAGTGACCACGGGTTGATGCAGGGGTAGCCGTCCCCATGGCGTCCCGGGCTTAGGCCTCCCCGGGTGTCGGGTGGGCGCGTGGGGCTGTCACAGGCTTGGCCCCCTGTGGGCCTTGTTTGTTGTGCCGGGCCATCCTGGTGTCCTAGGCCAGGAGCCCTCAGGCTGCTGGCTGCCCAGGCCCATCTGTCCATCTGTGTACCCCCTTGGGACTGAAGGGCAGGGCGCTGTGGTGGGCAGAGCACATGGGGCATGGTAGGTGCCTGATGATGGAGGAGCATGCACCTGCCATGGGTGAGTCCTGGGTCCGAGTGAGCATCTCTCTCCAGGCTGATGCTCTCATCTCCCTCTGAGCATCCGTTGTGCTGGATCCCTTCCCCCAATCTCCCCTTTTCCCCTGCCTCCAAAACCCCTGTCTCCCTCCCACCCCGTCCCCCACCTCCCCTGACCCACCTCCCTCTCCCACCTCCCCTGACCCACCTCCCCACCATCCCCTCTCCCACCTCCCCTGACCCACCTCCCCACCACCCCCTCCCCCACCTCCCCTGACCCACCTCCCTCCCACCCCCTCTCCCACCTCCCCTGACCTCCCTCCCTCCCACATTGGGCAGCCCAAGACCCTGCCCTCGCCTTGGTGCGGAGGATGGGCCTCCTATCCAGAGGGCTTCTTGGGCCCCAGGGAAGGGGTTGGGGTCTGACCTCAGGTCCTGTGAGCATGGCAGGGGCTGGCCCTGGAAAAACCCACAGTCTTGGCTCTGAGGGTGGCTGGGCAGTGTGTGAGAGGGTCGGGAGCCCAAGCTGGGCTGCAGTGGAGCTGGGGATGGAGGTGGGGGCTCTCGGGTGTCGGTGTTCAACTGACAAGGTCTGGGCAGTCTCAGTTGGGCAGGGGTCTTGGGCTCTGGCTGGCACTGCCCGGGCCAGGGTGGAGGGGCCTGAGGTTCCCTGGGATCTGCCTTCCTGTGGCCGCAGAGGCCTGGCCTGTGTCCCCGGCCCAGGCTCTCACAGGCGTCCCCGCACCCTGCAGGTGGACGTCGACCTTTGTGAGCCGAGCCCCTGCCGGAACGGTGCTCGCTGCTATGACCTGGAGGGTGACTATTACTGCGCCTGCCCCGATGACTTTGGTGGCAAGAACTGCTCTGTGCCCCGGGAGCCGTGCCCCGGCGGGGCCTGCAAAGGTGCTGACCGCAGCGTGGGGTGGTGGGGAGATGGTGGGGCCGGGGTGGGCCTGACTCCCGACCGTACTGCCCGCCACAGTGATCGACGGCTGCGGCTTGGACGCGGGGCCCGGGGCGCCTAGTGCGGCAGCTTCCGGCGTGTGCGGCCCCCACGGACGCTGCGTCAGCCGGCCAGGGGGCAACTTCTCCTGCGTGTGTGACAGCGGCTTTACCGGCACCTACTGCCATGAGAGTGAGTGGCCGAGACGGGGGTCGGGGTGGGGCTGGGCCGGCCTGCGGCCCCGGCTCACCCGCTCGCCCCTGCAGACATCGACGACTGCCTGGGCCAGCCCTGCCGCAACGGGGGCACGTGCATCGACGAGGTGGACGCCTTCCGCTGCTTCTGCCCCAGTGGCTGGGAGGGCGAGCTCTGCGACACCAGTGAGTGTCCCGGCGCCCGCCCACGCAGCCCATGTGTGCCTCCACCCCTGTGGGCCCCTCATCAGCCCGAGGTGGCCACTGCCTGGGTGCTGCTGGGCCGGTACCCAGAAGGGCCCAGCCGGAGGGTCCTGCTGCAACACGGTGGAATCCCAGGCTGCCCCGTGCCCGGGACCAGCTCCCCACCCCCGACGCTCCTTCCCTGCCTCTCTGTCCTCCCTGGCCCAGCTCCAGTGCTTCCTCCCCCGGGAAGCCCTCCCTAAGCGCCGGTGACCCCCCGCCCGCTGACCGGCGTCCTCGCCCCCAGATCCCAACGACTGCCTTCCCGATCCCTGCCACAGCCGCGGCCGCTGCTACGACCTGGTCAACGACTTCTACTGCGCGTGTGACGACGGCTGGAAGGGCAAGACGTGCCACTCACGTGAGTGCCCACAGGCCCCGGCTGCCCCGGGACCCTGGCCCTGGCGGTCTGGGGCCCGACTGCTGAGCGGCCCATCTGCCCACAGGCGAGTTCCAGTGCGACGCCTACACCTGCAGCAATGGCGGGACCTGCTATGACAGCGGCGACACCTTCCGCTGTGCCTGCCCCCCTGGCTGGACGGGCAGCACCTGCACCGTGGGTGAGGAGCCCCCGACGCCCCTGCCACCCCGGGCACGGGCCCTCCCAGGAGCCGCTCCCTCACGCGTGCTGGGCCAAGGGGTCTTTTTCGAGGGCCACACCTGCCCCCTGCCCCGGGTCTGTCTGCCCTGTCTGGGTTGTGGATGTGGTGTGGAGACCTGGGGCCTGCCCCAGCGCCAGGTGAGAAGCTCCCTCCTCCTCCTCCTCCTCTCCTTGCAGCCAAGAACAGCAGCTGCTTGCCCAACCCCTGTGTGAACGGGGGCACCTGCGTGGGCAGCGGGGCCTCCTTCTCCTGCATCTGCCGGGATGGCTGGGAGGGCCGCACTTGCACCCACAGTGAGTGCGGGAGGGCGTGTGGGCGGGGTCGCTTCCCTCCACCCAGACACATCCTGCCCCCGACTCTCTCCCCATTCCCTCTGCCAGCCCCTCGTGCTGCTGCCCCTGCCCCCAATAAAAGGCACCCTCCTTGATGGTCCTGCCCAGCTTCCTGACCCTGACCCTCCCCAGCCCCACAGTGTGATCACGCTGAGGCTGGACAGAGGCTGGCATGCTTGGGGCTGGGTACTGATTCTCTGCCTTCTTCTCCCAAACCAGATACCAACGACTGCAACCCTCTGCCTTGGTGAGTGGCACCCTGGGGCCGCAGCAGGGGCGGGACTTGGCCTACCGCAGGGCCGCCTGACGCCCACCCTCTGCCCTGCAGCTACAACGGTGGCATCTGTGTTGACGGCGTCAACTGGTTCCGCTGCGAGTGTGCGCCTGGCTTCGCGGGGCCCGACTGCCGCATCAGTGAGTGGGCTGTCGGGGGCTGTGGGCCTCAGCCCTGGGAGCCCCTCCAGCCCAGCTGAGGCGTCAGGAGTCTGCAGGAGTCTGGGGACATTAATGTCCATATCCCTTGAAGGGCAGTGTGGCCACAACCACTTCCTGCCTCTGAGCCTCAGTTTCCTCACATGTCTGTGTCCTGTGGCATACCCTGCGAAGTGATGAAGTGGGGGGCTCCAGCCCCACGGACCATTCTGGGGCCAAGGGAGGAGAAGGACGGGACCCGTGGGGGTTGAGCGGGTGGCCTGACGTGGGACCCTCTGTGGCTGGAGGGCTGGCGCCCTGGGTGTCAGCCCAGCTGTCTGTCCAGTGCCTCTTGGCTGGTCTGACCCAGCAGCTGGGGTTGATCTAGGACGGGACAGACCCACTGCAGAGGCAGATGGATGGAGGAGGGTGCTGTTGGGCCAGGGCCAGGCTGGGTTCAGGAAGGCCTCGGGCAGGCAGCAGCTTGGGCGGTGGGGCAGGTGGGCCCTGCAGGGCTGGCAAGGCCTTCGCGCTGGCCCAGGGGCTGCTCATCAGCCTGGGGCTTGCGCCCACGTGCGCTGGCTCCCTGCTGCGCTCGGCCATGCCGGTCCTGCGGTGGGCATTGGCTTCACTGCGCTGAGCGGCGGCCGCTCTCCCGGCAGACATTGATGACTGCCAGTCCTCGCCCTGCGCCTACGGGGCCACGTGTGTGGACGAGATCAACGGATATCGCTGCAGCTGCCCGCCCGGCCGAGCCGGCCCCCGGTGCCAGGAAGGTAGGCCCCGTGTGATTGCCCTGGGCTGGGTCGGGTTGGGGGCATGGGTGAGACCCGGCCCCAGGGCCAGATGCCCACTGCTGACCCTCGAGCCCCCTTTCCCCACAGTGATCGGGTTCGGGAGGTCCTGCTGGTCCCGGGGCACTCCTTTCCCACACGGAAGCTCCTGGGTGGAAGACTGTAACAGCTGCCGCTGCCTGGACGGCCGCCGTGACTGCAGCAAGGTGCGGGCTGCCTGGGAGCCTCCCTGCCCTGCCCGGGGCTGGTGCTCGCTGACCCTGACCACTCCGTGAGATCAGGAGGCGGGTTATGGGGTCAGGGTGGGCTGAGAGCTATCTGCCTACCTCTGAGGGACACCCAGGGAGAAGGGAGCCCAGCTAGGCCCCACGCCTTGATGTGAGGTTGGGACGCAGAGGCCTGGCCTGGTCCCCACCTTGCTCCGCCTGCCCTGTCTGCTGTCCAGCCTGACCTGCCTCCCTGGGAGCCCCTGGGGCTTGCAGACCTGGGCGGTGTCCCTCTGCTGTGTGGGGCCTGCACCTGCCTGTGGGTCCTGGTTCGTGCGCCCGCATCTGACTCTCCTGTGTGTCCCTGTCCAGGTGTGGTGCGGGTGGAAGCCTTGTCTGCTGTCCGGCCAGCCCGAGGCCCTGAGCGCCCAGTGCCCGCTGGGGCAGAGGTGCCTGGAGAAAGCCCCAGGCCAATGTCTGCAACCACCCTGTGAGGCCTGGGGCGAGTGCAGCACAGAAGAGCCACCCAGCACCCCCTGCCTGCCGCGCTCCGGCCACCTGGACAACAACTGTGCCCGCCTCACCTTACGCTTCAGTCGCGACCACGTGCCGCAGGTGAGGGGCCCGGCGGCATCCGCTCTTGGCGTGGCCAAAGCCCAGCCCCACGGGGCAGGGAGGTCCTGGTTGGCCGAACAGTCACTCTTGGTCACAGAGAGTGGCCCTGTGGGGTCAGATGCGCAGGACATTGGGCTCGGTGCTGGGTGGGGGTGGCAGAGGAGGCTGGGAGAACAGCCAGCGTGGGGTGCCCGTTGGTCCAGCTATCCTGAGGGCCTGGACTGATGGTGCCATGGCTGCCTCGGCCTGGCTCTTGGGCTGCAGCTCGACGGGCAGTTTTGCCCTGGCCAGGGACCCACTTTTGTCTGCTGTGTGCCTGAAGCTGGGTCCCGTCTCCCAGGAGGGGCTCAGAACAGGAGACCCGCAGCAGCTTGCTCTACCGTTTCCCCCCGCCATCTGCCGGTGGAGCTGGCTCCTCCGAGGATGGGTGGGGGGCGCTGTGCCCTGCCTCCTGGTGTAGGGCATAGCCGGATGGGAAGCTGCCCCCACTAGGCCCTTGGCATCTCTGCTCTGCCCTCATGGGCAGGCTGTGGGGTGTGTCCTGCGTGTACCCACAGTGCCGGTCCAGGGACATAGGTGTCAGGTTCTCGGCCTCGCCCTGCCCTGCCCTGCCCACGCGCTGCCTGTCTCTACTCAGGGCACCACGGTGGGCGCCATTTGCTCTGGGATCCGCTCTCTGCCAGCCACGAGGGCTGTGGCGCGGGACCGCCTGCTAGTGCTTCTCTGTGACCGGGCATCCTCGGAGGCCAGCGCCGTGGAGGTGGCTGTGGTGAGTGCCTAGTGGTGTGCAGCACCTGGGTGGGCACTGGGTCCTGTCCTGTGCAGGTCATGGCCTTGCTAGGCAGAGGCTCTGGCAAAGCTGGTCCTGGTGTGGAGGGACTGCAGGCAGGCATGTCTCCCAGGCTGGGGCTGCGGCCCCTCACTGCCCACACTGCAGGCCCGTCCAGTAACTGCTCCCTGGGCCCGGCCAGCATCAGGACGAGCAGGGCTGTGGGGTGGAACCCGCTTTACAGCAGCTGTGTCCTCCCCTGGCCCCCCGCTCTGTCTGCCTCTGTGTCCTCACGTCACAGGCAGCAGGGGAGTCTGTGGGCTCGGGCCGCCCTGCAAGGCCTGCTTTGGGACTGCTCCAGCCCTGGGGGGTGTCAGATGTGAGTGGATACCAAGAGGGTCGGGTGAGACTGGGGCGGGCATGTGCCCGGAGAGGAGAGGGAATGTTCCGGATCATGGTGTGGTGGGGGTGGACCGTGGTGAGTGTGTGCAGAGCAGTGGGTGTGGCCGTGGCACAGTGTGGCAGGTGGAGGTCACGGCCAGGCACGGGAGGGACACACAGTGTTTTGGTGTCCTAAAGCCACTGCAGATGGGGTCGGGGGACATGGGTGTGTGCTGCTAGGTGACGGAAGGGCAGTAGAGGCAGAGGACAGATGTGAGAAGTGAGCCAGCACAGGTCACGGCACCATCAGGCACGTGGTGGAGACAAGGGTACAGCCCTGGGTCACCGTGGCCTCGTGGAGGTGCTAGATTTGTGGTGCCCTTGGGATGTGGCCCCTAGGTGGGGTGGGGGCTGGGAGCAGGTGAGAAGGGAAGGGACAACCATCAGAGCAGGTGTCAGTGGACGGTGCCACCCCCACCCTCCCTCCCCCTCGACACACTCACTGCCTGGGGTTGAGTTCCGTACCGCAGGACCCCAGGCTCTCCCATGCGCCATGCTCCCGCGTGACCAGGGCCTCAGTCCCGGGGGCAGGCTCGGGCCCTCAGGCTATCCCTACAATGCTGTTCTTTGCTGCAGTCCTTCAGCCCTGCCAGGGACCTGCCTGACAGCAGCCTGATCCAGGGTGCAGCCCACGCCATCGTGGCCGCCATCACCCAGCGGGGGAACAGCTCGCTGCTCCTGGCCGTCACCGAGGTCAAGGTGGAGACGCTCGTCGTGGGAGGCTCTTCCACAGGTGAGGCGAGAGGTGGGCCTGGGGAGGCGCCAGGCAGGCAGCTCAGGCGTTGGGGCACAGAGCCGGCCTATCGTGCAGCCCCCGGGAACACAGCAGTCCCTGGCACCTGCTGCCCAGCCCCCCAGGCCCCGTCCTGGGACTCTCCCCACAAGCCAGGAACCAGAAGGTGGGGCCTGGCCGCCTGGCCCAGGCCTGGGTGTGTGGCTAGCACCCTGCAGTCACCCTGGCCTCAGTACCCACTGGCCCTTCTCCTCGGCCCCCAGGTCTGCTGGTGCCCGTGCTATGTGGAGCCTTCAGCATGCTGTGGCTGGCGTGCGTGGTTCTGTGCGTGTGGTGGACACGCAAGCGCAGGAAAGAGCGAGAGAGGAGCCGGCTGCCGCGGGAGGAGAGCGCCAACAACCAGTGGGCCCCGCTCAACCCCATCCGCAACCCCATCGAACGGCCAGGGGGCGGCCCCTGGGGCGGCGGGGGCCACAAGGACGTACTCTACCAGTGCAAGAACTTCACGCCGCCACCGCGCAGGGCGGATGACGCGCTGCCCGGGCCGGCCGGTCACGCGGGCGTCAGGGAGGACGAGGAGGACGAGGACCTGGGCCGTGGTGAGGAGGACTCCCTGGAAGCGGAGAAATTCCTCTCGTACAAATTCACCAAAGATCCTGGCCACTCACCGGGGAGGCCGGCCCGCTGGGCCTCGGGCCCCAAAGTGGACAACCGCGCGGTCAGGAGCACGAACGAGACCCGCTATGCCGGCAGGGAGTAGGGGCGGCCGCCAGCCGGGCCGGGACCGGGACCCACGTGGGAGCCACGCCACCTGCCAGACCTGGAGGCCAAGGCCATGTGCATAGTTTCTTTATTTTGTGTAAAAAACCACCAAAAACAAAAAACAAATGTTTATTTTCTACCTTTCTTTAACCTTGTATAAATTATTCGGTAGCTGTCAGGCAGAAGACAACGGCGAGTTCTCGGATAGTTGTTATTTTTGTAACGTTCCCGTGCATGGCACTCGCTGTGTGGCAGGAGAGAGCAGAGGGTGTCTGCGTCCTCACCAAATCGTGTAGCGTTTCTTACCAGAGGTCGTGCGCTGTTTACAGAACCTTCCTTTTATTCCTCACTTGGGTTTCTTTGTGGCTCCAGGCCAAAGTGCCAGTGAGACCCATGGCTGTGTTGGTGTGGCCTGTGGCTGTCAGTGGAACCCATGGCTGATGGTGTGGCCCGTGGCTGTCGGGACCCGTGGCTGATGGTGTGGCCCGTGGCTCTCAGGGGGACTCGTGGCTGTCAATGGGACCTGTGGCCGTCAGTGGGACTTACATGGTCGGTGGGACCCTGGTTATTGATGCGGCCCCGTCTCCCGGCACGGCCCATGGCTGTTGGCAGCACCTGTGGTTGTCATTGGGGCCTGAGCTTATCGGCGTGGCCTGAGGCCAGCGGGTCAACCTCGCGCTTGCTGGCCAGCCCCGTCCCGCCTGCCGTCCGCGCTTCCTCCTGCCCAGAACGCCCGGTCCAGCGATCTCTCCACTGTGCTTTCAGAAGTGCCCTTCCTGCTGCGCAGTTCCCCGCTCCTGGGACGGCGGCAGTACTGAAGCTCGTGACAAGTGCCTTCACACAGACCCCTTGCAACTGTCCATGTGTGCCGTGGCACCAGGCGCTGCCCCCCTGCCGGCCCCGGCTGCCCCCCTCGTGAAAGTGCATTTTTGTAAATGTGTACATATTAAAGGAAGCACTCTGTATATTTGATTTAGTAACTTCGACAGTCCAGCCTCCCTTGTTCTTTGGATGCTGTTCCTTTTGTATTTGGAGTCGGATTTGGGGAGAGCGACGCCGGCAGAGGGGCGTGGGGCACTGGGGCCCATGCTGGGTGTTGGTCCACGTGGCCGTGGTGGCCGTGGAGGGTGAGACGGTCCTGCTGAGTCAGGGCCTCAAACGTGTTGACGTGCCAACGTGGTGGACGCAGGCTTGGCCAAAACCTTCCTGGAAACGGGGGAGCTGGTGCTGAGACCCACACAAGGGCCTGGAGCCGCTGGGAGGGGAGACCCGGGACAGTCTCCGAGTACCAGGAGCTGCAGGTGCCTCCCCTGGTAACAAACAGCTGAAAGTGGTTTTATAAGATAGCGGTAAAAAGAACTATCAAGGTCTTAAGGAATGACCAGGTCAAAATTGTCATTCATTCATTCATTTATTCATTTGTTATGCTCGTTCATTCGGAGGCAAGGTCAACACTGGAGAGACTGCGGGCAGGAGGGAAGCAGCCCTTCCACCTGGCCCTGGAGCGGGCTTTGCATCTCACCGATGGAGCCACCTGGAACGTGGCATGGTGGCCGCAGGGTCGGGCATGGAAGGCTGACTCGAGCCGTCTGTCAGTGAGATGCAAGTCTTGACCCTGCTGTGAGGGGCAGGAGGTCAACTGAGTCAAGGAGCAAAGCCAAGAACCAGATCTGTACAAAAGAGAAGGAAAAAGGCCTGCTGACAGCCGGGGACGGAGGCTGCCTTGCACAGGTCACGCAGATGAATAGATGAATGAATGAATGCCAGTTCTGACCTGGTAATTCTTTTTTTTTTTTTTTTTGGAGACGGAGTTTCGCTCTTGTTACCCAGGCTGGAGTGCAATGGCGCGATCTCGGCTCACCGCGACCTCCGCCTCCTGGGTTCAGGCGATTCTCCTGCCTCAGCCTCCCGAGTAGCTGGGATTACAGGCACGCGCCACCATGCCCAGCTAATTTTTGTATTTTTAGTAGAGACGGGGTTTCACCATGTTGACCAGGATGGTCTCGATCTCCTGACCTCGTGATCTACCCGCCTCGGCCTCCCAAAGTGCTGGGATTATAGGCTTGAGCCACTGCGCCCGGCCCATTCTGACCTGGTAATTGTTAAGACTTGCTGGTTGCTGTGGAAGTTACTCTGGATGTCTGTTGTTGAGCATTGCTGCTGTGGACTCTGGAAGCCATGCAAGTGAGCTGTGGTGTGTACTCCAGCTGGGGTCGTCCCCTCGGCTCCTCCACTGTGTTCAGCCAGGTATGCAGGGACACACGCTGAGAGGAGACCCTGCTCGCGTCGGCTGCTCACAAGCCCGAGGCCCGTGTCCTCAGGGTGGGGACGGGTTAAACCTGCCTCCTGCCTTGGCCCCGAGGGGTTGCCCAGGCAGTTCAGAAGGGTGGCCTTGAGGAGTCAGGTACACAGTGACTCCTGGGACGTGAAGCCCATGTTCCCACCACCAGGTTGGCCAAAAGGACGGCAGGCTTTCGGTTTCCATTTAAACAGCGTTTCCCTAACTCGCAGTTCCCCTGGCTCCTGGTAGAAGCAAGTGGAAGTCACCCTTGTCCTGGGCCTGTATGCCTCATGAATGAGTTTTCAATGTCAGTGAGTAGACCACAATCAGACCAAGCACACGGGGACCTGGCGCCATGACCGAGAGCCATGAGAAACGTGTGCAGAGGCATCTGAGTGCACTGGAATTCTCCCACATGGATTGTGAAGAGCTTGCTGTGCTCCAAGACAGGCTTGGAAATGCTGACAGGCCAACAAACTTTACCTAGTACCAAGTAGAACCTCTGGAAATGAAAAAAACACAGCCTTCAAACTAAACACTCCAGGAGCAGTTTGGCAGCCTCTCTTAGACACTGCTGAAGAGAACATTTGTGAACCAGAAGGTAATTTAAAAGAAATGACCCAGGCTGCAACCCAGGACAACGGATAGAAAATAGAGCATCGGCAGCTGAGGAGGGGGAGCCAGGTAAGAGCCTGGCGGGGCTGCACTGAGGCCCACGGGAGCCCATCAGGCGTGGGGTGAGCAGCGAGTAGGTGCAGCAGGGGTAGCGGGCGTCAAGGTGGGGCTGGGTTGCCCAGTCACTTCTGCAGGAAGTGTCCCACAGGCCTGCCCCTTCCTGGTTGTGCCAGCGTGTTCCCCAGACTCTGGGGAAGCCCCTGTAGCCTCGGGGAGATGCATCTGGCTTGGAGTCTCACAGGACATAGGCCTCTGTGCCTGTGTAAGGGTGTGCGGCTGTTGGAGGTGGAGGGGTGGCACTCATGGGGCATGTGTGTGCCACGTGTGCATGGGTTGAGCTGAGAGCCTCTGCGGCTGCCCGCATGTGTCCGTCGTGGGCAGGCCTGCCTCCCCCACTCTGAGCTTGCTGTCCAGTGTCCTGAGCCCACTGGGAGTTCATGGCCTCCCTCCACCCCATACTCAGTCCTAACCCCTACTCTGGTCACCTTGTGCCTTTTCAGGCCTGGCTGGTGCCTGGCCGTGGCCAGCCTGTGTGGACAGCAGTGCCGAGAGGTCCAGGCCCAGCTGACAGGCTTCCTGCTCACCATCTCATGCCACCACCCCCGTGGCATGATCATGAAGCCGGGCTGGGTTCTGGCCCAGCCTCCTGGGGTGAGCCTGGCAGGGCCCACCCTCGGCCCCTACCACCTCCACACCACCAGAGTGCCACTCACCTGCCTCGCACAGTTTGCTATGCTGAGGCCAGGGTCCACAAGTGAGGGTTAGGCCTGAGGGTCCATCCTGCTGCCACCAAAGCCTTGTTTCCTGTGGGAGGGTGGGCGGCTGCCCCTGGAAAGCGTGCTCTGTGGTCAGCAAGTCCAGCGAAGGCAGGCAGGCTCCCCGGCACCCCTAGGCTGGTGCCAGGCTCCTGGGGCCTCTCTGGCTGTGGCTGCAGGAACCTGCGGCCACCCCGACTCCGGCCGCTGGGCCTGGGACCCCCTCTGCTCCTGTCTGCTCCTCAGGACTCGCAGGTGTGCCCTGCCGCCTGTCCTGGCTGCCAAGTCCCCGGAGCCCGCTGTGTCCTGCACTGCCGCGAAGTGGGGGGAGCCCTGGCCTCAGTGGAGGCCCCCTGTTGATGGGTCGGGGCTCTGGCCCACCGTGCAGGGGGAGAGCTCCTCTGTCACTGGGGTGCATGTCACCAAAGTGGGCTTCTGGGCCTCCCCAAGCCTGGTGGGCAGTGAGCTTGGGGGATACCAGGCTCAGAGGCACATGGGGAGGGGGCAGGGCCTGTCCCCACACTTTGGAGCTGCTCCCAGCTGGGCCCAGGGGCGACCTGGCTGTTGGCTGTGTGGCCTGGATGGGAAGGGTCTGGAGGCAGAGGGAACTTTGAGGTGGCCACTGTGGCTCCAGGGGGGCGCCTGGCTGAGGAGGCCCTGGGCGGCAGGTGCTCACTTAGGCAGAGGACACAGGATGCCACCACTGTTGAGGGAGAGTGACCTGTGCACAGAGGCCAACCTGCAGGCTGGATGGGGTGGGCGGGCCGCGCGCACGCAAACCCTGGAGATGCCCGCCTCCCTGGGCTGCCACACCGTCAGAGCAGGGAGCAACACATCCCTGCCCGGCCTGGCCCGAGGGGTGCGTCCTGACTGCGCCGTCTGACCCAGCTTGGGGCCAAGTCACAGCAGGGGCCTGCTGTGGGCGCCGGGTCCCTCTCAGGCTGTGAAGCAGCTCCTCCCACACCCACTGCTGCCAGGGCTGCCCTCCGCATCCTTGGTGCTTGGCCCTCGGGACTGCGCCTGCTGGCTCTGCTTGGCGAGAGCTCTGACTGCCACGTCTCCGGAGAAACCGGGCCCCAGGGCGCAGAGAGGAGATTCCACACAGAGCCTGGTCCATGGGGTGGCCAGACCCATTAACCCCTGCAGGCCAGGCAGCACCAGCGGTGGTGTGGGGCTCCTGATGGCCACAGGCCCAACTTCAGCTGCCCCAATATCTGGCAGGGCTCACCCCTTCTCCATCAGACCCCCAGACCCAGGTCTTCCAAGGAGACCCCGATGTCGGCAGGGACCTGTGAGGGTTTTGGATGGAGAGCATCTGGATGCCAGGGCTTGGAGTTCTTTATACAAAAGCGGACACTGAGGCCTGGGAGGAAGGGACCTGTTCTGTGACATTCTTCATGGCTCCCCAGCCCTGGTGGATTCAGGGGCTAGAATTTGGGTCTTGGGGTGGCATTCTGAGAAAAGAGCCGCCACCAGGAGGCATGGAGCCAGGGGAGGGCTCACTGGGGACAGTAGAGTCACGGCAGCTCCAGGTCGATGGCAGTGGAGTCAGTGCGGCTCTGGGCTACGGGGTCGGGGTGGCAGCCGGGCAGCACGGGGGCCTTCTCCCCTGGGCAGAGAGGCCCTGTGGAGTGTCTGCAGAGGCAGAGGCACGGGCCCCAGGAAGCTCACTCTAGGCTGGAAGGGGTGGCCTGTGCGGACCACCCGCTCAGCTGCAAGGTTGTCATCCTGCTGTGGATCTGGGAACTGGGAACGCTTGCTCGAAATCCTTCCATGGAAGAAGGAAGCCCACATGGTGAGGAGGATTCTAGAAGCACGGAGGAGGCTGCCAAGAGGCCCCTGGGGCTGGAGCCTCGGCATCCTTGCTCTGACGGAATGGCCAGCTCGTTTCCTTGTTCATCACAGGTTTTGGGGGTCCCAAGGGGGCCTGACCCCGAGGACTGGCAAGGACATGTGTCAACCATGGACAAGGCAGAAATGAGTCCGGGGAGAGCGCCCAGGCCATGGGACACATCACTCAGGCGGGAGGCCTCGCATGGGCAGGGCTTGGCAGCCCGGACATGCCTCCCGCGCAGTGGCCGGGATCCCCCCACGGTGGCCGGGAGCACCTCTGGGCCCCACAGCCCTCACCCTTCACTTTCCCTTTTCCACAGGTGGGTCCGGTCCCCGCAGCTCCGCACCTGTCCCGCCCCACATCTGTAGCTGAGCTCGCCGTGCGGAGAGTGACTCACATCCTGGACCACGAAGCCCCCAGGGCCCTCGCTGCCTCTGTGCAGGTCCCCAGGAGCTCGGCCTGTCTTCCCTCCCCACGTGCGGCGGAGGCTGCTACGGCCTCCACTCCTGCAGGCCTCGAGACCAGGACCCTCCCAGCCACGTAGACCACGACAGCCCTGAGGGGCTGGGAAGCCAGAGATAGGCCCCGCCTGGGCCCACGGTGTGGAGCTGCAGAGGTGTGGCCACATGACTCATCATCAAAGGTGCTCGTGTGACGCGATCGAAGCGTGGCACAAAATGGCTTTCTGGAGCTAGAGCCCTGATGTCCCGACGAACTGCTGGGCAGCAAAACAGAAGAACCGGGGGGGCTGGCACGAGGACCTGCTCGAGGGCCTGGAGCCGCTGGGAGAGGAGACTCACGACACAGCCTCTGAGTAGCAGGAGCTGCGGGGCGGGGAGAGCATCACATGAAAGAGCATTTCTCTGAGCTAAGTGGAGACCCGAGCAGCCGACTGAGGCTTCAGGCTGTGCTGGTGGGAACCTGGCGCCGCGGCAAGGCCTGGGGAAAGGGAGCTTCCAAAGACACAGGCAGACCGTCCGTCAAGGGAAAGGAAAATGGACGTGTGGTGAACCAGGGCGGTGAGTGCCACAGAAGGAACCCTGCCCCACTGTGGGTGGCGGGCTGGGGCCCGTCAGATCCTGCGGAAGGAAGGCAGACACGCCCATCCCTTTGGCAGGCGCCCGGCAAAGCCACTGATGTCAAGCACGGGTGCCCTTCGGTGCAGCAACCTGGAGCATCAGCCACGAGGGACCCAGGCGTCAGAGGGCCACAGCTGCACAGCCAGGCTGGCAGGGACCAGGCGCCAGACAAAGTGTGCCACGGGGGAGGCCACGGGAGAGGCCACGGGGGAGGCCACGGGGGAGGCCCCCGGGCTGTGGGGAGCGCACGGGCTCACAGAGCGATCACACTGCTGCAGACTGCCGGGCTGTTGCACTGTCAGGAGGAACTGGAGAGGAGGAATTCAGAACCAAGGCACCACATGATATGGTCTGTACCTGCTTTTTTTTTTTTTTTTTGAAGATGGGGTCTCACTCTGTTTCCCAGGCTGGAGTGCAGTAGGGCGATCTCGGCTCACTGCAGCCTCCGCCTCCAGGGTTCAAGCGCTGCTTCTGCCTCAGCCTCCCGAGTAGTTGGATTATAGATGCCGATTTTTTTGTAATTTTAGTAGAGACAGGGTTTCACCATGTTGGCCAGGCTGGTCTCGAACTCCTGGCCTCAAACGATCCACCCGCCTTGACCTCCCAAGGTGCTGGGATTAGAGGCGTGAGCCACCGCGCCTGGCCTCTGTGCTGGGTTTTTGTCAGGGTTTCTTTTGTTTTTACTTTCTTTGTGGAAAAACGCACATAATGTTGCCATTTTAATCACTTTTAAAAATCACTATTTTCAGCAATGGAGTCCCACTCTGTCGTCCAGGCTTGAGGGCAGTGGCACGATCATAGCCCACTTCAGCCGTGTCCTCCTGGGGTCAAGCGATCCTCCCACCTGAGCCTCCGGACTGGCTGAACTACACGTGCACACCACCACGCCCAGCTACTTTCTAAAAAACTTTTTTTGTAGAGATGAGTTCTACCTATGTTGCCCAGGCTGGTCTCGAATTCCTGTCCTCAAGTGATCTCCTGCCTCAGCCTCCCAAAGTTCTGGGATGACAGGAGTGAGCCACTTCCCTCAGCCCCATTTTAAACCTTCTTAAGTATACAGTTTAGTGGCGTTAGGTACATCCAGTTGTTATGCAGCCGTCATGGTTGACCTTTAACATTTTTTTCTTTTCTTTTCTTTTCTTTTTAGACAGGGTCTCACTTTGTTGCCCAGGCTGGAGTGCAGTGGTGTGATCATGGCTCACCGTAGCCTCAACTTCCTGGGCTCAAGGGATCCTCCTGCCGCAGCCTCGACCTCTCGACTAGCTGACACCACAGGTGAGCGCCACCACACCTGGCTAGTTTTTAATTTTTTGTAGAGATGGAGTCTCACTATATTGCCCAGGCTGGTCTCAACTCCTGGCCTCAAGTGATTATCCTACCTCGGCCTCCCAAAGTGTTGGGATTACAGGCATGACCCACTGCACCTGGCCTAAAAATATTTTCCGCTGTGGTGAATACACATAAAATATCTCTCTTAACCATTTTTAAACGTGTAATTCCACAGTGCTAAGCCCATTCACATTGCTGATCACATTGGGTCTCCAGAAGTTGTTCATCTTGCAAATCTGAAGCTCTGTCCCCGTTCAACACCAACTCCCCATTCCCTTCTCCCCGCAGCCCCTGGCGCCCCCCATTCTGCTGTCTGTCTCTGTGAGTTTGACTACTTTGCCTGTCTCGTGTGAGTGCAGTCAAGCAGTGTTTGTCTTTCTGGGCCCTTTGTGTTTCACTTGGCTTCATGTTCTCAAGGCTCATCCACGCTGTTGCATGTGGCAGAACTTCCTCCCTCTTTGAGGCAGAATCATAGTTCCTGGGATGCACAGACCACACTTTGCTTATTCAATCATCTGCTGACGGCCCCGCCTCGTGGCTACGGGGCCTAATGCCGCTGTGAGCGTGACTGCAAACATCCCTTCGAGACCCTCCTTGTGGTTCTGCTGGGAGTACACCCAGAAGCAGAATTGTGGGATTCACTGTGTGGTCATTCTGCTTTTAATTTTTTGAGAAACTGCCATGCCTTTTTCCAAGACGACATTCCCAGCAGCAGTGCACAGGGATTCCAGTTTCTCCGTAGCCTCAATTGGTTATGTTAGGTTTTGTTTCTTTCAGTAGCAGCCATCCTATTGGGTGGGAGGTGGGATCACATTGTGGTTTTGATCTACGTTTCCCTCATGATTAGTGATGTTGAGATGATCTGTGTTCTTTTTTTTCATCATATTGGCCAGGCTGGTCTCGAACTCCTGACCTCGTGATCCGCCCACCTTGGCCTCCCAAAGTGCTGGGATTTATTTATTTTTTTGAGACAGAGTCTCACTCTGTCTCCCAGGCTGGAGTGGTGCGATCTCAGCTCACTGCAACCTCCCACTCCCAGGTTCAAATGATTCTGTTGCCTCAGCCTCCCAAGCAGCTGGGATTACAGGTGCCTACCGCCATTGCCAGCTAATTTTTCTATATTTTTAATAGAGATGGGGTTTCGCTATGTTGGCCAGGCTGGTCTTGAACTCTTGACCTCAGGTGATCTGTCCGCCTCAGCCTCTCAAAGTCCTGGGATTACAGGCATGAACTATCATGCCTAGCCAAATTTTATGCAATCTTTAAAATACTCACATTAATAACATATCCACATAAACGTAGGTTTAGAACAGGTTTTAATATAACGAAGTTATGACTGATCCTTGGTTTTTATAAATTCATATCATTTTAGAACATTTATATCAATAATATACCCATAAATATAATTGAAAGCAGGTCCAGCATCACTTACCATTCGACAGTGTTTCCCGTACAATTCACCACATAAGCCTAATCATGTCATTCAAAAAGGCTCACTTTAGGGTTTTGGTCCTGGAGAAACCTCTAAAAAATGTCAAAAGGTTTAAAGCACTTGATTGAAACAGAATCACAGGTCATTTAAAAATAATAGTCATTTGTTTAACCAGAGTGATAATTGAAAGACCTCAAAGGCAATAAAAAATTGACGTGGATGTAAAAGCCCTAACCCTTTTAAAGCTCGGTTCTTCTAAGTAATCAAAAATCTAATAAAGACAGCACAGGAATTATCTTGACAAAATGTAAACTCCTGTGTGTGTGTTTTAGGCCAGTGACTAAAATGGTAAAGAAAAACCTCCTGGAATGTGTGATTGCTTCTCCTTATGGGAAGCCCATTTAGGTAACCTAGAAATCAGACCTCATTAAGAAAGGGTGTTTGAACTTAATCAGATGCAGGAAGAGTGTGTCCAGGGTAATGAGTACACACTACATTACAGGGGAGTGTAAACAAGAAAAGTAGCACCTTGAACAGGGGAATACATGGCTCTTAGTAACAGCAGGGGAAGTATCCTGGTTACATCGAACAATTCAGACATATTAAGAAAAGCTAACCAGGCACAGTGGCTCACGCCTGTAACTCTAACACTTTGGGAAGCTGAGGTAGAAGGATCCCTTGAAGCCAGGAGTTTGAGAACAGTCTGATCAACATAGCAAGAGCCTATCTGCACACACACACACACACACACACACACACACACACACAAGAAAAAAAGAAAGAAAAAGAAAGAGAAATAAAAGCCAAATGTGATCAAGCCACTGCACTCCAGCCTGGGTGACAAAGTGAGACCCTGTCTCTAAAAAAGAAAAAGAAAGGAAACAAAGAGAAAAGCCAACAGCACAGAATCAAATCATACTGGAGGGAAACATTGCTTTTCCAGGCTGACAAGATAAACATTTAAGCATCGGATCATAATAGCAAAGTTAGAACAGGAGTTGATGAAAAGATTGAAGGAGAGAGTTATAATCCCAGCCAAACAAAAGGATATGCTTTTTCAAGGGGGAACGGAACAGAAGGCAATGATACATGACTGCACATCACATACAGTGAGGTATGGCAAAAGTTAAACTTCTCAGATATAAATTTGAGAAGTTTACAAAAAGAAACAGATAAGAACCAAAGCCTCTTGTAATTTTATTAAGAGCAAATCAAGATTTTTCTTTTCTTTTCTTTTCTTTTTGTTTGAGACGGAGTTTCGCTCTTGTTACCCAGGCTGGAGTGCAATGGCGCGATCTCGGCTCACCGCAACCTCCGCCTCCTGGGTTCAGGCAATTCTCCTGCCTCAGCCTCCCGAGTAGCTGGGATTACAGGCACGTGCCACCATGCCCAGCTAATTTTTTTTTTTTGTATTAGTAGAGACGGGGTTTCACCATGTTGACCAGGATGGTCTCGATCTCTTGACCTCGTGATCCACCCGCCTCAACCTCCCAAAGTGCTGGGATTACAGGCGTGAGCCACCGCGCCCGGCCGCAAATCAAGATTTTAAGAAAACTTTGTTCTAATACAGGGAACCAATTTTTAGTTTTGTAGTAGTGTATTTTTAATATCAAAGCTCAAACCTTAGAAATATTTTATAAGTGATTGTTTAAAATTATAGCTAACTTAATCACATGCAAAATTCCCTTTATAAAATTTTATTTTCATGAACCTTATCACAACTTACACAGGCCATTTAAGTCATGTGTGGACTTTTTGCTTTGTCCTATAATCAGTCATTTTACTTTAGGACAAAAAATTCACCATACAAAATTATTTCTCATACGAAATTATTCCCTCTCTCTCTCTCTTTTAACTTTTATTACCAAAAATACAACTTCATACCCATAAGCTTCTTTACATCTCTCCGCCCTACTTATTGGCTTCTTTTAATTTTGTTTCTTTTTTTCTTTTTTTTTTTTTTTGAGACGGAGTTTCGCTCTTGTTACCCAGGCTGGAGTGCAATGGCGCGATCTCGGCTCACCGCAACCTCCGCCTCCTGGGTTCAGGCAATTCTCCTGCCTCAGCCTCCTGAGTAGCTGGGATTACAGGCACGCGCCACCATGCCCAGCTAATTTTTTGTAGTTTTAGTAGAGACGGGGTTTCACCATGTTGACCAGGATGGTCTCAATCTCTTGACCTCGTGATCCACCCGCCTCGGCCTCCCAAAGTGCTGGGATTACAGGCGTGAGTCACTGCGCCCGGCTTGTTTCATGTTTTTAAAAAATAACCTGAAAAATCAGACAAAAATTATTTTTCCTCAATAAAGAACACATTTTTATGCCTTTTAATTTTTAAATTAAAAACACATTTTTGGCACATTTATATACAGAATTATACATAAATTAGAATTTTTTTGAATTTTTGAAATGGAGTCTCAGTCTTGTTGTCCAGGATGGAGTGCAATGGTGTGATCTTGGCTCACTGCAACCTCCGCCTCCTGGGTTCAAGCGATTCTCCTGCCTCAGCCTCCTGAGTAGCTGGATAACAGGCACACACCACCACACCCAGCTAATTTTTAAAATATTTTTAGTACAGATGGGGTTTCACTATGTTGGCCGGGCTGGTCTTGAACTCCTCACCTCAAGAAATCTACCCACCTTGGCCTCCCAAAGTGCTAGGATAACAGGTGTGAGCCACCGTGCCTGGCCTAGAATTTTTAACTCTTACTAAACTTAAATTTTAGTAAAAACCTAGGAAGCAAGAAATCTTGAATTGTCTGTCACATATTAGAATTTTATTGATGAGAACTGTATTATATATATATATTTTGAGATGGAGTCTTGTTCTATCACCCAGGCTGGAGTGCAGTGGCATGAGCTTGGCTCACTGCAACCTCCTTCTTACAGGTTTAAATGATTCTCCTGCCTCAGGTCCTGAGTAGCTGGGACTACAGGTGTGTGCCACCATGCCCAGCTAATTTTTGTATTTTTGTATTTTTATAGAGATGGGGTTTTGCCATATTAGCCAGGCTGGTCTTGAACTCCTGATCTCAGGTGATCTGCCCACCTCAGCCTCCCAAAATACTGAGATTTCAGGCATGAGCTACCATGCCTGGCTCATATTATAATTTTTAGAAACATGTAACATAATTTTTCTTAGTTGGAAATGCAAAAAAAAGAAAAAGAAAGAAAAAAAGGAAATGCAGACGTTTAATGAATAACTATTACTGAATTTAAGATTTCAAACATAAAAAAATTTATTTATAGGCATTTATCTCATTGACATTTACTTATTTAGTAAATTGTTTTTTTAGACCTTCAAGATAATGTCTTTGCCTAGGTGAATTATAAAAACTGATATATGACACAAAGCGAATCATCATTTTAGAAGTTATTTTCCTGCTAACCGTTTTTACAGCCCGTGAGTATTAGATGTTCACCTAAGTAGGAACATTCAAGTTAAATATACGGATATTTTTCTGATAACTCAGAAGATTTAGCTGTTTTTATTAAATCAATAATGTTAAACAATTTTTCTTATAAAAAACTACACAAAGATCGTTCTGTTTCTGGCTACGTTGATAGTTTTATGGTCTTCGTGCCAAACCCTGACACCTTAAAATATTTATCAGACTAGTATAAACCTGTCTGACCATTAAACCCAGACAAAAATGTATCCTGAAAATTCTGAAGACGTTTCTACGTCTTATTTTACCACTAATTTCAAAGACAGTCTTGCTCCGTCACCCAGGCTGGAGTGCAGTGATTGATTTTTTTTTAATTTAATCAACAATCATGGCGACCATGAAGGGACTCAGAGCCAACCGTCCAGGCTTGTTTGATCATAACTCACTGTGTAACCTCAAACTCCTGAACTCAAGTGATCCTCCTGTCTCAGCCTCCCAAGCAGCTAGGGCTACAGGCGTGAGCCACCATGCCCAGCTACATAAAAAAAAATTTTTTTAAGGCCAAGCACGTTGGTTCACGCCTGTAATCCCAGCACTTTGGGAGGCTGAGGCTGATGGATCACTTGAGGTCAGGAGTTTGAGACCAGCCTGGCCAATACGGTGAAACCCTGTCTCTACTAAAAATATAAAAATTAGTTGGGTGTGATGGCGCATGCCTGTAATCCCAGCTACTCGTGAGGCTGAGGCAGGAGAATCACTTGAACCCAGGAGGCAGAAGTTGCAGTGAGCTGAGATCGTGCCACTGCACTCCAGCCTGGGTGACAGAGCTAGAGTCTGTCTCCAAAAAAATTTTTTTTGAAATAGAGACAGGGTCTTGCCATGTTGCCCAGGTTGGTCTCAAACTCTGGGCCTCAAATGATCATCCCACAGCGGCCTCCCAAAGCGCTGGAATTACAGGTGTGAGGCACTCGGCCTGGCAGGGGTCATTTATCTTTGAGGGAATGTGAGTCAGGCAACAGACGGGAGGCCAGGTGCTCTGCCCTGCTCTGTCTTCAAAGCGTCTTCTGGAGAGCTACACATCGGGAAGAGTCAGGGGTTTGTGGAATTTTCTGCCAGCGGAAGGGCGCACACATGGCTTCTCACATTTACTCCTTCATCTTGCAAAAGTAACGCTTGCTCTTTAGAGAGGATTTGAAAAAGACAAAAATACAGAAACTAAGGGGGAGAAATCCATTATCCCACGACTCGGAAACAACCACAGTTAATATTTTGGGGTTTTTGTTCTGTTGTCTGCCTTTTATTCTGTTGAAATTTTTTACTGTGGTAAAGTCGCATAATGTAAAATTTGCCGTCTGTGAGTGTGCAGTCCATGCCCCCGACACATCTTTTATCAAATTTGTCCTTAGAATTTCATACTGCGTGATGCCTTGGTGGGTGGTGATTTAAAATTTCTCAATTTCCAATTGTTTCTTGCAAGTAATAAAAATACAATTGACTTAGCCTGGCGCAGTGGCTCACGCCTGTAATCCCAGCACTTTGAGAGGCTGAGGCAGGCAGATCACCTGAGGTCAGGAGTTCAAGACCACCTTGGCCAATATGGTGAAACCCCATCTCTACTGAAAATACAAAAACTATCCGGGCATGGTGGTGGGCACCTGTAATCCCAGCGACTTGGGAGGCTGAGGCAGGAGACTCCGTTGAATCCGGGAGGTGGAGGTTGCGGTGCCTCCAGGCACAGAGCTCCCCTGCACTCCAGCCTGGGCCACAAGAGTGAAACTCTGTCTCCAAAAACAAAAAAAAATTGAATTCTGCTTAATGCCCTTATATCCCACAACTTGCTAAACTCCCTCGTTCTGGCTTCTGCCTTTTAGAAAACCGACAGGCGCTCCGCTAATGATGGAGGCATTGACTGAGTCATCTAAGCCAATCTGCTATTTCCATTTCTAGACGTGAAATTGCCAGGTTGCAGGACAAGGAAGCCTTTTGAGTAAGTGCTGCCAAACTGCTTCCAAGAAGCGCTGCTGACTTCCTACAGCGGGGGCATTCCCGTGTTCCCGACCCCACCAGGCAGGCTGTGGGATGTGGGGCCGAGCCACGGGTGGTCTGTGATGACACAGCTCCCGGTCCTGCGCCCGGCTCTGCCCTGCGGGCATCACCCTCTGGCTTTTCCAGGTGTCCTGTGGGCAATTTACCTGAGTGTCAGCAGATGGAAAGAGGGCCCCGTGTGAGTTCCTGTGCATATGGCACGGAGTGTCATTTTAAAGGGCACTTTCTGTGCTGCTGTCTAAACATGACATCTGGAGGCGTTGCAGTGATGGACTTTGGACGGTCTGGCAACTCCGCAGTGAGGGATGAGGAGGTGACGTCCCCCCTGGATCCTCACCCTCCTGTCAGTCCTTGCTGAGCAGGTCCCGTCCGCTGCATTCTGCTCGCCCACCTAACCTCCGTAGTGAGGGATGAGGAGGTGACGTCCCCCTGGATTCTCACCCTCCTGTCAGTCCTTGCTGAGCAGGTCCCGTCTGCTGCATTCTGCTCGCCCACCTAACCTCCGCTGCTGGGTGGCCTTTTGTCCTACTTGATTGAATGGTATGAAATTGCCTCTTTTTTTTTTTTTGCCAGGCATGGTGCAGTGGCTCACACCTGTAATCCCAGCACTTTGGGAGCCTGAGGTAGGTGGATCACGAGGTCAGGAGTTCGAGACCAGCCTGGCCAATATGGTGAAACTCCATCTCTACTAAAAATACAAAAATTAGCCAGGCGTGGTGGCGGGTGCCTGTGGTCTCAGATACTCTGGAGGCTGAGGCAGGAGAATTGCTTGAACCTGGGAGGTGGAAGTTGGGTGAGCCGAGATTGTGCCACAGTACTCCAGCCTGGGCAACAAGAGCAAGACTCCATCTGAAAGAAAAAAAGAACGCAGGGGTAAGGAAGGGCCACTTTGCTTTTGACTGTGGCAGCAGCAGCAGCTGTCTCAAAGTGACGTCATGGCAGAGGAGCTCAGGCTCGGATGATGGAGGTTTTGCAGGGTGGAGGCCATCCAAGCCTGTCCCCGGCGGTGGCTGTGCAGTGGCTGGGATGACTAGGTCAGGCTCCTGCGGGCGTCTCGCTACTTCCCACGGGTCCGGCTCGCTGGGCAGGACCCCCACTCTCCTGTATTCTGTACAGATTCTCTGCATTAAATCCTTTCTGTTAGAAACACAGAGTGGTCTCTGTTTCCTGTTTGCACCCAGCTGATCACACGGGGCATCAGGAGTGCGCCCAGGAGAAGGACCCCACTCTGCATTCTGTGGTTGCACCACCCAGAGTGGGTCCAGATGAGCATATGGGAAGTTGTGTTGCTCACATAATGAACTTTCTGAGGAGGGCAGGGCAGGCACAAGCTGGTCCTGAATGGCTGAGCAAAGGGGGCGTGGGTTGCTTTGGTGTTTACTGGGGATGGGGTTGGGGCTGGAGTTTGCGTGGTTTGAACTTCCTGCCTAGAGAGAGACAAGATGGGGTTTCTTATTGGCTTGCTGGGACGCAGAGCAAAAGGCTGCAGGGGAGGGGCTTGCCTGAAAGCTGTCAGCTGCCAAAGAGAAAAAACGGAGTCAGACTCTATGATGATCTGGGGTTGGTTCACATGACCGGGCTCGAGCGTGCTGATGGCCTCATTCTAATGGGAAATGAATGCAAGAGCCTGCGTCCTCCCTACCAACATTTACCCACATTACCGCCGTCTGCGGGGAAGTGCTGCATCGGATGGCTGGGGAGGTGCATCCGTTAGGCACCCAGTGCTCTGTCACAGCCGCTCACCTCCGCGGCGGAAAACTGGAAGGGGACACTGACTGTTGCTTGGGAGGTTCTGGCTCAGCTGGGGTTCTGCTGATCTGGGCCTGGTCTTTGCTGAGCTTGCTATGAGCCCGTGGCCACCTGGCAGGTCAACTGAGGCTTGACTAGTGTAGGACGGCCTCGCTGTCACCTCTGGGGGTGGTTGAAGGTGAGCTGGGGCAATGGAAGTCACTGGGCCACACCCCTCTCATCCCCCAGCGCTCCAGCCTGGGCTCGTTCCCATGGCAGCATAGCGGGAAGAGAGGGAGGAGGGCTCGTCCTGGCCGGCCTTTCTTCTCTCTCTCCTTCCTCTCCTTCTTTCCAAATTTATTAACATGTATTTCACATACCATAAAAATTCACTCATTTCCAGCATACAATTCAATTACACTTCATAAATGAGACTCATGCAATCATAATGACTCTAAGCCGGAATGCCTGCGTTACCCCAAAAGGAGGCGGCACATAATGACCCTAAGCCAGAACACCTGCGTCACCCCAAAAGGAGGCTGCACATAATGACCCTAAGCCAGAACACCTGCGTCACCCCAAAAGGAGGCTGCACATAACGACCCTAAGCCAGAACACCTGCGTCACCCCAAAAGGAGGCTGCACATAACGACCCTAAGCCAGAACACCTGCGTCACCCCAAAAGGAGGCGGCACATAACGACCCTAAGCCAGAACACCCGCGTCACCCCAAAAGGAGGCGGCACATAACGACTCTAAGCCAGAACACCCGCGTCACCCCAAAAGGAGGCTGCACATAACGACTCTAAGCCAGAACACCCGCGTCACCCCAAAAGGAGGCTGCACATAACGACCCTAAGCCAGAACGCCCGCGTCACCCCAAAAGGAGGCTGCACATAACGACTCTAAGCCAGAACACCCGCGTCACCCCAAAAGGAGGCTGCACATAACGACTCTAAGCCAGAACACCCGCGTCACCCCAAAAGGAGGCTGCACATAACGACTCTAAGCCAGAACACCCGCGTCACCCCAAAAGGAGGCTGCACATAACGACTCTAAGCCAGAACACCCGTGTCACCCCAAAAGGAGGCTGCACATAACGACCCTAAGCCAGAACGCCCGCGTCACCCCAAAAGGAGGCTGCACATAACGACTCTAAGCCAGAACACCCGCGTCACCCCAAAAGGAGGCTGCACATAACGACTCTAAGCCAGAACACCCGTGTCACCCCAAAAGGAGGCTGCACATAACGACCCTAAGCCAGAACACCCGCGTCACCCCAAAAGGAGGCTGCACATAACGACTCTAAGCCAGAACACCCGCGTCACCCCAAAAGGAGGCTGCACATAACGACCCTAAGCCAGAACACCCGTGTCACCCCAAAAGGAGGCTGCACATAACGACCCTAAGCCAGAACACCCGCGTCACCCCAAAAGGAGGCTGCACATAATGACTCTAAGCCAGAACACCCGCGTCACCCCAAAAGGAGGCTGCACATAACGACTCTAAGCCAGAACACCCGTGTCACCCCAAAAGGAGGCTGCACATAACGACCCTAAGCCAGAACACCCGCGTCACCCCAAAAGGAGACTGCACATAACGACTCTAAGCCAGAACACCCGCGTCACCCCAAAAGGAGGCTGCACATAACGACCCTAAGCCAGAACACCCGCGTCACCCCAAAAGGAGGCTGCACATAACGACTCTAAGCCAGAACACCCGCGTCACCCCAAAAGGAGGCTGCACATAACGACCCTAAGCCAGAACACCCGCGTCACCCCAAAAGGAGGCTGCACATAACGACTCTAAGCCAGAACACCCGCGTCACCCCAAAAGGAGGCTGCACATAACGACTCTAAGCCAGAACACCCGTGTCACCCCAAAAGGAGGCTGCACATAACGACCCTAAGCCAGAACGCCCGCGTCACCCCAAAAGGAGGCTGCACATAACGACTCTAAGCCAGAACACCCGCGTCACCCCAAAAGGAGGCTGCACATAACGACTCTAAGCCAGAACACCCGTGTCACCCCAAAAGGAGGCTGCACATAACGACCCTAAGCCAGAACACCCGCGTCACCCCAAAAGGAGGCTGCACATAACGACTCTAAGCCAGAACACCCGCGTCACCCCAAAAGGAGGCTGCACATAACGACCCTAAGCCAGAACACCCGTGTCACCCCAAAAGGAGGCTGCACATAACGACCCTAAGCCAGAACACCCGCGTCACCCCAAAAGGAGGCTGCACATAATGACTCTAAGCCAGAACACCCGCGTCACCCCAAAAGGAGGCTGCACATAACGACTCTAAGCCAGAACACCCGTGTCACCCCAAAAGGAGGCTGCACATAACGACCCTAAGCCAGAACACCCGCGTCACCCCAAAAGGAGACTGCACATAACGACTCTAAGCCAGAACACCCGCGTCACCCCAAAAGGAGGCTGCACATAACGACCCTAAGCCAGAACACCCGCGTCACCCCAAAAGGAGGCTGCACATAACGACTCTAAGCCAGAACACCCGCGTCACCCCAAAAGGAGGCTGCACTTAACAACTCTAAGCCAGAACACCCGCGTCACCCCAAAAGGCGGCTGCACATAACGACTCTAAGCCAGAACACCCGCGTCACCCCAAAAGGAGGCTGCACATAACGACTCTAAGCCAGAACACCCGCGTCACCCCAAAAGGAGGCTGCACATAACGACCCTAAGCCAGAACACCCGTGTCACCCCAAAAGGAGGCTGCACATAACGACCCTAAGCCAGAACACCCGCGTCACCCCAAAAGGAGGCTGCACATAACGACCCTAAGCCAGAACACCCGCGTCACCCCAAAAGGAGGCGGCACATAACGACTCTATGCCAGAACACCCGCGTCACCCCAAAAGGAGGCTGCACTTAACGACTCTAAGCCAGAACACCCGCGTCACCCCAAAAGGTGGCTGCACATAATGACTCTAAGACAGAACACCTGCGTCTCCCCAAAAGGAAGCTGCCTTTTTGCAGTCGCTCCCTGATCTCACCTGAAGTTCCCAGGGACTGAACCATTCAATTCATTTCCCGTCTGTATAGATTCGCCTTTTCTGGACGGTTTGTATTAGTGGAATCATAAAGCCTGTGGCCTTTTGTGTCTGACGGCTTTCACTCAGCACAATGTATGTTATCTCATGTATTGGAACTTTGTTATTTTTTATGCCAAATCATACCCCGTTGCATGAATAGACCACACTGTTTCTCCATTCACCAGTTGATAGACACTTGGGTTATTTCCAGTTTGGGGGCTACTATGAATAAAGCTGCTATAAATATTCATGTACAAGTTTTTGTGTGCAGATATGTTTTCATTTCTCTTGGGTGGATGCCTAGGAGTGGGATTGCCGGGCCATCTGGTGACTCTATGTTTAACAATTGAAGAACCTGCCAAACTGTTTCCAAAGCAGCTGCTGCACCATTTACGTTCCTGTTACCAACGTGCACGGGTTCCAGTTTCTCCACAACCTCTCCAACTCTTCCCTGTCTTTCTGGTTACAGCCATCCTAGGGAGTGTGCAGCGGTATCTCGTGGCTATAACTTGCATTTCTCTATTAACTAAGGTTGCCAAGCATTTTTGAAAGCATCTGAATACGTCCTTTGGAGAAATATCTCTTCAAATCTTTAGGTCATTTTAAATAGATACAGGCACACACATATTATGAATGTAAGTCCTTTAGGGAATATATAAGATTTGAGCGTTTTCTCCCGTTCTCTGGGCTGGCTCCTTGTTGAAAATCTATTGACCGTAAATGTAAAAGATTCTTTCTGGATTCTCAGTTGTTTTCCATTTATCTGTATGTCTGTCATGTTTCCAGTACCACATTGTCTCGATCACTGTGGCTTTGTAGTAAGTTTTGAAATTAGGAAGTGTGAGTCTTCCAGCTTTGACCTTTTCTTAAGATGTTATTGGCTGTTTGGGGCCCTTTATTGACATGTCAATTTCTAGGACAGCCAACGAAACAAAGCCAGCTGGAATTTTGGTAAGGACTCCAGTAAACCTGCAGATGAATATGGGAATTACTGCTATCTGCACAGTGCTGAGTTGTCCAATCCATGAACATGGGATGTCTCTCCCTGTAGATCTCGTTTCAACAACATTTTGTAGTTTTCAGTGGACACGGATTGCACTTGCTTGAGGGGACTTGAGGGGCCTTGAGGTCCAGTCCTGGGGCTGTTACGTGACATGTCTAAAATACTCTGTCGGACACCGTCCTGTGGTCCACCCACCAGATACAAGACATGGAGAAAGACTACGCCTGTTGGTGGGAAGCATTGCAGGGCCACGTGGCACAGAGCGTGGGTCCAGGGATGGTGAAGAAATGTGGCCATTGCTGTCATGTTTTTGGCACAGGTGTGAATGATTACTATGAGGAATGAGGATCAGGCAGCTGCTGGTGCCTGCACTGGGGAACTTAATGAAAGGCCAATCCTGTGAATGTTTCCATTTACAAATGACCAAAAATGGAGCATCTATCATGGCCCTAACCACTTACCTCCTGTAGCCTCAGCACTGACTTAGTCGAAAGTCACCTAAAATTGGCCTCGCAAGTTGCAGAAGTCCAAGGAAAGTTGAATCTAGAGCCTCACCAGGTCCTGTATGTGAAAGTTAGCATCAACTGGGGGGAATAGGGCCCTGAGCATCAGAATGAGAATATGACCTGGGTTGGAATGAGTCTGATGAACTTGAACTCCCAGCCTCCCTCCAGACTCTCTGACTGGCAAAGCAGCCCCTCCTCCCCTCTGTGTAGACTGGCCTTCCTTTGCTTGGCAGGTGAGTGGTACAGATTTTAACCCTGCCCAACAGGAGGTCCAGTCTTTGCTCCTGGGTACTGATCTCTAGGTCCTTAGAATGTCTGGCCTGATAAGAGGGTCTTTATTTCTGCGGAGGTTTCGGGCCACACCAGACAGTCTGCACTTACAATATGATTTATGGTGGGAATCTAGGGTCACATGGGATTGCCTGATGTCCAGAGAGACCAGAGACTGAGGTTGGCCACGTGGGGAATCTGCCATTGGAGTCAATAAAGGCTCAAGTGAGCTTCCCTGCTTGGCCTTACTCCATGCGGACGGTCACACGGCAATACCAAGAAGTCACACCATCCGCAGATCGGTAGGGAGAGGACAGCTGGAAGCTTGTACCAGGCATCTCCTGGCCCCTCACCCCGGTGCCTCGTCCTTTGGCTGCTTTTAATCCATAAACACGGGTTTCATAGCTTTCAGTGAGCTCTGTGGGTCCTTCTGGTAAATTGTGGAACCACATAGCGATCTCAGGAACCCCCGAAACCTACAGTGGGTGTCAGAAATGAGGGAAGTCTTACAGAATGCAGCCCCTAACTTCATGCCTGCCCTGTCAGCACCTTTCCCAAGGCAGTTGCTTGCTGGGGGATCCTCCCTTTTCACAGCCCCAGCATCCCTTTCTGACTCCAGCTTCGTAACTCAGGGCAGATCCCAGCATGCTCCGTGGGAACACATATGAAGTCTAAACCCAATGAGAGATGGCTGACACCCCAAAGTTCACATGGGTAGAAACCCTTGGGTTGAGTGTGGAGATGGCTTCTGTCTTAGTCTGTTTGGCCTGCTTTAAGAGGCCACCATATACTGAGGTTTATAAACAACAGATATTTATTGCTCACTGTTTTGGAGGCTGGAATTCTGAGATCAAAATGCTGGCACATTCCGTGTCTGTCGAGGGCTTGTTCTTCATAGTGGCTTCTCACTCTGTCCTCACGTGGCCAAGGAACAGCTTCCTGGGGCCTCTTTTATCAGGGCACCAAACCCACTCATGAAGGATGTTCCCTCGTGATGTATTCACCTCCCCAAGGCCTCCCTCCTAAGACTGTCACCTTGGAGGTGAAGACTTCAACATTGGATTTGGGAGGATTCAAATAATCAGTCCGTAGCAGCTTCCAAGGCGGACATTGGTCACGCTTATCTACGTGTATTTCCTTATCAGAGCCGCCTGCCTCGAGGAGGGGCCGCTGGTTGGATTGGTTAGACGGCCGAGACATGCACTCGGTGGCCCTCGCTGAGGTCAAGGCACCGCACGCCACTGGTGTAGCTGGGAGAGAATGAAGGGAGTAGGGAATGGGGTCCTGGGATGGTTTTATCCTGCGTAGCTCATCCCTGCAGCGCTACGCCTTGTAGATGTTCCCGCCTCTTAGCGGGTGGATCATTTCTCCTGAATGGGGAAAGGAATTTTGCTCTAGAGCTCAGCATCAGAGACCAGCTAACCACGTCACACTTCCTCATTCCTTTAACGAACGCTTCACAGCGCTCACTCTATGCCAGATCTTACTCTGAAAACTTTGCAAAAATAATTCACTTAATCAAACCGCAGCACCACGGGTGCAGGTAAGAAACTGGGGCACAGAAGAGCTACATGCCTGGCCACGGCCACGTAGCTGACAGGGCATCCTGACCTCTTCTGGGTCACTCAGCATGAAGCTCCCACCTCCACGCAAGCGGGAGAGGCCCCAGGCCCGCAACTCTCTCCTGGGCATGAATTTGGTTTTCAAATGTCCTGTGAGCACATACATGGACAAGAAGCACGTGAGCTTCCCCAGAGCAGACAGAATTCTCAAGGATGCCATGCCAACTCTGGAAGGGTGCCTGTGCTGGGCACCTCTGCCCTCTCTTGTCCCCCTTCCTGAGGGATGGACCCTCACAGGCCCAGCCTTGTGCAGAGCCCAGTTCCAGGCTCTGTCTGGGCAGAGCCTGTGGCCCAGCTGTGTCCCCAGAGCCCAATGCCTCCCAGGCACAGCCGTGCCCCTGCGGGTCCACATCTGCTCATCTGCATTTGGTCCCATTCCTCCTTCTGACCTCCTAACTCGGCTAGGGATTTTATCCTCGTTTCAGAAAATCAGCAGTTCTGGTGCTGGGGTGTAAACAGAGCTCCCAGCCCTGCCTGTTCAGGCATCTTGGGCTGAAACCAGCCTTTCACCCTGGGCCTGGGGATCCACTCGTGTCTCCAGCCACAGCAAGGATTCCGTTGTCGGGAAGCACCGGCCCACAGAACGCTCTCCTGGTGCCCGAGTAATGGACATTTCAAGCTGTTGCTGTGGAGCCCCCTGTGTGCAGGTATTTCTGAGGGACGGCTCTATCACTGTGGGTGGACCGTGTCAAGAGCGAACACGTTTGAAGGTGTCGGTGGGGGCAGTGGCGCTGCTCTGCAGAGGCTGCACTCCCGCGTCAGCTCGCCCAGAGACGGAGCAGAGTCCCTTCCCGGCACTGTGAGTGGGTGGGGCTCCTATGAAGAACAGAAATATGTGGCCTTATTTGTACCCCGAGCTGGCAGAACAGGTTGCACTGGCTTGTTTGTCTATAGTATCTTTTGCCATGAGATATTTTTAATTTTTACATGGATAAACCCGTCATTTCTTCCATTATGTATTTTGTAAACATTTTTTTTCCACATTCAGAGTTAACGGTGTATCTTTGCTGAGTAAAAGTCTTAAATGCTTATGGTCAAATCTGTCCATCATTTGGGGATATACATTACGAGAAGCATTTCTCAGTTTGTTCACTGTGGTTCTCTTACAGATCAGAAGTTTGGAATTTTTGTGTAGGCAGGTCTGTCAGTCTTTGTGGCTTCTGGGCTTTTGTTGGAGGGGGGTGTTGGGGAGGACCACAGATAATGGCCCATGGCCCATCCCCCCACCCCCCTCGCCCCCCAGCTACACACACACCAAATTCAGACCAAGTGAGACCCATGAGTCAAGCTGGTAGAAATGAAAATCTGGTTCAGGGCTCACAGGGCTAGGTTGAGACTATGGATTGTATGAGCAGCTGCCATGGGCTCCAGCATGCCCCTCCAATAGACACCCTCTGGCGACAGTAGTATGGGAAAAATGAGGTAGAATCTGTCATGTTGCTTCCCTAGTTTTCCACCAGCAAGCCCAGACAGGGAGATGGTCAGCACTTCTGAGGCAGCAATAACAGAAGCCTCAGAGTCTCATCCCTAGACCTCATGTCAAAGGATATTCATTTTGCTGTTATTTGTCTTGGCTAGGGGAGTACGGTCCTGCAGCCAAACATAGGGGCATCTTCTGGTTTTCCCAGCTTCTAGATTGTGGCAGGAATGGAAACTTCCTTGAGAGGTGCATTGAATATCTTTTTGCTGTGTAATGAATCATCCCAAAGCTCAGTGACCACGCATTCAGGTCATGATTCTGTGTGTTGACAATTTGTGCTGGGCTCAGCAGGATGGTTCTTCTGCTGGGCTTGGCTGGGTTCACTCTTGCGTCTGTGGCCAGCTGTTGGTTCTGCACTTAGTTGCTGGGTCAGCTGGGGTCTGGCTGGTTCTCGTGGGCATCACACACAGGTCTAGCACTTGACTGGTTTGGGGCTGGGGTGCTTCAACACTGACTCAGTTTCTTAGCCTTGCTAATACTTGTTCGCATTGTCCCAGCTCTCCAAGAGCACCAGAGCAGGAGCTGCACAGTTTTACTTTGAGTATCTTCCTTGGTCAAAGCTAGTCACAGGTCAGTCCCTAATGAAGGGGTAGAGGGAGGCGGTGAAATTGATCTACTTCTTGACTGCCGGAGCTGCAAAGGATCTGTGGCCATTTTAATCTACCACAGCAGGACAATTCTGCAGCAGCATTGTGAGAGCTGTGGCTGAGGCTCAGCTGAAACCCAGCTCTTCCCGCCGTCACAGTACTCCTCACTCTCTCCATTCTGCACTGATTCAATCCCTTTCTACCCAATGTTGCCACGATAGTTTTTGTTAGCCACAGATGAATCCTGACTCCTACAGTATTTGATACCAGAAGTGATTGCAGACAACAGACCTTTGAAGGTGAGATTCTAGGATGGTCTCTACGACCTGGTTGGGTCTGAGGGCCATGAGGATGAGGGGATATTTGGAGTCCATGGTACCTGGTGAAACAGTTAACTAAGTACCACCTGTGCTCACCTGGAGTGAAGCGCCTGCCCAGTGTGGGTCTGGTGATGGCAGCACAGTACAGCGAGCAGGAGGAGCAGAGGGGTGCTGAGGAGCACCGCAGTGTGGGACGGGGCGGCTGCCCTGAGCTGCACTGGAGAGTGTAAGGAAACAAGATGACATGGTTGGGATTTTCAAATGCTGAGCTCAAGGCATGGTCAGAGAATCAGAAGGTTTCCACAATCACTAAAAGGATCTCTTATCTCTTAAGCCTGCTGTGTTTGATGTGCCCTTGAATCAGCCCCAGGGCATAATTGGGAGGTTTGCTGAATGCTGATGTAGACTGGACTTTCATCCTCCCTCAGGTCTCTGTGAAATCGATGCCCTGTGAAAATCAGGGCATTTACTGGGAAGGTGTTGGACCCCGGTACCAGGAGGGAGGGCGATGGGCTGCGTACCCTAACAGTCACACCAAGCAGAAGTAGCCCCTGTTTGACGGGTCTGGTCCTGCCTTGTTTGGAGACCTCGCTGTGGCCTCACCTGATGTGGTTACTTTGCAGGCAGGTGCTGACTTCCATCCCACTCCACCACCACCACCCTCACCGCTTCCAAACCTACAATTAGAATCAGATCCCGGCACGTCCCGGGGGATCAGCACAAACCTAATTTGGGAGAAGAAGGCTTACACATCAAAAGGTTCGCAAGGTTTGTCATTTATATTGTTAGAAGACTGGGGGTGTTTGGGGGGGTGGCTTCTGCAAACACCAGACCAGGGAGGGAAGCACAAACTTAGAGATTAGATGGAGTCTGTCGAGCTGTGTGCATTGACAAGAGATTCTGAATTCAATATTTTTAGCTCAAGAGGCTGGAAGTGCTTCTAAGGTTTTTCTTCATTGGTTGATTGAAGCCTGAGCTCCAGAATCACCTCCATTAGTGGAGCCTGAGCCTCTGAGCACCTTGGCATGATGTGCAGGAAGGAGTGCCAAGCGAGGAGAGGCACTCACCCCGACCCTCCCCCATGAAGACCCGGAGGAAAAGCCCCTCACGACAGCCTGGGAGCCATGCGAGAGCAAACGCTGGGCATCCGGCCAACCCCGAGGCTGCCCCCCTCAGTGGGAGCGAGAGAGGCAGATGCTGATGTTAAATGGCTCCCTGCCCGCAGTGGGCATGCGGGGGCAGAAGCAAAAGCGAACGGACTGGGGTTGGTCAGAATGAATAAGCCAGTCTAGGAGATCATTATTTGAGGCTTAAATCAAAATAAAATAGAAAAACAATGAGAAAACCCAATGAAAGACAAGGAAGAGGCACTTGTCCTCCAAGTCGCCCGCCCGGCCCTCCTCCAAGAGCACTTTCCTTCCTGTCATCCCTGCTCTGAAACTGGCCTGTCTCTCCTTCTGCCTGGCGCCCCTCAGTCAAGTTCTTTCTTCTGAGGAGGCAAGAAGTCAGGTTGCTGCAGACCTCTACAGATTCGCCACGGGTAACCTGGATACCCGCCACCAATGACACGTTGGTGCCCCGCGACTTGGATGACTTCTGCCGTGAGCGTACTTTGCTGTGACTCCAGCACGTTCCCCAGTGGTGAGAGGCCTCTATGCCTCACCTTCTTTGGCTGGAGGCGTTCAACCCCCGAGTGCGGTCTTCTTCTCCCCTTCCTGCTGACTAACCAACCCCCAGAACAATTCTTCTTGGCCGTAAGTGACTCTGCCCCCCGGCAGGTGGCTTGCAGGGCTGGGAAGCACTTCAGGTCCTCACCAAGCAGATCGGAGGAACTAATTGGCCCTCCTGGGCAGAAGGCTCTCGAGAGTGGTGAGGCTAAGCTGAAAACCCATGCAATGTCTGGGGGTTCCCTGCTTTTTCAAAACAAATGGGATCTTTTCCCAAAAACCTGCCATGCCCATTCTCCTATTTTCTCTGTGTTCTGAAAGGGCCTTCGGTTCCCAGGTGGACAGTCAGCCTCGGCTTCCACTCCGTGTGCACGTGACTTCTCAAACACACACTCCCTCCTCCGGCCCACCCCTCCGTCTGACCCGGCCCCTAGCTTAGCTATGCATTCGTGTTTGTGCGGTGGTGAAGGCACGGGCTCCCGTGCAGATATCCCCTGAGATTTATACTTATTTAAACAAAAAACAAAAGAGAAAGTTGAAATATACAAAAGAAGAAAAGAATCCCAGATTTCAAAAAGATTGTTTGAATTATAAGAGCACACTCTGATGATCACCAAGCAGATAAATGAGGCCCGGTTTCGACATTATTCTTACAGAAAATATTCTAACGAATGACTGTAATAATATTACCACAGATCTCCGAAGAGATTTAAAAATCGAAGCACACCAAATTCTTAAATGCAGACCATTTTAAAAATGTGAACCGTTTTCGTTTTTTTGTTTTTTTTTTTTGAGATGGAGTCTCGCTCTGTCACCCAGGCTGGAGTGCAGTGGTGCAATCTCAGCTCACTGCAACCTCCACCTCCCAAGTTCAAACAATTCTCCTGCCTCAGCCTCCCGAGCAGCTGAGATTACAGGAGCTGCAACCTCACCTGGCTAGTTTTTATATTTATTTATTTATTTAGACGGAGTTTCGCTCTTGTTGTCCAGGCTGGAGTGCAATGATGTGATCTAGGCTCACCGCACCCTCCACCTCCTGGGTTCAGGTGATTCTCCTGCCTCAGCCTCCCGAGTAGCTGGGATTACAGGCACCCGCCACCATGCCCAGCTACTTTTCTGTGTTTTTAGTAGAGACGGGGTTTCACCATGTTGCCCAGGCTGGTCTTGAACTCCTGACCTCAGGTGATCCACCTGCCTCGGCCTCCCAAAGTGCTGAGATTACAGGCGTGAGCCACCAAGCCTGGCCCCATTTTTCATTTTTTGAGACAGCTCCCTCTGTTGCCCGGGCTGAGGTCCAGCAGCACAGTCGCACCTCACTGCAGCCTCAACCTCCTGGGCTCAAGTGATCCTCCCACCTCAGCCTCCCGAGTAGCTGGAACTGCAGGTGCCGCCCCCACGCTCAGCTAATGGTTTTTGGTATATTTGGTAGAGACAGAGTTTCACCATGTTGCCCAGGCTGGTACAACTGTTTTAAATATCTTATTATTATTTCTATGTAACTCCTGACACCTTATATGGGTAACTTTTCAGAGCCATCCCTGAAAAACTCATCAGGCTTAGACAACTTAGCAAGAATCCCGCACATTCTAAGGACGAGATACAGTAACACTAACGAAGTGTCCAGAATACAAGGAAAATTTCTTTTCTTTTTCTGAGACAGGGTCTTGCTGTGTCATCCAGGCTGAGGTGCAGCGGCACAGTCATAGCTCACTGCAGCCTCAACCTCCTGGGCTCAAGTGATCCTCCCACCTCAGCCTCCCTTGTAGCTGGGACTACAGGTGCAAGCCACCATGCCCAGCTAATTTTTAAATTTTATTTTTTGTAGAGATGGAGTCTCACTATGTGGCCCAGGCTGGTCTCAAACTCCTGGGCTCTAGCAATCCTCCCACCTTTGCCTTCAAAGCACTGGGATCACAGGCGTGAACCACTGTGTCTGGCTCCAGAGTGTGGTTTTAAGAAATGTGCTGCTTGATCCTATTTACTAATATTTTATTTACTATTTTGGCATTGACCAGTCAGTGGCTCACACCTGTAATCCCAGCACTTTGGGAGGCTGAGGTGGGAGGATCACTTGAGCCCAGGGGGTTGAGGCTTGCAGTGCACTGTGACCGCACCACTGCACTCCAGCCTGGGCAGCAAGTGAGATCCTGTCTTTAAAAAATCAATCAATAAAAATAACACATTTTAAAAATAGTATTGATAACAAAACTCCAAAATGTAGCACAATAATGTAAAATTCAGGCCATAATGTTTGTAATAACGTCGATGCAAAACTATTAAATGAGATACTAGTAAATAGGATCGAGCAGCACATGTTTTAAAAGTAGACTCTGGAGCCAGGTGCAGAGGCTCGTGCCCATAATCCCAGTGCGTTGAGAGGTCAAGGCGGGAGGATCGCTTGAGGCCAGGAGTGTGAGACCAGCCTGGGAAAGGCAGCAGGTCCCCGGCTGTACAATGATTTAAAAACTTGCTGGGCGTGGTGGTGCACACCTATAGTCCCAGCTACTCAGGAGGCTGAGGCAGGAGGCTCACTTGAGCCTAGAAATTGGACGTTACAGTAAGCTATGATCACACCACTGCACTCCAGCCAGGGTGACAGAAAAACAACACACGTGCGTGCACACACACACACACACACACAAGAAAAGCGCGGTGACTCACACCTGTAATCCCAGCACTTTGGGAGGCAGAGGCAGGCGGATCACCTGAGGTCGGGAGTTCAAGACCAGCCTGACCAACATAGAGAAACCCTGTCTCTACTAAAAATACAAAAAATTAGCAGGGCATGGCGGTAAATGCCTGCAATGCCAGCTACTCGGGAGGGCGAGGCAGGAGGATTGCTTGAGCCCAGGAGGCGGAGGCTGTGGTGAGCCGAGATCACGCCACTACACTCCAGCCTGGGCAACAAGAGCGAAACTCCGTCTCAAAAAAAACAACAAACAAAACTCCCCCCCACACACGCAACTAAACTCTGAAATTGAGTGGCATCTATCATGGAATCATGGAATGTGAGGATGGCTCTTTTTTTTTTTTTTTTTTTTTTTTGAGACAAAGTCTCACTCTGTCACCCAGGCTAGAGTACAGTGGTGCGATCTCGGCTCACGGCAACCCCCGCCTGCCACGTGTAAGCGATTCTACAGTCTCAGCCTCCCGGGTAGCTGGGACTACAGGTGCACGCCACCACGTTCAGCTACTTTTTTTGTATTTTCAGGAGAGACGGGGTTTCACCATGTTGGCCAGGCTTGTCTCGAACTTCTGACCTCAGGTGATCTGCCCGTCTTGGCCTCCCAAAGTGCTGGGACGACGGGCGTGAGCCACCGCGTCCAGCCTCGACTTATTTTCTGGAACCGTTTGAGAGTAAGTGGCCGCCCCGATGCCCCATCACCCTCCAGCGCTTTAGTGTGTAGCTCCCACAGCGAGAATATTCTCAATAATCAAAACGCAGCTCCGGAAGTCGGGGACCGAGGCCGGTAGAGGACGCGCCCCGCGCGGGTCGTCGGTTTCCTCGCACGGTCCCGCCTGGAACTGCACCGCATTCGGCTGTCCCATCGCTCCAGCTCCCCTCCGTCTGGATTCGTTCTTTCGTATTTCCTCGACTTTTACGTCCTTGGCTCATCGGGAAAGTCACAGGCCGGTGACGTCGTAGGAGGTTTCTCGGTCTGGATCCGGCGGACGTTTCCTCGTCGTTAGAGCCGGCGTGGGCGCTGTCGTTAGGATCATCTCAGAGGAGGAGCCGTGTTCCCAGGGCACCCCCTCAGGCGACACACAGCTCGCTTTGCCCCGTCACAGACGACCTGCACCCCCAGCACTCTCAGAATGGGAAGTTGCCCTCTCCCTCTGTAAGGACTGGGAACTTTGTGGGAGGCCCTCGGAAGTCCTGTAATTAATAATATCAGAATGGATTCAGGAAGTCTTAGTTACCCGATGCATTCTGATTGTAACTTCCAGTATTTATTTTATAGCTCAAATCATCCCGGGTGGGCCCGGGAGCGCCTTTAAGCTCCTGCGTCTTCTCAACACGCCCCCTTCATTTGGTTTTTGTTTGCTTTTTTGAGACAGAGTTTTTCTCAGTCACCCAGGCTGGTGTGCAGTGGCATGATTACAGCTGACTGCAGCTTCCACCTCTTGGGCTCAAGGGATCCTTCCACCTCAGTGTCCCAGGTAGCTGGGACTATAGGTGCTCCCTACCAGTCCCGGCTAATTTTTTTTTTTTTTTTTTGAGACGGAGTCTCGCTCTGTTCTCAGGGTGGAGTGCAGAGGCACAATCTCAGCCCACTGCAACCTCCACCTCCCAGGTTCAAGCTATTCTCCAGCCTCAGCCTCCCAAATAGCTGGGACTACAAGCACGCACCACCATGCCCAGCTAATTTTTTGTATTTTTAGTAGAGACGGGGTTTCACCATGTTGGCCAGGCTGGTCTCAATCTCATTTCTCATGATCCACCCACTCGGCCTCCCAAAGTGCTGGGATTACAGGTGTGAGCCACCGTGCCAGACCGACCTCGGCTAATCTTTACAAAACTATTTGTAGAACCAGGGTCTTGCTATGTTGCCCAGGCTGGTCATGAAATCCTGGGCTCAAGCGATCCTCCCACCTCAGCCTCCCAAGCATCTGGGACTCCAGGTTTGCACCACCACACAGACCCCGTCACTCTTGAAGCAGAACGTATTCTGTGATAAACATGGGGTTCCAGGCTCCCCTTCTGTGTTCCCTGAACCAACCTAGTAACTAGCCATTGCTTCAAGGATCCCTAATTCCTTTCAGTGGAGGGTGGTATTTCAATATAGAGATCTTAAATGTTCAATGAGATTTGACACGTAGCCCCTTGAACACTGTTCCCCCCCATCAGCAGCCACTCCTGATTTCTCCCAACACAGATTCATGATTATATTCAGAGATGGAGACTTCAGTAATTCTTCATGTTACTAGAAATACTAAGTGCACACGTCGTTGTGTTTGGTGTTTTCATTCAATCTAAAGCTTTTGAGGTTCGTTCACGTTGCGGCTTACGTCAGTAATTCATTTTTGTTTTTGCTGTGTAGTATTTCATGGTATGACTCTGCCACAATTTCTTCATCACCTTGACAATGTTCTGGCTTTACAGGCATTAACCACCATGCCTGACTCTTTTTTTAAAGCAATCCTCCTGCCTCACCTTCGCAAAGCGCTGGGATTACAGTGTGCACGACCACGCCTGGTCTTACGGTTTCCATTTCATTATGGAGATTTCCTGTTTGTCCGTTCATTTTGCTCATTTGCTCCTTTAATCTTTGGACATATTTATAATCGATCTTTTCAAGTTAAGTTCTGCTGATTCCAAAATCTGTCCACCTGGAGATCTGTTTCTGTTTACTTCTATTCTAATGACAGATCCTCTTGATCATAGCAGACTTGGCTTCTGCTTGTTTTTAAATTTATTTTTATTTTGTTTTGAGACAGGGTCTCACTCTGTTGCCCAGGCTTGAGTGCAGTGGCATGATCATGACTCACTGTAGCCCCGAACTCCTGGGCTCAAGTGACCCTCTCACTTCAGCCTCCTGAATTGCTAGAACCACAAGTACCCACCACCGCACCTGGCTGCTTGTTTTTTGATAACATAAAATAATGTTATCAAAACATTAATATGGCTCATGCCTGTAATCCCAACACTTTGGAGGCCAAGGTGAGAGGATTGCTTGAACCCAGAAATTGGAGACCAGTTTCTGCAACATAGTGAGACCCTGTCTTTACAAAAAAATACTAAAAAATAAAAATAAATTAGCTAGGCATGGTCACATGTGTCTGTAATCCCAGATATTTGAGAGGCTGAGGTGGGAGGATTGCTTGAACCCAGAAGGCTCAAGTGAACCATGATTGCACCACTGTACTTCAGCTTGGGCCACAGAGTAAGACCCTGTCTCAAAAAAAAGTTTATTCTTAAATGTAAATTGAGCAAAATTATGCATTATAAAATAATATCAGCCGAGTGCGGTGGCTCACGCCTGTAATCCCAGCACTTTGGGAGGCCAAGGCAGATGAATCACGAGGTCAGGAGTTCAAGACCAGTCCAGTCTGGCCAACGTGGTGAAACCCAGTCTCTATGAAAAATACAAAAAATTGGCCAGGTGTGGTGGTGTGTGCCTGTAATCCCAGCTACTCGGGAGGCTGAGGCAGGAGAATCGCGTGAACCCAGGAGGCGGAGGTTGCAGTGAGCCGAGATCGCACCATTGCACTCCAGGCTGGGCAACAGTGCGAGACTCAATCTCAAAAAAAAAAAAAAATCTCTGATACCATCTCTTATTTGTAAACATTTGACAATGGCTATATAAGCATAGAAAGGACTAGAAGGAAATATTTTACAATCATAGCAAAGTTATCCCTGGTTTGTTGAGATAATGATTTGAGTCTTCTCTGAGGCTTCAGTTTTCTGCAATGGATATGCTTGTAGATGACCTCAGTTTTCCTCGTCTAAAATTTTTATTTTTATGTGATAAGAACATTTAACATGTACCCTCTGTAGAAATTCTTAAGTGTAGTACACTGCAGTGTTGTAACTATGGGGACGATGTTGTGCAGGTCTCTGGAACTCATTCATCTTGCAAAACTGAGACTTCAGGCCCGTCGATTAGAAGCTCCCCGTCCCCCTCCTCTCAGCGCCTGGCAGGCGAACAGCATTCTGTTCCCTGGCTTTGCGAGTCTATTTCAGGTACCTCACAGGAGTGGAATCAGGCAGCGTTTGCCTTCCCGTTGTTGTTTCTTCCTTTCCTGTTTCCTGTGCTGTATCCCTCTTTCCGTGTTCTATATTGTTTTGGTTTCATTGATGTTTTTGTGTTGCTATGCTTTGATTCTTTTCTCCTTTTCTTTTGTGTAACTTCTATAGGTGTTTCCTTTGTGTCTACCATAGGGCTTACGTAAAATATCTTATAATTAAAATACTGTGTTTTAAGCTAATGACACTTCACTAATCACATAAGTGGATTCTACACTTTTACCATTCCTCCCACTTTCTGTTACTGACGTCACAGCTGACATTGGATTATGCACCCATTAAAATATTTTTAGTTGTAGTTATCTTCAACAATTCTGTCATTTAACTTTTATGTTAGAACTAAAAGTGATTTCCCACCACCATGAGGGTAACACCGTGTTCTGTATTTGTCTATGTATGTGCCTTTGTCAAAGAGTTTTCCGTTTTCTTGTGCTGTCGTGTTGCTGTGCATGGTCCTTCCATTTCCCGTGAAATAACTCCATTACTTCTTGTGAGGCAGGTTTAGCAGTGAAGAATACTGTCAGCTTTTGTTTGTCTGGAAAGTATGTCTCTCATCTTCATTTTTGCAAGATTTCTAAAAAGTTAGCTTATTTCTTAATTTCTTACGGAGATTCTTAAATGTGATGAGTTGCTTTTCCCTGCTGCTTTCTTTTTCTTTTCTTTCTTTCTTTCTTTCTTTTTTTTTTTTTTTTTTTTGTTGTTGTTGTTTTTGAGATGGAGTCTTGCTCTGTCGCCAGGCCAGAGTGCAGAGGGTACAATCTTGGCTCACTGCAACCTCCGCCTCCTGGTTTCAAGTGATTCTCCTGCCTCAGCCTCCTGAGTAGCTGGGGCTACAGGCATGTGCCACCATGCCTGGCTAATTCTTATATTTTCAGTAAAGACAGGGTTTCACCATGTTGGTCAGGCTGGTCTCCATCTCCTGACCTCGTGATCCGCCTGCATCGGCCTCCCAAAGTGCTGGGATTATAGGCGTGAGCCACCGTGCCTGGACTCCCTGCTGCTTTTTAATTCTTTGTCTTTGACGATTTGATTTTAATGTACCTTGGTGTAAATTTCTTTGGGTTCATCTTATTTGTGATTTTTTGGGCTTCTTGAATCTGAATGTCCATTTTCTTCCCTAAATCTAAGGAGTTTTGAACCATTATTTCTTTGAATATAAAGGTCCTTCCCTGTATCTTTCTGGGACTTCCTTAATGCATCCGTTGATCTGCTTGATGGTGTCCATAAGTCCCTGCTACTTTATTTCCTCTTGTTTTCCTTTCTCTGTTTGCTCCTATGATTAATTTCTGATGACCTTTCTTTGAGTTCACTGATCCTTTTTTCTGCTTGATCCAGTCTGCTGTTCAACTCCTCTAGTGAGTTTTTCAGTGCAGTTATTATATTCTTCAGCTCCATGATTTCTGTTTGGAACTTTTCAGTATTTTTTACCTCTTTGTTGTAATTCTCTCTTTGTTCATACATTGTTTTCCTGTCTTCAGTGAGCAATTTTCTGATAGTTATTTTAAATTTCCTGTCGGATAAATCATACAACTCCACATCACTAGGGTCAGTTTCTGGAGATTTATCTTACTCCTTTGAAACAGTGTTCCCCGTTTCTTCATTTCCTTGCCTTTCTGCGATGAGTCTGAACATTAAACGAAGCAGGCCTCTGTCAAGTGTTCACGAACTGGCCAGGTACCGGAGAAGACCCTCACCAATCAGCCAAGCCAAAGATTCTGGGGGCCTCTTTAAACTACCTGCTGGCCCACCCCGCTTTCTTTGTTTTCTGCAACGTCCAGGTGTCTAGAGTATGCCAGGTCCTGTCAGCACTTTAGACAAGTGACCAAAGGTAGCCGCCAGAAGACTGGATTGTTGGGTGTTCTGTTCAACTCTTTCCTTCCCTAGGGAGAAGCTTGGATCTGAGGTGGGTCTGCGTGTGTGTGTGTGTATGTGTGTCTGTGTGTGTGTGTCTGTGTGTGTGTGTCTGTGTGTGTCTGTGTGTGTGTCTGTGTGTGTCTGTGTGTGTGTCTGTGTGTGTCTGTGTGTGTCTGTGTGTGTGTCTGTGTGTGTCTGTGTGTGTCTGTGTGTGTCTGTGTGTGTGTCTGTGTGTCTGTGTGTGTGTCTGTGTGTGTGTGTCTGTGTGTGTGTGTCTGTGTGTGTCTGTGTCTGTGTGTCTGTGTGTGTGTGTCTGTGTCTGTGTGTCTGTGTGTCTGTGTGTGTGTCTGTGTGTGTGTCTGTGTGTGTGTGTCTGTGTGTCTGTGTGTGTGTGTCTGTGTGTGTCTGTGTGTGTGTCTGTGTGTGTGTCTGTGTGTCTCTGTGTGTGTGTGTCTGTGTGTGTGTGTCTGTGTGTGTCTGTGTGTGTGTCTGTGTGTGTGTGTGTGTCTGTGTGTGTGTGTCTGTGTGTGTGTTTCCTATTCACTCTTTGCTGAGTTGCACTGTGGTGACTACTTGTACTCTAGATCATCCCACCATGTCTGTTCTCGTGGCCCTGAGGCAGCAGGGTTATGCCAGGCCCATTAGCACTCTCAGACAGGCTAAACAGAAGTCAGCCACCCGGGCAGCCCTCAGAAAAGCTGAGGTGTCGAATACACAGCTCATCTCTTGCTCACTCCGTGGTAAGTTGGGAGCTAGGGGATTTCCTCTCGGTCGTACGGCACTGTGCTGGGGGTAGGGATTATGCCAAGAGAGTGTCTTGAATTTCCCTACCAGTTTCAATGTGAGTAGATTCATGCTCACCTGGACTGCAGGAGACTCTCGACTAGTTTCTGGATTTCTTGCAAAGGGAATCTTCATGAATTATTGTTGAGTGATGTGTTGATGGGAAAAGGAGAGTCCAGAGCTTCCAATTCCCTCGTTTTGCTGCTACCGCTCCGGGCTTGCTCTTACGCTTTGTAAGGGTGAGTCTGTTTGACTTTGTTCTCAGTCTACGCTTCGGCCCTTATTCCGGAGTGCGAGTCTCATCCCTTTGGCCTTTCGGATTTCTCAACTGATTGCCTGAGGGGCTCAGCGAGGTTTCTCCACCGCAGCTGGGCAGGAGCTGCGACGTCACGTAGCACTGCACACCGCCGGGCCTCTCCGTCAGCTCGTGGCCCGCAGCAGCGGCTTCCTGCGAGGCCTCGTGGAGGATCACCGTCACACATGTACAGCTGGCCGCATCCAGGGGTCCGAGGGAACCCCCACACAGGCTCTGCACCCTCATTCTACGTGGCACCCTCCTCTCCAGTGCCCTGCTCTACCAATCACAGCCACCTCCGCAGCCCAAACGCTGATCTGTGATCTCTGGCTGATGATCTCTGCTGTGGCTTATCTCGCATACCTTGGTAGGAAAACCCAAGGTAAAAAGACAGGGCAAACTCGGACTCACTTCAGGTACTTACCTTATCTCAGGGATCACAGTCCTGCCAGGTGTCCCCTTCCTGTACATAATTGTCTCATACATTGGGCCCAACTTTATCGTTGTTTATGGCAGGAGGGTAAGTAAAAATCTCCTTGCTCGTCGTGGCCAGAATCAACTTGCATTCTCAATAAAACGTTCTCAACCTGCTGCCATGCATTTATGTCAGCCTCGAAGCTACCCTTGTATCAAACGGGGAAGATACTAGAAGCATCTCGGTCAAGCTGAAAACTCAGGAAAGTGTCTTCTATCATCACTGTTATTTAATTTTTTTGCAATCAGAAGAGAGAAAGAAATGAAGAAAAATGCAAAGGAGGAAATGCAATATCGTTTTTTGCGGATGACATGAATAAGTCCCTGGAAAACCCGAGAGAGTCAATTTAATTTCTGTTACAAACAATATTTAAGTTTTGTGGCTGGAACAAAAGTAACATGATAACTCCCCTTCATCTACATAAAAAAGACTTGCTAGCAGGAATATTAATGAGAAAAAATATCCCATTTACCGTAACACCAAAATACTTTTAAAACCTAGGAATAAACCTAAAAAGAAACATGTACAATCAGAAGGAAGAACACTTTAAATCCACTAACGGACATGAAAGGAGACTTGAGTGAATGAATGGCACGTCCTGTTCTCAGATCCACGGACGGAACATCGAAAGACAGCAATCTCCACTGCTAGGAATTCATCCCACAGATATGTGCTCAGGTGTATGAAATCAGGTACGTCCAGGGTTATTCCTTGTAGCACTGTCTGTAACAGTGACGCAGGCCAGGTAAGCTCCCAAACTGGGGCTTAGCCCAGGAGGGTTCCTGGCTTCACCTAGGAAAGAATTCAGAGCCAAGCTGCTGCGCACAGCAGAGCAGCCGTGCACAGCAGCAGCAGAGGAACTGCCCCTTGTGGAGCAGGGCCACCCAGCAGCAGTGTGCCCAGAGCAGCAGCTCAGAGGCAGCTCTGCACCCCACTTACACCCACTTTTAATTACATGGAAACTAAGGGATGGTGTATGCAGACATTTCTAGAATGAGGGTGGTAACCTGGGTCGTCAGGACATCACCGTAGAAAGATGCCATAACTTGTAGGTGTTGCTATGGTAATGGTAAACTGACATGGCACACTGGCGGATGTGTCTCATGGGGAGGTGCCTGTGCCCTGCACCTGTTTCAGCTAGTCCTCACTTAGGTCCAGTGTCTGAGCCCTACCTCCAGAGTTGAGTTCCACTTCCTACCCCAATAGCAAATGACTGGAAACAACTGAAGAGGCCGACGAGGCTGGGGAAATAGTCACGTCACACACAGAGTGGTGGCATACTACCGCTAACAAGAATAAGGCCGGGCACAGCGGCTGATGCCTACAGCCTCAGCGGTTTGGGAGGCCTAGGCTGGGGGACCACTTGAGTCCAGGAGTTCAAGACCAGCCTGGGGAACAAAGCAAGACCCAGTCTCTAAAAGAACATGTAAAAATTAGCCGGTCATGGCGCATGTGCCTTTAGTACCAGCTGATTGGGAAGCTGAGGCTGGAGGATTACTGAGCCCAGAAGGTCCAGGGTGCAATGAGCCATGATTGTGCCAACGCGCTCCAGCCTGGCGACAGAGTGAGACCTTGTTTTTTAAAAAAACAAAAACAAAACCCAAGAAAACAGGAACAAGACAGCTTGCCAGGCAGTGATAAAGGATGATCTGCAAACTTGACGGTCCAGTGGAAAACTCAAGGTGCTGAGGGGACAGTCCGCCATCACCCGTGACGTATGTGTGCCATGCATGGGTGTGTCTGGTTTCATAAGGTAGAAATATCTTGGCTTCCAGTAAAAGAAAACCCAATTAGCATGAGGCCAACAAACAGGGGTTTGTTTTTCTCCCATGAGACCCGGGGGCAGTGGCCTCAGTCCTGACTCCGCTGTGTGACTGTGCTGTCGCCATCTTAGGCTTCTCTCTCCATTCTGCTGTCTGAAGCAGGATGGCATTTTCCTCAGCCTTGCTGCCTCCTACCTGCAAGATGGCTGCCTCATCTCCCAACGTGATGGCAACGGAGCGTTCAAATCAGGAGGAAAAGGGAAGAGCAAAGTGGTGATTGCCCCACACGTCACTGGAAAAGCAATGCTTTCTGACGGCACCTCTCAGCAAGTGTCTCTGGTATCTCATTGGCCAGAATGGAGTCACATGACTGCTCCCAGCTGCAAGGGAGGCTGGGAAATGGAGCATTTAACTTCCAGGACTCTGCAACAGAGAAAGACAAAGGAGAAGAGGTCAGGAACGAGGGGTGGGGCTGAGCATGGTGGCTCACGCCTATAATCTCAGCACTTTGGTGAGCTGAGGCAGGCAGATTGCTGAAGCTCAGGAGCTCAAGACTAGCCTGGGCAACATGGTGAAACCCCATTCTACCAAAAAAAAAAAAAAAAAGAGTGGTGGGTGACTCATTTTACTATGTTGGCCATACTTAGAAAGTCTTCAAAAGGACACGTAAGAACTTGATAACTGGGAGTTCAAGACCAGCCTGGGCAACATGGTGAAACCGCATCTTTACTAAAAATACAACATTTAGCCAGATGTGGTCGTGGGTGCCTGTAGTCCCAGCAACTCTAGAGACTGAGGCAGGAGAATCACTTGAACCCAGGAGGTGGAGGTTGCAGTGAGCCGAGATCACACTGCTGCAATCCAGCCTGGGCAACAGAGTGAGACCACATCTCAAAAAAAAAAAAAAGTCGTATTTAAGCTAGGTGCTGTGGCACATACCTGTGGTCCCAGCTACTTGCAAGGCTGAGGAGGGAGGATCAGTTGCGTTCTAGGCTGGCCTAGGCAACGTAGTGAGTATCCCGGCTCACACAAACAAAAAGCCATAGCACTTTTTTTAAAAGTCCTAAGTAACCTTTGGATTAAATAGGAATTTATAAGGTAAATTGAAAAATGCTTAGAATTTAATCATAATGAAATTCTCTACCAGTTAAAATGTGCGGAACACATTTTTAAAGGCATTAGAATAAATTACACCGCTTTGAATATGTTTATCTGAAAATAAGACAATCTGAAAACACATCAATGAAGTCAAGAATACGTAAAAACACACAAAATACATAGAAAGAAACAAGGAAGAACGATGTAAAACAGCAGAGAACAGAAACAAAAAATAAAAATCATGAACAAAATCGAAGCTGACTGTCTAAGTGTATTTTAAGACTGATAAGAAGCAAAGAAGGGAAGAATAACATACGGGCCAGAGGCAGGACAGCACTGCGGCCGTGGGAGCGCTACTCAGCTGTAAGGCTTTTAAAGCAGCGCGTACAGTACGGAACGAGCAAACCTGGGAACAAGGCACAGATTCACAGAAAATCGAAAATACGGAAACTGGTTTTCCTCTGAAGGAGACTAGAGAAAAGAAATACTGAAATTGAGAGAAGAAGACATAGGAAGTCATAGAATTTAATAATCATTTAAGACGTTAACGTACTAACCAGGCCTGGCGCCGGGGCTCACAGCTGTAATCCCAGTACTTTGGGAGGCTGAGGTGGGTGGGTCAGCAGAGGTGAGAAGTTTCAGAACAGCCTGGCCAACATGGCGCAACCCCGTCTCTACTAAAAAATAAAAAAATTAGCCAGGTGTGGTGGTGTGCGGCTGTAGTCCCAGTGACTCGGGAGGCTGAGGCAGGAGAATCGCTTGAACCTGGGAAGCGGAGGTTGCGGTGAGCTGAGACCGCGCCACTGTGCTCCAGCCTGGGTGGCAGAGTGAAACTCCATCTCAAAAAAAAAAAAGGAAATTAAAGTGGTAAGCACACCTGTATCCCACCACACACGCGCATACAGACCTCCCGAAGCCCCCAGCAGGGCAGCACTCACAGCACCCACACACCGGACCGGTGGGGAACAGATAATCCAGAGGATACGTAAGTTGTTTCAGAAAAAGAGCAGTTGACGGAAAGTGGGCCCACCCATTTTATGAAGCTGGTAGACAGCTAGAAACGGGAACACAAGCAAATTGGAAGCCAGTTTTATACAAATCTTGACGTATCAGCTAACCAAAATCCCACAGAATACCAAGGTCACGTAAAGTTTATCTCAGGAATATCAGAAGGGTTCGAATTAGAGATGTTAACACGGAAATTCACCAGGCTCCAGAATAAAAGTCAAGTCATCATGGCATCATGCGGGCTGGGCGTGGTGGCGCCTGCCTGTGGTCTTGGCTACTTGGAGGCTGAGGCGGGAGGATCACTTGAGCCCAACAGGTCGAGGCTGCGGTGAGCCAAGATCACACCACTGCTCTCCAGCCTGGGCGACGCAGCAAGACCCTGTCTCAAAAAAAAAAAGTTTTGTAATCATTATATTGATGTGGAATGTGGCATTCAATGACATTTAATATACTTACAATTTAAAGATTTTTAAAAGTAGAGAATACGGCGAGAGGGCATTTTCCTAACTTGGTAAGGACTGTCTCCCTCACACCCACGGCCGGCGTAACGGGGAGCCTGCCCGTGACCTCCCTCTGAGGTTAGGAACGTGCATATTATCCCGGAAGTCCTGGCCAACGCGACAAGGCAGGAAAAAGAAATCGGCCCTTGAGGAGCTACATCAAGGGAGGCAAAGTCACGTCCCGCGTCTTTCACGATGACGCTTGGTGTTCCCCAAATGACCGACAGCTATTAGTACTGATCAGAGCTCAACAAGGGCCCAACACGAAGACGTCAATAGCGTGTTTTTGTTTTTCGAGATGGAGTCTCGCTCTGTCACCCAGGCCAGAGTGCAGTGGCGTGATCTCGGCTCACTGCAGCCTCTGCCTCCCAGGTTCAAGCGATTCTTCTGCCTCAGCCTCCTGAGTAGCTGGGACTACAGGCGCACGCCACCACGCCCGGCTAATTTTTGTATTTTCAGTAGAGACGGGGTTTCTGCATGTTGGTCAGGCTGGTCTCGAACTCCCGACCTCAAGTGATCTGCCCCTCTTGGCCTCCCAAAGTGCTGGGATTACAGGTGTGGGCCACTGTGTCCCACCGTCAATGGCATTCTTTAAAGCCAGTAAAAATACAGGGAAGACATTATTTTCCAAAAGACCAAAATTATAAAATATTTAAGAATTAATCTTGAAATCCATCTATCTTTTGTGAGAAAAAAAAAACCAAGCAACCTGAGATCTCGTTCCAGGCCACGTTGGAACACTGGGCTGGGGGCTGCCGTTCAGCCTGGTGTGGAGGGGTGGAGGAGGGGCCGCTGCTGCACTGGGCCCACCGTCGCTCTGGCCGTGCTCACCAGGTTCCAGGGCCCACATTCCTGCGGCTTTGGAGACCCGGAGGCGGCTCTGGGCTGTGGCAGGTGTCGTGGCCCCTCCGGGCCTGCCTTGCACCCCAGCTGGCCGTGCTACATTGAGCTGCCCTGGCCCCCAGCACCACACAGCCCCCTCCGCCCTCCCCATAAGCAGTGCTGGGACCTGGCTTTCCTGTGGCAGCCCCTCCCCTGCTGAGTTATGTGACTCAGGGACAGGACGCCCTGGCTCGTCAGCCCTACGGCTCGGTGGTGGGTCAGTGGGCTGTGCTGGTGGTCTCTGCTCACACCTCCAGGGCCTGAGCTCCTGAGATGCCGGGTGCTGACCAGGCCTGCCTGGGTTCCTCCCAGCCATCGGGCCGGGATGCCAGGGCGTGCTGGATCCTGCCTGCCCAACGCCTGGCTCAGCCAAGCTGCTTCAGGTAGGGGTGTGTGTGTGTGTGTGTGTGTGTGTGTGTGTGTGTGTGTGTGTGTTACAGAGAGCTGGGAGGCAGGGGGACAGGGGTTGGACCTGTGGGGAATGGAGTCAGCTCCTCCCTGAGGCTGGAGGGCAGCTTGAGCTTCCAGGAGGGCTTGGAGGGGACAGGCGCAGGGCGCCTTCCTTGGTTAGCCCCCTGGGCCTCGGGTGCAACACCACGTCGGTCACTGCCCCTCTCCAGCATGCTTCTCAGTTGCAGGCTGAGCATGTCATTATGCAGGCCCCTGTGAGGGCTCTTCTTGCTGTGGTTCGGGGAGACACAGTATCTGACCCAGGTCCGGGGCTGGGCCCTGAAACCCAGCCAGGGAAGGCCAGAGAGGCAAGGGCTTCTCAGCTGATTCAGACACAGGCCAGGTCAGGGGCGCGAAGGTGGGTGTGGAGCTGTATGGGACTCAGGAGGGGGGCAGTGGCAGGACAGGGTTTGCAGAAGCAGTGACACCTGAATTTCAGCATGGGGGCAGAACGGGGATGGGGTGACCTGTGAAGAGCCAGGCATGGCCTGGTGCAGTGTGGGCTCTATTGAGGTTGTGGCCACAGCAGGATCTTGGGTTTGATCTTCCAGGCACTGGGGAGCTATGGCGTGCTTTAGAGCAGAGGAGGGGCATGTCAGATGTGTGTTTGAGATGCTCTCTTGGCAGCCAGGATGGAGTTGAGGCGAGGTGGGAACCCTGGAATGGGACAGGAGAGGCGAGGTCACACTGGAAGAGGGGCCAGCAGCGCTCAGAGTGGACAGATGCTTAGGAGGTGGAATTGATCAAGGAGGGAGGGAAAGGGGTGCTCCAGAACCTGGACTGCCAGGGGAGGGATACCTCTGAGAGATGGAGGTCCGGAGGCCACTGGAGACCCGCGTCGCACTTTGGAGAAAAGTCGGGGCTGGGGACAGAGGCATGGGGTCTGTAGCACAGAGACGGAGACCATGCTGTGGGCATCATGAGGTGTCCAGGAGGAAAGATCAGATCCCAGGTGAGGGAAGAGGGCTCAGGGAGAGCGCGAAGAGTTGTGGGCAGAGAAGACAGGAAGACCTCCCTGGGGTGCCCATGGGACGGGAGCCAGGTGGGCCCTGGGCGTGGCCACCGGGATGTGGATGGTGGCTGCACCCACACAGGTGGCCTGGTGGGTCAGGACCAGGCAGGCTGCATGGGCTGAGAGTCTGTGACCTCTGCGACCTCTGGGTCTGCCTCTGTGGGGCCCTAAGCCTGGGCTCACAGACCTGCCAGCCTCTGTGGGTGCTGGCCTGTGCCTGGTGGGCATGGCTGGTGCAGGCTCCAGGGAGGCCTGGCAAAGCCTGGAGCTGGCCCGGGGAGGCTGAACAGGCAGAGGCTGTGCTGGCAGGTTCACCATGGGCACGAGCACTGGCCCCCTCCCCGGAAAGGCCTCTGCTTCCCTGAGTGCATGCTGAAGCCCCCCATGGCCCCGTGGCAACTGGAACCGGAGCAGAACTCGGCCTCTAGCCTCCAACCTCCTCCATGACTTGGCCAGGGAAGAATGCCCAGTACTCCCTGCATGGGGAGACTGAGGCTAGGGAAGGGGCTTAGGCATGGCAGCAGATCGGGCTGTGTCTGGGTCCCTGCCCACGACTGGAGAGGCTGTGCACGCAGGCACATTCCTTTAGGAGGATCCAGCCCCTTCGCCTCCCACGGGACACACCAATCCCACAGCAATCTCACAGCAGCACACCCCCACAGCCCCAGCCCGAGCTCCTGGCCCACACCCAGCAAGCCGGATCGCCAAGCCCTCCCTGGATAACTCTGACCATCAGCTCACCGTGCCCGAGGTGGGCAGCGCCCTGTGAAACAGCATGATGAGGCCCAGAGGTGCAGGGGAATCCTCTGCAGCGTCGCCAGGCCCCGAGCCTCTGGGTGTGGTTCCCCTCCTTGTCTGCCGAGTACGTCCTGCACAGGAACCTGGCTGGCTCCTTGAAGGCACAGAGCCTTCTTCCTCACAAGCAGCAGCCACCAGGAGGTCCTTTCCAATCCATGGAAGTGCGTCCCACCCTCTGTCTGGGGGGGCAGGGGGAATCTCTGAGCAGGCCTTCCTGGAGCTAAAAATTGGGGGAGGAGCCCGAGGCACAATGTGGCTCTGGAATGGCCATCAGGGGCTACCTGTGTGCGGCCCATGCACCCTGGGAGCACACCCTTTCACCCTTGTGCCACCCCTGAGTCGCCTGACCCCCACCTTGGAGGGATGTATCCACCCCAGTGAGGCTTGTCAGACTCATTCTGGAGCTTCTCAAGGGTGTGAGGTCAATTTGGCCGAGAAGCGTGCCCTGAATGTCAGGCTGCTTGTCAGGAAGCACTGCCAGGCCCAGTGAGACGTGGAAATTCAGCTGCAACACCCAGCCCGAGCAGTGAAGCAGCACGCGGGGTGAGCGAGGGCCGTCCTGGAGGAGGAAGAATTACACCCTCCCCCATTCCTCAAGGACAGCGTCCAAGGCAGGTCCTCCTGTGAGGGAGGTGTCTTTCTGTGCAGATGAGGCCAGAAAATGTGGAAGGGGCTGGCCTAAGCCACGCAGTTGCTGCAGATCAGGGCCAGGGGCCGAGCCTGCCCTTCCTTCCGCCCCAATCCGGGTGAAGAGTTCAATGTCTGTTTAAAAATCTATAGAAAAGGGTGAATAGGAGAGTTGAGGACTGACCAAGCTTCTGGCAGTTAATTCCCTGGGAAACAGACCAAAAGAGAGATAATAAAGGAACCAAAAGAAGAAACCACGCAGGAGCAGATGGAGGAGCCAACAGCATAGGCACGCAGGCAGGCTGCGCGCAGCAGGTGGAAACTCCTCTAACAAGTACGTCCCGGCAGGTCCCCTTCACCTGGAAGGAGCGTGCGTGCGTGAGGGCAGCCTCACAGCTGCGACACCCACCATAGAACGCTGACAGCTCAAACCTGACGGAAGCTTATTTAGGGCACAGAAAGCCGGAAACAAGGGCTTGACCGGCGGCAGCTCTGGAGCAGGTGGAGGTCTGGGGGCCCAAGATCCTCTGTAGGGCCCCCCTTGGTGTGGACCGCAGCTGCAGACAGGAGAGGCAGAGGGGCACGTGGAAGCCTTAGGGTCCGCCTCAGGCGATGTCCATCACGCCTCTCGCTGTTGGTGAGAGCTAGGTACTCGGGCCCCCAGAGTGCAAGGTGGGGCTGGCACGGCGTGCAGACCAACTAGTAGGATCTTCCCTCGAGCTTAGGGGACAATGCTTATGTGGCAGTGCAGCTGGCAACCAGGCATCCGGGAGCACGCACATGCTCGCTCCTTTTTAAAGAAATTCAGGTTCCAAAACTAAACACCATTAAAAAATAAACACCAGCCGACACAATCAAGATTAGAATGCCTATGGTGAGCCCACTGATGGAGCGTGAAGCTGGCCAAACTCTGGAGGGTGCTTGATGTTACCTATGAAGAATCTGAAATCCAGGGCTGGCGTGGTGGCTCACGCCTGTAATCCCAGCACTTCGGGAGGGCAACATGGGTGGATCACGAGGCCAGGAGTTCAAGACCAGCCTGGATAACATGGTGAAACCCCATCTCTACCTAAAAATATAAAATTAGCTGGGTGTGGTGGCACATGACTCCATCTCAAACAGAGCTGGGCATGGTGGCTTATGCCTGTAATCCCAGCACTTTGAGAGGCTAAGATGGGCGGATCACCTGAGGTCAGCAGTTCAAGACCAGCCTGACCAACATGGAGAAACCCTGTCTCTACTAAAAATATAAAATTAGCCAGGCATGGTGGTGCATGCCTGTAATCTCAGCTACTCGGGAGGCTGAGGCAGGAGAATTGCTTGAGCCCAGGAGGTGGAGGTTGCAGTGATCCGAGATCGCACCATTGCACTCCAGCCTGGGCAACAAGAGCAAAACTCCATCTCAAAAAAAAAAAAAAAGGAGACTTTTTGCTCAATGACTTGGCAAAAAAAAAAAAAAGGAAGAATCCAAAATCCGCTGGGCACAGTGGCTCACACCTGTAATCCCAGCACTTCGGGAGGGCAACGTGGGTGGATCACGAGGCCAGGAGTTCAAGACCACCCTGGCCAACATGGCAAAACCCCGTGTCTACTAAAAATAAAAAAATTAGCTGGGCATGGTGGTGCACACCTGTAATCCTAGCTACTCGGGAGGATGAGGCATGAGAATCACTTGGCCTCAAGTGATTGCAGTGAGCAGAGACCGCAGCACTGTACTCCAGCCTGGGTGCCAGAGTAAGATTCTGTCTCAAAGTAAATAAATAAATGAATGAAGGAACCGAAAATCCTAGAAATCTGTTTAATGGCTTAAGATGTGATCCTTCCAAAACTCAAATCTGGCCCTGTCACTCCCCTGCTCGAACATCTCCATGGCTCCCCACTGCCCTCCTGGCCATGCTCCAGCCCAGGCCTCTTCCTCCAGCCTCATCTTCCATCCCGAGGCTTGCGCCTCCCCGGCGGGGGAACACAGCAGGCGTTTCTCCCGTGCACCTTGGCTTCTCTGTCCACTCTGCCTGAAATGCCCGTCCTGTTCTGGTCCAGACCCACTCCAGACACTCCTGCCCTGAGCACCTCCTGCCCCTCTCTCCTCTCTGCCCCTCCCTCACCCTAGCTCCTTCTGTTACCGGCTCCCTCTGGGAGCACTGTTCTGACCAGGGTCCAACCTGGGCCTGGGGGACAGAGGGTCGGCACACGCAGGTTGAGCTGAGCTTCCGGGAGTGAGGAGGGCAGGCGCTGGGAGCGGTGGCCTTGCTCCAGGCTGAGAGGAAACAACTCGCAGCCCAGCCAGCCCTCCACCTGATCCCAGGGGCCCAGGCTTCCCTAGTGGGACAGGACCTTCCCAACAGGGCCCTCGGCCCTGCTCCTGCTGACCCCTGCAGAGTCCCGGCTGAGTCCAAGCTCCTGGACAGGAATGAATGGGGTGGGGGTTGCGGGGAGGGTTGGAGGCAGGCTCTGACGCAAGGCTCCTCGCGCACCCTCCCAGGCCCTCTCCACGTGGCTTCTGCTCTGGCCCCGCCCCAGCCGTCCCCGCCCTGCCGGGAACCTTGGGGCCTCTCGGACCACGCAGGTCGCCCACACTTCTGCGGCTCTGCCCTCGCCCCTCGCTCCCCGAGCTTAGACTGGACCCTCCGCGACAGCTCTCCCGGGCTCAGCAGGGACCCCGATCGGCCACTCGCTGTGGCCACCGCGGTGGCAGCCACCTGCTCCGGGACGTCCAACCAACCCCTCAGGGGACCAAACCCCGGGACTTCGCTCCCAACCACCGGCCAGCCAAGCCACCCTCCAGGGTCCCTGCCGGTCCCACCCGCAGCGTGCTGGGGGGTCCATGCCTGCGGTGGTCAGGAGGGGGGCACGGCCCTGGGGTTACAGCCCTCGGAGGGGCTTCCCGAAAGGGTCCTCAGCCTCTCCCGCCCGCGGCGGCGCAGCCCAGGCGGGGCTCGGCCCGCAGAACCCCCTCGCGGCCTCGCCAGGTATGCGCGGGGCCGGGGGCGGGCGCTGGAGCGCGGCCGGTGCCGGGCCCGCCGCGACACGCTCGGGGACGCGGCACACAAAGGCGCCTTCTGCCGCCCCCCGCCCCGCGCCGCCCCCGTCCAGCCCCGCGGCCCGCCCCGGCGGGCGGTGAAGGGGTGTCAGGGTCCCCTCCTCCCAGGCCTGGCACCCCCCGCGCGGGCGACGTGCCCTGTCCGGGCGGCGCGCAGGCGCGGGCTTGCCCCACCGCGCAGGAATCCGCCGCCGCCGCGCGCGTTTCCGGCCCCAGCCCCGCCCGCGGTGCAGGGGCGCGGGGGTGCGCAGCCGCGTGCCAGGACTCGGACCCCCGCCGTACTCGCTTTGTCCACCCGCGGAGGCTTTGCTCAGGAATCCACTCTTGGATCCAGGGAGCGCGGCCGCCCCAGTGTGCACGTGCCTCCCCGGCTGCACGACCCCCAGTCTGGCCGCTCCCCTCTCTATGTCTGCATAAGAAGGCGCCCCATTGGAAAGGGACCACCCCGAAACCCTGGCAATCTCATGGCGAGGCTGGCGCTGGGAGTAAGGACCCCCAGGAAGGAGGGTGCCCGCCGTGTCAAGTGGGCAGGAGCGCGGGGCTGGGGCCCAGGGATCCCACCCTCCAGGGCTCCCTGCAGGCCAGGTGACTCCGTGGCTTTGCCTCACCCTGCAGCCCGCGCCCACCTTTAGCGCCTTCTCCCTGGGCCACATGTGGCAGAGGGGAGGGGGCAAGTCCCAAGCCTACCGGGCAGCACGGGCCTCTGGGAGGGGCCGCTAATGACTGTAATTTCCACTTGGCAGATCAGGAAGGCTGGCAGAGTGGGGCCATCCTCCTGCCTCTGAGGAGTCCGGGAGAGACCCCTCTGTGGGCCCCTCCTTTCTCTGGACACCTGGCCCTGGGCCCCACCCACGTGGGATTTTGAGACTCCCCTCCCCTCCCCCAGACTCAGAGATGGCCCTGTTTCCTGTGCGAGCCCTCGTCCCCTTGTCCACTGGTTGGGGTGCTCAGTGGTGCTTGAATACGGGTTGGGGACCCCCGGAGGTGTGCAGCTGTCAGCCGCTCCAGTGGCTGGGGGAGCAGGAGGCAAGCGCGTTAGGGTTGAGGGTTCTGAGCTTGGGGCCGGCATGCAGCCTGTGCTGGCTCTTGTGGTCAGAAGCCCAGGACATTCTGGGGTCTGTCCTGATGCTGAGCAGGCTGATGTCCTGACCAGTACCAGGCACCTTGGAGGAGTCTCCGAGTGGGGCAATTGTGGCTGCAGAATTGCAGGGGGGGTGCTAGGGCAGGAGGGTGAGCAGGTGAGGCGAGACTGGCAGAGAGGAGCTGGGACTCTGTGCCCTGGGGCAGACTGGGGAGGTGAGGGAAGGGGCTGCTGTGGCCATCTCATGCTGAAGGTGGGGACTGGGTCACTGTGCAATGCTGGTCTTCTCTGCCCGATTAGCCTGGGCACCAGGCCCTGGACCCAGCTGGCAAGAGGTGAAGCAGGAGCTTCTGGGGCACCTGGGGAGAAGGCCCAGGCCCTGGGAGCTAGGGTTCCCGAGCTGGGGGAGTCAGCCCTGTCTCGCCTGGGCCTGCCTCCTGGCCTCCTCTGTGGCCTGGCTGGCGGGGCCTGGGCGTGGCCTGGCTCACTGAGCTGGCAAGGATCAAAGGGTGGAAAGCCGTCCTCCGCCCTCGCCCACTGAGACAGGAATCCGTGGCCCCAGGGGACGGAATCCACAGCCACATTCCGGGTGCCCTGGTCCCCGCAAGGCAAGGGTGGGGCAGGGCTGGGGTGCCAAGATTGGCACCACAGAGCGTGGGAACGTGGTGCTGCTGGCACCTGGCCCACTGCCTGAACAGAGCGAGCAGCACCCTCCTCCTGGCTGAGTCGTGGCCTCTGCCCCTTCTGACCTCTCTTGATGGCCTCAGGCACCAGGGCCTCAGCTGCCAAACAGGGTTCCACCTTGCCAGGAGGTGGGGGTTCCGCCCTGATGGCCCAGGAGGCCCTGGGGTCCTGAGGAGGTTGGGGCCTGGGTCTCTGTGGCTCAAAGCAGTGGGCATGCCCAACCCCCAGGGCACTCTGAGCTGGGGGTCTCTGCCTTCATCTGGGGACAGCAGGGGGCCACAGGAGGGAGAGTCTGACAGCTGGGGCATCCCTGCTAGGGGTCACACAGGACCCAGGCCCTGGCACACACAGATGGGCTCACACACACACACAGCAGAAAGCAGAAAGGCAGCTTCCCTGTCCCGGCCACAGCCCAAACCCTCCCCAGAAGGGTTTGTCCCCAGCTGGCTGGAGCAGGGCTGAGTTAGCCCTGTGGACCCCACCCATGGGTGCAGGGTCACCTGCTGGTGGAGACAGCAGCCTTTAGGTGCCCGTGCTGGGTGGGGTGGCTCCCTGCTCCCATGGGCGGGAGACCAGCCAGGTGCCTGCTGGAGACAGGGCCCTAAGCTCTGTTTTGTAGTCCCCTGCTCAGCCCCAGCAATGATGCCTTCCCACCCCCACTCTACAGGTGGGGAAATGGAGGCTCAGAGAGGTCAGATGACTTTCCCAAAGCCACCCAGCATGTTGGTGGGCTTGGGGAGATCTTGGAGACCCAGGCCTCCTATCCCAAGAGAAAGGGCTGGTGGCACCCCCTCTCTGGCCTGTTTCCTTATCTGGGGAGTGGACTCACAGTGACCACCTGATCGAGTTGTCCTGAAGCCCAGAAGGTGCCGGCCAGGGGTCGGTTAGCCTCTTCTGTCCCCAGCCCCTGGCCTCCCAGGTAAGCAGCACTGCTGCATCCTAAGCGCACACCTGAGGCAGGGCGCCCCCTGGTGGTGCAACAATGCCTGTCTCTGCCCTTGGGTGAGAGGATTTGAAGAAGGGGAAGGTCGGGGAGAGGACGAGCCTGGGAGCAGGCGCTGGGAGGGCCACAGGCTGCTGGCTTGGAGCAATGTCCCTGGGGACTGGTCTATGCATGAAGGGCCTGGGGAGGACACTGGTACCACCACGAGGCTGCAGGGGAGGCTGCACGTCAGGACCTTGGGAGGATCCCGTGGCAGTTGAAGGCCATCAGGGCCCAGGGACACTGTCCCCTGGAGGATGGCTGCAGGGGAAGCAGGCCTAGAGCAGGTGACCACACACTGCCCACTGCTGGGGTGGGGACCGTGGGCAGCCAGGCTGGGGGAAGCAGAGGCCAGTCCCAAGATGTCGGTGTGTTGGTGACAGCCATGGCCAGCTGAGCCCATCCCTCCTCAGACCTGCACCCCGGGTGCTTCTAGAGACCACCCTGCCCTCTCCGTGACCCTCATGACCCTCTCCATGACCCTCAGAGGCCCACACTACTTGACCCTGATCATTCCAGTCACACACATCCAGGCATCAGGCCAGGTCTGGCACTGGCAGCCGCAGGGATTGTTTGCTGGAGATGTGAATGAATGAGTGAGGAGCCTCCATCCTGGCCACCAGCTTGTCTCCCACAGCATGGGCTCCTTGTCAGTCCGCAGGCTGTGACGGGCAGGTGCCGAGGAACCTGGGGCAGAAGGGACAAGGCCAGGGATGGGTGGGGGCCCTGGCTCACTCCACCCCAGCCCCCCACACCAGGAGAGGGGCATCCCCAGCCTGCGGAAGCCATGCAGGGTGGAGGCCATACGGGGATGTGGTGGGGTGGGCCAGCCCATGGGACCCCTTTGGGCTCTGGGTCCGGGTAGTCTGCCTGGTCTCTGGGCACAGAGTGAAAGGACAGGTCTCAGTTCGTCAGTTTGTGGCCCCCTGCTCCGTCTGCTACCCTGCTGTGAGGGCAGTGGGTTGGGGGGGCTCTGAGAAGCAGGCTTAAGCCTGATCAGGGAGGGGCAGCCGGGCCTACTCACCCCAGGGGCTTGCCAGCAACCTGGGCAGGGAGCTCCATGCACCCTGGGATTCCTGGCTCTGCAGCAAGAGTCCCCCGCCCCCGCAGTGTGTCTGCACACAGCACCCCACCTCCCTGGACTACCAGTTCTTAGGGCTCCTGCAGAGTGCCCCATCCTGAGTGCCCAGCGCCGTCGGGGGTTGGGGGATCCCTGGGGCTGGCTGATGGGGCTGGCCCCCCTTCTCGGGCTCTGTTGTCACCTGAGCCGGGGGACTTCTTGGCCTGAAGGGTGAGCCGGGGACCATCTGCTCTCAGGGCACAGGCCTGCCCTCGCAGGGTGCTGAGCCTGCCACACTCCCTCTAGCCCCCAGATGGCAAAGCACTCCTTGGCAAGGGCTGATCGGGGAGGGGACAAGCTGGGCCAGCCAAACCTGGGGGAGGGGGCCCAGTGTCCCCCCAGGGCTGGCATCTGAGACCGCCACTGTTTACACAACACCACACCCGAGGAGTGGATTGGCCAGAGTATGCGCCAGCACACACCGATGCCAGCACACAGACACACTGCACCCTGCATGAGCACAGGGCACACACGTGTTCACACCAGCACTCATGCACAGGCACACACCTCCGCACGTGGAGGGGCACACAGCACACTGCCGGACGTGACATGCACGCCCCTTCACACCAGTGTGAACGCGTGAGCCTCCCCAAGCTCCTAGCTGGGCACCCTCTGCACCTCCAAAACCCAGGGCGTGATGACGGAGGACACTGCGAGGGGCGGTGGGGGCGGGGGGGGGGTGGGCCGCGGGTGGCTCTGTGGTGTCGAGGCTCTGGCTTTCAGTTTCCCTTCCATGCAATTGTAACAACGTTTACAAGGCGCCGTTCCAGACTCTGAATCTCAACGAACCATTCTGAGATGGCCGTTAGCGCCCTTTGCGGAGATGGGGAAACTGAGGCACAGAGCATTTGGCAATGTGCTCAAGGCCCTGGGGAGGGAGCGGGGCAGGGTCTGCCCTGGGCTGTGTCTGGTGGTTGTGGGGTGAGGGGAGGTCACATCTGCCTGGGTCCCTCTGCTGCGATGCAGGCACAGGGACAGGGCCGGCTCCAGCTGGAGGAACGAGGTGAGTGTGCGCCCCACCTCCCTGGGGGGAGCCTGTCCTCCCCTCGGCCCCGCTGGTTGAGGCTGGCCCAGAGCGGAAGGGGTCACGGGCCGCGGCCGGCTCTCCTGGGAATTCCAGGCGCGTGTGTCAGCGCGCTCGGCTTCGCCCCCGCCCCCAGCCCTCGGCCCCGGCCAGCGGGTGGTTTGGGAAGGGAGCTAGATTCCCGGGGGGAGGGGGGCGGCTCCCAGGGCCTGGACGGGGTTGGTGGCCCAGGAACCCCTCTCCTCCGCCCACCTCTCCATTCCCAGAATAGAGGCCCTGGCGGGAGCCGGTCCGCTCTCGACCTCCTTCCAGAGAGCCCGCCGTTTCTCCGGGGAGGGGGCTGAGGGAGGACTCCATGGGGAGGAAGCCCTGGGGCACCGGGTGCTGACACGTGCACCCGAATTCTCAGCACCTCCCTGCCCTGCCTGCAGACGGGCTCGGCGACGTCCCCAAGGTCAGGAATGGCGCTTGTTTCTGTGCAAACCTCTGCGTGAGGACGGGTGGCATCTGGCGCCTGGACACTAATTTCAGTTGTGTCTGGACTTTCGCATCTGAAAAGTGGGAACAACGGCATCCCCCACGTCGGGGTGATTTTGCAAATAAGAGGCAGAGGTGAGGCCGAGGGCGATGCGCCTGGGAAGCGCGCGCGCGCGCGCAGGGACCCCCCGCCCCCGCCGGCTCGCCCCGCGCCAGCGCCCCGGCCTGCCTGGGCTCGCTCCAGCCTCGGCGGAGGCCCCTGCGGGCCGCGCAGACGCAGCCTCCCCGCCCGCCCCAGGCCCGCCCCGGGCCCGCCCCGCCACTGCTCCGCCAGCGGCCCCGACAGGCCCGGGCGCGCTGCAGCCCGCGGCGGCATGAGGGTGGGCGCGGGTGCCGCCGCCGCGAGGCTGCCCCGCCGGGCGGGAAGGGCCGGGGAGGCCTCCGGCAGGGGGCGGAGGTTGAAGGGGACGGGGCGGGAATGCTCCGGCGAGGGTCGGAGAGGCGCGGAGGGGACCGGCTGGTTCCGGGTCTAGGGGGAGGGGACAGGGAACTCTGACCGATGGGCGGGGAGCTGCGAGGCTCCAGTTCTAGACCGGGGTGTGGGGACTGGGGAAGAGAGTCCCGGGGATCGCGAGGGGAGAGGGGCTCTCTCGGACCGCGGAGGCCACGCGAATCCTCCAGGCCCCGAGGGCGGGCCTCCTGCTCCTCCCTGCCCCCGTGGGCACAGCACGCCCATTTCCCTGCTTGGGAAACCGAGGCTCCGGACCCGCAGCGCGTCCGAGGGAGGGGAGGGGACTGTGGCCGAGGGAGCCTCGTCAGAGGACGGCGTGCTGAGGGTCCCGGCGCACCCGGGGGAGAAGCGGCCCCGAGCGCTGGAGCCGAGGTTGCGGGGAACAGCACCTCCCGGCCGCCGTCTTGACTTCTGCTGCTCTCGGCGCGTTCCCGGGCGCAGGCGCGGGAGCTGGAGGTCGGAGGCCCAGGAGCGCGGGCGGGCGCTGAGCAGCCACCAGGCGGCAGGGCAGCTCCGGGACCGGTCGAGGTCTGCCAGTCTCCTGGCCTGCACAGCCCATCCCAGGAGCAGCCTGGTGGGGTCCCAAGTGGGGACCCAGACCCCTGACACCCTCGCCTTATCCTGGGGGGACTGTGGCAAGAGGAGGACAGGGAGGCTGCTCTCTCGGAGATAGCAGGTGGAAGAAGTTTCTGGTCCCTTGACTTCTGCTGCTCACCCTCACACTCACCCTGCCTCTGATATGCTGTGTGACCGCAGGTAACTTTCTCAGGCTCCTCGTGCCTCAGTTTCTTCCAAGAAAATGGGAGTTGGGCCGGGCGCAGTGGCTCACGCCTGTAATCCCAGCACTTTGGGAGGCCAAAGCGGGCAGATCACCTGAGGTCAGGAGTTCAAGACCGGCCTGGCCAACGTAGTGAAACCCCGTCTCTACAAAAATACAAAAATTAGCCGGGCATGATGGCAGGTCCCTGTAGTCCCATCTACTGGGGAGGCTGAGGCAGGAGAGTCACTCTTCAACCGGGGAGGCGGAGGATGCAGTGAGCGGAGATCAGGCCATTGCACTCCAGCCTGGAAGACAGATGGAGACTCTGTCTCAAAAAAAAAAAGGGAGGCAGGAATCTTGGCGAGAATCCTCAGGCTGCAGGTCCTCCCCTTGTCCCCCAGAGAAACAGGCTGTGGGAAGCTGGGTCTCTCTGGAGGGGAAGAGAAACGGACCATCAGCCTGGTTAGAAGAGGCGGAGCTGGGAGCCTGGGGCCCTGCAGGTCAGGGCCTGGCCATGGGGTGTGGAGCTGGGCACTGGGAGTGTACCTCCCCCACCAGGGCCTGGTCACCCCCCAGAGTCCCTTTTAGCTCTTGGGGGCGCCACTGAGCATGCCCAGACTCCCCCACCAGCAGTTCCTGCCAGGATGCTGCTTGTCCTCCTGCCTCAGGCCCTGGAGCTTGGCAGTAACAGGAAATGGGAGGTGACATGGGAGGGATTAAGGGGGGGAGGCCCAGGACACAGTTACCGAGGGTCTGCACCTCACTGCATAAACCCGATGGGAGCCAGGCCCAGGGAGAGCGGGGAGGTCACAGGTCTCTGGTGCTTTCTCCCAAGGGAAACTGAGTCAGGGAGCCATGGCCAGCCCCTAGAAGCCCAGGACTCCCCCACATCACTCCCTGTTGTGTGGTTATGGTTGAGGTACTTCAATCACTGTGACCAGGGGACCAAGAGATTTTCCGGCTGAGGGTGACGGGCGTTTCTCTGAATCAAGGAAATTTCCAATGACTGGCTGAGCTTGGGTCATTAGTCACTGTCTGGGGAACTGAGTGGGCCCCTGCCCCGTGCGGGGTGTGCTGTTTCCCACCCAAGGCTGGGCTGCAGGCACAGAGTCTGAGGGGCTGCTGCCTCCAGTGGAGGGGGCACTGCCAGCTGCCTGCCCTCCCAGGGCCAGCTCCATGGAGGGAGGATCAGGGCTGGCGGGACCCCACTCCCGAGCAGTGGCAGTGCCTGAGTTCCACCATCGCACAGGAAGAACACAAGGTCGCCCCCAGGGTCTGGGACTTCCCTCGCTGGTTTCAGACTGTCTGAGGTAGCTGGAGGGAAGGGCCATGGGGCAGGGCTCTTAGGGTGCCTCGATGCTGGCCCTCCCGCTCTTCCTGTCGGTGTTCATGAGGGCTCTTTGGGGTCCAGGGTGTGAAAGGGTGAGGCCCAGAGCATGGTGGGTTTGGTCAGCTGTGGGAAGTGAAGGCAGAGGGCAGGGCTGTGTCCCAGGGGAGCACCCAGCTGCCTCCGGACCCTCTCCCTGGGCTCTGCTTGCCAGAGGAGGGGTGGTGTGACAGCACAGACCTCGGGCCTCAGGCCAGAACACCAGGACCCCTAGAGACCACAATGTACGGCTGCCCCAGGCTGTGGCGGCTTAGAAAGTGATTAGTGGACAGAGGGTCCCCACTGTCCAGTCCAGCCCAGCCCTGGCGCTGGCCGCTGGGCATCACGTCACCAGGCAGCTGGGACGTCCTGAGACACAACATCACTTGGTGACAGAAAAAACTGTCACAGACCTCTGGACAGCCTAAACGACTTTTATTACAGAGTAACTTAGATGTATCCAAACCCAACATGTCCACTTTGACAGAAGGATTCCCAAGGCCTGCCCGCACTGCCCCCTGGTTCCGGCTGCCGAGGGCGCAGCCTCCCCAAGCTTCCCTCCATCATCCTGCAAGGCTGGGCTTTGACGCCTTCCTCTGGAGCCCTCTCTGAACCTGTGTGGAAAAGGGTCACTTACCAGGCCTGGGGGCGCGCCCTCTGCACCCCCTGCTGTCCTCAGCCTGTGGTGGATGGACGTGGTGGCGGGCTGCACCAGCTATCCGTGGCAGCCCTGAGGTCGGCCTATCAGGCCTTTCTCTGCTGGTCTCCAATTCACTAAGGCATGGAGCCTGGAAGCAGCACCCCCACTTGGAGTCAGCCCCCCACGACATGGGGCTTGGAGGGAAAAGGAAGGGGGAAGAGGTGGATGGTTAGAGAGGTGAGTGTATGGATAGAAGGACGGATGTATAAAAAGATGGACAAATGGATAGAGGAATGGATGGAGATGGATGGATGGAGGGGTGGATAGAGGGATGTGTGGGTGGATGGATGGGGTGGACAGAGGAGAGGAAGAGTGGATAGAGGGATGGCTGGGTAGAGAAATGGACGGATGGAGATGTGCATAGAGGAATGGATAGAAGGATGGATGGATGGATGATAGAGGAGTGGGTGGGTGGATGCGGGAATGAATGGATAGAGATAGATGGGTGGGTGGAGGGGTGGATAGAGGAGTGGAAGGGCAGATAGAGGGATAGATGGATGGGTGGGTAGAGGGATAGGTGGATGGAGGATGGATGGGTGGGTAGAGGGATAGGTGGATGGAGGATGGATGGGTGGGTAGAGGGATAGGTGGATGGAGGACGGATGGGTGGGTAGAGGGATAGGTGGATGGAGGACGGATGGGTGGGTAGAGGGATAGGTGAATGGAGGACGGATGGGTGGATAGAGGGATAGATAGAGATCGTTGGATGGGTGGGTGGATGGATGCCTGGAGGGGTGAGTGGAGGAGTGGATAGAGTAGTGGATGGGTGGATAGAGAGACGGAGGGGTGGATAGAGGGATAGATGGATGAGATGGGGGAAGGATGGGTGGATGGGTGGGTGGTTAGAGGGATCAAAGGATAGAGATGAATGGATGGGTGGATGGATGGATGCCTGGAGGGGTGGATGGATGCATGGGGGGTGGAGGGGTGGATAGAGGAGTGGATGGGTGGAGGAGGGGTGGGCAGAGGAATGGATGGGTGGATAGAAGGATGGATGGAGGGGTGGGTGGATGCATGGAGGCTGGAGGGGTGGATAGAGGGATGGATGGATGGAGTAGGGGTGGGCAGAGGAATGGATGGGTGGATAGAAGGATGGATGGATGAGTGGATGGATGCCTGGAGGGGTGGATGGATGCATGGGGGGTGGAGGGGTGGATAGAGGGATGGATGGATGGAGTAGGGGTGGGCAGAGGAATGGATGGGTGGATAGAAGGACGGATTGAGATGGATGGATGGGTGGGTGGATGGATGCCTGGAGGCGCGGGTGGATAGAGAAATGGAGGGGTGGATAGAGGGATAGTGGATGAGATGGGGGGAAGGTTGGGTGGATGGATGGTGGGAGGAGGGTGGATAGAGGAGTTTTTGTGATCTGCCCACCTTGGCCTCCCAAAGTGCTGGGACTGCAGGCGTGCGCCACCACGCCCGGCCAGGAGATGGAAGTGTTTTACAGCTCACTTGTGCTGGTGGTTCCACAACTGGATGCCTTTGTCAAGTCAGAACAGTGCACAGCAGACGAATGAATTACACTATGTAAATTATACCTTAAGTTTTAAAAAACAGATTTTAAAAAGAGGAAGTTGGGAGGTAAAAAAAGAAACAACAAAAACAGGGTAAGCCCAGAAAGCTGAGAAAGTGGAGATAAAAAGATCAGAGATCAGTGATCAATGAGACAGAAAACAGAGACGCGATAGAGAAGATCAGTGAAGACTAAAATTGTTGTTTTTTTTTTTTTGAGAAAGAGTTTTGTTCTTGTTGCAGTGGTGCGATCTCGGCTCACTGCAACCTCCGCCTCCTGGGTTCAAGCGATTCTCCTGCCTCAGCCTCCTCAGTAGCTGGGACTACAGGCACCCGCCACCACGCCCGGCTAATCTTGTATTTTTAGTAGAGACTGGGTTTCACCATATTGGTCAGGCTGGTCTCGAACTGCCGACCTCAGGTGATCCACCCGCCTCAGCCTCCCAAAGTGCTGGGATTATAGGCATGAACTACTGCACCTGGCCAGAAATTGGCTCTTGGAAAAAAATTAACCAAAAATGGATCACCAGTTCTGGGAAGAAAGAACAAAGAAAAGACACTAGTAATATGAACAAAAAAGAGGCCGAATCGCAGATTTAAAAGGTAATGATTATCACAGACTGCTGGAAACTTTTCAGATCATTTGTCAGATAAAGGACTTGCATTCAGACTATATAAAGAATTCAGAACTGAACAATCAAAAAACACATAACTCGGTTTAAAAATGGGCTAAAGCTGGGTGCAGTGACTCACACCTGCAATCCCAGCACTTTTTGAGAGGCTGAGGTGGGACGATCACTTGAAGCCAGGAGTTCAAGACCTGCCTGGACAACATGAGAGGTCCTGTCTCTACAAAAATAAAAATGAAAAATTAGCTGGGCATGGTGACGTGTGCCTGTAGTCCCAGCTTCTTGGGAGGCTGAGGTAGGAGCGTTGCTGAAGCCTGGGGCTTGAAGGTTACCGTGAGCTGTGATTGCACCACTGCATTCCAGTCTGGGAGACAGAGTGAGACTCTGCCTCAAAAAAGAAAAAGAGAGAAAGAGGAAAGGAAAGGAGAAAAGAAAGAAGGCTGCAGATCTGAACCAACGGCGTGCCGCAGAGGGTGTACAGATGGCCAGTGAGACAGGAAGAGGCACTCGACGTGGTATCTCATTAGGCAAGTGCAGACTGGACCCCATGCCATGCCACGCACAGCCACTAAATGGCTACAGAATAATCAAACAGGTAAAATGACGCTGCCACACGCTGCCACACGCTGCCACACGCTGCCACACGCTGACACACGCTGCCACACGCTGACACACGCTGACACAGACGCGGAGCACAGGACGTCCTCATTTACTGCGGGCGAGACTGCGGGAGGGTGCAGCCGTTGTGGAAAAGACTGTGGCCATTTCTCACCCAGAAGTCCCACGCTCACAAATCTTCACGGCAGCTTTATTTATACTCGCTAAAAACTGGAAACAAACCCGATGTTCTGCAGTCTGCGAACAGATAAAACCCGCGGTCCGTGCATGGAATGGAACACTATTCGGCAATGAAAGGGAACAAGCCATCAATTCGAATATCATGGAGGGGTCTCCGGTGCATTTTTCTTTGTGAAAGAAACCAGATTAAAAAGGTTACTGTTTGTACTAATAAGCATTACTGTGCATATTAACTGATTATCAGTCGCATTAATTAGATGCATTGATTAAATTGCACGTTGGTCGATTAATTACATTAATAGAACATTCCAGATTGGTGGGAGCAGGGTTGGGGGTGGGGACAGGTCCCACCACATCGGGGCCGCAGAAGGGAATTTTGGGGTGATCGATGGGACTGTTCTGAATCGTGACTCGGGAGTAGATAACATAACTGCATTTGTCAAAACCTGAAGAACTGAACACCAGAAAGGAGTTTCTTGATATGTATATTATGGTTTTTTAAATGCAATAAAAAGCAATTCTAAGAAAAGAAAAGATAGTCTTCTGATGCAGACTCTTGGGGCAGAAAGGACCCGTTTTTCGAGTGAAGTCACAGGCCAGCGGACGGCGACCTCAGAGCCTGTCCACCTCAAAGCCAAAGGAAGGGCGCTCTGCTGACCATGGAACTGCCGCCTTGAAGGTGGAGGATTGACGGGCTGGCTGGCTGCGGCCGGGCAAGCCCAGTGCCCAGGCCAGAGCTGGAGCCCAAGGCTGCAGCTGGGAAGACGCCCCCAGCACCTCTAAGCAGTTTGCACAAGGCATTGCCCCCATGGATCCGGTCTACACCCCCATCTTGCCCCGAGGTAGCCCAGCCCAGAGACTCGAGGCAGCCTGCTTGGGGTCTCACGGCAGGAAGGTGGCCCCGGGGTCCAGGCTTGCCTGGAGCCATGTGTGGGGGTTTGTGGGTGTCCCTGTGTGTGTGTGTGTCTGTACACACGTACGCAAGTGCATGCCTGTGTGTGCACCTGTGTCTGCGTGTGAGTGCGCATGTGTGTGCTCAGATGCGATCTCTCTGGTGGGTGCCAGCAGGAGCCGAGCTGGAAGGTGTGGCTTTGGGGCGAGGGAGCTAGAAGGTGTGGCTTCGGGGCAAGGCCCTGTCCAGGTGGCTGTTGGGTTCCTCCACCCCGGAAGGAAGCCACGCCCCTGGGCAGGGATCACAGGCCAAGGCTGTGGAGTCTGTGGGTGATGGGGCAGGAACTGGAGGCAGCCCCCACCCCTTGCATTTTCTGTGAGGCAAGAGGAGTGTCCTCCACTGCCCTGCGGTGGGCCGGTCAGAGCAGGCAGCAGAAATCCTTTCACACCCACACGTGTGTGCACCCTCACACACACACGTATGCACACACTGGCATGCCGTGCTCACATGCACGCCCTGTTCCTCGGCCCTCCAGCCCCGAGGTCCTGGTGAAAGCTCCCCACTCTCCCTCTGGCCTGCCCCCATCCTCCTCCCTGTGGGTGGGCAACTCTGCCCTGCCAGCCTCGCGTGGCCTCTTAGGCCTTGGACCCTGGGACCCTCCGGACCCTTGGTCCCCGTCTCCTCAGAGCCCCGTCGATGCCTGTGCAGTGGCCGCAGGCTGGACGTCCTCCAGGCCTCGCCTCTCCTGCAGGTGGCTGCGGCTTGGGGATGTCACCTCCCCCAGTCCTCCTCTCCCACAGACAGCCCCGAGCCCTCCTGCTCCCCTGCTATCTGTCTCCTGGCCCAGCCTCCCCTGGCCCCTCGCCCTGCCCACTCTGCGTCCCCCTCCCCCTCCCTGCCTTGGCACTGGCTGTCCCTCGCCTGGGCTGCCCTGGCCTGCCTCACTGGGCTCCACTCAAGCCCAGGCCCTCTGCAAAGCTTCCCGTCCTGCTCCAGGATTTCGGCCTGGCCCACACGCCCAGGGTCGTGACAGTGGCCTTTCTCCAGGGCCTGCTGATGGGAGGAGCCCCTCCCAGGACTGAGGTCCTTGGAGACAGAGAGCTCCCCCACCTCAGGAGGCCTGCAGGTCTGTCTGCCAGACACCCCCAGTTCTGTGGGGTCAGCCCCACTCCACTGGTCCTCCTCCATTAGTGACAGGTGGGGGTCCCCCAGCCCAGGAACCTGAGGTCCCTGACCCTGGGTTGTTAACCAACCCCTGGCAGCTGAGCTTGGCTGGACCCCAACAGCCTGCAGAAGGAACCGAAATGTTTCCGGTGTGGGTGCTGAGTGTGACGTCAGCCAGGGTGCTTTCCACGTGAGGCTGCTGTCTCCCCAGGGCTGTCTGGGTCACTGTCCTGGCTCAGCTGCCAGCTTGGGCACCGCACCTTTCGGCGCCTCCCCTGAGCTGGAGAACACTGGCAGGGATGCAAGGGCAGCCCCTCTTTCACATGGGCTCCTGGCGCTGGCAGCCTCTCAGCCACCCTCCCAGCTGCCAGCCCTCCCGTGGGGGCGTCAGGAGCAATGATTCTGAAACAGGACCGCCCCTCACCCTCCCCTGGCTGCCTGAAGGCTACCAGGGCTTCGTGTCCAGGCATCTGGGGCTGGAAACTTCTTTGTGGTGGCGGGAGGGCCGCCCCGCGTGTTGCAGGACATTTGGTCTCCACCCACTAGAAGCCAGTGGGACCTCTCCCTGCTGTGAGGTCCAAAGATGTCTCCAGAGACCTAACTGTCCCCTCAGTGGAACAGGGGACACTGGACCCCCTCACTGGCACAGGCAGAGGAAGCGCCTGTGGGGAGCCACTGAGCCGTGCTCCCCTGAGAGGGTTTCTGTGCTGAGCTCGTGCTGGCCTAGATGGCGGTGGGACAGCAGTTGCCCTCTGCTGAGTCCCAGGAGGACCTCTGGGGAGCAGCCTGCCCCACCGCCCTGCCCCCGTTCCTGCCTCCACCCTGAGGTCTGGGGGTGGCCCTTGTCTTGGGCCCTTCCTGTCTCAAGGCACCATTAGGGCGAAACAAGCAGTTCCTAAAACTGACTGAGAATAGGCCCCAAGAGCTTGGCAGGGGCTGTGGGGTGGAAGGCAGGCCCCGGGGGAGCTCCGGGCAGTGGCGCTGTGGAGGACACCCAGGGCCGGGAGGAGGGTAGGTCCCCCACCTGTGGGGACACTGTGGGCCCCCCGCTGGGGCCTGGCACCCAGCAGAAGAGCTATGCCTGGGCAGATGCCCCTGGGGTGTGGTGGGACAGTCAGCAGCCTCCCTGGCCCCACCTAGTCACGGCAGCCGGCTGCGCCCCACTCCTTCCTGAGTCCTGGAAGTTGGCCCTGGACGTGGCACGTGTTGGCCTCAACTGGCTCCCAGCCCTCAGACAGTGTCACAGGGACTGTTCAACTGGGGTCTGCCTGCTGCTGCTCCCCTGCCAGGGAGGAAAAAGGATGGAGGCCAGGGATGGCCGGGGTCAGGAGCACCAGCTCCGCAGGGGGCAGAGGGCAGCCAGGCTCCAGTCGGGTCCCTGGGGAAGTGCACTCTGAACAGGGCCAGCCTGCCCCGCTGTGAAAGCCAATGAGAAGGACACAGCCCCCACCAGCCCCAGCCCCAAGGAAGGGTCTCTGAGGGTGAGCTTTGGGGCTGGGGCCCTGAGCTGCAGGTGGAGGGGTATACCCTGCGATTGAGGAGAATTTTCAGGGACCAGCTCTGGGGTTCAGGGGGCCACATAATACCAAGCTGTCACCCCTACACTGAGGGTAGACCCCCCAACCTTGGCCTCCCACAGCTGCAGGGTCTTCCTCCCCACTAGTTCCTAGAGAGGAGAGCTGGGAATGACAGTCCCAGAGACGGGACAGCCAAAGCCCAGCTCCAGGAAGCCGCCCCGGGGCTGCTTCGATCTCCCCTGGACCCTCCAGGTAACAGATGGGCTCTTGGAGCACCCCCCGCCAGCCCAGAGTTCAAGACCACAGGGGAAAACCCCCCGCACCTGGGAGCTCTCGGGGGTGCCAAGCCGGCCCAGACCTCGGCTGAACCCAGCGCCAAGCAGAGCGGGGAGAGAATGACAAGCCCATCCTGGGGGGCCGTGGACACGTGGTCGCCGCAGGAGCCGAGGCTGCTGGAAGAAACAGGAAGAGGATGGGGAGGTTATGGGGAGGCGGGGGTGCCGGTGCAGGGGCAGGCTCTGGGGCCCGGCTGGACACCTGGCCAGGCCGGGGCAGCCCAGAAGAGGGGCTGTGGGGTCCAGCCCTGCAGGGCTCTGTGAACCCCTCCCTGCTGCTGCGGACACGAACCGTGGGAATAAAAGATGCAGACACAGAGGCAGAGGGAAGAGAGCTCGGGCCCAGGTGCCTGGACGCTCTGACTTAATAACGAGCACAAAGCCGGGGAAGGGCAGGTGGCATGAGGTCATGGGGGTCGGTGATGGGGCAGGAAAGTCACGTGTCCTGTGGACAGGGGCCCAAGGCCTGAAGAAGCCGAGGTGAGGAGAAAACCCCAGGGTCAGCACTTTTTTCATGCCTGTCAAGAAATAGCAAGGTCACTGTGATTTACGTTACTGTCACTAATTCTCATCTTCGAAGGAAAAGAGGAACCAGGTGCAGAAGCGGAACTTGAAAGTGGCCATGGAGCGTGACCGCCGAAGACAGCGTCACACAGAGACAAGCCCCCGATGTCTGCGGGCCTCCCCGACGGCCCCCAGGCCTCCCACAAAAGCTTGGGAGAGCAGAGTTTTCTTCTCATTCCCTCGAGGAAGGGGACGTCGCGGCCGTGTCGGACGTGTCCTTCCCCGGCTGGCTAATCAGCGGGCGCTTTCCCAGCGCTGACGCCGCCGCACAGCCGAGCGAACTCCGGCAGCCCCTACGCGGGCGGGACGGAGGGCTTAGAGCACCTTGCCTTAGGGTCACCTCTTTCCCGATGCCACCTCAGTCCCACGCTTCTTAACCTGAGACTTATCAGTAAGATTAAAGATTATATGATTACATAGATGTATATAGTTATGATTACATAGGAATAGCTGTGATTATATATAAATAACTATATTACCGTAATTCGTTTCTAATTCTATGTTTATGTGAGAACATACTGAGGCTTCAGACCCTTGCCTCAGCTCTTGTGGGGTTCCCCCCACACAAGGAGCCATTTGGCCCAGCGTGGGCCCCAGAACCTGATGGGCCAGAGTCCCCTCCTGGGACTGTTCCAGAAATCAAGGCTGGACTGAGGGCCTTCCCAGGTCTCCCATCCTGAGGGGAGAGCAGGGAGCTGAGAAGCCAGAGGTAGAGAGGGGCTGGGGGCTGGCTCCCGTCGTGGAGACCTGCCAGCTCCGGGCCTTGGCTGCTGGGCCTGGCTTGGCTCGCTCCGCCTGGCTGGAGCCACCATGCCTCGTAGGATGCCCTGCAGCCCCCTCTCGACTCGGGCAAGCCCCGGAGCAATTCCGCACTTGGACAGGGTGCGCGGTTCACGGCCAGGGATTTGGCGTGTCCGCACCCTCCTGCCTCTTGGAAGCCCCTTTTTCTGCTCCCAGCGGTTCCACTCCCACCTCCGCACTCACCCCAGCAGCTATTCCAAAGCTCCTGTCTCCAGGGATGCTCCCAGCCCCCCACCAGCAGGTGACCTTTCTGGAAACAGCCTTGGGCTGAGCCTCCATCCGCTTCACTGGGGTAACGAACAACAGGGAGCTCCCAAGGACCCCACGAAAAGGCAGATGGTGAGGGGGAAACTGAGGCCCGAAGCATCCGGCAACTTGCCCAGATCCCACGGGCAGGGAGCAGGAGCTGGGAATTGGGCTCATTCCTTCATCTGGCAACTGTCCACTTGGGGCAGAGGAGGCAGCGACACAGCCTCCTTCTTGGAGCCGGGGAGTGGGGGGCGTGAGGGGAACACAGGGGAGACACCCGGCTCCCCGTGGGCCTGCCTGTGGGGGCACTTCCTACAGGAAGCGGGTGCTCTGACGAGCCCCAAAGGATGAGTGAGAAACCTGGATGGAGCCGAAGCCAGCAGGGGATGGAGGCCGAGGGCTGGCGGGGCCTGATCTCGCAGTGCCAGAGCGGGGGAGTGCCCTGCCCGCCCCTCTGCGTTCTGGCATCCTCACCATACCTCTCTGTTACCGCCCTTCTCTCCTTCTGAGAAGGCTGTCCCACCCCAACTGCACACCGTTCTCATTGAGCTGAAAAGGCTGCCTCCACGACCCCCGCTGCCCAGGGCAGTCACCCACACCCCGACTCTGGGCCATTTGCTGTTCTCGTGGTTCCTACAGTCTGTGTCCTGTGTGTCACCTCGAGTGCCCCTGCCTGCCCCAGGGAAAGCCACTCGTTGGGCTCAGAGCCCCCTGACACACACACCCCAGGGGGCTTCAAGGGTCCAGGATGCTTCCTGGAGTCACGGCTCCGCCAAGCTTCCCGGGGTTGAGTTGGTCGGGGAGCCGGCATCCTGCCCACGTTGGCGTGTTGACAGGGTCCCCCAGCAGCCTGTAGCACCTGCTGCGAATCCTCATGACTTCTCTCAGACCGCTACTGAAGTACGACAGACAGACGTGGCCACCAATCCTCAGGGCACAGTCCACAGACAGTCCCTACCTAAACACACCCGTGTGACCCGTGCGTGACGAACACACAGACGTCGCCAGGAACTGTGTGATGCCTTCTCCCGAAGTGTCCGCTGCATATGGGAAGTTCCTGAGCTGAGCAATAGAGTTGTCTGCCATCGTCATTTCCCTAGGCAGGACTCCCTGGGAGAGCACGTGATGTGGGCGGAGACAGGGAGTGCCAAGCCACGTGGATGACGGTTTGGCGTTCACACCAATCCTGGGTGCAAGGCTTGACGTGGTGGGTTTTCCCAGGGCTCCCCTGGGGAGGAGATGCCTTCACCTCCCACTGGGGGCTCCTCCTCCTCCTCCATCTGCCTCTCCTCTTTCTTCTCCTAGTGTGACGTCATGAGATATATGTATTTGGCGTCTGACCCCGTTCCTGACACAGGTCTCCTAGTCCCTTTGACTTGCTGAGGCAGTGGGAGTGTCTTTCGTTCCAATGAGGCAGCTCTTCCTGGGCTCCTGGTAGCTTCAGGACGGGGGCTGGTCACCAGCAAGACCAACCCACAGTGAGAAGCTTGACATTCTCAGCCTCACCCCCATGCTCTGGGGAAGGGAGGGGCTGGAGACCAAGCCCGTGTGATGAAGCCTCCATGAAAAGCCGGAACAGCGGGCGTGGTGGCTGACACCCGTAATCTCAGCACTTTGGGAGGCCAGGGTGGGCGGATCATGAGGTCAAGAGATCGAGATCATCCTCGCCAGCATGGTGAAACCCCGTCTGTACTAAAAATACCAAAATTATCTGGGCGTGGTGGTGTGTGCCTGTAGTCCCAGCTACTCAGGAGGCTCAGGCAGGAGAATCGCTCGAACCCTGGAGACAGTGGTTGCAGTGAGCCAAGATTGCGCCGCTGTACTCCAGACTGGCGTCAGAGTGAGACTCCGTCTCAAAAAAAAAAAAAGAACAATGGGGTTCCGAGAGTGTCTGGGCTGGCGGGTGGTGCCTGGAGAGGGCATGGGAGCTCCAGGCTCCATCTCCAACCTCGCCCTGTGCATCTCTGCTGGCTGAGTTGTCTCCTTGAGTAATAAGCCAGAAGCGGCCAGGCGCAGTGGCTCATACCTGTAATCTCAGCACTTTGGGAGGCCAAGGTGGACAGATTGCTTGAGTTCAGGAGTTCAAGACCAACCCGGGCAACATAGCCAGATCATCTCTACAAAAAAACACAAAAATTAGCTGAGTGTGATGGCTCATGCCAAGTAGTCCCAGCTACTTGGGAGGCTGGGGTGAGAGGCTTGCATGAGCCCAGAAGGCAGAGGTTGCAGCAAGCCGAGGCTGCACCACTGCACTCCAGTCTGGGTGACAGCGCCAGGCCCTGTCTCCAAATGTAAAATTTTAAAAATGTATAATATAAAATATTCTGCTGAGGGAAAGCATGAAAAGCCAGTAGGAGGAAGCAAACAGCTGTTCCAGTCTCTGTGAGCTGCTCTAGCAAATGATGGAGCCCGAGGAGAGGGTCACCGGGCCTCGCATTTGTCATAGCCAGGGTGCCCGCCCTCGTGCCCTGCGTCTGAAGTCAGGGCAGTCGCGAGCAACCGAGCCCTTATCCTCACCCCGAGGTGAAGTGCCAGAGGCATTGTGAGCTACAGTCTAGCAGAAAAACCATTTCTCCCATAAGCCCAGCTTCTCTGGCCTCGGGCTCCGCCTCCTTCTTCCCAGTTCAACATCCCCTGACCCTTTCCTCATTTGGGGTAATTGAGTCCCTGGGCTTGGCCAGTGGCACCTCACTCAGCTGCCAGGGACCTGACCTCACTGCGTGGAAGAGAAGCTGGTGACAGCATGTGCTGTCGCAGCACACGTCCCCGACACTGCACCCCCTCTTACTTAGAAGAGCCCCCAGCACCAGACGGTGCCGGGACATCAAAGACTACATTTCCCAGCCTCCCCTGCTGCCAGGCGTGGTCACATGGAAAGAGGGAAGATGGAGCCAGTGAACTGGGTGGGAATTCTGAGAAGTCTCCACACAGGGGTGGGGCCACGCTCTGCTCTCCTGTGCTCCTTCCTCATTCCTGGAACACAGATGTGAAAGCTGGAGCTCAAGCTGCCACCAGGGACCATGAGGCTGGGGTCTTCCCATGGCTGTGGGTGCTGCCATGTCAGCCCTGAGGAAGAGAAAACTCGTGGGTTAAGTGGATTAGGCATGGTCGTCTGGAGTTTCTGGGGTCACAGGCAGCCTCTCCTGGGCCTCACTAGGACACACTATGACTGTTGAAACTGCAACTCATGACTCACACTGAGGTATGCCCCGGTCAAGGAGTTTCAGAATTATCCAGTTCTTGACACTTCTCAAAAGCCCCTATCTTCTCTTCTGTCTCCAAAACTTCCCTGAAAACCCCTTCCCTGGCTGGAACCTGGGGCCTCTTGCCTTCTTACGAGAGTGGCTGTCCCCCACAGAAACCCCAGGACGCTTCTGCCTGTCTTCTTCCCGCTTGGCCTGCCATCCCGTCCCCACCCCCGGCTCGCATCACCAACACCCAGGGGTGAGGAGGCCGGGACAGAGCCCTCCCCCAAGAGAGCGAGCAGGCAGTCAGAGAAGGCCGAGAACACTTCTTCCGAGGGGAAGAGTCACCGTCCGACCAGAGGGCTCCGGCGAGGCACCAACACAGACACACCTGACGGAGGGGGCTCCGTGCCTGGAAACTGACGCACAGAGTTTGCCCTGTAATTGTCAGCACAGAGGCAGAGCGGACCACTTGTCAAATCTGGGACAATCGAGCATCATCAAGAATAATGAATGATTAGGGGCCAGATGCGGTCCCAGAACTTTGGGAGGCTGAGGCGGGCGGATCACCTGAGGTCAGGCATTCAAGACCAGCCTGACCAACATGGTGAAACCCCGTCTCTACCAAAAATACAAAAACTAGCCAGGTGTGGTGGCATGTGCCTGTAATCCCAGCTACTTGGGAGGCTGAGGCAGGAGCATCGCTTGAGCTCGGGAGGTGGAGGTTGCAGTGAGCTGAGATCGCGCCATTGCACTCCAGCCCGGGTGACGGAGAGAGACGCCATCTCAAAATAATAATAGCAATAATAGCGACTGGGTTTGACAGAAACACACTGAAGATCTAAAAGTCCATGAATCCCACACGCCCCTGGTCACAGCAGAATTATTCACAGCAGCCAGGAGCGTCCACCCACCAACACGTGAACGGCTAAACAGACACGCGGGGATGTGATTTAGCCTTAAAAAGGAAGGAACTTCCGACACGGGCTGCGACAGGAATGAGCCTCGAGGACGTCACACGGAGTAAAACGAGCCAGACATCAGGACAAAGCGTGCGTGATCGCGCTTCTCACGAGGAAAGCTGAGTAGCCACATCTGTAGAGACAGAAGGTGAAAGGGCGGCTGCCGGGCTGGGCACAGGGAGGAGTGGGAAGAGCCTGTCTGGAGGACACGTTCGGTTGTGCACCGTGACACGTTTCAGAAGATGGACGGTGGGCTGGCTGCGCAGCGGGTGAAGGTGCCTGTACACTCAGAAACGGTTAAGACGGTTATTTTTAGGTTGTGTCGGTTTTACAATAAAATAAATATCGATGAGTGCCTAATAGTCGAGAGAGAAATAAATAAATCTGAATCCAGCTCACTGCAGGGGCCACGTGCCTCCGTTAGGAGCAGACGCAGGCCCCCGGGGATGAGGGGAAGCTCTTTCTTGGAAAACTGCCCCTTAGCGCACCTAAGGAAGCAGCTGGTGGAGTGGGATTTCAGTGGGTGGGCAGTCTCCAGACAGGCTGACCAGGGTGCCAGGGGACCCCACTCGGGCCTCCCACGCTGAGCACCCGCACCCCCCAAGGAGCAGCCGGACTGATGCCATGCGCGCCTCCTGGCATGGGGTGACGTTCTCCGCAGAGATCCCCAGTCAGACAGGCTGCCCTGAGTCTCACCAAGGCTTTCAAACCCACTTCCTCGGCGTCTCAGCCCACCTTTGGTTGGGCTGGGAAGCTCATAATGGAAAGACACCTTTCCCATCAGTTCCAGAAGCTGGGAGTTCTCCGTGAGGCCGCAGTCTGTGCATCCTACTGGATGAGGGCCCACCCTCCTGACCTCGTTAACAGAATGACCTAGAAGCCCATCCGGAAACACTCCCATTGTGGATTCCACTTTCAACATGTGAACTTCTGGAGCACAGGTTCAAACCACAGCCCCAGGTACAGGAAACGGGCAGCAGAGGCGAGACTCAGCCGAGGAGATCCTCCAGCGGGGACAGTTACAGGCAACTGACAGGTCGCTTCAACGGCCAATCCTGTGGGTTAAAGAAGGCGGGCACCAGCCGGGCACGGTGGCTCATGCCTGTAATCCCAGTATTTTGGGAGGCTGAGGTGGGTGGATCACCTGAGGTCAGGAGTTTGAGACCAGCCTGACCAACATGGCGAAACCCCATCTCTACTAAAAATACAAAAATTAGCCGGGTGTGGGAGTGCGCCTGTAATCCCAGCTGCTCTGGAGGCTGAGGCAGGAGAATCGCTTGAACCTGGGAGGTGGAGGTTGCCGTGAGCCGAGATCACGCCACTGCACTCTAGCCTGGCAACAGAGCAAAACTCAGTCTAAAAAAAGGAAGAAAAAGAGTAGGCACCTCTCTGACAGAAAGAGGCTTGAAGACTTGAGGAAGCGATGCCTTCTTGCTTTCTTTCTAAATACAGTTTCACAGGCAGCTCCTCTGGCCGAGCTCTGCCCAGAGCTGAAAGTAGACACAGCGGCCCCCACCTTCCTGGGTCCCTGAGTCAAACAAGAAGGACCCCCAGGACGGGAGTGACAACATGACCTTTGGGTCCTAGCACCTCCTGTGCCCACCTGGCCCCACCCTGTCTGTCTGCCCTGTTTGCCCAGGAGCTTCCCTATGGCTGAGACTCTTGGGCAGCTGAAATGCCACCTCTGTGCCAGCCTGGATGGGGGTCCTGGGACCCCACAGCCCTGCCTGCTGCTCTGCCCAGTGGTGTCCTGGCCTGGCCAGTTGCCTCCATAATGGAGACCTGCCCAGAGCGCTGCAGGCATGGTGCACAGTGGCTCCCTCCAGGGTCACCTCGGTGCTGGATGTTTGCTGCTCCTGTGCTGGGCAGCCTGAATCTTCTTGGTGCCCTGCCTTGGCAAGGGCACACCACCCTGAGCACTGGGCTCAGATGTGCCTGAGACCCCACATCAAGCCTCGCTCACTCCCTGTCGCCCACCCGTTACCAGAGGTGCATTTGGGGATTCCTGCCCCAGCCCCCACCCCTCCCTGAGCCTGGCTGCCTGCTCCCCACGACATCCATTCTCTACACACTCCCCCTTGCCTAGGGCCCCGGACAGACCTTGGCAGGCTTCCAGAGCTGGCTGTTCAGGGTTTTTAGTGCCAGGCAAGAGCAAGGCCCTGTGTCCGCCCGGGAGCCTGGGAGGTGGGGCAGGCCTCGCTGGCCCCATGCCCAGGGGCTCTTCCGGGGGTCCCTTGCCCCATCCTCCCAGTTTGCTCTGACCTCCCCTCCCTTATTCCTGGCCTCGTCTCCCGGGGTCCAGGCCTTCACAGACTGACTGGACAAGTTAGCAAGCGATCACTGACTTTGGCTTCTGGCAGGAGGGGTCCAGACGGGCCAGGACAATGGCTGGTGAACCCCTGGACATCAGGGCAGTTTCTGGTGCACACAGCGGGGGTGAAGCTGCCACCACGTCTGCAGCTGGGCCCTCACCACTGCCGTGCCTGGGCCGCAGGGAGTGTTATCGAGCCTCACTCAGCCCTGGGATGTCCTGGTGGCTTCCTGTCTGAAACTTGCTTTCTTGCTGGGAGGGGTTCTCTGGGTATGAATCACTTTGCTGGGGTCAGGGCAGGGAGAGCCAGCTCTGTGATGGGCTTCTCAGAGACCACACCTCAGGTACGGCACAGCCCGGGGCGGCCCCCACTGGTCCTGGAGGCCCCGTGGGACTAGGCAGGGCCGGTCCACACCCACTAGGCTCCCAGTGTTTGTACTCCCAGGCTCCTGCCCACCCCCCACCCCAGCCTGATTCTCCACGTGGCAGAGGCAGGGGAGCCCATACATGACCGCAAACCCCCAGCTCATACCCACAGCTCCTGCCACCCAGGGACCCAACTTTCCCTTCCCAGACCCCAGTGAAGGACCCAAGAAGGGCATCCAGCTGACCTCATTTGAATCAGCTATTCCCGGACAGCCTGGCAAAGGTCAGAAGGCATGGAGGGTGACCATGGCCTGAGCTGGGTCCGGGCGTCACTCCTGGACCCCTCAGCTGGGGTTGCAGAGGAGCTGGGGGTGCAGGCGTGCATGACAGACCACCCAGTGGGGCGCAAGGAGGGGCAGGTCCCGGGGGCTGCTGGGGCCAGCGACAGGACCCAACAGCTGTCCCTGGCCATCACCCTCACTGGCCGATGTGCGCTGTGCCTGTTGCTGCTCCAAGGGTGGGGCTGTCCTGGCCCAAAGACCCGGGAGGCCAGTGGCCCCAGGAGCAGCGGCCTGTGGGAGGCGTGTTTGCACCAGATCCCCGCAGGATCACAGCCCCCTGGGCCAGAGTTTCTGGAAAGCCAAGGTGGTCCCTGCTCTGAGATCTGCACCTCTCTGCTGGGGTGGGGCGAGCCCAGCTTTCAAGGGACTCCACTGCCACACAAGCAAAGCCTCCAAAATCGCTGTTCAGAGGCAGGCTCCAGCCACACGGTCTGCAGCAGAGGCAGCTGTGATCCACGTGGCTGGGGGAAAGTGTGGCCGGGGGCTCAGCCTCCACCGGGCTCTCCTGTCTGAGCGCACCCAACCAGCACTGTGAGGTCTTAGCTCAATGATGTCCCTGCTGCAGTGCTGGCCAGTGTCACTTGGAGACATTTGTGGGCCCAGCTCCTTCCCCCAGCCTGGCCCTGCCCCCACTGCTGAAAGAGCCTGGGTTGGACGGGAGTGGGCACCCGGGGGGGTCTCTCACCTGAAACCCAGAAGCAGCCTGGGGGTGAGTGGGGCTGTGGGTGCTGTCCACAGTCAGCCGTCATCTTTCAAGGACATCAGGCCCACCAGGGCCAGGAGAACCACAGTGAGGGAGACTGTCCCAGGCCCCCCACCTGCCACCCTCCAGTTCCCACAGACCCCTCACAGAGAAGCCCACCTGCAGGGCTCTGGGCAGGCCAGCCTCGGTTCTGGATGAAGGAGGGCTGGGAAGGAATGTGGAGAGGGAGGTGGGGAGGGGAGGTCGCTGGTGTGCAGGGTCTGTGCCTGGCCTATCAGGACATGCAGGTACCACCCTGGTCCCGGAGCTGCAGTGAGTGCACTCGGCCTCTCCACTCCTGGCACCCCAGACAGGTGGGAGGACGTAGCCTCTGGGACGCCGCCTGCTCTGTGCCCCGAGAGCTGGCAGCACCAGGCTGAGCTGCAGAGGAGCTGGATTTGTCTTTCCAGGACCCCCGTGCCGTGTGTCCTGAAGTGCCTGTCTGGGGACACAAAGGTCCCGGCCCCTGCCTGGGAGCTCCTGAGTGAGTGGAGCCCGCTATAAGCGCTGCTTTTGCCAAGAGAGGTGGGTCTGGGGTTTCCTGCCACTCCCGCCCCCAGGAAGGTGACGAGGCCACACTGCAATCACCAGCGAGATCCCCCAGCCCCGGCTGGCCAACCCCAAGCTCAGCCCTGTTTGTGGTTAGGCGAGTTCTAGAGAGAACATAGTTGGACCCCTGCTACTTCCTGAAACCTCAGGGTGCGAGGCCAGTCGTGCAGGCGGGACCTTGGGTAAGTCACTGGGCTCCGTGCGCTGGGGAGGGAGCCTGTGGGGCCAGGCCCTGGGACGGAGCTGGGGGCTGGGAGCCAGGGGCTGGGCAGCAGGGCACCTGAAGGCAAAGGTGCTTTGTTGGTAAAGATGGAGGCTTTGTTGCGTGTCTTAATCTGGGGTCTCCCAAGAGAGAACTGAGGACCCCCAGTGACCACAGGTGTGGTGGGGCCGGAGGATTTGGGGGCCGGGACAATGGCTTCCACTATACCTTTGTGGCCGCCACCTTCCCCAAGACTTGTTTCTGGAAAAGGCTCGCCCTGGCTGCTGGTCCAGACAGTGGTGAGTCGGGGGCAGGACTTTGTCCCTGGAGCCTCTCCTTGGCCACTTGCTTCCGTGACTGGTGGGGGCATCGAGGGGCCGGGCTTCTCTCTGGGGCCTGTGCTGCTTTTGGGGTTACACGGAGGGAGAAGCAGCGTGGCGGGGGCTGTGCCGGGGGCAGGGACAGTCGGCCTAGATGCATGGCAAGATCCTGGGGCCGGGCAGGTCACAGGCCTCCAGGGCGGCGTCCGGCGCACCCGGCACAGCATGTGTGTGTGTTGGGGGGGACCGTACATTCTGTCAAGTGCAGGACGTGGGGTTATACCACTGCAGGGCTGAGACTGAAGACTGGCCAGCCAGGCTGGGCACGAAATGACGTTTCAGGAGATTGGCCTGAGAGGTGGCAGGGCAGAGCGTCCTGGAAGAAGATAGGATGCGGATCGGATAAGATGAGGTGGGATAAGATAAGAACTCAGAATGCCTGAAGGACTCACCTCATCAGCAATCTCTGAAAGACACATTTTAAAAATCTATCGAATTGGGGCCAGGCACGGTGGCTCATGCCTGTAATCCCGGCATTTGGGAGGCCGAGGGGGGTGGATCACTTGAGGTCAGGAGTTCAAGACCAGCCTGGTCCACATGGTGAAACCCCATCTCTACAAAAAATAAAAAAATGAGCCGGGCATGGTGGCTCGTGCCTGTAGTCCCAGCTACTCCAGAGGCTGAGGCAGAAGAATTGCTTGAAACCAGGAGGTGGAGGCTGTAGTGAGATCGAGCCATTGCACTCCAGCCTGGGCGACAAGAGCGAGACTCCATCTCAAAGAAAACCAAAAAAATCTATCAAATTGGAGGAGCCGGGTGCTGCAGCTGGTGACTCAACAGCTCCCTCCCTGGGGTTTGTCTCAAATGTGGTGCAGAAACGAGGTCACAGGTTTGCCCGGCGCCAAAGCAGGTGGGAGTGAAAGATGGAAATGAGCGGGAATGCCCAGCAACCGAGAAACAGCTTAGAAATTACAGGCAAATCCACACGACAGACCTCAGCAGCCTTAGGAGCTGTTTGCGGCCGGCGGGTGGAATGAGGAACTGCTCTCTGCACGCGGCGGGGGCCAGGGCTCCTTCTCTGTCCTTTTGTGTCTGTCTGAAAAGTTCCATAATAAAGAGTCACAACATGGTGGCTCACACCTGTAATCCCAGCACTTTGGGAGGCTGAAGTGGGCAGATCGCGGGAGCCCAGGTGTTTGAGACCAGCCTGGGCAACATGGCAAACCCTGTTTCTACTAAAAATACAGAAAAAAAGAATTAGCCTGGCATGGTGGTGAGCCTGTCAAGTCCCAGATACTCAGGAGACTGAGGAAGGAGAATCTCTTGAACCTGGGAGGTAGAGGCTGCAGTGAGCTGAAATCGCGCCACAGCACTCCAGCCTGGGCGACAGAGCGAGACTCCATCTCAAAAAATAAAGAAGAAAGAAGGAAGAACGCAGGTTCACGGAGGAAGCACAGAAGGGCTGCAGAGCGGCCTCGTGAGCTAGCGTGCTGAGAGTGAGGTAAGGCAGGCTGGACACGGGAGAGAGAGCAGCAGAGGCTGGCCTCGGGGGCTGCCAAGGTGTGGCTTGAGGACAAAGCTGGACCGGGACACAGTTGCCCAGCGTGGAGGCTGGGAGATGGGGCCGTGGTCGTGTGCTGAGGGGAGGCGGAGGCGGGGCCAGGGCCAGCAGGGGCGGGAGATGCAGGTGGGGCTCAGGGGTGGGTGGACGGGGTTGTCAGGCTGACCTGGGCCCACCCACACTGTGGTCTTGTGCCTGGAGTCATCCGAGGGACCTCGCCATGGCCGTCACGCCTGGCCACGCTGCCCTGAATCCAGTTGGAGTTGGACAGTGATGGGGGGGCCTCACCTGTCATAGTCCCTCAGAGCAGACCAAGGACAGAGCCCCCAAGTCCACCAGGCCAGGCTGGCATTGCTGGTGCTGTGGGCGTGGTGGGCTGTCCCCTGAGCTCTGGAGGGCTGGGGCACCCTGCTGCTGATTGGGGAGAGGGAGGCTGCACGGGGGGCCATTCCCACAGGGCTCATCCCTCCCAACCACCCACCCTGCAGCTAAGAGGAGCCCCGCCAGTGGGCCCGACAGCTGGGGCAATGAGAAGGAGGAGCAGTCCCCATGCACAGCCGGGAGGCTCCTCCCATGCCGGGAGGGTGGCACCTGCTTCCTGATGCGAGACAACACAGGAAGCCTCTGCCTGGCCTTGTCCTTCCACCTGAAGACCCGGCCCCGGGGAAGCTGAGAGAGGCCCCGGGGCCCACTGCACCCTCCCCGAGGAAGAGCCGTGCCTGAAGCGCAGGCGACCTGCTGTGCCCTGTGCCCCTTTCTGTGGAGGAAACAGCCCTGGCCACTGACTGGGATAGGCCACGACACGGCAGCTGGCACGTGGGGCCGCTGGGTTGGCTGGCAAGAGGACCCTGAGCCTCCATCCTGGGCTCGCTCACCTCGAAAAGAGGCAGAGGCTCCCAGAGGCAGCAGGAGGGGCAGGTGTGATGCAAGGGTGGTGAGCAGGTGCTGGCGGGACCCCGGTCCCTGGTCCAGGAAGGCCCTTGAGGAGGATGGTGACAAAGCCTGGAGGTGGTCTGAGGAGCAAAGGCTGGTGCAGGGCTCCCCTGGCGCCCACGCCTGGCTGGTGTGCGTGGTGAGGAGCGGGACCTGGCACAGGGGAGCTGGGATGTCCCGGTGGTGGTGAGGACCTGGCACAGGGGAGCTGGGATGTCCCGGTGGTGGTGAGGAGCGGGACCTGGCACAGGACCTTGCTGCTGGGCCCACGTCCTGGTGGGAGGCCGGTGCCAGGGCTGCCCCGCCCTGGCTTGCTCTCCTGCTGGGCCCACTGATTCTTTCCAGGCATCCTCTCCAGGCACGTGCCAGGATCTGGACATTGGCAGCCCGGGCTGTGTGGGCCACATGGGATGGGCTTGGTAGGCAGGTGGCTCCGGCTCCTACCCTGGGCCAGTCTCTGCTCTCAGCATACGGGCCTGGAGCCCAGAGGGGCCTCGCTGTGAGAGACTTCAGGTCGCTGGGCCGGGAGGAGAGTGTGCGTTTTCAGCTCAGCTGCCATTTCCTTTGGTTTTGCAGAAGTGCTTGCAGCTCTGTGCCCAGGGTGCCGGCTGGCATGGGGAAGGACTGGGTGGCCCAGCCCTGTACCAGCAAGAGCGTGTCCTCCCAGGTCCAGTTAAAGCGAGGGAGCAGACTCCCTGGGAGCCCCTCCCTGGGCGGCTCAGCTGTTCTGATGGGGCCCAGGGGCCTCAGGCAGCAGCTCCGAGGGCTCACTCCTGCCGGGAAGGGCCGGCTGCAGAATAGGAGTAGACCAGGGAACAGGAGTGTGCAGGCCTCCAGGGCCACTGCACGGGCTCAGCTGCTGAGGAGGGAAGCCCCCCACACCCCTGGGGCTCAGAAGGAGCTGGACTGGTCCCAGGAGGCTCTGGCCCCAGCCCACTCGGCCCCTCCCCGCTGGGGTCAGCCAGCTCAGCCTCCATCCTTGCACGGGGTCCAGAAACAGCAGGGCGAGACTCTCAGGCCTTGCAGGGCTCTGGGCGAGGCATAAACACCATCTGAGGATGGGTTTAGGGCACTTGCCTCCCTGCAAACCCTCTTTGGCTGCTCAGGTTAGGGAAGGAAGCAGAGGGACAGGCCCCTGGGTGCCCTGCAAGGCCCCGTGCGTGCCCTGAGCCGTCTGCTGCCCACCCCCTGTGCCTCCCTCCTCCAACCCCTCATGCCGTGGGTGACACAGCTTCCAGGCCAGGTGCACACCACACCTTGGGTAGTTACTTCACCAGGAAAAATTCCTAGAAGGGGTTTAGCCGGGTCAAAAGTTAAAGCACATTTAAGATTTTCGGAAACACTGCGAAATTCTGCTGCAAGCCGATTCACACTCCATCAGCCCCGTGGAAGGACCCCCACCTTCTCTCGCACACTATGAATTAAAAAGCTCTTTCTTTTTGCCAACATGGTAGGCCAAAAAGATTTTAAAGGACTGCCTTTCGGATGTTCGTGTTTGCATTTCTTTGATTAGAAGTGGAGTTGAGCATTTTTCACATTTTAGGAGCTTTTTTTTTGAGATGGAGTCTCTCTCCGTCGCCCAGGCTGGAGTGCAACGGTGCAATCTCAGCTCACTGCAACCTCCGCCTCCTGGGCTCAAGCGATCCTCCCACCTCAGCCTCCCGAGTAGCTGGGACTACATGTGTGTGCCATCATGCCTGTTTATATTTTTGTGGGTATGGGGTGTCACTATATTGCCCAGGCTGGTCTTGAACTCCTGGACTCAAGTGATCCTCCCACCTCAGCCTCTCAGAGTACTGGGATTTACAGGTGTGAGTTTTAGGGCTATTTTTATGTCTTCTGTGAAAGCTCATCAACTTTCTTTTCTCTCCCAGCTTTATAAAGATATAATTGACGACCGGGCGCGGTGGCTCACGCCTGTAATCCCAGCACTTTCGGAGGCCAAGGTGGGCAGATCACCAGGTCAGGAGATCAAGACCATCCTGGCCAACATGATGAAACCCCATCTCTACTAAAAACACAAAAATTAGCTGGGCATGGTGGCACATGCCTGTAATCCCAGCTCCTTGGGAGGCTGAGGCAGGAGAATCACTTGAACCAGGGAGTCGGAGGTTGCGGTGAGCCGAGATTGCACCACTGCACTTTAGCCTGGCAACCGAGCAAGACTCTATCTCAAATAAAAATAAAAAAAAAAAGATATAACTGACAAGAATCGTACATAGGACAGGCGCAGTGGCTCACGCCTATAATCCCAGCACTTTGGGAGGCCGAGGTGGATAGATCATTTGAGATCAGGAGTTCAAGACCAGCCTGGCCAACATGGTGAAACCTGTCTCTATTAAAAATACAAAAATTGGCCAGTCACAGTGGCTCACGCCTGTAATCCCAGCACTTTGGGAAGGTGGATCACCTGAGGCCAAAATTTCGAGACCAGCCTGGCCAATGTGGTAAAACCCCGTCTCTACTAAAAATACAAAAACAAGCTGGGTGTGGTGGTGTGTGCCTGTAATCTCAGCTACTTGGGAGGCTGAGACAGGAGAATCGCTTGAAGCCAGGAGGTGGAGTTTGCAGTGAGCCGAGATCGAGCCATTGCACTCCAGCCTGAGCAACAGAGCGCAACTCCGTCTTTAAAAAAAAAAAAAAATTAGCTGGGTATGGTGGCAGGCGCCTGTAGTCCCAGCTACTCGGCAGGCCGGGGCAGGAGAATCATTTGAATCCGGGAGGCAGAGGTTGCAGTGAGCTGAGATTGTGCCACCGCACTCCAGCCTGGGCGACGGAGCAAGACTCCATCTCAACAACAAAGCATCGTACAAAGTCACGGTGCGTGACGTGATGTTCTGAGGCCTGCTGGCTTGGAGCCTTGCTTCTGTTTATCCGTGGGATGCAATGGCAGATCCTTAACTTTACAAAACACCTACAGATCAACGAGGCACTTAGTCAATTAGGAAATACTAGCTGTTTTGTCAATGAATTAATTTGTGGTTTGATCTGATTTCCCTAAAGCAATTTCCACCTACTCTTTCTCCAGGTCATTTTAAACTCTGAGTGAACGTCCTGATAGGACCAACAAGACGCATGCCATGTACTTAGAAAGCTTATTCTAGAGCCACACCGAGAGCGGAACCAGCACAGTATGTCAGGTGAGACAGCCTTCTCCGACTCTGAACACGTAAGAGGGAGCCCGTGTCTCATAATTCAAAAATTAACACAGAAAAATAGATTAGCAAGATTAAAACTAGCGCAGCAATAATAAATCCAGAGGCGCTCCATGGAGAAACGAAGCACTGATCTCAAAATTCTTTCTCGAAGTTCTAGGAAGCCAGGAGCAGAAATGAGGGCATAATTGGTGGCTCCTGGGAGGGTGGCGCAGAACGGAGTCAGGGCTGTCCCACAGGTCCCGCAGGAGCCCTCGTGGTCCGGGCCACGAGGAGCTGACTGCCACCTCTCCCCATCCGTGCATCCCCTGGTCCGGGCCACGAGGAGCTGACTGCCACCTCTCCCCATCCGTGTGTCCCCTGGTCCGGGCCACGAGGAGCTGACTGCCACCTCTCCCCATCCATGCGTCCCCTGGTCCGGGACACGAGGAGCTGACTGCCAGCCACCTCTCCCCATCCGTGCATCCCCTGGTCCGGGCCACGAGGAGCTGACTGCCAGCCACCTCTCCCCATCCGTGCGTCCCCTGGTCCGGGCCACGAGGAGCTGACTGCCACCTCTCCCCATCCGTGCGTCCCCTGGTCCGGGCCACGAGGAGCTGACTGCCAGCCACCTCTCCCCATCCGTGCGTCCCCTGGTCCGGGACACGAGGAGCTGACTGCCACCTCTCCCCATCCGTGTGTCCCCTGGTACTGTTGCCCCTGCTTCTGACCCACCAGGAAGACGCTCTTCCCAGGAGGTCACTTGTGGGTGTGGGGCAGTGGGGGACAGCCTCCTCACCAGATGGGCAAAGAGCCACAGACAGCAAGGACCTGGCGTCCAGAGGTGAAGGTCCCAAGGCTTCGTGAGGCCCGGAGCAGGGGGCGCGGGACTGAGGGGCACTGAAGCCCTGACTGAGACCACACGGGCGACAGTGTGTGGGGCTGGGGAGGGACCACAGTGGCTCTGTGTGGGCTAAGGCTGGGAGGGGCCCCTCTGGCCACCCCGGTCTTGCCGGGGTCTCCTCTTGTGTTTCGGATTCTGGAACGCTCTACCTCCCAGGGCGTGCGACTGTCCTGATGGAGACAAGGCGTTGGGGGGCGGAAACTGCCTCTGAGCTCGGAACTCACACAGCAAGGCCGGCTCACTCGTTTGATGGGGAAAGGGCGGTTCGGGTGAAGAACAGCGTGTGCAGACACAGGCGTCGGGTGAAGAACAGCGTGTGCAGACACAGGCGTCGGGTGAAGAACAGCGTGTGCAGACACAGGCGTCGGGTGAAGAACAGCGTGTGCAGACACAGGCGTCGGGTGAAGAACAGCGTGTGCAGACACAGGCGCCGGGTGAAGAACAGCGTGTGCAGACACAGGCGCCGGGTGAAGAACAGCGTGTGCAGACACAGGCGTCGGGTGAAGAACAGCGTGTGCAGACACAGGCGTCGGGTGAAGAACAGCGTGTGCAGACACAGGTGTCGGGTGAAGAACAGCGTGTGCAGACACAGGCGTTGGGCCTCCCACCCGCACCCGAGAACTGTCTCCACTGCCCCCCGCCACAGCCCCGTGTCTTGAGTGAAATGGTGACAACCGGATGCGCGGCAGCACAGTCACACCCACCCCCTCCCCGTCCCAGGGAGGATGGCGAGCCACGGGCAGGCCGCTCGCACCCAGAGAAGCCAGACGAGCACAGGGAGGCTGTGGGGAGACGGGAGCCCTGCACACTGGGGCGGAAGATGGGGCAGCCCAGCCACCGTGGAGGACAGCGAGGGGCGCCCAGAAGATGAGACGGAACTGCTGTGAGACCCGGCAATTCCAGCTCTGGGTCTGACCCAGGAGAATGGAAAGCAGGGACGTGAACAGACCCCCTCGTGTTCCTAACACTGTGACTCCCAGCAGCTCAGCTAAGGTGCAGAGGCAGCCCAGCGTCCACGGGCAGAGGAATGACGAGCAGAACACGGCACACGCCAGGTTTGGAGGATGGTTCACAGAGGAAGGCCACGATGGAATACAGCTATTTCTATACTTTTGATGAGACCCTGGAAGGAACGCTGAATGCAATGGAACGCCGGCTGCCTCTGAAAGGAAGGGTCCTGGCACGCGCTGAGACAGGAGGGAGCTTGAGGACACCGTGGCGATGGAGGCAGTGACACGCGAGGGGCACGCCGAGGACATGCACAGATGCCACCCACGCGGGGAGGTGGCAGGGGAGCCCAGCACACAGACACAAAGTGGAGTGGAGGCTGGGTGGCGGGGGGCAAATGTGGAGTGAGTGCTTCCTGGGGGCAGGTGAGGCGGTTCTTTCGTTAGGGAAGATGAGACAGCTGTGCTTCAGGATGTCGGTGACGGTGAATGCGCTGATCAGAAACGGTTACAATGGCAAATTCCTTGTTATGTATATTTTGCCACAATTTTTCAATTTTTTTTTCCTTGAGATTGAGTCTTGCTCTGTCGCCCAGGCTGGAGTGCAGTGGCACGATCTTGGCTCACTACAGCCTCTGCCTCCCAGGTTCAAGCGATTCTCCTGCCTCAGTCTCGAGAGTAGCTGGGATTACAGGTGCCCGCCACCAGACCTGGCTAATTTTTGTGTTTTCAGTAGAGACGGGTTTTCTCCATGTTGGCCAGGCTGGTCTCGAACTCCTGACCTCAGGCGATCTGCCCGCCTCGGCCTCCCACAGTGCTGGGATTACAGGCGTGAGCCACCATGCCCGGCCGAATTTGTTAAATGGACAAAAACAAGTGGCCAGGCTGAGGCAGGAGAATCCCCTGAACCCGGGAGGCAAAGGTTGCAGCGAGCTGAGATCGCGCCACCGCACGCCAGCCTGGGCATCAACAGTGACAGACTCCATCTCAAAAGAAACAAGAGAGCGGCACGCTGGGGGCTCAGGGCCGACCCTGCTCGGGGTGACTCGCCCCATCGTGCTGGGGGTCAGCGGGCCCTCAAGTCCAGGAGGGAGGTCAAAGAACCTACGACGTCCTCCTGTGGAAGGTTCCTGAGGCCAGGGGGCTGGACAGTGCTAGGGACCCCCACCCTACGCCAGGGCACAGCTGAAGTTTTCCCTGCCTGGAGCTGCTGTAGCCAGAGAAGTGTGGTGACGCACCGAGCATCCCCCGGGCGCCAAGGGCAGGTCTGTGCACCGCTTCCTGCTGACCTGGAGGTGGGGGCTCCGTGGTCTGTAACCAGAGAAGGCACAGAAGCATGAACACAGCCAGCTTGTGGAGCCGGGACGCTAGAGCCTGCGGTGCTGGCAGAGCTCTGGGAGTCACGCCGCTGCACACCCTGCACGACCACCAGCAGCCCCCGGCTGGAGAGGATGAGTTTCTGACCCCGGAGAGCTGCGACTGGGGCAGTTGCTGAGATCATTTTGATCTCCTTTTCTTTTGCCCTCTCAAACATTTAAGGACCTTGGTGATTATGTTGGGGCCACCAGATGATCCAGAATAATCTCTTTATGTGACTGTCAGCTCGTTAGCTGTCTTCATTCAACTTGCCACCTTAGCTCCCCTTTGCCACGTAACCTATCATCTCTACATGTCCCAAGGGTTAGGATTCAGACATCTTCTGGGTGGGGTCATTATTCTGCCTACCACCGAGAGGAGGAGTATCACCTGACCCAGTGAGAAGAGGGTCAGTCCACCAGGAGGACAGAGCCGTGCATGACTCCTATGCCCCCACTAACAACAGCTTCGAATCCATAAAGCAAGCACTGGGAGGAGCGGACAACTCCGCCATCCCCACAGGAGCTTTTAATGACCTTTTTTAGTAATTGGCAGTTCACACGGGCAAAGAAAGGTGTAGGGAGACTAGAGATTAGGATAGGGCAGTGCCCACCTTCGGGGCCAGGCGGGGAGTGGTGGTAAATCGGGAATGGCACTGAAGCGGGGTGGTAGCGGCGCCTCACAGACTGCTTAGAAGAGCGCTCACAGCAATTACAGGATAAACATTCTTTTCAAACACACAAGCAACAGAGTCTCACTCTGTCGCCCAGGCTGGAGTGCAGTGGCAGGATCTCAGTTCACTGCAACCTCTGCCTCCTGGGTTCAAGCAATTCTCCCGCCTCCGCCTCCCGAGTAGCTGGCACCACAGGCACAATATCACACCCAGCTAATTTTTTGTATTTTTAGTAGGGATGGGGTTTCACCACGTTGGTCAGGGTGGTTTTGATCTCTTAACCTCGTGATCCGCTCGCCTCGTCTTCCCAAGGTGCTGGGATTACGGGCGTGCGCCACCGCACCCGGCCTGGAAATGTTTTAAACGCCTGCACGTGTCTAGCCTGAGCGACCATGAAGCTTCTGCCCTTTCCTCCCACAGCAAAGTCTCTCCCAGTGGTTTCCAGGGACCCCCGTCCTCACTCTTGTCTCTGTCCCACAGGAAACGCCACCCCAGCGACCACCCCGTGGGCTTCCGTGGGCCTCCCCACCAGGGCCTGCAGCAACGTGTCGTTCGAGGAGAGCAGGGTGGTCCTCATCGTGGTGTACAGCGCCGTGTGCGTGCTGGGGCTGCCGGCCAACTGCCTGACCGCGTGGCTAGCGCTGCTGCAGGTGCTGCAGGGCAACGTGCTGGCCGTGTACCTGCTCTGCCTGGCGCTCTGCGAGCTGCTGTACGCTGGCACGCTGCCGCTGTGGGTCGTCTACATCCACAACGGGCACCGCTGGACCCTGGGCCTGCCGGCCTGCAGGGCGACCGCCTACGTCTTCTTCTGTAACATCTACGTCAGCATCCTCTTCCTGTGCTGCATCTCCTGTGACCGCTTTGTGGCCGTGGTGTACGCGCTGGAGAGCCGGGGCCGCCGCCGCCAGAGGACCGCCGTCCTCATCTCCGCGTGCATCTTTATCCTCGTGGGCATCGTTCACTACCCGGTGTTTGAGGCGGAAGACAAGGAAACCTGCTTCGACATGCTGCAGATAGACAGCAGGATCGCCGGGTACTACTATGCCAGGTTCGCCGCTGGCTTCGCCATCCCGCTCTCCATCATCGCCTTCACCAATCACCGGATCTTCAGGAGCATCGAGCTGAGCCTGGGGCTGAGCGCCGCGCAGAAGGCCAGGGTGAAGCACTCGGCCATCGCGGTGGTGGTCATCTTCCTCGTCTGCTTCGCCCCGTACCACCTGGTTCTCCTCGTCAAAGCTGCCGCCTTTTCCTACTACAGAGGAGACAGGAGCTCCATGTGCGCCTTGGAGGAGAGGCTGTACACAGCGTCCGTGGTGTTTCTGTGCCTGTCCACTGTGAACAGCGTGGCTGACCCCATCATCTACGTGCTGGCCACAGAACATTCCCGCCAAGAAGTGTCCAGAATCCACAAGGGGTGGAAACAGTGGTCCATGAGGACAGACGTCACCAGGCTGACCCACACCAGGGACACCGAGGAGCTGCAGTCGCCCGTGGCACTGGCAGACCACACCTTCTCCGGGCCTGTGCACCTACCGGGGTCACCATGCTCCCCCAAGAGGCTGATGGAGGAGTCCTGCTGAGCCCACTGTGCGGCGTGGAGGCTGGCAGGCTGGGGGTCCTGGGGCCGGCAATGTGGCTCCTCTCCACTGAGCCCCCCAGCCACAGTGCCCGTGTCCCCTCTGGAAGACAAACTCACAACTTCTCATTTCTGAAGCCACTCCCTCGGTGACCCCTGGCCCTGGGCTTTCCCACATGGAAGGTGGCTGCATGCCAAGGGCACAGCCATGCCTCCAGGCTGCCGGGAGCCCAGAGAGTGTATGGCAGGCAGTGGGGCCTCTTCATCAGCAGCCCGCCTGGCTGGCTCCCTCAGCTGTGGCCAGGCAGTAGGGCTGCTGGCAGAGGTACCCGGTGGCTGCCCTGATCACATCAGTGCTGATGACTTTATTTTCTGGGCATTTCTGCAAGTGTCCCCCGGATGCAGTGGCACACATGGGCCCTCCAAGCTCCTGCCTCAGAACGCCAGTGGGCAGCATGCCGGGGTCACCCAGCACCATGGCAGTGCCCAGTAGGGCATAGGGCAGCCTGCCACCTCCAAGGGGGCAGAAGCCCTTGCCTGGGGTTGGGTCTGTGCTGAGCCGGAAGGTCTCTTGGGAGCTGTGGGGCAGGGTGGCCAGCTGCTCCGGTTCCCAGAGGGCAGCCCAGGCGTCCTCCATGGGGGACCTCAAATGTCCACGTCCAGAACACCAGGACAGGCGTAACACAGCCACAGCAGAGCCAAGGGGTGCCAGGGTCCCCAGCTGCATCCTCGGGGAGAAGCTGGTGAGGTGTCTGCACGAGGTGGGGTCCATGCCCTCAGCCCCTCACTGAGACGGGAACGCAGCAGCTGGCCTGCTTGTCTGACAGAGAAAGCCAGCTCCCTGTACCTTGGGGCCGAGTCAGATCTGGCTCTGTCCCGACAGGCCCTGCCTAGGCCAGGTCACAGTGATGACCTGGTTTCCTCATCCGTAAATGGGGCCAATGACACTGACCTCGCGGGGCCATCGGGGTCCATCTTCCTCCCTGCACTCAGTGCACCGAGCTGGCCAGCGCCGCACCTGGACAGGGAGCCCAGCCCCCAGCACAGCGCAGGGCCTTCCAGCGTGGCTGCGCAGCGCGGTGGGGCCGAGCTGCACTTTCATTTTGTAAGGCAGCTGTGCAATCGTTCTTCCTTAAAAATACATATATATTTATTTATTTTGTTAGAGACAGGGCCTGGCTCTGTTTCTCTGTTGCCTGGGCTGGAGTACAGGGGCACCATCGTAGCCCACTGCAGCCTCAAACTCCTGGACTCAAGCGATCCTCCCGCTTCAGCCTCCTGAACAGCCGGGACTACAGGCGTGCACCACCACACACCCAGCCAAAATCGCCGTCTTTCTTGAGAGAGTCATCAGAAAAATACAACATGGAAACAACCTTGTCTCTTTTTTTGGTATTAAAAAAAAATAACCGGGCGCGGTGGCTCACGCCTGTAAATCCAGCACTTTGAGAGGCCGAGGTGAGCGGATCACAAGGTCAAGAGACGGAGACCATCCTGGCCAACATGGTGAAACCCTGTCTCTACTAAAAATACCAAAACTAGCAGGGCGTGATGGTGTGCACTTGTAGTCCCAGCTACTCGGGAGGCTGAGGTGGCAGAATCACTTGAACCCGGGAGGCAGAGGTTGCAGTGAGCCGAGATTACGCCGCTGCACTCCAGCCTGATGACAGAGCGAGACTCCATCTCAAAAAAAATTAAAATAGATAAATAAAGAAAAAAGAAAGAATTCCATTTAACCTTTGAGTGAACATTTCTCCTGCTGTGAGGAGTGTGCCCCTCGACTCTCGTAAGAACAGCTGTGACCATGGATTGAAAAGTTGGGGCTGAGGTTTTGGACCGTCTGCAACACTCAGGACTAGCGCTGGAGGGATCCTAAGGGTGTCAGGGGCTTAGTGTCCTGTGGCTACAACCAGTCACCACAACTTGGTGGCTCAAAACAGTAAAACGGGCAGGGCACAGTGGCTCACGCCTGTAATCTCAGCATTTTGGGAGGCCGAGGCGGGTGGATCACCTGAGGTCAGGAGTTCAAGACCAGCCTGGCCAACATGGCGAAACTCCGTCCCTACTAAAAATACAAAAAATTAGCTGGGCCTGGTGTCGTGCACCTGTAGTCTCAGCTACTCTGGAGGCTGAGGCAGGAGAATTGCTTGAACTCGGGAGGTGGAGGTTGCAGTGAGCCCAGATCGAGCCATTGCACTCCAGCCTGGGCGACAAGAGCAAATTCCGTCTCGAACAACATCAGCAACAACAAAAGGTTCTGACTGCTCTGAAGGCCAGAGTCCACTCTTTCATCTTTTGTTGCCACAAATAACAGCCTCATTCCCATGCCAGATCCCAGCCTGCAGACTGGGCGCCATCTCACCCACCGGTAGGGACAGCAGGGCTGGGCCGAGGCAGCCAGAGTACCTGGCTCAGGTGAGGGACTGCCCAGACGCTGGTGTCACAGTGGCAGGAAGGTCACCAGGCACAGCCTGGCGAGGTGGCACCTGCGGTCTCAGCTGCTCAGGAGGCTGAGGTGGGAGGATCGTTTGAGCCTGGGAGGTGGAGGCTGCAGTGACTAGGACTGCACCACTGCATGCGGGGAGGCCAGAGGGTGCTTGGGAGCAACGTCTGTTGCGAAATTTAAAAATGGACACCAGGCCTGCAGGACCCAGGACAGTCACCATCAGGTGGAGAAGCTCTATGCAAAGACAAACCACTCCAAGTCAAACCCGAGGGGCGGGGCTCACCTGATGGGAGGGGCAGCTACGGGGACCTTGCCCAATGTGAGGCCCAGATGGGATCGGGCACCCAGGAAGGGAGGCCCAGATGGCCCTTGATGCTGAGACCCTCAGGGGCTGTGGGCGGAGGGAGGCAGCTGGGGAGCTGGAGGTCACGGGCCTGCCTGGCTCCTCACTGCCCTGCAGCTGCTCTGGCAGTCACCAAGGGTCACAGCATGGCTTTGTCATCAGCCACTGCTCACTGACCACAGGCCCTGGGCCTGTCACCCGGCTCGTGCTGCTGGTGGGAGCGTCTGAGGTCGCCAGCGCTGGGAGCCGCCCGTGTGGAGTCTGCGCTCACTCACTGGCTCACTGTCCGCCTCTTCCCTGCCCCGCTGTCCCTCGCTCAGGCACCCTCCACAAGGTGCTCCCCAGGGCACCCCAGGTAGTGAGGAGGCCACAGTGAAGCCCACTGCGACCCACGAAGAGAGGCAGGAATGAGGAAGGAAGCCCCGAGGGCCACCCCTGCCTCGGGCACTGGGCCCTGCCCTCCAGGCTCAGGCCACAGTTGGCCCCTTCAGACACTCTTCAGACAGGGCCTGGGAGGGGCAGCGCCGGGATCTGCTCACTGCCCTGTCCTCCGCCTTGTCGAAACGGTGACAGGGAGAGAGGACCACCCAGACTCCTGACCTATAGAATAGCTCTCCCAGGTGCTACTGCGAGGAAGACATCTGCACGCCAGGGGCAGGAGCGGTTCAGAAGCAGCCCCACAGGCTCTCCGGAAGGCGCTGTGTCTCAGGAGACCCATCCACGCCCACCCACCTCCGACCATCCCCACTCTGCCTGGCATGCAGCGACAGCCCAGGGAGAGGCTGCGTAGCCAGGGAGGCAGGGAGCGTTTTGCTGGGAATTCTGGGATCCTCCTGCCTGGAGTTGGTCCAGGGGAGCACAGCCTGGGGGGGCCACATTCTCGTGGCCCTGCAGCCTCCTGGCCTTGTGGGAGGGACATGGCTTGAGGGGACAACATATGGGGGCATCGCATATTGAGGACTCTTTTTTTTTCTTTTGAGACAGAGTCTCGCTCTGTAACCCAGGCTGAAGTGCCATGGCGCGATCTCAGCTCACGGCAGCCTCCACCTCCTGGGCTCAGGCGATCCTCCCACCTCAGTCCCCTGAAGAGCTGGGACCACAGGCAGGCACCACCACACCGTTTTTTGTTTGTTTGTTTGTTTTTAGAGACAGGGTTTCACCACATTGCCCAGGCTGGTCTTAAACTTCTGGACTCAAGTAATCCACCTGCCTCAGCCTCCCAAAATGCTGGGATTACAGGCGTGAAGCACCACACCCAGCTTTTTTTTTCTCTTTGAGACAGGGTGTTGCTCCGTCACCCAGGCTGAAGTTGAGTGCAGTGGTGCAGTCTCAGCTCACTGCAGCCTCCGCCTCCTGGGCTTAGGTGATCCTCCCACCTCAGCCTCCTGAGTAGCTGGGATCACAGGCACGTGCCACCATGCCCAGCCGCCCAGCTAATTTTTAAATTTTTTGTAGGGATAGGATCTCACTGTGTTGCCCAGACTGGTCTTGAACTTCTGGTCTCAAGCAATCCACCCGCCTTGGCCTCCCAAGGTGCTGGGATCACAGGCGTGAGCCAGTCCCAGCCCTAGCCCTGCTCTCGGGCAGTGAACATGTGAATGGGAGCACACTGAATGGTCGCCGGCGGCCGCACTCCTGAGGGACAGCTCACTGTGGACAGGCGAGTCCAGCACTTGCTGCCTCCTGTCTTCATCCATAACTTGGGAGTGGTGACTGCCCCACAGACCTGGTGGGGCATTAATTCAGATACTACACGTCCGACGCCTAAGACGAACCTGGCACAGAGCCGCGCTCAAAAGCATAGTTAGATCTTCGTTTAGCCTCCTCCTGGGTTTCCCCAATCCTGCCAGGACAGACGGTCTTCCGTGAAAGGTCCGCCTGTTCCCAAGAACGGTCCTAGAGGGCGCCAGGCGGCGGGTCTTGAATGGATCGGGCGGGTTTCGCTTTCCCGCGAGTTGTCGCCCGCGGCCGCCAGGGTGCAGCAGCTGCGAAGGGCGCCATAGACCTGGGGCCCCGCCACCGCGGAGGCCTTCACAGGCTGTACCCAGACCTTTCCTAAATCCTTACCTGCCTGTACAGGCACTCGTGGAAAACACGTGACACTGCTTTGTGTGTATGCATTCATCAAGCTTTTTATTTTGAAATAGTTCCCAATTTACAGAAAGTGGCAAACAGTGCAGAGAGACCTGGATACTCCTGTCACACAATCCCCAGCCGTGCACATGGCCCTTCCTGTCACACAATCCCCAGCCGTGCACGTGGCCCTTCCTGTCACACAATCCCCAGCCGTGCACGTGGCCCTTCCTGTCACACAATCCCCAGCCGTGCACATGGCCCTTCCTGTCACACAATCCCCAGCCGTGCACGTGGCCCTTCCTGTCACACAATCCCCAGCCGTGCACGTGGCCCTTCCTGTCACACAATCCCCAGCCGTGCACATGGCCCTTCCTGTCACACAATCCCCAGCCGTGCACGTGGCCCTTCCTGTCACACAATTCCCAGCCGTGCACGTGGCCCTTCCTGTCACACAATCCCCAGCCGTGCACGTGGCCCTTCCTGTCACACAATCCCCAGCCGTGCACGTGGCCCTTCCTGTCACACAATCCCCAGCCGTGCACATGGCCCTTCCTGTCACACAATCCCCAGCCGTGCACGTGGCCCTTCCTGTCACACAATCCCCAGCCGTGCACGTGGCCCTTCCTGTCACACAATCCCCAGCCGTGCACGTGGCCCTTCCTGTCACACAATCCCCAGCCGTGCACGTGGCCCTTCCTGTCACACAATCCCCAGCTGTGCACGTGGCCCTTCCTGTCACACAATCCCCAGCCGTGCACGTGGCCCCGCGGTCCCTTCTCTGGCTCCTCCTGCTTCTGTGCTACTTGAGAATAAGTTTCGGACTTCAGGCTTGGTCCCCTAAGCCGCTCAGAGAGTGTTTTGGAAATCAACAAACTCTCTCCCAAGCAATTGCAGTGAACCGTGAAAAATCAGGAAGCCACCAGTGACCCCTCAACTCCGCAGAGCCCCTGCCGATTCTCCGCTGTCTCGACGACATCCTCTGCGGGTCTTTGTGGGACGGCCCTCCTCACTCTGGCCTTGTCTGTTTGCTGTGGGGTCTGCATTTCCAGGAGGAACCCTCTGAGCGGTGAGACTTCCCTCTCTCGGCACCCTACCGGAGGCCACAGGGCCACGCCGGCCATCGCGGTGATGGCAACCCTCGTCACTTGGGTACAATGGTGTCTGCCACCCCCCCCACTGGAAAGTTAATTAGTCTTAATTTTGCATTGATTAATGAATAAGCAATTATTCCACCATTTCTGGGGAGAGGATTTGAGGTTTCCACTATGAGGTCAGGCTCACCCTTCTCTCTCATGCACGTGCGTGTGTGTCTCCATCCATTTTGTCTTGCTATAAAAGATTAGTTGAGACTGTATAATTTATAAGAAAAAAAAAGAGGTTTACTTAGCTCATGGTTCTACAGACTGAGAAGTTCAAGGGCATGGCCCTGGTGAGGACTTTCATTCTGTGTCACAAAATGGTAGAGAAGGCTGGGCGTGGTGGCTCACGCCTGTAATCCCAGCACTTTGGGAGGCTGAGGCCGACGGATCACCTGAGGTTGGGAGTTCAAGAGCAGCCTGGCCAACATGGAGAAAAACCCTCTCTCTACTAAAATACAAAAATGAGCCAGGCGTCTATAATCCCAGCTACTCAGGAGGCTGAGGCACAAGAATCACTTGAACCTGGGAGGCAGAGGTTGCAGTGACCCGAGATCACACCATTGTACTCCAGCCTGAGCGACAGAGCAAAACTCCATCCCCTCCCCAAAATAACAATAACCCAAGATCTGGGCACTAGGGCTGCTCACTGTTTGCAGAGCTGCAGAAAATATGTTATGTCTATACACACATACGGATATACATCTGTCTTTCCATACTGAAATGGATTTGGACTGACATCTCCAGTTTCAATCTGCCCAGGCAGAGGTTGGTCCAGCCTGACCACTTTCCTAACTTCAACTCCCGTCTCCAAAATGAGACTCCCCACATTCTTTATCTTGGATGCTTCTACTTATGTGTGCGATCCCCAGCCCCCTGCAAGGTCTCGTTCCTGGCTCCCTTGGCAGGCTAAAAGCTGGGCCTCATGGAGGAGGAGGGAAAGGGAAGAAATGAAGGGCCTGAGGTTTCACCCTGTTTGCAGGTGAACAGGCGAGCCTGCCAGCGTTATGAACGTGGGTAAAAGACATGAGACGCCTGGGTCTGAGACAAGGACTTTGTTACTCGCACACAGCCGACAGCACGAGCGCCGTTCCCCCCAGCCCCCAAGCCCCACGGACAACGAGGAGTGGCCCTGGTGGATGCTGTGCACACAGCTAAGGACCCCTGAGACAGGAAACACTGATCTTTTAAAGGACTGCTGGCAAACCTGTCCAGTATCTGCCCCAGAGGGAGAAGCTATCTTTACTATCTTGGACAGGAAGCAAATTTGCCCTCTGCCTGCAAAGAGACACATGCGTGATGCTGAGGATTCGTGTGTGGACATTGCGACGCCAGGGCCTGAGCTGAGACCCCAGCACTGCCCGTTACTCTCTGGGACCCTGGACCAGTGACCCAACCCCTCTGTGCCTCGCTGTCCTCATCTGGAAAATGGAGACAATAACCGTATCCAGGTCACTGGTTTCTTAGGAAGATTAACAAGACCAATATCTAATGCGCCAGGGTCACCTCTGCTGGAAGGGCTAGGTGGGTTGCACACAGGGCCGTGGATGGCTTTTCTGAGCAGGTGCTTTTGAGCCTAGACCAGTGGAAGTGGGAGCAGCCTTGCAGCTGATCTGGGTCAGGCGCAGGGCAAAGGCCCAGGGCCGGGAGCACTTCAGGCTCTCGGGAAGTAGTGAGAATCCAGGGGAGCCAGAGCCCGGGAAGGCAGGCATCGGCACCCACACCGGAGTCTACTCTGAGCACCTTAGGGGGGTGCCAGGGCTCCCGAGCGAGGCCAGTACGCCAGCTCGCATTGAAGGGCCCCTGGCGGGCGTGGAAGTGCATGGATTCTCAGGAGCAGCTACAAACGTCTGGGGGCGGCTGGGTCCAGGTGAGATTCTGAGCCCAGCAGCAGCGGGCGGGCAGATTCCAGGTCGGTGCGAAGGTGGGGCTGGGGACGCTGCAGGCAGGTGGGAGGCGGAGGTGAAAGAAGGAGGCTGCAGGAGGAACCCAACGCTTGGGATGAGTCCCAGGTGGCTGACTAAGTGACGAGGCAGGACACTTCGGGCGGGGGCAAGAGTTCTGTTGAGACGCGTTAGGTTCCAGTGTCCAGGAGACGCTGAGAGGAGGAGGAGCTGGACACCCACGTGCAGAGGCCTAGGCACGGCGGTAGAGGTGCGTAGGGGTGACCTCCGTGCACAGCCCCCTTCTAAGTCCCATAAGTCGGGTGGGCCCCACCAACAAGCCCCGTCACAGTTGACCTGGCAGCATTTCCTCTCTCGGTGGTGGTCTCCTTTCCCGTTACCCACGTTCAGTGGTTTCCAGCAGCCCCGCTTTCTGAGCTTGCAGCCCGTGGTTCTCTGCTCAGGCTGGGGTCAGGCAGCGCGTCTGCAGCTCAGGTCCCCTTCCGAGCTCACTCCCGTCGCCGCGGAAGCCGGTGCGTGTGCGGGTGGACTCGGGGCCCTGTCCCCTTGTGGGTGTCATTGACGGCCGCTCCCTGCTGCTGGGGCTGCTCTGATTCCTTCTGACGTCCCTCCCCCATCTTCAAACCAGCATGAGCAACTCGAAGTCTTCCCGTGCTTGGACCCCCCGACTCCCCCTCCTGCCACCAGCCACAGAACACTGCCCCCTTTTCACGGCTACCGGGACTAGGTCAGGCCCACTCAGGAATCAGTGTTAAGCTCCACTCTGCCGTGTACAGTGGCACGACCTTGGGAGTGAAACCTCCCCACAGTCACCAGTTCCAGCGGCTGGCGCAGGGGAATCCGGGAGGGCGCATGTTTTTAGAATTCAGCCTGAACTGGGGCGCTTAAAATAAGGGCACAGCTGTCAGGCAGAGGGGCCGAGGGAGTAGGCAGTGACAGAGGGGTGGGGCGGGGCACAGGCATAGACAATGGAGTTTACTCTGAGCACCTGAGCTGGGGGGGGGTGCCGGGGTGCTGGGGGCTCCTGAGCAGAGGTCAATGTGGCCAACTTGCATTAGAGGGCCCAGCTACCCTGGGAGGGGGAGGAGGGCAGGGATGTACAGGGGCCCAGGGGCAGGGGCTGGAGGGTTGGGCAGGGCCACAAAATTTGGCCCAAGGTCCCCAGTGGCTTGGAGCGGAGAGGAGAGGAGAGTGGAGGAGGCTGGCAAGGATCATAAAGGCCTCAGGAGGCCAGCGTGGCGGCTCACGACTGTAATCCCAGCACTTTGGGAGGCTGCAGGGAAAAGATCAATTGAGGCCAGGAGTTCAAGACTAGCCTGGGCAGCACAGGAAAATCCTATCTCTACCAAAAATACAAAAAGTAGCCGGGCATGGTGGCGCGTACCTGTGGTCCCAGCTATTCGGGAGGTTGAGGCTGCAGTGAGCCACGACTGTGCCACTGGTGGAGAAAGAGCACATCCCGGAAGTTTGAGACCAAGAACAGCACAAGAAGCTGTGGCCACGAGGACGTGGGAAGGTTCCGGGGGCTTGCTAGTATGAAAGGAAAATAAATACGGGGACCCCAGGACCACTAAGCCAAGGTGAAACGCCAGCCTGGGAACTGCTGGCAGGCAAACGTCCCTCCCCGTAGCTACTCCTAAACAACACAGCTACAAATATTAAAAAGCCACAAACCTCCCGCACAAATTGCCCACAAGGAAACTCCCTGTGGTTTGTCTGTTCCCCGCAGAAGGTGCCCCCACTCCTTGCTTCCAGTTTTCTCACCTTTTTGGACCAAACCAATGTATTTCCTTTTTTCTTTTTTTTTTTTTTGAGATGGAGTCTCGCTCTATTGCCCGGGCTAGAGTGCAGTGGCACAATCTTAGCTCACTGCAACCTCCATATGCTGGGTTCAAGCGATTCTCCTGCCTCAGCCTCCCAAGTAAATGGGATTACAGACATGCACCACCACACCCGGCTAATTTTTGTATTTTTGTAGAGACAGGGTTTCACCATGTTGGCCAGGCTGGTCTTGAACTCCTGACCTCAGGTGATCTGCCTGCCTCAGCCTCCCAAAGTACCGGGATTACAAGCGTGAGCCACTGGGCCCCGCCTTCTGTATTTCTTAAATGTGTTTGATTGATGTCTCATGTCTCCCTAAAGTGTATAAAACCAAGCTGCACCCCAACCGCCTTGAGCACATGCTCTCAGGACCTCCTGAGGGCTGTGTCACGGGCCATGGCCACTCATATTTGGCTCAAAATAAATCTCTCCAAATTTTTTACAGAGTTTGACTCTTTTCATTGACATGTTACCGGTGAAAGGTGCCTGAGCTGCTGGCAGTGGGTCTGCACAGGTCTGCAGCAGCTTCAATTCTTGCCTCCTCAGGAGAATTTGACGGAGGGGCATAAGGCGGAAGCAGAGACCGAGGTAAGTTTCACAGTAGGGGTGAAAGTTTATTAAAGAGCTTTAGAACAGGAATGAAAGAAAGGAATGCACACTTGGAAGAGGGCCAGGTGGATGACGTGAGAAACCAAGTGCATGGCAATCTATGCAACTTTTTTTTTTTTTGAGACAGAGTCTCGCTCTGTTGCCCAGGCTGGAGTGCAGTGGCACAATCTTGCCCCACTGCAACTTCTGCGCCCTGCGCTCAAGCAATTCTCCTGCCTCAGCCTCCTCAGTAGCTGGGATTACAGGCATGCACCATCAAGACCAGCTAATTTTTTTGTGTTTTTAGCAGAGATGGGGTTTTAGCATGTTGGCCAGGATGGTCGTGAACTCCTGAGCTCAAGTGGTCCACCCACCTCGGCCCTCCCAAATTGCTGCCATCGATGAAACCCCATCTCTACTAAAAATACAAAATGGCTGGGTGTGGTGGTGCACACCTGTAATCCCAGCTACTGGGGAAGCTGAGGCAGGAGAATCGCTTAAACCCAGCAGGTGGAGGTTGCGGTGAGCTGAGATTGCGCCACTGCACTCCAGCCTGGGTGACAGAGCAAGACTCTGTCTCAAAAAAGGAAAAAAAACATTGTATAGATTCTCATGCACTTATCTCAGAAAAAAAAAAAAAGAAAAAGATTTAGCAGGACTTGGTCTCCTTTTCAGACCCAGGAGTCAAAGCCGTGTAACTCAGTGGCACGAGGGCTTTGAAAGCACATGCAGAAAATTACACAGATGTAATAACTTCAATTTAAAACACTTTAATCTCAGTTTTTTCTAAGCAAATCACAACTTAGTAATGACGACATCAGAATTACTTAAAGTATAAAAAGCCAGTTACTCAAAGGCAAAAAAAAAAGACCTCCTAGGCCGGGCGCAGTGGCTCACACCTGTAATCCCAGCACTTTGGGAGGCCGAGGCGGGTGGATCATGAGGTCAAGAGATCAAGACCATCCTGGTCAACATGGTGAAACCCTGTCTCTATTAAAAATACAAACATTAGCTGGGTGTGGTTGTGGGTGCCTGTAGACCCAGCTACTCAGGAGGCTGAGGCAGGAGAATCGCCTGAACCCAGGAGGAGGAGGTTGCAGTGAGCCGAGATTGCGCCATTGCACTCCAGCCTGGGTAACAAGAGAGAAACTCTGTCTCAAAAAAAAAAAAAAAAAAAAAAAGACCTCCTGCAGTGTGCTGCTGTTCCCATGGGGGATCCGTTTAGATCACCAGCAAGTCACAACTAATGACAAGCCACTTGAATTAGTGAGACATAGAGTGTTTCTGGGGTCATAGTGAAAATTTTGGGATTCATAATTTAAAGCCAAGAGCACAGAATATTATGTAGGAAGGAAACATTTCCTTTAGACCTCTAGGACAAAACATTTTTTAGCATCAGGCCACAATAAACAGCACCTAAAGAATAGAAAACTTACAGGAGTTAAACACTAGTTGAAGGACAGAGTTATTCTTTCAGGCCTATTAAAAGGGGAGAGAAAGCTGAAAACAGCAAGACACAATAAAGTTGAACTTTGCATAAAGAAATAATAATGTGATGTAACTTTGTTAAGAGCAATGCAATACCTTAGGAAAATGTCATTGTTCTAGCCTTTTTTTTCTTTGAGACGGAGTTTTGCTCTTGTCGCCCAGGCTGGAGTGCAGTGGCGTGATCTCGGCTCACCGCAACCTCTACCTCCCAGGTTCAAGTGATTCGCCTGCCTCAGCCTCCTGAGTAGCTGGGACTACAGGCATGCACCACCACACCCACTAACTCTGTATTTTCAGTAGAGAGGGGGTTTCTCCATGTTGGTCAGGCTGTTCTCGAACTCCTGACCTCAGTTGATCTGCCTGCCTTGGGCTCCCAAAGTGCTGGGATTACAGGTCTGAGCCACTGTACCCAGCCTGTTCTGAACAATTTTTTAGTAAGTTTTTAAATATCAAAACCCAATCTCCAGAAAGACCATTATAAACAATTTCCCTTTAATTATGACAATTATAAAAGTTTTTTTCCATAAATCCTCTTATTATGATTTATACAGACCATTCGTGACATGCTTGGACTTTCTGGTTTGTCCTGAACATCCCTCTTCATGAACAAGCATTTCATTTTATTCTAGGACAAAATTTACCAAACAAGATTTGTTCTCATACAAAATTATTTTTCTCTAAGCTTTTTTTTTTTTTTTTTTTTAAATGGAGTCTCACTCTGTCACACAGGCTGGAGTGCAGTGGCATGATCTCGGCTCACTGCAACCTCTGCCTCCCAGGTTTAAGGAATTCTCCTGCCTCAGCTTTCCAAGAGCTGGGATTACAGGCATGTGCCACCATGCCTGACTAATTTTTGTATTTTTGTAGAGATGGGGTTTCACCATGTTGGCTAGGCTGGTCTTGAACTTCTGACCTCAGATGATCCGCCTTAGCCTCCCAAAGTGCTAGGAATACAGGCATCAGCCACTGTGCTCAGCCAACTTTTTTTTTATATTAAAAATACCTCTTTATTTTTATACCTTTCTTTTTTTTGTTCTTTTCTTTCTGTGTTTTTTTTTTTTTTTTTGAGACAGAGTTTCACTCTAGTTGCCCAGGCTGGAGTGCAATGCTGTGATCTCAGCTCACTGCAACCTCCGCCTCCCGGGTTCAAGTCATTCTTCTGCCTCAGCCTCCCAAGTAGCTGGGATTACAGGCACGTGCCACCACATCCAGCTAATTTCATATTTTACTAGAGATGGGGTTTGACATGTTGGTAAGGCTGGTCTTGAACTCCTGACCTCAGGTGATCCACCCACCTTGGCCTCACGAAGTGCTGGGATTAGTCATGAGCCACCATGCCCAGCCATGACCTTTTAAACTTCCTTTACACCTCTCTTATTTCCTGGTTTCCTTTACCTTGTTTTATATATAACCTTTAAATAAGCTTTAAATTAGACAAAAGTTGGGCAGGTGTGGTGACTCACGCCTGGAATTCCAGTACTTTGCAGGAGGCTGAGGCAGATAGATTACTTGAGGTAAGGAGTTTGAGACCAGCCTGGCCAAAATGGTAAAACCCTGTCTCTACTAAAAACATAACAATTAGCCAGGCACAGTGGCAGGTACCTGTAATCCAACCACTCAGGAGGCTGAGGCAGGAGAATCACTCCCAGAAGTGGAGATCACACCACTGCACTCCAGCCTGGGCCAGAGAGCGAGACTCAGTCTCAAAAAATATGCATATATAATAGCCGGGTGCGGTGGCTCAGGCCTGGAATCCCAGGACTTCGGGAGGCAGAGGCGGGTGGATCACCTGAGGTCAGGAGTTTGAGAGCAGCCTGACCAACATGGAGAAACCCCATCTTTATTAAAAACATAAAATTAGCCGGGTGTGGTGGTGCATGCCTGTAATTCCAGCTACTCGATAGGCTGAGGCAGCAGAATCACTTGAACCCGGGAGGTGGAGGTTGCAGTGAGCTGAGACCGCGCCATTGCACTCCAGCCTGGGCAACAAGAGTGAAACTCTGTCTCAAAAAAAGAAAAGAAAAGAAAAAGAAAAAATAGTATGCTGACAATTCCTAAAACATTTTGAATATCACTTTACCGAAATTTTAACGCTAGCCTATTAAGATTTTACTTAAGTCACATGAACTTTACAAGCATTTAGGCTACATAACTTTAAGCGGATTTGGTACCTGAGGCCAAAAACACGTGACGAAATACATTTACGTACACATAAACACACACATACACACTCATACAAAGATCCTATAGTTTTCACTTTCGAACTCTAGCCATGAGATATTAATACAAACTCACTGGTTTGCAAAAACAGTAACAAAATGAAATGGTTGGATGCAAACAGTAACAGCAGGTCGGGCGCGGTGGCTCACGCCTGTAATCCCAGGACTTCGGGAGGCAGAGGCGGGTGGATCACGAGGTCAGGAGATGGAGACCATCCTGGCCAACATGCCAAGCTTGAATCCTCCTAGTACAGGTCGTCTCTGGCACCCCCACAAAGCCAGAGTAGAGGTAACACAACAGGAGCCAGAGCTTTAGACCTGAAAGGAACCTGTCCATGACTCTTGAAACTCCACAATGAACACAGCACCCCGAAAGGGGCGAGCGGCGCCGCTGTTCTGAGTTCTTTGCGGGGTTCGAGTCATTAGACGCCTTCTCCGGATTTTTGTCTTGGTACTGAAGTTGGTGAAGGGGAAGGAGAAACGGCGGGAGGAAGTGAGGCAGGAAGCAAACACAGAAACCAGGAGCACGGTTTTGTTTTTCTCTTTTGCCTCTGTGAGGAATTTTAGACACTTCAGAAAGTCCTTGTTCCCCATAATTTGGAATTCTCATTTGGATTCTTCCAAGTCTGGGAGAGTGGGTGAGATTACCCAGTCTCGGACAGTGCTTTGGAGCAGTGTGCAAACGGACTAACACAGCACCGCCGGCTGACTCCTGGGGGTTTTGTAGACGGGTTCTTGCCACGTTACCCAAGCTGCTCTCAAACTCCTGAACTCAAATGATCCTCCCACCTCGGCCTCCCAAAATGGGGGGATTACAGGCGTGAACCGTCATGCCCAGCCCCAAAGGGGGCACTTTCTACCATTCAAATAGCGTCAGCTCTGCCAGTGGCCGTGGCTCTTTGTGACAAAAGTACTAAACAACATAAAGGAAAAGAAAAAGGTGGCTGAGAGGCGTGTCACAGGCGAGGGCGGCCCTGACAGGCGCGTCCTGAGCATCTCCTCGCTGGTGCTCTGGGGACTTCCTGGCACACGTGGGCCTGAGGTCCCCACCCTACGGCAGCCCCAACAGCCCCCAGCCCCAGGGTTGACCCCAGGAGTCAGGGTGAGTGATGAGGGGTGGCTGGGGCCACAGCAGCGTCCTGCCTGGAATCCGAGCTGCACCAAGGGCGTCCAGGCTACTCCCAAGTGAAGGGGCTCAGCTGTGAGGCTAAAAAGCCAAATGCCTTTTTCTTTTTTTTAATTAAAGAGAAGCTTTTCTTCCTTGACTAGGTAATACATATGCACGGGAGGTAATTCCAAAGGAACAAAAAGACAGACTTGGGGACTGCTAGCCTGGCCTGAACCCCAGCCACCAGGGCAGCACCCAGAGAGCCCGGGAATCCAGGCCTAGGTACTCTGTGAGACACAGAGTACTCATTGCTCTTATGTACTGAAGAGAAACATAGACTGCCCCGAAAAGGAACACTCAAAACAGCGGTCAACACCACCATTCAGATCAAGACAGCGATGGGCGCCAGGGCCTGGGAGACTCCCGTGCTGCCCGAGGGCCCTTCTCTGGCACGGCGCCCCTCCGCCTGTCTGAGCTTTCCACCTGTGCAAGAAGTCCTTACAGGAGTTTGGCTTCTCTCCCTGAACGACATTTGTGGGACCCATCCGTCTGTTTGCGTGCAGCCACGCTTGTTCACCTCATCTCACAACGGGGTGCTGCTGCTGAATGCACCCACCTCGTGTCCACTCTCTTGGGGACAGACATTCAGCTTGTTTTCAGATTGGAGCTTTCACCAAAAAAACTATAGAGAAGCCGGGCACAGTGGCTCACACCTGTATCCCAGCACTTTGGGAGGCCAAGGCAGGTGGATCACCTGAGGTCAGGAGTTCGAGACCAGCGTGGCCAACATAGTAAAACCCCTTCCCTACTAAAAATACAGAAAATTAGCCAGGTGTGGTGGTGGGCGCCTGTAATCTCAGCTACTCAGGAGGCTGAGGCAGAATTGCTTGAACCTGGGAGGCAGAGGTTGCAGTGAGCTGAGATCGCACCATTGCACTCCAGCATGGGCGACATAACGAGACTCTGTCCCCCAAAAATAAAATAAAAAACAGAGAGAGTTGAATCTCTAAGTTTAAATAAAAAGGTTGTATTTGGGTATAATATGTAAGAAGTGGATTGCAAGCCGGGACATACTTACAGGGAGAGACCAGGTGGAGGTAATAAAAGCTGGTCTCTAGTGTGTCCGGAGAACGAAGGGAAAAGGTGAGGCTTTCACTCGGGAAAGCGCAGGCTACACACATTATTTTGAAAGAAAGTATATTAGAGCTGGCAGCGTCTTGTAAGAGCTGGTGAATTTTTATTTTTCACAGTTTTAAATTAAATTCTTTTTTTATAGAGACAGGGTCTCACTATGTTGTCCAGGCTGGTCTTGAACTCCTGGCTTCAAGTGATCCTCCCACTTCAATCTCCCAGAATGCCGGGATTACTGGCCTGAGCCACTGTGCCTGGCCCTGAGCTGGTGAGTTCTGACAGGCGAGTGTTGGTAGTTGCTAGGCAGGACTTGGAATCTGGGAGTGAGTTAGGCTCTAGCAGTTTTGGGTTGGGCTTGTGAGACCACGTGTCAGGCAAGTGTTCTTGTATCAGCAGCTAGCTGTCCTTTTGTGACTTGTGTAGTAACCTGTGGCTTGGAAACATCTCGTGATAGTTCCTGTAATCAGGCACATCATATGTGGGAGACCTCCCTTCACGGCCTTCCCCAGCTCCATTTAGCCAGGGGATCGTCACAAGTGATTCCATTTTGAATCCGACAACTTTCACAAGGCTACTATGAATAACCCTGCCGTAAATTTTCTTGTACAAATCTTCCCTTTTGTGAACATACGCATGCCTTTCTCCTGTGCACATCCTACAAGCAATGGAGAGTCACAGGCTCCGGGTGCGCTCAGGTCTGGTAGACCCTGCCACGTAATCTACAAAGCGACAGTCCAGCTCACCGCTTTCCTGCTCTTCAGGGTTGTTTCGGTCTCCTTGGCACTTCGTATTGCCATAACAATTTAAGAATCAGTTTGTCGATTCCCATAAAAACAAGTTGGGATTTCGACTGCAACTGCATTGAATCAGAAGATAAATTTCAAGATCTCTGATCTCTTGACAGGAGCAGGCCTTCCAATCCATGTGCCTGGTACACTCCTCCGTTTGCTTAGACAGATTTCTCTCAGCAATGTCGTGTGGTTTCCTGTGAAGGTTGTGCATATAACGTGATGTTAGATTTATACCTATGTGCTGATGTTTTTAGTGGTTTGCAAAGGACATCATTAAAAAATTATTTTATAATGGTTTTTTTTTTTGCAATGGAGTCTCACACTGTCACCCGGCTAGAGTGCAATGGCGCGATCTCGGTTCACTGCAACCTCTGACTCCCAGATTCAAGAATTCTCCTGCCTCAGCCTCCCACGTAGCTGGGATTACAGGAGCCTGCCACCATGCCCAGCTAATTTTTCACATTTTTAGTAAAGATGGGGTTTCACTGTTGGCCAGGCTGGTCTTGAACACCTGACCTCATGATCCGCCCACCTTGCACTGCCAAAGTGCTGGGATTACAGGCATGAGCCACTGCACCCAGCCAATGGCTTCTTTCTTTCTTTCTTTTTCTTTCTTTCTTTCTTTCTCTTTCTTTCTTTTTTGTGATGAAGTCTTGCACTGTCGCCTGGGCTGGAGTGGAATGGTGCGATTTTGGCTTATTGCAACCTCTGCCTCCCAGGTTCAAGCAATTCTTCTGCCTCAGCCTCCCAAGCAGCTGGGAATACAGGTGCAAGCCACCACACCCAGTTAATTTTTTTTGTATTTTTAGTAGAGACAGGATTTCACCATGTTGGCCAGGCTGGTCTCAAACTCCTGACCTTGTGATCCTCCTGCCTTGGCCTCTGAAAGTGCTGGGATTAGACGTGTGAGCCACAGCACCCGGCAGCCAAGGGTTTCCTATATATACAAATAGAATTGATTTTCCTGTATTGACTGTATTAAAAAAGAAAAATCTAAGACCAGTTAAATATAACTGCATTTAATTAAGCAGAAAAAACATTCCTGTACACGGGAGACAGCCCAGACTGAACGTGGTTTAGAACGCACCACCCAGCAACTTGTGCGGGCTGTATTTACAGCTGCAGAAGAGGAGACGACACACAGAAGGGCCTGACTGGTTGCATTCGGTGTCTCCCTTGGGTCACGTTTCGGCGGCTTTCAGCCTCTGGCTGGCTGGACATTCAGCGCCATGATTGGCTGAGACTCACCTGCTTGTTACAAGCCCGTCCATCCTCTTTAGGTTAGTAAACAATTTGTTTACACATTAATTTTTCATTAATTTGAACAATGTATCTGGGGATTCCTTCAACCTGCCTCCCTCCCTCCTCCTTCTCTCTGCCCTTCCTCCTTCCCTTCCTGCTCCCTCTCTCCTTCCTTCCTCCATCCATCCATCCCTGCCTCCCTTCCTCCTCCTTCTCTCTGTCCTTCCTCCTTCCCTTCCTGCTCCCTCTCTCCTTCCTTCCTGCTCCCTCTCTCCTTCCTTCCTCCATCCATCCATCCCTGCCTCCCTTCCTCCTCCTTCTCTGTCCTTCCTCCTTCCCTTCCTGCTCCCTCTCTCCTTCCTTCCTCCATCCATCCATCCCTGCCTCCTTTCCTTCCTCTCAATTCCTAGACTCTTTCTTGACAGTCTTGCTCTGTCGCCCAGAGTGACAGTGGTACGATCATGGCTCGCTACAGTCTCAACCTCCCGGGCTTAAGCAATCTTCTTGCTTCAGCCTGCTGAGTAGCTGGGACTACCGGTGTGCATCACTACAGCCGGCTAATTTTAAAAATGTTTTGTAGAGACAAGATCTCACTGTGTTGCCCAGTCTGGTCTCAAACTCCTGGCCTCAAGTGAGCCTCCTGTCTCGGTTTCCCAAACTGCTGGGATTACAGGCCTGAGCCACGGCACTCAGCATCCTTTGGATTTTCTACATTCAAACTCTAACCTTCTGAAATTAATGATAATTTTAGTTCATTGTGAAATCCTTATACCCTTTTTTTTTTTTGAGACCGAGTTTTACTCTTGTTGCCCGGGCTGGAGTGCAATGGCGTGATCTCAGCTCACTGCAACCTCCACCTCCTAGGTTCAAGCGATTCTCCTGCCTCAGCCTCCCGAGTGGCTGGGACTACAGGCACGCACCACCTCGCCCAGCTAATCGTTTCTTTCATTTTCTTAAGTGGAGGAGCATCTGTATGCATTTAGTTTTACCGCAGTACACACCACGATCTGTCATTACTAAGTATATAGTTAAGTTTACTCACAGTGTGTTCCAGTATCTGGTAAGAGGTACGAGATTACAACAGCATCTGGTTAGGTGTGGAGGTGTGTGCCTGTGACCTGAGCTACTTGGGATGCTGAGGCAGGAGAATCCCTTCAGCCGGGGGAGGTCAAGGCTGCAATGAGCAGTGATTGCACCACTGCACTTCAGCCTGGGCCACAGAGCAAGACCTTGTCTCATAAGAATAGGCTGGGTGCGGTGGCTCACGCCTGTAATCCTAGCATTTCAGGAGGCCAAGGCAGGCAGATCACTTGAGGTCAGGAGTTCGAGACCAGACTGGTTAACATGGCGAAACCCCATCTCTACTAAAAATACAAAAATTATCCAGGTTTGGTGGTGGGCGCCTGTAATCCCAGCTACTCGGGAGTCTGAGGCAGGAGAGTCGCTTGAACTCAGGAGGCAGAGGTTGCAGTGAGTTGAGAGCATCGCGCCATTGCACCTCACCCTGGGCAACAGAGTGAGATTCTGTCTCAAAATAACAGTAACAGTAATAATAACGTCCTCCAGGGAATTGTCTTCTCATGTCCACACTGGCCCTGGGCTTGGTCAGATGCGTTTTGGCCACCTCGCCATTGGCACATGTGAGCCGAGCAGAGGAAAGTGTAAACAGAGCCCGTGTATTGGTGCCGCTGGAAGATCTCCTGCCTGGGCTGGCCTTCTGGAGGATGACAGGGCAGAGACGAGTCAGTCATCCCTGCTGAGGCGCAAAGGCTTGAGTGAGCTCAGCCGACGCCTCACAAGACAGAGCACACTGACCCCAGCCGAAATGCCAGCCACAGGATCAGCAGTAAATAAAACGCTGCCTTTTGACTCTACCAAGTTTGGGAAAGTTTGTCATACAGCAAAAGGTAACTGACACAGAGGCGGGTCGCCTCCGTAATGCTCTTCTCTTACTTATTTACAGGCTAGGCTTCCTCGTGTATTTCTCTAGATTTTTATTTTATTTTTATCTTTATTTATTTTTTGAGACAGTGTCTTGCTCTGTTGTCCAGGCTGGAATGCAGTGGCACAATCTCAGCTCATTGCAACCTCCGCCTCCTGGGTTTAGGCAATTCTCCTGCCTCAGCTTCCCAAGTAGCTGGAATTACAGGTGCGCGCCATCACAACCAGCTAATTTTGTCTTTTTAGTAGAGATGGGCTTTCACTATGTTGGCCAGGCTGGTCTCGAACTCCTGACCTCAGGTGATCCACCCACCTCGGCCTCCCAAAGTGCTGGGATTACAGGCGTGAGCCACCACGCCCGGCCTAAATCTCTTTTTCTTTAGAAATTACCCAGTCTTGGGTATGTCTTTATTAGCAGGGTGAGAATAGACTAATATCCTCTGGAAGATATTATCTTACTCCAGAAAGTATTTTAAATCTTTGCCAATCTGACCTGTGGCAAACAACATTCCAGCACAACTTTAATTCCTACTGCTCTTGTTCTGATTGGGGCTGAGCATCTGTTCACCTGTAAGGAGTATTTGTATGTTCTTTGCTCTGAACTGTGTTTATATTCTATGCCCACTTTTTTTTAAGAGATGAGGTCTCACTCTGTTGCCCAGGCTGGAATGCAGTAGTGCAATCATAGCTCACTGCAGCCTCCAACTCCTGGGCTCAAGGGATTCACTCACCCCAGCCTCCTGAGTAGCTGGGATTACAGGTGGGTGCCACCAGGTCCAGACCACTTTTCTTTGTTGTCTAGATTTCACTAGCAGAATATCTGTATATTAAAAGATTCAACCTTTGTGTGGAATACAGCCAGGAAAAACTCTTTTCCCCATTAGTCTTTTCACTTTGACATGCATAAACTTTAAATTCTCAGGTGGTCTTATCAAGTCCCATTTTCTTTTACCTGGGCGGTAACCTAATGGGATTTTATACTCCAGCCTTCCTGTCACCTCCTCCAAATCTGTTACTAACAGTGATTCTTCGTGGTTGCGGTGACTCATGCCTCTAATCCCAGCACTTTGGAAGGCCAAGGTAGGAGGATCACTTACGGCCAGGAGTCGGAGACCAGCCTGGGTAATGCGGCAATATCCTGTCTCTACAAAATGACGAAAAAAAATCAGCTTGGGGTAGTGGTACACTCCTGTACCAGTCCCAGCTACTTGGGAGGCTGAGGCGAGAGGATCACTTGAGTACAAGTTTTGAGGTTACAGTGAGCCATAATCACGCCACTGTCCTCCAGCCTGCCTCTGTCTTTGTCCCAGCCACTCCTCTCCTGGAATTCTCTTCCACTCTTCTTTTTGGTGCCTTAAGATGTACCTCATCCTAGAGTCCGATGTGAGCAGCGCCCCCACGTCATTCCCAGCTTTTTCCAACAGCATTTCGGCCTTTACTATTGACCTTGGCGCATCCGTGTTTGCGGATTCATCTGCGGATTCCCCTCCACCACCACTGCCCGCCACGCCGGAGGTTTCACTTGCACTTGGTTCTCAGCGGCAGCCACACCTCCCGAGCCTATGGCGGGCGCTCAAAGAATATTACTGAAGTCAGTGATTGCAGGCTTTCGTAGCCTATTTAAAATCTTTTCTACTAAGAGATTCAAAACACGTGTCCCGGCTTTCTACTTTCACGTTGTGAGATGCCCCGGTTTCTGGAGAGGCTTGGATGGACCCCGGAGCCCAGGCCGCCCGGAAACTGCCGTGCCCGGCTCCTCCCCACGCCGGCACGCATCCCTCCGCGGGGAAGTCGAGCCAGGCAGAAGCGAAAGAGAATCGTCTCCTACCCGGCGGCCCCGCTACGCTCGCCCGAGGGCCCCACGTGAGCCCCAGGCGCACGCGCGCTCAGGGCCAGACGCGCGGAGACCCGGGAGCTGGCGGGGCGGGGCCGGACTGGGCGCCGGGAGACCTGGGAGTAGGCGGGGCGTGGGCGGGGCGGGGCCGGACGCGGAGGCTCCAACGGTTGATGCCTCCGCGCGGGAACACGCGCCGCAGAGGCCCCGCCCGCGCGGGTTTGAACCAGAATCCCCGCCCCTGGCCCGCAAGTGGCCAATCAGCGAGCGCGGCGCGCGGCCAGCGCAGCGTCGGCCCTTTGTGGGCGCGGAGTGGCGGTCGCATGCCCCGCCCGCGCTGGCGGGCGCTCCTCCCTCAACGGCGGGAAGCCGGCGGCAGCGGCGGCGGCGGCAGCGGAGCGGAGGACCCGGCGGGCAGGCTCGCGGGTCAGGTGAGCGGGTCCGGCGGACCGTGAGGGTGGCTACGGCGGCGCGCGCGCGGAGGAGCCCAGCGGCGGCGCGCGGGGTCCACGGCTCCGGGCTCTGGATCCGGGCGGAGGCGGCGCCCGGGACTCCCGCTGGGGCTGCCGCTCTCCTGGGCGGTGCGTTCCCCTCGGGGCGGCCGCCGTGTGCGTTCCATGCGGAGCTCGGGGCCGGGACTTCGCCAGGGCCCGGCCGGGGCTCGTAGCGGCGTTTCCCGCGCCTCGGCTCCAGCTGGCCGCGGAGGGAACGGCGGGGGCACCGCAGCGGCCGCCCCGCTCAGGTGGAGCCCGGCTGCGGAGAGGGCGGAGGAGGTGCGAGGAGGCCCAGACCCCTTCCCGGGGCGCCCCGGCGGGCCCAGGCGGGTCTGGGGGCAGGGCCGATGCCCGCGACAGGACCGCGGTGACAAACGCTCCCACTGCTTGCTGGAGGGGGGTCCCCGCTGCCGCCTCTGCTGCGGCCTCCGTGTGGGGCGCACGGGGCGGCGGGACCCAGATAACCGTTCTCAGAGTGAGCCTTAGAAGAACCGCGCCCGTTCACAGACTTAGCGTTTTATAAACTTCCTGCGTGCGACCACTCCGTTGTCAAGTGTCCCCATGTTGTATAATTAGAGTGGAAATCCGCGGGACACAGGGAAGGTGCCGCCTTTATCTTGGGAAGGGGGCTGGGAAGTTCCCTCAACTGGCCGTTGGAACATGTTTTCAGGAAAAAGAAAGGGTGTGTGTCGTTCCAAGTAACTGAAGTACCGGAAATTGGCCGGGCGTGGAGGCTCACACCTGGAATCCAGCACTTCGGGACGCCGAGGCAGGTGGATCGCGAGGTCAGGAGTTCGAGACCAGCTGGCCAACGTGGTGAAACCCCGTCGCTACTAAAAGTACAAAAATTGGCCGGGGTGGTGGCGCACGCCTGTAATCGTAATCCGAGCTTTTCGGGAGGCTGAGGCGGGAGTATCGCTTGAACCCGATGGGTGCGGGTTGCAGTGAGCGGGGATCCCACCATTGCACTCCAGCCTGGGCGATAGCACCCATCCCAGTAATTGTTCACGAACGGTCTCCAGCAGACCGTTGTGGAAGGAGGAGCTCCCATTCAGTAGCTCTGAAGAGTGCAGACCTTGCTCCTCCCTGTTTTCCCGATGAAATATTTCAAAGCCTATATATATCTAACGTGTGGTAGAAGTTGAAATTGTTTGTCTGCTTAAAAACCCGAAACTTCGAAGTGGCTGCGGGTCCATTTTCAATTTAAATGAAGGCCAATTCACTGATTTTTTTTTTCTTTTATAGTTAAAGCTTTTTCAGTTCTGACATTTAAGAAATATTTTCCAAATTATTATTTTTTTTCATTTTCTGAAGTATTGTGTTAGCTCTTAAATTTAGGTCTATGATCCATTTTAGGTTAATTTTTTATATGGTATGATATGAGGGTCAAGATTCATTTTGTCTGTGAAGAGTTGAGTCTGTCCCCAACCGTCCCAGCCCTACTGATCATATTCTGGCAATCGGCATTTTCAGCCAGCCTGGTGGGATTGCTGAGCCCCGAAGGGGTGGCCACTGCTGCTGTAGTCAGGGCCCGTCCCTGAGCTGTACTGTACTTGCCTGAGCAGCACTGTGGCGCTGCTCCTGGGTGAGCTTAGGCTGCTGTCCATAGCGGCCTGTTGGCTGTTCACCTGCCGTATCGGACATGTCCTCAGTCCATCTGGCCCTCTTTGTTTTCTCTGGTCGGTACTTGGTTTAGAAGCCTAAGGGCAGTGCTGAGAGTTGACCAAGGGGGAACCCTGACAGCCTTGGCTGTCCCGTTGACACCCTGAGGAGTTGGTGGGATTTTAGACATTTAACTAAATGTGTAGAAAGACCTTCAGAATTGACTGGGGCTGGGCACGGTGGCTCACTCCTGTAATCCCAGCACTTTGGGAGGCCGACGCCGGAGGATTGCCTGAGGTCAGGAGTTTGACGCCACTTTGGCCAACATGGTGAAACCCTGTCTCTACTAAAAATACAAAAATTAGCCGGGTGTGGTGGCACGTGCCTGTAATCCTAGCTACTCTAGAGGCTAAGGCAAGAGAATTACTTGAACCTGGAGGTGGAGGTTGCAGTGAGCTGAGATATGCATCACTGCACTCCAGCCTGGGGGACTGAGCAAGACTCCATCTTTAAAAGAAAAAAAAAAAGTTGAACAGGAAGCTAGACTCCACAGCCCCACTGGTGTAGGGCCCGTCATCATTCTGTGTTAGAAGGAGTTAAACAGCCTCAGGCCAGAGTCACACAGGAGGCCCTCAGGGAGCTGAGCCCAGCCCAGGTATCCCTCAGGGCTGGTCAGGACCATATTCTTGCTGACTTTGTCACAAACACAGATAGAACGCGATTCAGGGTGATCCTCACGGGCCAGTTTCTCCGAGCCCAGTCTTACCCTTTTCACCCCTCAGCACATTTTCTGGGTGACAGCTCTTTGGGGTCACATGATTGTAAAAAAAATAACTCAGCTTTACCCCATTTTTTTTTTTTTGAGACGGAGTTTCGCTCTTGTTACCCAGGCTGGAGTGCAATGGCGCGATCTCGGCTCACCGCAACCTCCGCCTCCTGGGTTCAGGCAATTCTCCCGCCTCAGCCTCCTGACTAGCTGGGATTACAGGTATGCGCCACCATGCCCAGCTAATTTTTTGTAGTTTTAGTAGAGACGGGATTTCACCATGTTGACCAGGATGGTCTCGATCTCTTGACCTCGTGATCCACCCGCCTCGGCCTCCCAAAGTGCTGGGATTACAGGCTTGAGCCACCGTGCCCGGCCACCCCTTTTTGTATTAATAGTAATAAACCTGTCAGCATTTTAAAATATTGGGTACAACACAAAATTAGCAGCTGCTGGAGATTTGGAACATTTGACAGGAATGATTTGAAGTGACAGAACAGGGACATTCTCATGGCACCAGAATGGGATCTCTGTATGGGATATGATGCGGTAGAGGGTGATGGGGATTCTGTCGCCCCTTGTAGGACTTGTGTCCATCTACGCAGGTCCCTGGGTTACACGAGTCCAGCAAGGGGTTAGAGAATCCCCATCATCCTGGAGGATTCCCTCTGGCCCCTTGTAGCATTTCCCACCCTGCTGGTGGTGACCCTTCTGTGCTTTCACAGCTTAGACTAGCTTGGCTTGTACTGAAGATTCAGATCAATAGAATCCTACAATACATGTTTTTGTGTGTGTCTTGCTGCTTTTATTCAGCATAATGTTTTGAAATTCATCCCTGTTGCGTAAATCATTGAGGTTTGTTGCTGAGTTGCATTCCATTGTCAGAATCGACCACATTGTATGCATTCAACTTGTTTTAAGTCTTTTTTTCTTTTCTTTTTTTTTTTTTTTTGAGACAGAGTCTCTGTGGCCCAAGCTGGAGTACAGTGGCGTGATTTCGGCTCACTGCAACCTCCGGCTCCCGGGTTCAAGCAATTTTCCTGCCTCAGCTTCCTGAGTAACTGGGACTACAGGTGTTATGCTCACACACTCTGCTAATTTTTTGTATTTTAGAGGTGAGGTTTCGCCATGTTGGTCACACTAATCTCAAACTCCTGACCTCAGGTCTCAGGTGATCCGCCCACCTGGGCCTCCCAAAGTGCTGGGATTACAGGCTAGAGCCACCACGCCTGGCCATTGTTTTAAGTCCTTTTTTTTTTTGAGACAGTCTTGCTGGAGTGCGGTGGCACGATCTCAGCTCACTGCAGCCTCTGCCTCTGGGGTTCAAGTGATTCTCTTACCTCAGCCTCCCAAGTAGCTGGAACTACAGGCATGTGCCACCACGCCTGGCCAATTTTTTATATTTTTAGTAGAGATGGGATTTCACCGTGTTGGCTAGGATGGTCTTGATCTCCTGACCTTGTGATCTGCCCGTCTCGGCCTCCCATCTAAAGTGCTGAGATTACAGGCCTGTGTCACCGCACCTAGCCTGTTTAAGTCTTAAAAGAATGCTTGTGGCCACGTGTGGTAGCTCACACCTGTAATCTCAGCACTTTGGGAGGCTGAGGTGGGTGGATCACTTGAGGTCAGGAGTTTGAGACCAGCCTAGCCAACATGTTGAAACCTTGTCTTTACTAAAAATACAAAAATTAGCTGGGCATGGTGGCACGTGCCTGTAGTCCCAGCTACTCAGGAAGCTGAGGCAGGAGAACTGCTTGAACCGGGGAGGTGGAGTTTGCAGTGAGCTGAGATTGCACCACTGCACTCTAGCCTGGGCAACAGAGTGAGACTCCGTCTCAAAAAAATAAAAGAATGCTTACAACTGAGAGTGGTGAAACTAGGCTAAGAGGCTTCCCTATCCAGGAGCCCCTCTGGAGGCTCCCATCTGCTGGTCCTACCATGGAGTAGACAGAAAAAAGGTTTCCCTGTTCTCTGAATTTCCTTTCAGTATCATAGATCTCATCATTGCCTGTGCATTTAGTGCGCCTAAATTTTATAAAACTAGGTGACCTTGGACATTTATCGCGGGGAAATGAAAAACCAACGTTCATGTGAAAACATGTTCCAGAGTGTGCATAGCAGCTTTGTGTGTAATAACTCCAAACTGGAAACAAGGAAGAAGTCCCCTTTGCCTGGGCGTGGTGACACACACTGCTGCATCTGTGCCTCCAGATCCTACTCAGCAATAGAACGGAATGAACTCTTGACACACAAGACAATTTGCAAGGATCTCAAGACAATTATGCCGAGGGAGAAAAGCCAACCCCAGAAAGCTGCTTGCTGTGGGATCCCATTTATGCCACATTGTCGTGCTTGACCCAGAGCTGAGGGTGGCATGGTCAGAGAAGGACCTACACAAGGAGGCCAAGGTGTCTGGTCCTGGCAGAAAAGCAGCTGTGGAACAGGATAGAACACAGAGGTGAAGCTCAGTGGAGGAGGGAAGCAGCGCGTAGCCGTGGGGCTCAGATACTCGGCAAAGCAGGAGGAGGCTTTACCAGCAAATGTGCAGAAATGAGTATATGAGAAAGTTAGTGGCGCGTTCCACCTTCTTAGAACGCAGGTCGACAGTGTTTATCAGGCCCCTTAACAATGTACCTGCACTTCACCCTAGTAACTAAAGAATTGAGGCTAAGGAAGCCAAATGCTGGAAATGCCAAAGCACCTAAAGTTAGAAACTGGTATCGTTTGCGATTGGGAAAATTGGCAGTAGTGTAAAACCCCCTCCCGTATGCAGAGAGGAAAGTGCTGGGAGAAATGGCTGGGAAGGCGGAACCCAGATGGTGACGGTTTTTTCCTGAGTGGATAGGATCCTGGGAGAGAATTTGTTTTGTGGTTTTTGATTCTCTTCCAGATCGTTTGCAGTGAGCTGTGGAAATAAGCAACCAGGGAAGAACAGGCAGAGGCTGTTTATCCAGAGCTTGCCCTAGCAAGGGTGCGGCCCTCCTCCCTTGTGATTGGCAGAGACTCGCAGGCAGGGGAGTGGACATGAGAGCTTTACAGTGGAAACCAGGGAAGCTCAGGATGGCTGATGGAGACTGCTGACCTGGGGGCCTGGGGTGGCCAGTTAGAAGTTGGGCTCCTGCCTGGGTATAGTGGCTCAGGCCTGTAAGCCCCGCACTTGGGGAGGCCAAGGTGAGTGGATCACCCAGGGTCGGGAGTTTGAGACCAGCCTGGCCAACATGGTGAAACCCTGTCTCTACCAAAAATACAAAAATTAGCTGGGCCTGGTGGTGCATGCTTGTAATCCCAGCTACTCAGGAGGCTGAGGCAAGAGAATCCCTTGAACCTGGGAGGCGGAGGTGGCAGTGAGCTGAGATCATGCCACTTCACTCCAGCCTGGGTGACGGAGTGAGACCCTGTCTCAAAAAAAAAAAAAAAGGGGGGTTCCTGTGAGAGGGCTTAGGGAACACGTTTGGCTTTCTCTGGTAGTCCTAAACTGGAAGCAGGGACAAGCACTGAAGAGGCTGTAGTTTCTAATCATGTCCTGGCCATTTGGGGCCGCTTGCTGTGGAGAGTGTTGTTTAGCTTCCTGGATTGTTCTAGAGAAAGCAGCCAGCTTCTGCTAGTCTGACTTTGAGCAGCCTGGCTTCCTGGCTGGTTACTGTAGGAAAAGGGTTGGTTTCAGACGGATTGCTGCAGACTGTGGGCGAGGGTTCTGTTTTTGTATGTAGTTCCGCCATTGTTTTGTCTGTATGTTCCCTTGCTCAGAGCAGATGTTATTAGCGTGATTTCTGGCGGTCATGTATTCCTAGTGCTGCCCTCAGGACTGCTGACAGCAGCAGGCCAAGAACTTAATTCATCCCTTTATAAGATTCCCAGTGGGAGGCTTCTAGGATCCATATCTGGCTTTCAGAAAGGGGTGGAGGGTCTGCCGTTGGGTTTGGACTCATGACTTGGCATTTCTGAGGACCCTCAGAGGAAAGGAAAGTGAGGCCTGTAGGGCGCTAGGAGCTTGGGGCAGCTGCTTGAGCTGGTTCCCAGTGTGGTTGTGGGTCTTCTTGGCCTGTCCCATTGGTATTCTCGTTCCTTCTGTGAGTTGCCCTCATTGTCCTGGTCAGCCATGCTGATCTCCTGCAGACCTGTGCTGCTGGATTTCCAGAGTCAGGGGAGGCAGCCAGGGGTTCCTCTGTCTGTAAACTTGGGCTTCATGCATGCTGTTCAAGAGGATTTGGTTTGGTTATGCAGGCTTGGGACTGAGATATGGTTGAAAGAGTAACTAAAAACCTGAAAGGTTAGTGAGTTCCACAGAGGAACCTGTGGGACTTAATTTTTCCCCCAACACAGGGTGTCCCTTTGTAGTTGACATAGTGTTATGTTAATTATCAATATACTTAGCAATTTTAAGCCAGTGATTTAAACAATTGGAATGAAAACCTCTGAAAAGTTAAATTTGTGGCTGACACAAAGAACTTGAATATTTACCACAAGTACTTGAAATGTTTAAATGTGTTTTGGTGGTAAACTCTCCTTCATTTAGAATTAGTTGAGAAGCTGGTGTGTGTAGGTGAGGGGTCGTGCACAGCCTGAGGGTGTACCTGTAATGGTCACATAAGTTTTCATTTTAATTTTGGAAGTACTGTAGGACCAGGGGAGGTTGCAGAGCATTGTTCAGGAGGTCCCCCTGCCCTTCCTCTGCTCCCCAGGGTTGCGTCCTTGTAGGATGCACAGCCAGGCCCCAGCTCCATGTGATCACGGCTGCTGTAGGCGCACGTGCGTGTGTCTGGTGCTGTACCGTCAGTGGAACCACCCCACGGCCCAGGAGCAGAAGGCCTCTCACCCCCCGAGACCTCCGTGTGTGGGTCCTTCTCTGGCCACGCCGCCCCTCCACTCTGGGTCGGCACGACAGTGTGGCATAAATGGGATCCCACAGCAGGCACCCTTCTGAGGTTGGCCTTTCCCCCTCAGCATAATACCCTTGATCTTCCAAGAGAAGGATCCGTCTTGTATGTCAAGAGTTCATTCCTTTATATTGCAGAGTCGGGTTTGGAGGCATGGGTGGAGCCGAGTGTGTGTCACCATGCCCAGGTGAAGGGGACTTTTTCCTTGTTTCCAGTTTGGAATTACTACAAATAAAGCGGCTTCGGACGTTCTGGAACATGTTTTTCCATGAGCATTGGGTTTTCATTTCTCTGGGATAAATGCCCAAGAGGTCACTTAGTTTTATAAAATGTAGGCATGTTAAATGCACAGGCAGTGAGATCTATGACACTGAAAGGAAACTCAGAGAACGGGGGAACCGTTCTTCTGTCTATTCAGGGGTAGGACCAGCAGGTCGGAGCCGCCCAAGGGGCTCCTGGGGAGGGTTATGGTTGGTAGCTAGTTGTTCTGCAATGCAAAACCTCCCATCCTTGTCTCCAGAGCCCAAGCAGAGACGGCACACACCTCTCGTACCCCAGCTTTCCAAAAGCACCTGGGTACACCTGGTCACAGGGAGCCATCAGATTGACTAAGAAAAAGAAGTTCCAAAGTTTGCATATTCAAAAGATTGTAACCCCATTGGTGCATAACAAATGATTTGAAATAAAAGCATTTTGCTACATTACAAGCATGAGAAGAGAGAAACTTAATTTTGCATGCCATGCTTGTCCTATCAGACTGCACACCAGTGTGGCTCTGAGCCAGCTGTCATCCTCCCAGCTCCCCACAAGATGGCACTGGCTCAGAGTGGCCCCTGTCAAAAGCCAGAGCCCACCCTTCTCTCTGCTCCGCCTTTCATGCCCCAGAGATGTCCCAATTTAGAATCCGTTGAAAAAAACAGTTTGCGCGGACTTGTACTTCTGAGAGTGGGCATGGCCAGTGTCCATCTAGTGCTTCCGTGCTGTGCATCTGAGGGGAGCCGTCCCAGCGAGGCGGAGCCTGAGGTGCCAGCTGGGAGCTTGCCCAGGTCTGGGGTGAGGTCCAGGAATCTGCATCTTCAACCAGCAGCACCAGCGCCGAGGCACACGCTGAGAAAGGCCACCTTGGTCAGCCGTGGACTGCCACAACACACTGGTGGAGAACCCCCCAACACACACTCCCTGCCATTTTTGGTTCCTTTGAAGAGAAAGGAGTTGGGATGAGAGGGAAGGTGGCCTGTGAGGCAGTGGTTGTGCAGGCTTGTGTTCAAGCAGAGCCCTGGAGTGGAGAGCATTGGCCCTGAGATGTGTCAGATAGAAAGGCGCCAGGCAGAGCCTCTGCACCTTGGGAGGAATGAACTGGTGCGGGGGCGGGGCCAAGGAACGGATGCGAGCCCTAAGGCAGGCGGCATGGCAGGCGTGGGAGCAAGGGGCTGCCCAGGGCCGCATGGGCTCGGCCAGAGGACCCCATGTCCCTGGGAGAATTGTGTACCAAACGGCGCACTCGCTGCACGGGGAGAGCATGTGGCCCAGCAGTCCCTCCCGTGTGCTCCTGGCGGCGCAGCATTCCAGCACGGCTGCCTGCGACATGGAGAGGCTTTTAGTGAAAGCACTGAGCGGGGAGGACACGAGCCCTTCTGAGATGCAGACGTGACTTTGTCCCAGACAGGATCCTGAGGGAAGTCGGAATGGTAGGTGTGTGCGCCCGGCCCTGCCCCAGCCCTGCGGCCCTCCGCGGGCTGGCACCGTTCACATTCATCTCAACGTTACCAAAGGGTCTCTTCTTTTTCTGGGCAGCACTGTTAGATTTTTTGATACAGATTTTTAGCCAAGCTCTTGAACGCTTATATTTCTCTTACGTATTTCTCCTATTTTTAGTTCATTTATCTTTTCTGCTGGAGAACACTGTTAGGTACAGTTGAAAGGGTTGTCATTTCCAACATGGCTGTGGCTGGATTAGGCAGGATGGCAGTTATCTGGGGGGGTGTCCCACTGGGCTCCACCTGACCGCTCTGACTTCCTGCCGGTTACGAAGTTGCTGCTCCTCGAGGACAGTCAGGGCAGTCAGATGGGACCCAAGGGCCTGGCCTGCCGGCGAGTCCGCCGTGCGCTAAGTGGTGTCTTCCTCGGTTTCCGCAGGACGCAATGTTCACACGAGGACTGAAGAGGAAATGTGTTGGCCACGAGGAAGACATGGAAGGAGCCCTGGCCGGCTTGAAGACCGTGTCCTCCTACAGCCTGCAGCGGCAGTCGCTCCTGGACATGTCCCTGGTGAAGCTGCAGCTCTGCCACATGCTCGTGGAGCCCAACCTGTGCCGCTCAGTCCTCATTGCCAACACGGTCCGGCAGATCCAAGAGGAGATGACACAGGATGGGACGTGGCGCTCAGTGACGCCCCAGGCGGCAGGGCGGGCACCACTCGACCGCTTGGTCTCCACGGAGATCCTGTGCCGCTCAGCATGGGAGCAGGAGGCGGCACGTCCTGCCCCTGGCTTGGGAGATGGCCACGTACAGGGCCTGGTGTCTGACCTTTGTCCAGTCACCTCAGCACAGGCGCCGAGGCACCCACAGAGCGGCATCTGGGAGTTGGATGGCCCTCGAGAAAACAGAGGAGGCTTTCACAAGTCACTTGATCAGATATTTGAAACGCTGGAGACTAAGAACCCCGGCTGCATGGAAGAGCTGTTCTCAGACGTGGACAGCCCTTACTATGACCTGGACACGGTACTGACAGGCGTGATGGGGGGCGCCAGGCCGGGCCCCTGCGAAGGGCTCGAAGGCTTGGCTCCAGCCACCCCAGGCCCCAGCTCCAGCTGCAAGTCCGACCTGGGCGAGCTGGACCACGTGGTGGAGATCCTGGTGGAGACCTGAGCCGGAGCCCTGAGCGCTCGCAGCCGTGTCTTGACGCGTGGACACGTGAGCACTGGCTCCCGCGGAGGGTGCGCCTGTCACCAGCGGCCCAGCCTTGCTGCCCGTCTGCTGTTCTGAGAAATCCCAGGACAGCGCAGCAGCAGCAGGGTCTGCAGCCCCAGGCCCGTCCCACTCGCTCGTCCCCCTGCGGAGGGCCAGGGAGAGGCTGTTCTGGAAGGCTTGGCACCTCTGGGCCAGTCCTGACGTCCCCACAGCCCTGGCCCCTTGTCCCTCTGTGTCCCCCACTGCGGAGGACGGTGAGCCCAAGCTGCGTCACCCTCCTTTAATTTAGATGGGTGAAGTTTTTACAATTCAGTTTGTGTTATTTTGTCTTAAGATATATTTTTTAAACTTTGTATACTTTATCTGTTTAGATTTTTTCAGCTATTTTCTTAAAAGTATATTTTTTCTATAAACATCCCTTTGCTGCTACATTAGAACATTTATAGCCTGAACAGTTGCAGTTGGTGTTTCATTGTTTTAAGGTTGAAATAAGGGATTTTTTTGCAGTGAGCATCACTACAGTCCGAGTCAGTGTGAATGTATCATGTTTTACTTGAAATGTGTGTGCGTGATACGTCTCCATTCTGTTCTGTGCCAGTGAGACCTGCGTGAAGATCAGGAACCGCACGCAGCTCCTACACTCTGTTGTCATTAGAAAGTCTGGGAGCCACATGTTCCTAGACGTAAGCGTGAATTATGGAGGATTTTATTTATGTCTATTTATATGTAAATGCCGTTGAAAGCAAAGGTCAGATATTTGTTTGCAGATCTTGGGCACCAGTTGGTCTTCAGGGACCTCAGAGCCCCTCATTGGTGCCTTCTGACAGATGGTGTTCCTGGAGGCTCCCATCAGGGGCAGCCCAGGCACCTGCCCTGGGGGAGGAAGTAGCGTTGCTGCTGAATTAGGAATGCCTTTGCTGCTCTGTTAAGATTGGTGCTGGAGCAAAAGGTTAAGGTTAGGTTGAAGTCTAGAATGAAAGAAATCTGAATCCGTGTCATTCATGGCCCCTTGATCTGTCAGGTCACGGTTCCTGCCGCAGGGAGTGAGCTGCTGGTGCCTGCAGCCTCGCCTCCTGCCCTGCCTCACCCACGTGTTTCCTGTTTCTCATGCTTTTTCTAACTTTCTTGCCCCTTAGCCAAAAAGGATTGTTTTCTTTTGTGCATATAGCCATTCTTAAATATCAGTGATGTACACCTCACTTTATTAAAAAATTATCCAGCAAACAAAATGGGAATGTGGTGTTAGTTACGGCTATGGCGTAACCCTCCGGGGACGTTTCTGCAGGATCAGCTCAGCTGTATTACCTAATGGTGCTTTGTAAGGTGAGAAAGGAATTTCACTTGGCTGCATTAAATGGACGCTGGGTTGTAGAGCAAATTCCTTTCACCTTGTTCAGCACCCGGCTGGGGGTGTCCACGTCCTCTGACAGCCCCCTGATGTCGAAAGTTAATCTCATGGTCCCTAGTTTAAAGGGTGTTTTTTATAGCAGTAACCCTAAAGCACTCGTTTCTGCAAAGCATTCTTGTCTTTTAGAAACGTTTGTTCAGCATTATAAACTGCTCAGAGAACGTGACTTGTGAGAGCTCTGGGGTGCTCAGTCAGAAAAACAGACTGGGTCTGTGGAAGGACCACAGAGACAGAGGCGGGAAGGTCAGATTAGCTGCTACGTCAGGAGCGCAGCCTCCGTGAGCACCAGTGCAGCCAGCCTCGTTCCCTGGACTCGCGTGTTCACCTGTGGCTGCCCGGCGAGGTCTGCTCGTTTCCGACGTTGCGCAGCGTCTGAGTAGTCCTGTGTTTTTCCTGCCGTTCCTCTACAGCTTCAGTCCATGTGTCTGTGGTTGTTTTGTATTTTGACACGGTCTCACTCTGTCACCCAGGCCGGAGTGCAATCTTGGCTCACCACAACCTCCGCCTCCCAGGTTCAAGTGATTCCTCTGCCTCAGCCTCCCAAGTACAGGCATGCACCACCGCCTGGCTAATTTTTGTGTTTTTAGTACAGACGGGGTTCCTGCATGTTGGTGAGGCTAGTCTTGAACTCCCAACCTCAGGTGATCCGCCCACCTTGGCCTCCCAAAGTCCTGGGATTACAGGCGTGAGCCACTGCACCCGACTGTGTATGTGGTATTTTAAAATATGTAGGTACAAATTCACTTTAATTGGGAACAAATTTTCCAAGTGTTTAGTAAGTTGTTTACAAAATGTTTATTCAGAAGCAGAAATAGAAATTACAATCACTGAAAATTTTGGCACTGTTCCCTGGGCCTGCTTCTGGCCAGACCCTGAGGGCAGCGGGCATTTTAGTTGATGGTTTCACGGGGATGTTCCCCGACGCGGGGCGGGTTCCCCTCACATGCAGCGTGCTTCGCACACAGCTTCAGAGCCCCTTCCACCTCGGAAGTGCCTTGTTTCCAAGGTTAAAAGGTAATGCATATTTATTTGAAGATGCGGAATAGTGTGAAGATGGCAGTCTCCTCCCAGGGAACTGATCTTTCGGGGATGACAGCGCGCCTTGGAGAACGCTGTCTGCTCTGCCCACAGACGCCTGAGCAGGATTTCCTCATGGTGGGGAGGTCTCCACAGGGCTGAGCCCAGTCGTCATGGCCTGGATCCCTGCTGGGCCACAGCTGCCCAGGCACCTTCTCCCAGGTTGTTCATTCTTCAGTGAAGTGGGCAGGGCAGAGACAAGCAGGACTCAGCAGCAGACTGCGGAACAAATGTCGACATGGCGCTGGCCCTGTGGTCTCCGCAGAGCCAGATGAGCGGGCGAGCGGAGCGCACGCGGGGAAGGGCTGGGGCGGGTGGACGTCTGAGCTGCGACACTCGGCGTGTAGCACTGGTGTCCACCTAAAGGTGGTGGTGGGATCATGTCCCTCTTCACGAACTCTCATAGTTGGTTTCTGGGTTGCTAGAAGTTTCCATCTGCAACCAGCGAGCCACATCCTTAACTGGGATTTTACTGTGACTGAGCCACGCTTTCTCGTGGCAGTGCTGTGTGTGCTGGGTCACTGCATTTACTCAGGAAGGCCCCTGTTCTGTCTCAGGCCCCGTGTGGAGGTGGCTGTGTCCTCAGTGCCAGCTTAGGGCTTGTAGCAGAGGCAAGGAGGGAGGGAGTTGTGATGTGTGGATGCCTGAGGGTCAAGGGTAATAGCCCTTCCTCGGTGGTAAGACTTTGCAGTATTCTCAGGACCGGCAAGTGCCTGTCTGGGAAGATGTAACTGCCAAGTGCAGCCTTTGGTTGCGATGTCACCTGATGTCTCACTGCAGCTGGGGGCAGTTTAAGCCCTTGGGGCTGCCGCGCTGTGCAGGCGAACCCTGCGTCGGCCCATCCCTCTGCCTTGCCCCTGGGAGACAAGCCCCGGCTTCTCAGACCCGCCCCCTTGCCTCCTGCAGTGGGCTCGAATGAGCCTCTGCACTGCGCAGAGGAGGCCGGCAGGGGCCGGCGGGCCTTGTAGAGTAGGCCGGGAGCAGCTCCACAGACTGTCCCTGAAGCTCTCAGAACCAGCTGAATGAACTGGAGGTGCAGGTGAAGGCCTGCTTCTTGGGTAACAATTTGGTCAACGCCAGAGCAAGAGGTTTGAGAAACCTACAGAGAACGGGAATGGATGGTCCAAGAATGGCCCTAAAAATGATGCGCTCTGAGCACCCTGTTGGCCATGGCTACTGTGCTGTGGTTCTCGTCGGCCTGCAGACACCAGGCTTGGGCTCTCCCTGCCACCTCTGGGGCCTTCAGGGACCCTTCAGCACCCTCATCTTTTTGTGAAAAGGCCCCAAATATATAAACTGTACCCCAATCCTGGGTTGCCCTGAGGCCTCGTGGCCTCGTTGCCCCCACATTCCTGCAGCCCATCAGACTGGGGTAGTTAGATGGATCCGTTTGAAGGTTAGCAAGTTGCATAGGGTGGGGGTTCACAGGCTCCTGCTGGGTAGACGCCCAGAGTGGAGTTGAAAACTCCGCCACAGTCGGATTCAAAACAAAGCAACCTGGACGGGGCTGTTCCGACCACGCAGCCTCTGCCCGATGAGCGCTCCTCTTCCTGTATGCACGCGTCTCCATCTCAGGCTGTGGAGAGATCCAGCATGCCCAGTAAACCTGCCACCTGGCTGCCCGGTGGCCACTGCCAAGGCATCTCCTTACCTGAGCTGACAGAGCAGCACAGTCAGGCCTGTGGGCTGCATTTGGTTGACAGGACTTTCATTAGAGGTGTGTTCATTTCTCACTGGGGTCAATGAAGGGGCGTTCCAGGACCCTACAGAGAGCTGAGCAGGCCTGGGAACAGAGGGCACCGTGGTGCGGGCCCTGAGGGGCTGCCCCACCACTGATGAAGTTGGGCAGCCTGCAGGGCAAGGGCCAGGTGGGGTGTTTGCTGCCCTCAAGCTGGAGGTCTGGTCCCAGGACTCTCCCAGGGGCTCTGCCATCTTCACCCTGTTCTTCCAGCCTAGTCTGGTGGCCTGGCCTGTGGCAGCTGCACTGGGCCCAGCCACCCACTGAGGGGCAGGGGAACAGGGAGGGGTGCTGCCCAGCTCCAAGAGCTCAGTTGAGGCGGTCCCTCTGCCTCCTGTCCCTGGCCAGAGGCTGAGCCCATTTCAGGGACTGGCTATCCTAGTCGGCCCAAGCCCTGTCCCACGGTGAGTCACAGGTGGGAAGATGCTCCCTCCACCCTGGCTGCCCACTGTGGGGACTGTCTGGGTGGTATAGGAGGGTGTGCATGTGTGTGCAAGTACGTGTGTGTGTGTACACAGGTGTGCATGTGTGCAGCTGGAGTGGGTGCTGGGGTGAGGGCCAGGAAAGTGGTCAGATCCCAGCCCATCTGAGGATCCTGATTTGTGATCCTGTCCCTGTGGCCGTGGGGCCACCACTCCTGCAGAGCTGTGCTATGCGGCTGCAAGGGGCCTAGGCTTCGTGTTTTCTTCCTCGCCCATGGGCCCGGCCAGCATGGTGCTGAGGGGCACTGGGGACTTGGAGGGTACCCAGGAAGCCACAACCCTTGCCACCACCCCCAAACACTTGGCCTTTGACTATGGCCTCAGGGTTCCGTGCTACACCTGGATGCAAGCTGAGGGCCAGGCACTGCTCCCAACCGGAGATGGAGGTGCTGGCCCGAGCCAGGCAGGCTTGCCCGCAACAGCTCAGACACCCGGGGCCCAGAGCCGGGAAGCAGGACGCGGAGCCTGGGCTGCCTCCCGGGCTGACCAGATATTACCATTGTTCAGCCTTTGTGTTTCCTTTTGTTGTTGTTCTTTGAGACAGAGTCTGTCACCCAGGCTGGAGTGCAGTGGCGCGATCTCGGCTCACTGCAACCTTTGCCTCCCGGGTTCAAGTAATTCTCCTGTCTCAACCTCCCGAGTAGCTTGGGTTACAGGTGCACACCACCACGCCCGGCTAATTTTTGTATTTTTAGTAGAGACAGGATTTCACCATGTTGGCCAGGCTGGTCTCGAACCCCTGACCTCAAGTGATCTGCCTGCCTAGGCCTCCCAAAGTGCTGGAATTACAGGTGTGAGCCACCACACCCAGCCTTTTGTGTGTGTGTTTCTGAAAGAATATTAAAGCAAATCCCAGATGTTGAGACATTTTGACCCTAAAAACAGGTTAAAGTTTTTTGTTTGAAAAAGAAAAGTCACCCAGGCTGGAGTGCAGTTGTGTGATCTAAGCTCACTGCAACCTCTGCCTCCTGAGTACAAGTGATTCTCCTGCATCAGCCTCCCGAGTAGCTGGGATTACAGGCACCCACCACGCCAAGCTAATTTTTGTATTTTTATTAGAGACAGGGTTTCACCATGTTGGCCAGGCTAGTCTTGAACTCCTGACCTCAGGTGATCCGCCTGCCTTGGCCTCCCAAAAGTGCTGGGATTACAGGCATGAGCCACTGTGCCCGGCCTTTCTTTTCTTTTTTCTTTCTTTTTTTTTTTTTGAGACAGACTCTCCCTCTGTTGCCCAGGTGCGGTGGCTCACGCCTGTAATCCCAGCACTTTGGGAAGCCAAGGTGGGCGGATCACCTGAGGTCAGGAGTTTGAGACTAGCCTGGTCAACCTAGTGAAACCCTGTCTCTACTGAAGATCCAAAAAGTAGCTGGGCATGGTGGCATGTGCCTGTAATCCCAGCTACTTGGGAGGCTGAGGCAGGAGAATCACTTGAACCCAGGAGGCGGAGGTTGCAGTGAGTCCAGATTGCACCACTGCACTCAGCCTGGCAACAGGGCAAGACTCCGTCTCAAAAAAAAAACAACAAACTGAAGTCCCCAAATCCTCTTTGGAAAAAGCACAGGTCACAGACTTTCCTGTGGTTCTGTGTTTCTTCTTCCTGGGAGCTGGCAAAATAAACCTCTAACTTGATTGAGAGTTGCCTCAGATGCTTTGTGGTTATGCTAGATTGTGACTGGAAAATTAGGGAGAATTCCTTAATATCCCATCCCCTAAACGGTCCTTTTAGTTCCTTTTTAACTTTTAAAAATTGAGGTATAGAGTCCAGAGCATGCCAGAATTGTCAGCGTCCACCTGAACGGTTTACCTGGGAAGACATCCTGTAGCTGCTATGGGTAGGGTAGGGAGGTGACCCCCTGCCGTGCCACCAGGATTTGTGGCCCTGATCTGCTTGTGAATGGGCACCTGCAGGGCCTGGCCTTTACATGTCGTGAGGTTTGCCCAGGTTGTGTGCGTTGCTGTTCTTTTTTAAAAAATTAATTTTTGGCTGGGCACGGTGGCTCATGCCTGTAATCCCAGCACTTTGGGAGACCGAGGTGGGCGGATCACCTGAGGTCAGGAATTCGAGACCAGCCTGGCCAACATGGTGAAACCCCTCTACTAAAAAGATAAAAATTAGCCGGGTGTGGTGGCTCACACATGTAGTCCCAGCTACTCGGGAAGCTGAGAATCTCTTTAACCTGGGAGGCGGAGGTTGCAGTGAGCCGAGATTGTGCCACTGCACTCCAGCCTGGGTGACAAAGCGAGACTCTGTCTCAAAAAAAAAAAAGTTTTTTAATTGACAAAAATTGTGTATGTTTATCATGTACAACAGGTTTTGAAATATGTGTACATTGTGGAACAGCTCAATAGAGCTAACTGAATGCACTGCCACATACTTGTCACTTAAATCTACTCCTCTAGTGGTTTTCAAGAATGCAGTCCCCTGTACAAGAGACCTGAGCTCAGGCCTCCCAGCTGAAGTGTCATGTCTTTTCACCAACGTCCCCAGCCACAGGCCCTCAGGCTCCAGCAGTCAACACTACTCCGCATCTATGAATTTGCCTTTCTTTTTTTAAATTTGAGACGGAGTCTCTGTCCCCCAGGCTGGAGTGCAGTGGCACCATCTTGGCTCACTGCAACCTCTGCCTCACAGGTTCAGGCGATTCTCTTTTCTCAACTTCGTGAGCAGCTGGGATTACAGGCATGTGCTAATACGCCTGGCTAATTTTTGTAGTTTTAGTAGAGATGTGGTTTCACCATGTTGGCCAGGCTGGTCTGGAACTCCTGACCTTGTGATCCACCTGCCTCAGCGTCCCAAAGTGCTGGGATTATAGGCATGAGCCACTGCACCTGGCCTTTTTTTTTTTTTTTTTTTTAAAGACAGAGTTTCACTCTTGTTGCCCAGGCTGGAGTGCAGTGGCGCAATCTCAGCTCACTGCAGCCTCTGCCTCCCAGGTTCAAGCGATTCTCCTGCCCCAGGCACATGCCACCAGGACTGGCTAATTTTTGTATTTTTAGTAGAGATGGGGTTTCACCATGTTCATCAGGTTGGATGGTCTTTAACTCCTGACCTCGGCCTCCCAAAGTGCTGGGATTACAGGCATGAGCCACTGTGCCCAGCCGCCTTTCTTTTTTGAGACAGGGTCTTGTTCTCACGCAGGCAAACACGGCTCACTGCAGCCTCGACCTCTTGGGCTCAAGCAATCCTCCCACCTCAGCCTCCTGTGTAGCTGAGACTATAGGTGTGTGCCACCATACCTGACTCATTTTATTTTATATTTTTGCAGAGATGAAGTATCACTGTGTTGCCCAGGCTGCTCTCAAACTCCTGGACTCAAGTGATCCTCTTGCCTTGGCCTCCCTAAGTGCTGAGATTACAGGCCTGAGCCACCATGCCTGGCATTTTGACTTTTTAGGGTCCACGTATGAGTGAGATCACGTGGGATTTGTCCGTCTGTGCCCAGCTTATTTCACTTAGCATAAATGCTTCAGGTTCCTCTACATTGTTGCAAATGACAGGATTTCATCTTTTTTACAGCGGAATAGCATCCCATCGTGCATGTCATTTTCTCCATTCGACTGTTGTCGGACACCTAGGTCGGTTCCACAGCTTGGCTATGGTGACTAGGGCTGAATAAACACGGCTGCGGGTGTCTCTTCAACGTACCGACTTCCTTTCCTTTGGATAAATACCCAGTAGTGGGAATCCTGGATTATATGGTAGTTCTATTTTTAACTTTTCCAGGCGCCTCTGGACCGCTTTCCATAATGGCGGTAATACTTGACATTCCCGCCCACCGCGCACAAGCATTCCATTCCTTCACACCCGCAGCAGCATCTCATCTGCTTAGAACGGCCGTCCTAACAGGTGTGAGGGACAGCTCGGTGCAGTCTTCCTCTACCTGCATTTCCCTGATGATTACCGATACGGAGCATTAGTTTCATACGGCTGTTGGCCATCTGTATGTGGGTTGTTGTTTTTTTAATGTCTTCTCGGTGGGGCGCAGTGGCTGATGCCTATAATCCCAGCACTTTGGGAGGTAGAGGCGGGCGGATCACCTGAGGTCAGGAGTTCGAGACCACCCTGGCCTACATGGTGAAACCCCATCTCTACTAAAAATACAAAAACTAGCTGGGCACAGTGCCATGTGCCTGTAGTCCCAGCTACTGGGGAGGCTGAGGCAGGAGAATCACTTGAACTCAGGAGGCGGAGGTTGCATGAGCCAAGAGGGCACCACTGCGCTCCAGCCTGGGCGACACAGTGAGGCTCTGTTCAGGTCCTTTCTATTTTTTCGGTCAGGTCATCTGGGTTTTTTCCTGTTCAGTTGTTTGAGTTCCTTATATATTTTGGATATTAACCCCTTCTCAGATACATGGTTTCCAAATATTTTCTCCGATTTCCACGGCTGTCTCCTGGCTCTGTTGCTGGCTCCCTCCGCTGAGCAGAGGCCGCTGTGTGCTACTGAAGTTGTCTCCACATCTGGTGTGTTTGAAGCAGGATTCACGGGAGAGCCGCACGTCACACAGTGGCTCGCTCTTATGTCTTCGGTTGGGACCACCCCTTCTGCCCAGTGTGCTGCCATTTTCCATTTTGTTGATTTCGGCTCTGTTTCATTTCCTTCTTTCTACTTACTTCTGGTCTAATTTGCTCTTTTTCTTGTACCTTAACATGAAATCTTAGGTGCTTTTACACTTACTTTCTAATATAAGCATTTAAAGCTATAAATCTCCTTCCAAGCCCTGCTTTCACTCAAATTGGGTAAGTGCGCTTTCATCATTCAGTTTCAAATGCTGAGTTTCCAGCGATCTCTGTGGCCCCTGGTTATCTGGACACGTGCCGTTCCAGTCACCTCCTGCCGTGTAGCCACCATCACTAGCTTCACAGCATGCAGCACCCACCATCTGTCACCATCATGGTCGCACGCCAGCGGCTGGCTGGGCTCAGCCGGGTGATTCTTGCTGGGATCCGTCAGGCCATTGCCGTCAGGCAGCAGCTGCGGCTGCGGCTGGACACATCCCACCCTGAAGGCTTCCTCCCTCACAGGACTGGCCTGCTGGCCGGAAGACTCCAGCAGCCTTGGACTCACCATCTCTCCGGGACCGCTCCTGGCATTTCTCCAGCACAGAGGCTTCAGGGTGGCCAGATGTTTTGCATGATGGCTGAAGCCTCTGAAGGCCATGTCCCTGGCATCTGATCTGCTTGGAGAGAGCGCCACATCCACTAGAAAGAATGAGGGCTTTGCAGCGTCACTTGGGTCAGGTGACCGTCATGTTCCTTCAGGGCCTCTGGGATTCAAAGGCCAGGATAGATTTACACGTTCAAGAAGTTTATTTGGGGAAAGACTTGTGAAGGACAGAGCAGGAGCGGGCAGAGGAAGGCTGCTGACACGACGCAGGCCTGACATCTGTGGGAGGAAGGGCCTTTGCCACACCCACGGGACCAGGACAGGATGCCCATCTGAGGCCTGACATCTGTGGGAGGAAGGGCCTTTGCCACACCCACGGGACCAGGACAGCGTGCCCATCTGAGGCCTGACATCTGTGGGAGGAAGGGCCTTTCCCACACCCACGGGACCAGGACAGCGTGCCCATCTGAGGCCTGACATCTGTGGGAGGAAGGGCCTTTCCCACACCCACGGGACCAGGACAGCGTGCCCATGTGAGGCCTGACATCTGTGGGAGGAGGGGCCTTTGCCACACCCACGGGACCAGGACAGCGTGCCCATCTGAGGCCTGACATCTGTGGGAGGAAGGGCCTTTGCCACACCCACGGGACCAGGACAGCGTGCCCATCTGAGGCCAAGGTGGGAGAAACGACTGGCTCTGCACCGCTCCATGCTCAGCACTGGGTGGGGACAGCCGGGAAGGGCAGCAGCTGGCGTGGAGAGGGGCTTCCCTCTGGGTCTGGTCCTCTATCATTGTTATTTGGCACAGGAGCCCAGCAGGTCACGATGGGCCCTGGCATGCCCCCTGTTTGCAGTGGCTCTGCTCCTGAGCTACTCCAGTAGGGTGCTCCTGGGGGCACCTGTCCTCCTGCCCGCTGTCCCTGCTGACCAGCTCCAGCTCAGTTCCTCTGCCCAGGCCCAATCCTGTGCAGCCATACTCACCGTGAAAGGCCTGCATCTCAGCCCGGGGGGCGGGGGCTTGGCCTAGGCCTTCTTAGTTCCTCACTCTACCTCACCCTCAGCTGAGAGACGCTGCTTTCCCACACCTGCTACTTCAGGGCCTGTAAGTCTTTATTTAAAAACAAAAACAAAAAGAGAGGCCAAGGCAGGAGAGTTGCTTGAGCTCAGGAGTTCAAAACCAGCCTGGGCAACATAGCAAGACCCTGTCTCTAATCAGAACCAAACCAAAACCGTTTTAGCAGTTCACCACCTTTCGCTAGTTAATACTTTTTTTAAGAGATGGGGGTCTCACTCTGTCGCCCAGGCTGTAGTGCAGTGGTGCGATCACAGCTCCCTGCAGCCACCAGCTCCTGGGCTCAAGCAATCCTCCCGCCTCATTCTCAGTGGCTGGGACTACAGGTGAGTGCCACCACACCAGGCTAATTTTTTTTTACTTTTTTATAGAGATGGGGGTCTCAATATGTTGCCCAGGCTGGTCTCAAACTCCTGGCCTCAAGTGACCCTTCTGCCTTGGCCTCCCAAAGTGCTGGGATTACAGGTGTGAGCCACCACGCCTAGTAAGTCTTTATATTTTTTTTCCTTCAGATAACTGATGTGGTTTCTGTATCCTGGCTGATAATGCCTTCATTTTTAAAGAATATTATTTCTTTTTCTTTTTTGAAATGGAGTCTCACTCTGTCTCCCAGGTTGGAGTACAGTGGTGCAATCTCAGCTCACTGCAACCTTCCCCTCCCAGGTTCAAGTGATTCTCCTGCCTCAGTCTCCCGAGTAGCTGGGATTACAGGTGCCCGCCACCGCACCCAGCTAATTTTTCTATTTTTAGTAGAGATGGGGTTTCTCCATGTTGGCCAGGCTGGTCTCAAACTCCTGACCTCAGGTGATCCACCCACCTCAGCCTCCCAAAGTGCTGGGATTACAGGTGCGAGCCACCGCGCCCGGCCTGAAGAATATTTCAATGTATGTGAAGTAGGTCGGCCTTCCTTTTCCCTTGAGCACAGCAGCTGTGGGTCCGTGGCCTTCTGGTGGGAAGTGAGGCATTGTTCATATTCCTGCTTCTCTACGTGGATCTCCTGTTTCCACCCGAGCTGCCTTTAGGAATGGAGGATGTGTTCCGGTTTCTCCATATGGCACCTGCTGGCAGTTACAGAGATTCTTGGATCTGTGGATTATCTTCTTTCATCAATTTCAGAAAGTTCTTAGCGATTCAATTTTGAAATATTTCTTCATTTTGTCTCCTCTTCCTGCTTCTGGGACTCCAGTCACACCCAGGTCAGGCCGGACTTTGCCCCACAGCTCTCGGCCCTCCGTCGTTTGCCCTCCCTGCTGTTTGGATCTTCTTTAGTGACCAGTCTTCAGGTAAACTGACCCGTTCCTCTGCGGCGTCCGGTCTGCTGCTAAACCCGTCTGAAGAGTATTCATTTATATACTATCGTTTTCATTTTCAGCTCTTCATTTTGTTCTTTTCTGAAGGTGCCATGTTCCTGCTGGTCCTCTCTTCACGGATGTCACCTGCCGTTTCCACGGGCCTCCCCACCTCCCCGGAGTCCTCTCACAGCCCTTGACTTCAGTGTTACCACCGGCCCGTCTCTGCCTCCGCTGCTCACTGTGGCTCACGTGTCTCCTAATGTCTCATTGTAGGCTCGACGTTTCATATAAAAGAACAGCGTGAAGGCTGAAGAAAACAACGTTTATTTCCAGAGAGGGGCACGTGTTTTCTGCTGCCAGGTTGCCAGAGTGCACGGAGTTGTTGCTCCCTGCAGTTGAGCTGGCTCCGGACTTCTCTGCAGCTGTGGTGAAGGCCTCAGATGTCCTGAGGGTGGCATCAGGGCACGTGCTTGTGTGGGGACCTGAGGTCTGAGCGTGGTAATTCTGGACATGCCTGAGGTCTGAGCACCGCGATTCTCGGGCCTGAGGTCCGAGGCAATTCTGGACATCGGCCTGTGTGTCGCGCCAAGCCACCAGCTCCGGAGGCTGCAGGATTTATCCGTTCCTCAGCCGGACTGCCATCCTTTCGGTCACTGGAGGCTTCCTTTGCTCTCCATTCCAACGCCTTGCCCTGTGCCCGGGGGCTCTTGTAGCCCTGCTCCTCTTCTTCAACCTCTGGGGCTTGTCTCCCGCCCACAATCCCAGCGCCCCTGGTGGGCCTCCAGACTTTGGGAACAAAAATCCCAGCATGTCTGTGAGGGGACGTTCCCGGGTAGTGTCCTCAGCTCCCTGCCCCGCTCCCAGTTTTTGGCACTCTTCCCAAGCACTCAATGTGGACCCGAGGGAGGCCAGGGAGCTCTGGACTTCTCTGTCGCAGGGGACCTCCAGATCCTGGGGGCTTGGCAGCTGTGGGCAAGCGGTTTGCATGCACCTTGCCTGGTCCCTCCTTACCTGACTCTGTGGGGTCCTCTTTCCTCTCACTCCCCGCTGGGGATGACAGCAGCAGGGCCTCTCTTCTCTGCTGGGTGGGACAGAAGTCAGGGTTGGAACCTGCTGCTTCTGAGGTTCCTGTGAGGGCCACAGGGAGGTCAGGACAAAGTCTTGGCCTTCTGAGGTATGTGGGTCACCCACGTCCAGCCATGTGAAGAGCAAGAGCCACCATGGGTGACATGGTGATGCCATAACACAGTCTGAACCTGAATCTTGGAATGGGAGGTGCAGGATGGAATATCTTGGCTTGTTAAAATCTTTTTTTTTTTTGAGACAGAGTTTTGCTCTGGAGTGTAATGGCGTGATCTTGGCTCACCACAATCTCCACCTCACAGGTTCAAGCAATTCTTCTCTCTCAGACTCCCGAATAGCTGGGACTACAGGTGCCCGCCACTACGCCTGGCTAACTTTTGTATTTTTAGTAGAGATGAGGCTTCACCATATTGGCCAGGCTGATCTTGAACTGCTGACCTTGTGATCCACCCGCCTCGGCCTCCCAAAGTGCTAGGAACACAGGTGTGAGCCACCACTCCTGGCCTAAAGGCTAACTTCTAAAGGCTGGGAAGCTGGGGCACCTCCTGGGGGGTCTTGCTGGCTCCAAAAGACAGTGCCTTTGAAAGAAGCTGCGTGTTACAAAAACAGTCTGAATTCCCACTTTCAGCTGGCTGAAAATGCAAAACCATTAAGGCAGCTTTCCAAAGCACGGCGCTGGCTGCACAGCGGGGTGGCTGAGGCCAGGGTGCATGCAGGGACATCGCTTCCTCCTCCCCTCCTGATGGAAACACCTGCCCATCACTGCACACATCCCACTCTACGGTCCTGCGAGTGGCCTTGGCTGGAACAGAGACAGCCAGGGTGGCCGCTTGCTTAGACTTCAGTCCTCTCCTGGGGACAGGATTTCAAGTATCAGTCCCCCCAGTCGATGAACCAGTGAGAACAGGCTTATCTAGGCCGTTTTATTTAATAAAATTGTGCAAAAGTCAGGGCTGATTTCTTGGCTCTGCCCTTTGAAGAGAACAGTTTTCCTTAGCAGAGAATGAGGGAAAGCCACGGGCCCACTAGAAGCTTTCTCAGGCCAGTGGTGTGACCTCCTGTCCACAGCCATGAGGGAGAAAGGCCTGTGCTGAGGCTGCTGGGCAGTGAGCGAGGGGCCCGCGAGGCACTGAAGAATCAGCACAGCTGCACACGCTCGTGGTGTCCTGACCACACGGCAGGCAGGGGCAGGGCAGAGTGGGACAGACAGAAAGGTAAATGAGCACTCCCTCTCTCTCTTTTTTTTTGAGACGAGGTTTTGCTCTGTTGCCCAGGCTGGAGTACAGTGGCGCGATCTCGGCTCACCGCAGTATCTGCCTCCCAGGTTCAAGTGATTCTCTCAGCCTCCCGAGTAGCTGGGCCTACAGGCATGCGCCATGTCCAGCTGATTCTGTATTTTTAGTAGAGATGGGGTTTCTCCATGTTGGTCAGGCTGGTTTCAAACTCCTGACGTTAGGTGATCTGCCCGCCTCGGCCTCCCAAAGTGCTGGGATTATAGGTATGAGTCACTGTGCCCGGCCTCTCAGCACTCTCAACAGCTGTCCCTCTGGTGACATTTCAGTGCCTTGCCCTTTGACCAGGAGTTGTTTCCCCTGGGCTAAGCAGCCCAGAACCCATGCCCAGGGTCCATCCCTAGGCACCCCCCAGCAGGTGCCAGCAGCATTCACATGGGGTAGGGGACCCCTGGGTGTCACCTGGGTGCCGGCAGCCTGCCATTGCGCCCAGAAACCTCTGCCTACCACGAGGACTGGCTCTGCCAAGGACATACCCTCTGTCTCCCGGTGAGACCTGAGATGGGCCCAGAGCACAGGACAGGTCCCGTTGGAGAGATTCCAGGAAACGGGCCTGGGATCTGGAAAACCACTCCACAGACAGTTCTGGTTTCCAGCATCAAACCCAGACAGGAAGAAAATGAAAAATTTCTCATAACGGTATAAAGTAATCCTGATTTTAGCAAACATTGCTATTAAAGAATGTCAGTTTTAGGTTGCGTGGCGTGAACATCTTTTTCCGTGGAAGAGTGAAGTGCTGCCCACCGCCGCAGGAGGGGGTCTTCAGGAAGCGGCTGCAGGCCATCGGGCTCCCCTGCCTGCTGCCAGGCGGCCCCGAGAGCTGAGAGGAGAGGACAGCGGTCAGGCACGCGCACCCCCCGCAACCAGAAACACGAGCCTGGGCGTTTGCCTCTGCGTCGCTGCCTCGGCCCCTCGGTGTCCTCTCCTTGGTTCTCCTCTTAGAAACCTTCTCATGGGATGTCAGCCTCACCGTGGGGCCTGTGGCTCGGGCCTGGGGCCAGCCCGCATCTTAGGTGGGGTCTCTGGGCCTTGTCCTGTGTGTCTGGCACTCCTTGGTGGCGGCTGCCACTGCCCTGCACACTCACAGCCTGCAGCGTCCACTCGTGGACGACACCGCAGGCTTCCCCACGGAGCTGCGGCTGGACGCCGACCCTGGCACTGGCTGTTGACAGCCAAACAGCCACAAGCATCTCTTCCGGGCCCACTGCTCTAGGACGACCCTCCTGTGCTGGGGTGTTTTGCAAAAAGATAGACAGCCGGTGAAGATGGATGATGAGCGCCCTCTCCTGTGTGCTCCATGGCACCTGTCACCTGTGTGCTGACCATCCAGGTCACCCACCCCACGTCAGCTGTGCCACAATCATGCCAAATTGTTGCCCAGAAGCTGACCTGGCCGCCTCCTGCGCTATGCAACCTTCCTGCTGTCCCAGCTCACCTTGTCCCCTCCTGCCAGGCCACAGGGCAGTACTTCACCCCTGCACCTCCCTGCACGTCACCCTTCGTGCTGATGGCCGCCCACACGCCCCTCCCGCCATCTCCTGGGTGCACACAGTGAGCCCTGACTGCTCTAGGGCCCTGGGTCTCCAGGTGAGCAGGAAACCAGGTGAGCGAGGCCTGGCCAACTCGCCCCTCCTGCAATACCTGGTTTTGGAATAAAGCCTTTCTTCCCCCTGATGAAAGAGAGGCTACAGGAAGAAGTCCCCCTCTCTGCCCACCCCTCTTCCCGCCTTGAACCCCGCTGACCTGTGGGTGGAGGGACTCTGCGGCAGGAACCTGAGCTCCTGAGAGAAAAGCTGCCGACAGAGCCTGTGGAAGGCACGTGGCCCACGGCTGGAGCCGCCACAGTCAGATCTGTCCAGCACAGCTGCCAGGCGGACTCAACGTCCCGTCCCGAGAGTCTCAGCCTGGCCCTGCCCCATCCTTCCAGCCTTGTCACCCACACCTGGCAGCTCAGCTTCCCTGCAGCTCCCTTCCCTGCCTGGCTGGCTTCTGGCAGTTCTCCTGTGTGACCCACTCACATCCTGGGTCCTCTGGCCTAAGAGTCTTTATGGATGACACACTCATATTCCTGGGCACGCTGCAGTGGGGTTCACACTTTGCTTGTCTGCCCTAAATAGTAGAAATGTTTGTTTTCTGTAAGTCCACAAGGCTTAAAGGAAGAAACCCTGCAGCTGTCTTACAGAAAAAGCGAGGGTGGCAGCTGCGTGGACACGGCCAGCGCAGTCCCCTGGCCTCTGCTCGGCGGCCACTCACCTTGGTCTGGATCAGGGCTTTGCAATGGTGGAGGCGGAAGCTGCTGACAGTCAGGAGTCCTTCAGGCTCTTTGAGGTCAGAATCGTCCATGACGTGGCCCTGGCCTCCAGAAAGGTCCTAAGGAGACAGACCCATCAGCCGGCCAGCCAGTCACCCTTGTCTCCTGTTGTCTTTCAACCTGAGCCCTCTACTCACTTCATTCTAAAACGGCAAACTTCTCTCAGGCCCCGCTGAAGGTCAGGCCGGCCAGCTTCCCCGGCATGGCCCTGCCACTTGCTGCCCATCCCCGGCTCACGGGCCTCCCTCCCTCCAGGACCTCATGCCCCTCAAACTGCTCAACAGAATGTCTTCGCAGCCACTCTCGGGAGACACCCTTCAGGCTGCCGCCACTCGGAGCTGTCCCACCTCTAAGCCTCCTATTCAGGAGGCCTCCCCCACGCCCTAGCCTCCTGGTCCTGTTTTCTTCGCACGATGACACAGCCAGGGCTGACCTTACTGGGAGCCCTCACTTCCTTCCTGGCCAGCCCAGTGTGCAGCCCATGGGCCACCAGGGCAACCATTTTCATGCCCATCTTCACCAGGACCAATCTGCCTGCCTGGCCAGTCCTTTCTGAATTTTCCAGGTTTGAAAATTTCCATAATAAATTTAAGAATGAAGAAAGATCCTTGCCATCTAGATCGCTGAAAGGTGACCCTCCCTATGACTGACGTTTTCTGTGACAGCTCAGGAGCTTCAGCGTGTGCACGGCAGTGTGCGTGTGGCGGTGTGTGCTCACGGCAGTGTGCGTGTGGCGGTGTGTGCACGGCAGTGTGCGTGTGGCGGTGTGTGTGTGCTCATGGCAGTGTGTGCGTGGCAGTGGTGTGCGTGTGGCAGTGTGTGTGTGCACGGCAGTGTGTGTGGCGGTGTGTGCTCATGGCAGTGTGTGCGTGGCAGTGGTGTGCATGTGGCAGTGTGTGTGTGCATGGCGGTGTGTGCACGGCAGTGTGTGTGGCGGTGTGTGTGCGTGGCAGTGGTGTGCGTGTGGCGGTGTGTGTGTGCATGGCGGTGTGTGCACGGCAGTGTGTGTGGCGGTGTGCGTGGTGGTGTGTGCTCACGGCAGTGTGTGCGTGGCAGTGGTGTGCGTGTGGCAGTGTGTGTGCATGGCGGTGTGTGCTCACAGCAGCGTGCGTGGCAGTGGTGTGCGTGTGCATGGCGGTGTGTGCTCACGGCAGTGTGTGCGTGGCAGTGGTGTGCGTGTGGCGGTGTGTGTGCATGGCAGTAGTGTGCGTGTGGTGGTGTGTGTGCATGGCGGTGTGTGCTCACGTGTGTGCATGGCAGTGGTGTGCGTGTGGCGGTGTGTGTGTGCATGGCAGTGTGTGCTCACGGCAGTGTGTGCGTGGCAGTGGTGTGCGTGTGACGTGTGTGTGCATGGCGGTGTGTGCTCACGGCAGTGTGTGCGTGGCAGTGGTGTGCGTGTGGCGGTGTGTGTGTGCATGGCGGTGTGTGCTCACGGCAGCGTGTGTGTGGCAGTGGTGTATGCGCATGCGGCAATGTGTGTATGTGCGGCGGTGTGCACGCGTGGCAGTGGTGTGCATGCAGCAGTATGCATATGGTGGCATGTGCACATGCAGCGGTGTGTGCGGGCTGCAGTATGTGCATGCGTGCGGTGGTGTGTGCGTGTGGCGGTGTATGGGCTGCAGTGTGTGTGTGGCTGTGTGTGGGCTGCAGCGTGCGTGCGGCAGTGTGTGTGTGGTGGTGTGTGGCAGTGTGCGTGCAGCAGTGTGTGGGCTGCAGCGTGTGTGGTGGTGTGTGCATGAGGTGGTGTGTGGGCTGCAGTGTGTGTGGTGGTGTGTGCATGAGGTGGTGTGTGGGCTGCAGTGTGTGTGCAGCGGTGTGTGGGCTGCAGCATGCGTGTGGCGGTGTGTGCGTGCAGTGGTGTGTGTGTGTGGTGGTGTGTGGGTTGCAATGTGCGTGTGGCGGTGTGTGGGCTGCAGTGTGTGTGTGGCGGTGTGAGCACGCTGCAGTGTGAGTGTGGTGGTGTGTGTGTGCGGCAGTGTGTGCGTGAGGCGGTGTGTGGGCTGCAGCGTGTGTGGTGGTATGTGCATGAGGTGGTGTGTGGGCTGCAGTGTGTGCGTGAGGTGGTGTGTGGGCTGCAGCATGCATGTGGCGGTGTGTGCGTGCAGTGATGTGTGTGTGTGGCGGTGTGTGGGCTGTAGCATGTGTGTGGCAGTGTGTGGGCTGCAGTGTGCGTGTGGTGGTGTGTGCGGCGGTATGTGGGCTGCAGCATGTGTGTGGCAGTGTGTGGGCTGCAGTGTGCATGCAGTGGTGTGTGCAGCGGTGTGTGGGCTGCAGTGTGTGTGCAGCAGTGTGTGGGCTGCAGTGTGTGTGCGGCGGTGTGTGGGCTGCAGTGTGTGTGTGGTGGTACGTGGGCTGCAGCATGTGCGTGTGGCGGTGTGTGGGCTGCAGTGTGTGTGCGGCAGTGTGTAGGCTGCAGTATGTGTGCGGCGGTGTGTGGGCTGCAGTGTGTGCGTGTGATGTGTGGGCTGCAGCGTGCGTGTGGCGGTGTGTGGCAGTGTGTGCGTGAGGCGGTGTGTGGGCTGCAGTGTGTGCGGCAGTGTGTGCATGAGGGTGTGTGGGCTGCAGTATACGTGTGGTGGTGTGTGTGTGCATGGCGGTGTGTGCTCACGGCAGAGTGTGCGTGGCAGTGGTGTATGCGCATGCGGCAATGTGTGTATGTGCGGCGGTGTGCACGCGTGGCAGTGGTGTGCATGCAGCAGTATGCATATGGTGGCATGTGCACATGTAGCGGTGTGTGCGGGCTGCAGTATGTGCATGCGTGCGGCAGTGTGTGCGTGTGGCGGTGTATGGGCTGCAGTGTGTGTGTGGCAGTGTGTGCGAGCTGCAGTGTGTGTGCGGCGGTGTGTGGGCTGCAGCGTGTGTGGCGGTGTGTGTGTGCGGTGGTGTGCGGGCTGCAGTGTGTGTGTGGCGGTGTGTGCGGGCTGCAATGTGTGTGCGGCGGTGTGTGTGCGGTGGTGTGGGCTGCAGCGTGCGTGTGGCAGTGTGTGTGTGGCAGTGTGTGTGCGGCGGTGTGTGGGCTGCAGCGTGCATGTGGCAGTGTGTGTGTGTGGCGGTGTGTGTGGCAGTGTATGCATGCGGCAGTGTATGGGCTGCAGTGTGTGTGGCAGCGTGTGCGGGCTGCAGTGTGTGTGCGGCAGTGTGTGTGCTGCAGCGTGCGTGTGGCAGTGTGTGTGTGTGGCGGTGTGTGTGGCAGTGTATGCGTGCAGCAGTGTATGGGCTGCAGTGTGTGTGTGTGGCAGTGTGCGGGCCGCAGTGTGCGTGCGGCAGTGTGCGTGTGGTGGTGTGTGTGGGGCGGTGTATGTGTGGCAGCATGTGTGGCAGCGTGTGTGCGGTGGTGTGTGTGCGGTGGTGTGAGCTGCAGCATGCGTGTGGCAGTGTGTGTGCAGCGGTGTGCGGGCTGCAGTGTGTGTGTGGCGGTGTATGTGGCGATGTGCAGGCTGCAGTGTGTGTGGCGGTGTGTGTGTGCGGCGGTGTGCGGGCTGCAGTGTGTGTGTGGCAGTGTGTGCAGGCTGCAGTGTGTGTGCGGCGGTGTGTGTGTGCGGCGGTGTGCGGGCTGCAGTGTGTGTGCGTGGTGGTTTGTGGGCTGCAGCGTGCGTGTGGCAGTGTGTGTGCGGCAGTGTGTGGGCTGCAGTGTGTGTGGCAGTGTGTGTGCGGCAGTGTGCAGGCTGCAGTGTGTGTGTGTGGCAGTGTGCGGGCTGCAGTGTGTGTGCGGCGGTGTACGGGCTGCAGTGTGTGTGGCAGTGTATGTGTGTGACAGCGTGTGTGGCGGTGTGTGCGCGCGGTGGTGTGTGGGCTGCAGCGTGCATGTGGCAGTGTGTGTGTGGTGGTGTGTGCGTGGCGGTGTGTGGGCTGCAGCGTGCATGTGGCAGTGTGTGTGGCGGTGTGCGCGTGTGAGCGTGTGTGTGGCGGTGTGTGCGTGTGGCAGCGTGTGTGTGGCAGTGTGTGCGTGTGGCAGTGTGTGTGGCAGTGTGTGCGTGTGGCAGCGTGAGTGGCGGTGTGTGCGTGTGGCAGCGTGTGTGTGGGCTGCAGCATGCGTGTGGCAGCGTGTGTGGCGGTGTGTGCGTGTGACAGCGTGTGTGTGTGGTGGTGTGTGCGTATGACAGCGTGTGTGTGTGGCGGTGTGTGCGTGTGACAGCGTGTGTGTGGCGGTGTGTGCGTGTGGCAGCATGTGTGTGGCGGTGTGTGCGTGTGGCAGCGTGTGTGTGGGCTGCAGCGTGCGTGTGGCAGCGTGTGTGGCGGTGTGTGCGTGTGACAGCGTGTGTGGCGGTGTGTGCGTGTGACAGCGTGTGTGGCGGTGTGTGCGTGTGGCAGCGTGTGCACGGCCGTGTGTGAACTGATGCGCGGCGCTCTATTTGTTGTCTGCTGCGGGCTCAGGCCGGTTCCTTCTGGAGCCTTTCCCTGCCTCCTGCTCTAGGCTTTGCTGGCTCCTGCCTCAAGCATTAGGGATTTATCCAACGGCCCCGACACGTTTATGGGGCCATCAAGTGGCTTTAACCCACCTATGTCCAGGTGACTCCCCCACTTCTGCCCAAACCTACCCTTGGGAGCAGCCAAGGGCCACTGGCCACAGTGAAGTCCAACCACACTCCCAGGAGCCCTGTCTCAGCCCAAACCACCTACCTTCTGCATGGCATCTATCCCGAGAACGAGAAAAAAATTCTCCTGGCAATGAGATTCACTCCAGAGGCACTGAGAAGCAGACGTGTGTGTGTTCTGAAGGGCTCTCCAGAGTTTTCTAGATTCATTACTGGAAAATAGATGCAATTGTTAAAAGGTGACCTTGAAGCCCTTCTGATGAGGTCACTGCAGCACTGCCCGAGGCACACAGCAGGCACCTGGCCTTTACCCCTAAGCTGAGACCCACAAGAGCCAAGAGGCACATGGCTGTTAAGAAACCCAAAAAGAGCGCTTCCTGCAGGAGCCCTGAGCTGTCTCGTTTATTTACCCATTTATGCTTTTATTCGAACAACACGTGCCATCCTGCGGCACCCCAACCTCCCTCCCATGCCCCCTCTGCGCCTCACACCACCGCCCTTACTGTCTACTCCGAGGAGCAGACGCTCCATGAGGCCGGGTATTTTGCTGGTTTTGTTCACTCAAGTGCCTCGAACTGTGCCGAGTACAAAATAGATGCTCACAAACGAACGTGCCACACGTCACTGGTACGTGCTGCGGGCGACTGAGACGAGTCTCCTGTAAGCAGTTCACGCGCGAGCAGAAAAGGGAAAATGACTGCAAGGCCAGGTGTGGTGGCTCACCACCCAGCACTCTGGGAGACTGAGGAGGGCAAATCACTTGCACTCAGGAGTTCGAGACCAGCCTGAGCAACACAGCAAAACCCTGTCTCTACAAAAAATACAAAAATTAGCTGGGTGTGGTGGTGTGTGCCTGTAGTCCCAGTTCTTGGGAGGCTGAGGCAGGAGGATCGCTTGAGCCTAGGAGGAAGAGGTTCCAGTAAGCTGAGATCACTCACTGCACTCCAGATGACAGAAGGCCAGACGTGCTAAACGCCAAACCATTTCCAAAAATACGCCACTGTTCAGAACACACAAACCATGCTCTATTCCACCCCCAAAGTGCCATCCAGCCTTCTGTCCCATGAGTGTCCAGCCCTGCCAAGTCCTGACACCCAGGACTCCCCATGCCTCTGGGTCCATGAGTCGTGCTGCTGCGGACAGAGATGTCAGTACTGCCAGCAGTGACCTCCCACGCCAGCTTGCTGGGACCACATTCTTGGCAGTTTTTCTCCAGGATCACGCTTTGCAGAAGCACCACATACAGAGGGCACACTGGTTGTCTGGGCAATGCTGGCTGCAGCCTTCTGGGCTGCAGGCCTGTCTTCAGGCCCCTGTGGAGTGTACTCTGGGGCAGGTGCTGGGATGGACCCCAGTAGAGGCCACAGTGGGCCAGGGCTAGAGCCCAGAACGGCCTATCTGTAGAGTCCTCTGAAAGTCCAGGCCTGCTCAGAGACACACAAATCAGTAGGCCAACCTGGCTCTCCCCTGGCTGCTGGGAGACCCTCTCCAAAGACCACACCGAGAAACAGGGAAGCCAGCTCACTCCAGCCTTCACTTCCCTCCTCCCTCTGGGGCTTTGGGCCAACTTATCCCGAGCTTCTCAACCACTGCTGCATAATCCACTAGAGCACTGTTTCTTTCTCAATGTTCAGTTGAAAGTGCGCCCCTAGAAAATGACCATCTACAAACGACTGCATGTGTGACTTCCCCTAGGAGCCCGCAGGCCCGCAGCCAGCACTGGGAGCACACCCATGGGGCTGGGCCTGGGGCTGAGAATGGGGCTCCAGAGTGTGGAGTATTTTCTAGAACTCTGTGGCTGAGGACCAAGAGGCAGCCAGTGCCCACTCAGCCACATTCCCCAGAAGGCCCCTGTACCCGCTGCCCAGGCCCACCAGCCACTCGCACAGAGTGCGAGTCCCCCAGCCCTCCACCAGCGCTGGCACTGAGACCCAGGGGCAGCAGGGCTCGGGTCCAGCTGCTCCAGGTGACCTGGTGTGGGAGGGGATGAACGGGGCTTGGAGTGGAAGGCCACAGCAGGAGCATCAATCCTGCTGCCCTCGCCCAACAGGACCCCTGTGACCTAAAGGCGAAAACAAAGCCTCGCACATCTACTTTCATCAAACAAAAGTAAAAATGGGGCTGCTGTATGAAATATTTCTTAAGTTCATTACCACAATTTATGCACACATTCAAGGCCAGGCTTTTCTTCACTGCTTATTTCTAGGAAATGGTCTAGGGTGGAAATGTCTTCAGCTGCCTGCGGAACTGTTATTTCTTGAAAAGCACACTTTAAAATGTTCTCATAGCTGAGAATGGGCTGAAAAGAAAAAAACAAAAGCATACTAAAGATAGGAGAAAGACACATCATGTTACCTTATTCCAGAGAAATAATTACGATACCCATGAAATCTGTAATTGATCATACCATTCGTGTTACTATCACTTGACGTATTCACTCCTAAAAATCACCACATTAGCAAAATCACACAACACCAGAGGGCTCATGGGAAAAGTGAGGTCAGGGCGAAACATCGAAACTTTGTCAGTGACACATGAAAAAAGATGGCCACCCAACAACGTTAGCACTGTTTTCCATGTTTGGTTAAGAAATTATATACACTACAATAAGCACAGCACTTTACCTTGGAAAAGACAAAGGCTTGCAGGCTGAGTTAGCGTGAACAGGTGGGAGGAGGGCGGTCTGAACTGGGCGAGGTCCTAACACCAGGTGTGGACGGGTGTGCTACACTGGGGCGCTGATAGCTGTTTGAGGGCGTGCGTATGCGACTCTCATGTATTCCACTGTGCCTCAGCTCAGCTGGGGGCAGTTTTCTGCATTCATCTACTCTTTCTTGTGAAATTTCAACTACGCTCAAATTGTTCCCTAATACATCCATCATGCTGGAAAACAAATCCTGTGTTCAGAACAAGCAGGACAGCAGACCTTACGCTATTAGAGTGGATCTCGTCAGGGTCCAGGGAAACTGACCCGTTTAGAAAACAAACAGTCCACCCTGAGAACAGCAATGTCTTTATTTCCTTCCTCACTGGTTTTACTTCTTATCTCTCATGATGGTGTTTGGGAAGAACCATTTGGGAAGAAGTGGCAGAGAAAGCAGACAATGGAAGGAGGAAGAAGACAGGAAAAGAGAAGGATCAGAGGTGTTACCAGCAGTAAACACGTGACAGTGGGTTCTGAAAGAGAGCAGGGGGCAAGGGGCCGAGGGCTGGGACCAGGGCTCCCGGACGGGTCGGATCAGGCATCACCCAATTCATTACAAGTTGAAATGTGATCATGTGATTTTAGAATCTCTGAGACTTTTGAACTCTGCAGATTCAGAATTCAGACATAAAGCTCCTCCCTACACGCCCCGACCTGGGGCCTGTGCAGCCTGCCAATGGAGAGTGGACAGGCAGGGGGAGGAATGGTCACAGAGAGGGACCCAGCTCAGGTGGCCCCCACCTGGCCTTGGCATGACCCATTTCTGCAGCCTCCTCTGCCAACTCATTCCTTCCCTGGCCTCAGGATGGGACTGCCAACCACATGGCCAGGGATGAAGGCCAGGAGAGAAGCAGACCCTCCGAGGCCGTCAGCCCATCCCTGGTTAGCACACCACAGCATTCAGGGTTGCAGGCCTCTTGGTGTGTAGACACGTCCCACTCAACATGGTGACCACAGCGCTGTAGCAATACCTCAGAAGGTGGGATAGCAGCAGTTCCTGTCACCCAAGGTCCACCCTGGCACGGTTGGTGAGAACGGCACTCCTCTGGGGCAGAAGTGGTTCTCAGTGGCTGGAGTTCTGTGGGTCCCTCCAGGAGTTCCAGCGACTGTGAGAATTGTCCAGACTTAGCTGAAGATTCCCGAAAGCCTTCAAACTCCCCCCAAGTGCTGCTGTGTTCCCCAGGGTCAGGACACCGGGTGGTGCAGGTGGAACCGCCCTCACGGGGCAGGGAGTTGCTGGCTTTCCCATCCGACAGGAGAAGGTCAGGGGAGATCCGCATCCATTCCAAACTGTCATCAGTCAGCCTCTCAGGTGCCACTGGGAGGGAAGCCTTGGCTGCTTCCAAATCCTGGAAGTCACTCAAAGGCTCTCCCTCCAGCTCCAGCCGGTCTTGCATCTTGGAGTGGCCAGGCCAGCAGAGGCCCGATGGGCGGCTGCTCTTGAGACACGCACACCACAGTGCTGGCCGCCAACTTTCCCCCGCCCTGGACAGGGCCTGGGACGCGCAGGAGTGCCCCGGGCTGCCCAGTGGCTGATGGTGGAGAGTGCCCACGTGCTGCTGTGGAGCTGACACAAGCCGCAGGCACGGCCCGGTGGCCCGGGAGTCCTGGCTTCCTACTACGCGCGCCGGCGCGGAGCCCGACACAGGGGCGCGTCCCGGACCCACGGCAGGTGTGCGACGAGCGGCCCAAGGCGGGGCTCCTTCTCTGGAGAGAGTCGCTAGCGGGCCTGGGAGCCCCACGCTGACCAGAGGAGCGGGAGCCGGGCTCCCACTGGAGGCCCAAGTGGGAAGGAGGGGTGCGGCGCCCCGGGGTCTCCAGAGAGTCCCTCTCGCGCGCGGCCCGCAGGGCAGCCCTGGACCGCCTGAGTCTGGACAGGGTCCGAGGTGGCCGGCTGAGCGCCCAGCCCGCGGCTCGCAAGGGTCCCCACGCGTCCTGGACCCAGAGCCCGCACGCACCTTCGTCGCCGCCTCGCTTGGGCCCGACGGGGCGAAGCCGGGCGAAACCTGCCACCAGCCGTCCCCTCCAGTCCGCGCCGCCCTGTTGCCCGGCAACGGCGTGCGCCAGCTCCGCTTCCGGCGTTCGCCGCCGTGGCGTCAGCACGCACCCGGGGCGTGACCAGCACCGGCCCCGCCCTCAGGCCCCGCGCCCGGCCCCGCCCTCCCTGGCCCGGCCCCGCCCTCAGGCCCCTCGGCCCCGCCCCGCCCTCCCTGGCCCGGCCCCGCCCTCAGGCCCCGCCCCCGCCCCGCCCCGGGCCGCAGCCACTGCGCGTGGGGTCTGGCCTCCCCGCTGGCAGATCCCTGGGCGCGGGGTCGCACGAGCTTTCTGTCCGTCCTCAGTTCGCTGCCCGAGTGATTCTTCCTCACGACAAGTCCCCCAGGCCCGTCCCAGCGCATCTATCACCCGCAGCACCTTCTCCCGGCGCCCCGCGGCTGAGCTCGCCGCGCCGCCTCTGTGGGTGCAGCTGAGCCACGGCCCCTCAGGACTCCAGCTCCCCCAGGCGAGGGCCAAGTCCGTCTTGCTGACTCCTGAACCCCAGAACCTCGCCTGCCCCTGACTCGTCCGCCTTCCCGGGGAAAGGAGCGGCGGGGAGGCTCCACCCCTCCCTCGCAGGCCCCACGGAGTGCCCCCTCCGCTGTCATCAGCCAGCCCCCGGCAGAGCCGGGCCGGTGGATAGTCTCTCTCCAGCCACGGCGGGACTGAGGAGCTAGCCTGACCTCTGCCAGCTCCCCTCTGGGCTTCCAGGCCTTCTGCCCTCTGCCCTCACCCCCAGACTCAAGGAGTCAACCTGACTCCATCTCCTCCCTGGCCTTCCCAGACTGGGCCCATCACTGCCTCTTCTGAGTAAGGGGAGGGCCTGGCCCTGGTGAAGCCCTGAGCCAGCCACCCGCTGCCCAAGCCACCCGCTGCCCAGCCCACCCACTGTCCACCCTGTCCACCTCCAGGCTCACATTTCTCTCACCCTGGGGCCTGGACTCTGTCCTTGCTTGAATCACTCTTTCCCCCACTGGTCCTTCTCAGCCAAGCTCCCGAAAAATTTAATATTACAAATGGCAAGATGAGATCATTCTCTGCACCTCAGACCAGCCTCCTGTCCCCGCTCCTTCCTGAGGGGCGGAGCAGCCAGGCCACGCAGTATGGGAGCTCTTCCATCAGACCGTCTGGGACTGGATGGTGACTGGGCAGTGGTTGGATTTGTAGCCCAGGCCTGAGCCTGTCTTGCCAGCCTAGGGGCAGCATCCATTCCCACTGCTGCCCTCATCCCTGCACTGTCCTTGCCATCCTTAAGGCCCAGGAAGCTGGTGGGGGGGCGGGCAGGAGGAGTGTTGTCCTTGTGTACAGGTGGGGAAACTGAGGCCCAGCCCCAAAGGCCTGTGTGAGAAGCAGAGCTGGGGCAGGAGCTGTTCTCCTGGTTCTCTGCAATCCCCCCATCCCAGCTGGGCCTCAGCCTCCACGTGGAGAGCGTGGGGCGCACAGTACCCCCAGGATGGTTTGAGTGTGAAAATGCCCAATGTGGCTTGATTAGCTGGTGTGGTGGCTGAACAGAGCCCCACAGAGACGTCCACATCCCAATCCCGGGAACCTGTGAATATGTGACCTTACAAGGTCAAAGCCACTTTATAGATGTGCTTCAGTGAAAGGCTCTGGAAGGGAGGAGAGGAGCCTGGTGAGGAGTGATCACAAAGGACCTGAGACGGAAACAGGAAGGTCAGAGTCCAAGACGAGACGCAGAGATGGAAGCAGAGCCGGAGTGATGCCGGGCACTAGCTCAGGACTGCAGGTGCCTCTGGAGGCTGAAAGGACCAGGAAACAGGTCTGTTCTGAAGCCTCCAGAAGGCACACCATCCAGCCCACACCTAGAAGAGCTGGTCAGTGCTGCATGCTGTTTTCCACCACTGCGTCTCTGGTTTTGTTATGGCAGCCGCGGCGCTGATACACTGAGTGACCCCTTGCAACCCACTGAAAGGTGCTGCCTTGGGGAAGCCAAGGGCAGAGGAAATGGCAGAGGCGACCTTGACCTCAGGTGCCCAACCCTGGTTGCCGGAGGAGGTGGGGCAGCCCAGGTAGTCGCTAGGCCGCTTGGCTTCTTGGGCCAGCTCTGGGCAGACCAGCCGGCTTCATGGCACAGCCCTGTGTGGCACCAGCTGAGGACGAGGCTTCTAGGTTGGTGAGCAGAGCAGGCACTGCTCAAGATGAATTGGCCCCAGCTGCTAAAGAAGACTGGGCGCCAGAGGGTGGGCACCCATTAAAGTCTGGGTGTGGGGGACGTTAGCCATGGCTCCTGAGGGGCATGGAGGTGGCAGGTACAGTGTGTCAGGAGGAAGAGCCCATGTGGCCCTCCCAGGACCTCTCCAGCCACCTCTGTGCACCCCTGAGCCCCAGCCCTGCTCAATGAGTGTGTGGGGAGCACCTTCCCTCTGCAGAGGAGCGGAGCTTCCCAACCCCAGCCTCAGGAGGAGGGGCCAGCCTGGGCCCTTTGGCTGGTGCCGCCCCCCACAGAACCCCACAGTCATCTCAGCACCTTCCAGCATCACCTGATGAGCAAGGACTGGCTGGGCAGGGGTCCCCAGAAGCACCCAGGCGTCCTGCTCCTCTGCCATCCTCAGCCCCAAGTCCCTAGGGCAAGCAGGGGAGAGCGCCTGTGCTCGCCACCAGCAGCAGGAACGACAGGGCTTGCAGGCGGCAGCATGGGAGCCTGCAGCCACTCAGATCCCAGGCGGACTGCTGAGCCAGAGGGCTCGATGGAGACACAGGGCTTGAAAGAAGCCCACCTGCGTGGGACGAGGGCAGCACCCTGACATGCCCCCCACAGCCGTGTTTCCTGATCCCAGCTGTGTGGGTGCAGAGGAAGTGGACGTGGGGACAATACCCAGGCCTGAAACAGGCACCCAGCTTTGAGAGAGAGTGAGGCCACTGCAGGTCAGGAGTCAGTGTGGTCAGTCAAGAGGGGGAGGCTGGGTGGACAAGTGCCCCCACCCGCTCGCAGGGGTCCTCCCCCATCACCTCCGTGCAAGAGACTGAGCAGGGGCAGGTGGCGGCTGAGACGGTCCTCGCCGCTCTCACCTCTCCTCACACCCCTCCATCTGGGCACGGGGCTGGGCTGCACGCAAGGCTGTGACCGGGGTGGGGCAAGGACCACGGCAGAGCTATTTTTGCTTACGTTGCTGCAGCTGCCGCAGGAGCATCAATCATTGATGCCGTGGGCATCCCTGCCGGCGGAGGGTGGAGGCGAGCAGCCAGTCAGGCCATGGGGGCAGGGTGGCAGCTCTGTCAACGCGTCAGGGCCTGGGGAGCCTCGGCTCCTCACCCAGGTCCCACCAGGGCTTGCACCCCATGTCCTGGCACCCAGCCTCAGGAAGGCCGTGGGCAACCAGTGGGCTGGGCCAGTGTTGTCATCTCAGTGGTCCAAGGAGGAGGTAGAGGCTGCGTGCACAGGAGACAGCATGTGACAGCCTCTCTCTGGGGTGACACCTACAGCAGGTGTGGGGCCTCGTGTGTGTCAGGGGTGACCATGAGTCAGGCTCGTGTCCCGTGATGCTGTGCATGGGGGCATGCATTCCTGAGCCTCGCTTCTGTGGTCCTCCCAGCCGGGCATCTGTCTCCAGAGGGGAACATGGGGAGGAGACTGGAGCTGGGCGTGAAGACAGGAGCTCAGGCTTCAGCTGGTAGGGATGGACTGGGATGGGGGCTGCCAGGCCCCCTCACTTTCTCTGCTGCTGTGACCCTGGGCCCCGTTTGGGCTGCTGAGGCCCTGGTGGGCAGGTGCAGGGATTTTGGCTGGGCCCGGGGGAGCCAGTCCCCAGCCTCGCATAGCCGCAGCCTGCCCGTTTGTGGGGGTGCACTGACCGTTGCAGGCCCTCCCAGAGGCGTCTGGAGTGAGATAGAGCCCTTAGGGCCCCAGGAGTACTGGGGTTCCCTGAGGTGGGGAAGCTCTCTGGAAAGACACCCCAAGGTGTCTGTTACTCAGGACACTCAGTTTAACCCTCAAGCTGGGAGAAGACCCCAGAAGGAGGGTGGGAGGGAGGGGCAGTCCTTAGTTAGGGTTCCCAGGTCCCCTGACAGTCACAGCCAGACTGCAGCCCCAGCATTCAGGGTGGGGCAGAGCCAGAGGCCACTGCAGAGACACCAGCCCTCTGTCTCAGAGCGGGCAGGAGAGGGGAGGGCGCCCCTGGGCAGAACAGGCCCTGCCCACACCTCGTCCTGAATTCTGGGCCCTGAATGTGGGGCTGCAGGGGAGCACCGCGTAGCTGTGTGTGTGTGTGTGTGTCTGTGTGTGTGTGTCTGTGTGTGTGTCTGTGTGTGTGTGTGTGTGTGTCTGTGTGTGCCTGCTGTGGAAGTGGACAGCTCCACCCGGGGCAGAGGCAAAGTCCCTGGTCCTGGGCAGCCGTGGCTGGGCTCTGGGACTGTCTCTTAGCCAGGGGTGGGCAGGCTCAGTGGACACAGCTTGGGGAAGGTCTCAGCCACCCCAGACTGAGGGGCAGGGCCAGGGCAAAGTCCTCCCGAGTGTGGTGTCCCCACACTCCCACGATGCCACGCTGAACTTGTGCTCTCACTCAGCCCCCACCGAGATGGCCTTGAGGGCTCTCTCATCTTTCTGAAGGAAAACAGAGGCAGGGGCAGCAGGTAGGAGCCCAGGGACAGGGACACGTTGGGAGGCAGCCCTGGCCTCCCCACCCAGGGTTCCTTCCTCACCCGCCCCGCAAAGCGGAGGGGAGTCACCATAGCCCTGTACAGATCATGCCGGACCATCAGGTGAGGGGCCAGTTCATTTGGATGGCCCCAGGGGGCCACATGACCTTGCCAAGGGCACACACCTACCGAGGCTGAGGACACAAAGGTGGGTGAGTGCCCGAGGCTGCCCCTTGTTCCCAGGCCCTGCAGCCAGACTGAGGCACAGAGGAGTGGCAGACCAAGCCCCCGGCAGACCTGGCAGACAGAGGCGCACGCACGCGGGCACCCTAGTGGCTACTTCCCTGTGCCCAGGGAGTGACTGACTCCAGGCAGGCAGAGCAGGGTGGGTCCCTGGGGAATGAGGTGAGTGCAGGGCCTCTGGGCCCCAGGCAACACTGCTCAGCCCTGAAAGAAGGACACCGTGAGGAGGCGGGGTAAGACCCACGCGTGTCCCGCAGGAGGGAGAAGGCCGTGCCCCACCCCGCCTGGGTTGGTGGGGAGGAGGCTGCCAGGGCCTCTTCCGGGCAGTGGCTCTGGCGTCCATCTGGCTGGCTGCTGGACGGCTGCCCGGTGGCTGCAGCGCAGCTAACGGGAACTGTCCGGAGTGAGTCATTGCACGCGGATGTCATCGCACCTGGGCACGCTGGCTGTGCCTGGCCTCCCAGTGAGCCGGAGTGTGTGCACCTGTGCGTATGTGCATTCTTCTTGGTGTGGGTGTTCCTGCCTGCGGGCCTGAGTGTGTGTGCCTGTCTCCCGGTGTATTGAGACGTGTGGTGGTGAGTTTGTGACCTTGCCTATGACTGTGTGTGTCTGCATGGCCCTTCCCATACAGCCTGGTCTCTTCCCACTCTGGGAAAGGGTGTCTGTGTGTGTATGTGAGAGAGAGAGTGTGTGTTTGTGTGTGTCTCTATGTGTATGTGTCTGTGTGTGTACGCCCCTGTGCATGTGTGTATCTGTGTGTGAGTCCTTCGGGGTGTGCCCCGCTCAGGTCTACACAGGCCAGGCCTCAGCTAACTCTTAGAACTCCCTTGGGCCCCTGCCTTCCCTGTCCCCACCCCCAGGTGTACCACCTCTGTGTGTGTGTCTATGTGTATGTGTGTGTCTATGTGCGTGTCTCTGTGAGTGTATGTGCCTGTGTCTGTGTGTCTGTGTGTCTCTGTGTGTACCTGTGTATGTATCTGTGTATCTGTGCATCTGAATGTCTCTGTCCATTGTGTCTGTATGCCTGTGTGTGTCTGTGAGCGTATGTGCCTGTATGAGTGTGTGTCTGTTATCTGTGTGTCTCTGTATCTCTGTGTCTCTGTATGTCTGTCCGTGTGTGTGTGTGTGTGTGTGTCCCTGCATCTGACCCACACCCCCGGACACTGCCAGGCAGGTCCTCCTGGTGCTGGTGGTCCTCTCCTGGGACTGTTCCAGCCCTGCCTCCCCCCACAACCTCTGCAGCACTCCGATCCTTCCCGGGTGTGCCCCACTCAGGTCTACACAGGCCAGGCCTCAGCTAACTCTTAGAACTCCCTTGGGCCCCTGCCCTCCCTGTCCCCACCCCCAGGTGTGCCACCTCTGTGTGGTGCCCAAGCTAGATCCCAGGGAGGCTCCCACCCTCGAACCCTGGTCCTCACCAAGTGCCCCCTGCCCCAATATCCCGGGATCCTTTCACTCCCTCGTTCAGCTGCTCCTGATTCCAGCAGTGCCCCATGCCAACACACCTAGCCACGTGCGCAGTCTTTCCTCAGCTCTCACCAAACTCAGAAAGCCTGCTTGGAGCCTTGGGTGGCACCTCCCACCCGCAGGAGCCCCCTGAGCAGCCTTGCTGCCCTGCCCCCACCCGCTGGGCCTGACTGTCAAGCCAGCCCTTTTGCCCTCACTCTCTGCGCGCACGCTGTTCTCTGTCTGGAACACTCTTCCTGCACCGCCTGGCTCATGCCTCACCCCTAAGGTCCCAGCTTACGCTGCCAGGAGCCTTCCAGGACCCCCGTTTCCCCGCCCTCAGAGCAGTGCCGCCCTGCAGAAGCCTCATCTTTGCAGGCTGGCCTGTGTCTACACCAGACCCGGAGCCCCTGGGGCAGGGCCACTGGGGTGCTGGTCGCCGCTGTGTCCTAGGCCCCAGGCTCTTGACAAGAATCAGCATAAAGGATGACTCTGGGCGGGGTCCGGGCTCCAGGACAGCCCCCAGCGCCGGGCGCTCCGCCCGCAGAGCCCACCCCGCCGCCCCGTCCGGGGCACCCCGTTCCCGCCGCACGCTCTCATCTGCCGCCCCAGCCCCTGCAGAATTCTATCCTGTCCCTGTGCGTCCAGATCACCTTCGGGGGCGCTGGCGACCACCGTTGTCCCCGCAGACCGCCCCCCACCCCAGCTCGCGACTAAAGTGTCTGTCTCCGCGGACTGGGAGGTGAAGGCAGCGGCAAGTCCAGGAGCCTCAGTGCGGGGGTCCGGCGGTCCCTCCCTGGCAAGAGTCCAAAGTCGATCCTGCGGACGCGACAGGCGCGTCGGGGGCGCGGCGCGGGGCGGGGCCTGGTCTGGAGGGCGGGGCCTGGCCCTGAGGGGCGGGGCCTCGGCGGCGGCAGCCAATGGGCTGAATGAGGCCGGCGGCACCGCCCGCGCGCGCGCTCCGCAGTGGCCGGGCCGGGCTGGGCGGACCCGGGCGGGGTCCTAGCTGAGCCTCCGGGTACCAGGCGCGTCGTGTCCGCAGTTCGAGGCTGGCCGCCAGCGGCAGCGCAGGCCAGCGGGGCAGCGCGCGGCTCCCGCCCGCCCGCCCGGTGCGCCGGAGACGGGACCAGCGACTGGACGCGACGGGCCGCCCGGCCCGCACCGCCCGGCCGCCGCGATGTGCGACTGCTTCCACATGGTGCTGCCCACCTGGCCCGGAGCCCCCGGCAGCGGTGCGCCCCTCCCCGCCTGTAGCCCGCTCCCCTGGGGCGGGTGGGCTCCGCGCGGGGGCGCGCGCCGGGGCGTGTCCGGGGGCGCGCAGTGCGGGCCGTGGGGGCGGGGGCCTCGGGGACGCCGGCGGGACTCGCGCGCGGTTCTGGGCCTCCCCGGGTGCTGGGGTCTCTTCTCCCGTGCCTCGCGTTCTATCTGTCCGCGGCTCTCGGTCCCCGCTCCTCTCCCGGCCTCTGGGGCTGTCCCTGCCGCTCACTGTGTGTCTCGGTGGCTGACTCGTCTCTGTCGGTCACTCTGTCACTCGCGGTCCCTATCTGTCTCTCCTCGCGCCTGCCCCGCTGCTGGGATGCTGTCTGGTCGAGAGGCAGCCTCCTGGGAGGTGCTACCGCGCTCTGGAGCTGGGCTGGTGTCTGCATGGGGCACGGAAGCCGAGACCACCGCGACCCAGGGCATCCCACCTGCTTTGGGGGAGAGCAGCTACGCTGGTCCGGGAGTGTGGGCTCTCGGCTTTGGTCCAGGGCTGCCAGTGTGGTCTCGGCTGCATCTACTGTGTGGCTGTGTGGGGGGTCGCCGGCTAGGTGGAGGCTGTGGCAGGGCTATGTCTGAGTTCTGGAACCTGGTGAGGGGTCTGAATGGGATCAGACTCAGGCCACAGGGTCCCGCAGTGCTGGGCAAGGGAAAGTGGGTGCTGCCCACTGGCATGCCCCTCAGAGGGTCATTAGCCTCCCTCTGAGCCCCAGTCTACAGAATGGGTACCTGGTGCTCTTTGTGTGTCTGTCCCCACACTGGGCCTGGTTCCAGGGCCTGGGTGTCTCAGCATCTTGGAGGGCAGGGCGGGGAGGGGGGGCAGTCTCTCGGGCACTGGGTCTTTGCTGCTGCAGCCTGGCCACACCCAGGGCATTGGCAGCCACCGGCCAGGGGGTTGGGCTGGCCGGCACTGGTGCAGGCTGCATCCTACTCCTTGGGGAAAACAGGTCGATGGTAATGGTGCCCATGATGCTGCAGGTGCAGAGGGGTGCCCTCGGCCTGGTCATGCCCCCCGCTGCAGCAGGTGTTCCCAAGGCCCCTCCTGTGGCCTGTCTGGTGAGCACCTTGGGTGGGAGGCTCGTCTGAAGGGCTCCAGAGCTGGGAGGCCCCTACAGCACCGGCTTCACGGTGTCACAGACGGGAGCCCGTGTCTGGGCTCAGCAATGGGAGGATGATGGCCCCGGTGGGCTGGGGGCCCTCGGCCCCTCCTCTTTCACTATGGCTGGCCCTGCCCACATCACTGCAGGTGAACCTGGTCAGAAGGAGAAGGGCGGGGCCCCAGGGACATGGGACCACTACTCTGCCCCCAGCTTCCCAGCACAGCCCTTCCACCCCGCTTCTTCCTCATTCTTGGGCACCCAGAGACTCCCAAGCTGCAGGGTCTAGGACCATCTCATCCACCCGCTGTCGCCGCAGAGCCCGTGCTGGCTTCGTGGTTCCCAGGCAGTCCCTCCCTGTGTCCAGCCCACAGAACCATCTGCTCTTAGGGAATAAGGTCAGTGGCGCTCACTGGGGCTTTGGTAGGAGAGCCGCAAGGTCAGAGCCCTTGGGAGTCCTGTCCAGTGTGCCGGTTCCCAGGCCCTCCCCAACCCTGTGGCCCAGGAATGTGCATTCCTGACAAGCTTGCCATCTACTGCCATTCCCAGCCGGATTTGGTCCAGGCCTTTTCCACCCGCAGTCCCCTCTCAGCAGGCCAGAGATGGGCAGACTCTCCCCTGCAAACCTGCCCTCTGCCAGCAGCCCCAGGCACCAGCCCAGCAAGGAGCCATCTCCTCGGCAGTTTTCGCACCAAGGCTGCCCCCTGGTGGCCGGGCTGGGAACATCCCTCACAGGATCACGATCGCCCGACCTAGTGGTCCCAAGCCCGGCTCCTTCACAGCCCCAGGGAAGGGGGCTCTGCCTGGGTGCACCAACCCCACGGAGTGCTGCTGACTGTAACACCAGCCAGTTCACTCCCAATGGGTGCTGGGTGTCACACCCTTGCTTACTCCAGGGGCAGACTGGCCCCTTCCCAGGGGCAGAGCTGGGCCCCCGACAGCTGGGGAGACAGGGAAAGCCTCCCCTCGCCTCCCCCAGCCTTGGCCCCAGTCCCCGCCCTGCACCTGCTGCCCCTGGCTTGGCCTGAGCACCTCCCACAACGCCCCAAGGAACACCACCGTGTTGGGAAGGCCCCGGTGCAGTGACACCATGTGAGGATGTCTGGGTGGTCTCTACTCTGGGGTGGGGGCCATGACGTGGCTGGGCCTTTTCCCAAGAGAGGTGCAAAGCCGGGCAGCTGTGGAGGTGGTGTTGGCTGTTCTGTGCCTCGCTGGTGCTCTCTTCAGGGCCTCGGCGCTGCAAATGTGGGTCAGGACCTTGCATTCGGGGACAGGAGTGATTGTGGCTGCCCGTGCTGCCAGCGCCATGCAGGCGGGGATGCCGAGTACCAGTGCTGGCGGGCCTGTCACCACCCTAGTATCTGCCTGACCAGACTGTCTACCCTGGGGGAGGGCTGTGTATTCCCATCCTGCAGATAGGGACGCTGAGGCTGGGGACAGCGAGGACTCCCTGGGCTCTCAGGGGCTAGAGCGGCACATGGAGCGCTTTGGTCGGTGACCTGCTGTTCTGACAGGTGCTGGCTCTGCCCTGCCCCACCAGGGAGGGTGCCGCAGGCAAAGGAGCCCCTCTGTAGCCACCTAGTGGCAGGAACGGGCACTGAGGAGGAGGCAGCACAGGGCATCCTGGACTGTCCCCCTCATCCCCCACTGAGGTGGCCTCTCAGAAGCCACCAAGAGTGATGTCATAAGTGTGTTCCTGACAGCACCCCAGCTCTTTCCCTGCTGGGGAAACTGAAGCTGGATCACCAAGGAGAAAGGCTGGCTGCCTGCTGGCCTCCGGCTCCTGCCCCAAGCCTCAGGCAGTGCCCACCTGGTGCAGCCCAGGGAAGGGGATGGGGCTCAGAAGTGGGCAGGAGAGTCAGGCCTGCAGAGCATCTGGCTCCAATGTCCCAGGAGCCCGCTCCCTCCGAGCCTTCTCCATGCCCAGGAAGCTGAGTGCCACTCCCACCTGGGCTCATTGTGGCTGGGCCTACAGTGGGAATGCCCTCATTGCCTTCTCTCCATTTGGCCAAGCTCTTCTGTCCTGGGCTGGGCTAGAAGCTGCCTCTTCCGGGAAGCCCCCTGGGTTGCTGGGCTCACTCCCAGCTCTCCCTCTGACCCACTCTGTGTCCTCCCTCTTGTGACACCTATGCTGAAGGCCTCTGTGTTTCAGGCAGCTGGCATCTGCTTAGCTGGGGGCTGGCTTGCCCAGGTATGGGGAAGTATGGCTGCTGGGGAGGAAAGGCCCCGAATCCCCAGCAAGTGGGAAGCACTGGCTGTCTGAGGGTCCCTGCCACCCATTAAAGGAGTAAAACACCACCCTCTCCCAGCTTGGTCTTCTGGCTGGCAGAGGCAGACCCTGCCCTCGGGGATGGTGTGAGGTGTGGGGTGCCTCCCCGTCTGTCTGGCTACCTGTCCATTCATCAATCTGGGTCTCAGAGCCAGCCACCCAGGGACCCTGGGACCGAAGGTCATACCTCAGCAGAGCAAGCATGCACCCAGTGTTCATTCAACAAAAGTGAATCGCATTTTTGTGGCCAGTGCAGGCTTGGGGGGCACAGAGGGGCCAGAGAGGGCTCCCTGGAGGGAAACCGGCCCGATGGAGACTAGGACTGGTTATGAAAAAGAAGCGGAGGAAGACAGGAGGAGCTTGCAGAGGCCAGGGGCGAGGTCAGGGATCTGCAAGCCTTTCAACCCAGTGCATCTGGGACGGGGTTGGGGAGGATGGAGAGGGGACAGGGCCAACTGCTGGAGGGAGGGCTTTGTCTTGAGGGCAGCGGGGCACCGGGGAGTCCCTAGGTCTTAGGGCAGTTTTGGTGGGAAGGAACTGCTCCATGCCCCCACGGAGGCCAGGTGAGCCTGGAGGGAGCTTAGCGGAGTCTCAGTGGACACACAGGGAGGACAGGCCGTGCTCCCTGCTCTTCTCCACCCACTCTGAGGGCAGCGGGGTCCCTGGCCCACTGTGAGCTTCGAGGGTGTCTCCGCCAGGCTCCTGCTGCACTCAGCCTGGGCCTCCAGATTATCCTTCATTTTTGTTTTTTTGGAACCCGTAGCAGGCCAGGAGCCAAGGCCTTCCTTGCTTTGTTAAATATTTAATAGTCAGAAGCACTTTCTAAAATGGAAACGTGGAGCTGGGCCCAGGAGGCAGGGGTGGGAAGGGCTGGGAGGGACTCCCCCCTCCCCACACCCCGACAGGCCCGCAGAGGTATTTGCAGCCACCGCCCTCCCCTCCGGCTGCCCGTCCCTGCCCGGCCTGCTCTGCGGCAGAGACTTGCTGACCCAGTGTGTGCTAGTGAGGGTGGGAGTGGCCTGGGGCCTCCTCTCTGCAGAGCCCTCGGGAGGGACTGCTTCCTGCAGGGGTGGTGGTGGGAGGGTAGGCAATTGCGCAGGCTGTTCCGGGCAGGAGTCCGGAGAGGGATCTCAAGCCACACCCCTGCCTGGACTGGACCCCACCAAAAGTATAGTCAAGCAAGGGCAGCTGGGGGTGCCCGGGACGACGCAGGGGCAGGACACTTGGGGGAGCCTCACTGGGCTATGTCCGTGTGAGCCCTGAGGCTGGAGGGGCTGTCGGGGGTGGCGCCTGGGTGGGTAGGAGGCCCCGTGACTCAGCCCCACCCAGTGGAGTGAGGGCCCCTTTGTTTAGGGCTCCGGCCCGCGGTCCTCGGCCCGCTCCTGCTGCCTGGCAGGCCTGGCTCCTGGGTGAGGCAGCACCATGGGCTCCGTGGTGACACACGCCCTGAGAATGCCGAGCTTCACGCCTTGGCCTTCTGCCGGCTGATTCACCATCCGCTGCCCTCAGCCCGGCCCCGCCCCGCCCCGCCAGCAGCCGAGTTCCCATGGCGACTCCTAGCTGGTCCTGGGTCCTGGCAGCTCTGAGCCAGGACTGGCTGTGCAGTGCACATCATGGCACGTGCTGGACAGCCTCGGTCTCAGGGTATGTGACGTGGTGGCTCAGCATACGCCCTGCCCACCGTCCCCTCCAGCTGATCAGGCACCTGCCTGACCACTGAGTCCCGCCACATGCTGCCAGGGGTCTGTTGTGGAGTCCCTGGGAACTGAGGCAGGTGAGCGAGGCCCTGCCCAGCACCCGACTGCTGGTGGTCAAATGTGCCCCTCTCCGGACTGGATAGCAACAGGGGCAGGGTGTGGAGTGCGGCTCTGCAGCTCCTACCCTTCGCGGTACGGTGGCCCTGAGACAGAGCTCAGGGCCTCCAGCCTGACCCCTTCCCTTGCTGTGCGTCTGCACCGTGCTCTGGGCACCCACCGCCAGGGGCTCTGGAGCCAAGGGCTCAGTGCTGACCGCCTGGTGAGGGAGCGAGTCCAGGATCTGAGCTTCGAGGGTGTCCCAGGAGAGCCAGTGGCACGTGCTTAGTCTGGAGAGGGCCGGGGGCGGGGTGTGGTGCGCTCCCCTGGTGTCTGTGTTGAGGAGGGGTGCACTGGGAGATCTCGTCCTAGTTCCAGGGCTTGGTGGACCACACTGGGAGCACTGCCGTGAGCGTCTGGGAAGCGCTCGTGTGGCCAGCTCTGCAGGGCACCTCTGGCCGCTGGGGTGGGGGCAAAGTCCCTTTCGGGACGCAGTGCTGTGTCTGGTGTGATGGCCCTGCTCTGAGCCAGTGTCCCCTTCCTGTCCCACTGCAGCCGGGCTGGGCCTCTGGGTACAGTGCTGACTCAGCCAGCCCCGCCCTGCCTGGCAGTGTGGGTGTCAGGTGGTAAACAGGTAAACCGCGTTCCCAGGTGAGAGCTATCTGGGAGTGGAGGGTGTGTCCCCGGAGCAGGCCTGGCCAGCTTTCCTGCCTCGGTGTAAATAGAGTTGTTTTCCACCTTTGTGACCGTTAGGTTTTTGTGTCAGCCTCTTTAGGGCATTGCAATGGGGGGAGGCCAGGAAGGGGCCTCGCGGCCTTTCAGAACTGAGGAGCCCCTGGGGCCTCTCCCACCCCATTTGCCTGCCAGTGCCCCTGCCCTGGGCTGGGACAGAGCCTTTCTTGCCCTTGGAGCCCTCTGGTCTACTTGGGGACCCCTTCTCTCTGTGCCCACCTCAGGCCACCCTGGCATTCCGTGGGGACTCAGCCCTCTCGGCCACACCTTCCCATGCCTCTGTCTGCCGCTGGGGTCTGGTGCGGGTACAGGCCATTCCGCTGCTGACCTCCTAAGCGGGTGTGGCCCCTCGCTGCCCCGAGACCTGGGCTGGGCCTTGGCTGTGCGGGCCTGCTCCAGACTGCCTGTTGGAGACAGGTCCCCACGTGGGCTATGGGCACAGGGCTGGCACCTGGGATCCCAAGGGGGCTACCTGGAGCACAGCTGGGTGAGTCCTGCCAGGTTCTGCTGGCTGCCCAGAGCAAAGAGAAGTGGGGGCTGAGGGCCTGGGGGGCAGCAGGGAGAGGTGACCAGGAGGTGGGCCAGGCAGCTGGAGCTCTGGAGAGTGGGGGACTTGGGGTCATGGGACTTGGGTGTTTGTCAGCCACCACTTGCATCCAAATGACTAGAAAGGATGGAAACCTTGTTTAACAGAATGCTAGGCCAGTGCGGAGGCTCACACCGGAACCCAGCGCTTTGGGAGGCTAGGCAGAAGGATCACTTGAGCCCAGGAGTTTGAGACTAGCCTGGGCAACATAGGAAGACCCCATCTCTACGAAAAATTTAAAAATTAGCCTAGGCCAGGCGCGGTGGCTCCAGCCTGTAATCCCAGCACTTTGGGAGGCCGAGGTGGGTGGATCACGAGGTCAAGAGATCGAGACCATCCTGGTCAACATGGTGAAACCCCGTCTCTACTAAAAATACAAAAAATTAGCTGGGCATGGTGGCACGTGCCTGTAATCCCAGCTACTCAGGAGGCTGAGGCAGGAGAATTGCCTGAACCCAGGAGGTGGAGGTTGTGGTGAGCCGAGATCACGCTATTGCACTCCAGCCTGGGTAACAAGAACAAAAAACTCCGTCTCAAAAAAAAATTAGCCTAAAAATTTAAATTAAGAATTAAAAACTCGTGGCTCCTGTGTCCACCCCCCACACCTGGGATCCCTTCCCGGTCAGCCCTGGGCGCCTGCCTGCTCGCCTCACGGCGTGCCGCTGTGTGCCTGCAGCCCTGCCTACTTGAGAGGCCGAGGAGGGAGGATCGCCTGATCCCATGCATATGAGAGCAGCCTGGACGATATAGTAGGATCCCATCTCTCCAAAAAAAATTTAAAAAGTAGTCAGGCGTGGTTGTGTCGCCTGGAGCCCCAGCCACTCGGGAGGCTGACATGGGAGGATGGCTTGAGTCCAGGAATTTGAGGTTGCAGTGAGCCATGATTGCACCACTGCACTCCAGCCTGGGCAACAGAGACAGACCCTGTTTCAAAAATGCTGGTTCCAGCTAAGCGAGGTGACGTGTGCCTGTGGTCCCAGCTACTCGGGAGGCTGAGGTGGGAGGATCGCTTGGGCCCAGGAGTTCTAGGCTGTAGTGCGATATGCCATTCAGGTGTCCGCACTCAGTTTGGCATCAATATGGTGACCTCCCAGGAGCGGGGGACCACCAGGTTGCCTAAGGAGGGGTGAACCGGCCCAGGTCGGAAATAGAGCAGGTCAAAACTCCCGTGCTGATCAGCAGTGAGATCGCGCCTGTGAACAGCCACTGCACTCCAGCCCGGGCAGCATGGCGAGACCTCGTCTATGAAAAGAAAATTGCTGGTTCCTGAGCCCCACCACACCCTGCTTGCCAGATACCCTGGTGCTTTGAGGGGTGGGGGCTGCTGTGAGTTGGGCTGAGAAGGCTGAAAGGAGGCTGGGGTCAGCTGCCCTGGGGCCTCAGGCAGGTGGCAGCTGACCAGGCCCTAAGGCCACTGGCCCAGCCCCCCAGCCTTGCCCTTAGGCTATGGCTCTGCTCCTCTCGGCCAGCCTCTGTCCTGGCACTCATAGGGAAACTGAGGCACAGGGCTTGTGCAGAGCCTGCCTGAGAGGGACCTGCCTCAGGCCTGTGTCTGTCCACACAGCAGGACCTGGCGCCCACTAAGGCGCTAGTCAGGCTAGGCTGGCTGTGTGACTCAGAGCGGTCTGTCCCTCTGCAGTCAGCTGCTCAGGCTGGGGGGGCACTCGGGGTGGGGTCCCCAGCTCCAAGAAGCTGAGTGAGTTTTGGGGGCTGGTCTGGCTCCCGGCCCATCAGGGGACCCACCCACTCCCGCTGATGGGTCCTGGCAGGGCTCAGAGCCAGCCCTAGGAGCTGGCGGAGGCGGGACAATGTGGGGAGGAGCTGTGGAGGGAAGAACCGGGCGTGTCTGGGGGAGGTGGCCAGTTGGGATCTTCACTTCTGGGCCAGTTGAGAGACCGTCTGTGGCTTCCTCGGTAAGTGGCTCCTGTGCTCACCCTCTGCACCTCGGCCCCCTTCCCAGTCAGCCCCAGGCACCTGCTTGCCTCACTGCTTCGAGGGTCTGTGGGGGCCAGCAGGCCACCAGCAAGGGGGGCTAGAGGAACAGAGCTGGGCTGGGCATCCCCCTGACCCACAGCTGATGGACAGGCCAGGGTGTTAGTTCACTGTGGCTCCAGCCAGGGCCCGCGGGCTGGGCAGAGATGTCAGGCATACAAGCTGTGTGGCAGGACACCGAGCCGTGGGCCCTAGGCAGGTAGGGGACAGTGGCTCTTGTTTGCAGGGAGTCTGGGTGTGGGGGAGGTTAACATCAAGGGCACATGTTTGCAGGGCAGCTGCAGGTGTGCAAGTCCCTGAGGCGGGCGTGTGGCCTGCGGAGGAGGCCTCGGATGACCTGGGCTTGCTTGGTACATGGGGGCCCTGGCTGGCTGTGGAGGCTGCTTGGTTCCCAAGCCCAGGCCTACTCTCCTGGGGGAGCCTGAGGGGGCCGTGGGGGCCTGGGGCGGTGGGCAGCCCCATCACAGGGTCACACTGTCCCGGACGTCTGTGGGGCTAGCCCGCCTGGGATGGGTGGCAGCATGGGGCTGCTCTTTTTGGCTGCCAAAGCCCTTGGAGAGGTGGCTGTTGTGCCACCCTGTGCCTCAGTTTCTCCAGGAGCAGAAGGAGATGAACTGGGCCCCCTGCTGCCTCCCCATCCCCCCCAGACTTACCAGGCCTTTCCAGGAGATCTGAGCAGCTCCTTCCCTTTTCCTATGCACTGCCTGCATTAGCATTTATTATGCACCTACTGTGTGCCAGGCTCTGAGTGCTTGATGAGCAAGTGTTCTGGGACGAGGGACCAGGCAGCGCCCGGAAGCCATAGCAGGGTGGCCAAGCTTAGTCTGTGAATTTGCCCAGCAGAGAAAACAGCCTGAGAAAGACTGGAGGCAGGAGAGAGCCCGTGGCCCAGGCAGGCAGTGAGGGCTGGAGAGGCTGTGGATGTCGGCTAGGGCTAGACGGCACCAGGGAGCTACAGAAGGTTGTTTTGGGAGAGGGCTTACCCTCATGTGATTTCTCATGTGAACAGCCTCATGGGCGCAGCTGGGCTGCAGTGGGGAGTGGCTGCTGGGTGTGTGAGGAGCCCAGCTCCCGGGTCTAGGGGACTGAGGCTGGTTCCCCCGCCCCCCTGCCACAGCCTTGCCTGAGCTGGCTCTGCCTGCCTAATCCCAAAAGAGTTATCTCGAGAAGCACCGGGGAGGGGTGGGGACGCTGCTGAGGAGTCTGTGGGTCTCGTGACAGTCAGCCGGCCTGGCCCTTTCCTCATCAAGTTCCACGACTGGGTGAGGTCGCAGTGTGGCTGGCTGCGTGCTCCTGCGTCTGGGTGGGCACCCGGCTTCCAGCCCGAGGGCAGTGACTCCCACGGGACTCCCACCTCCTTGGCCTCACTCAGAGCTGCCCATGGGTGTTCAGAGGGAGGAGCCCAGGCCAGACACATAAGTGCACACGCTCCCTGAGCACGCACATCCCATGAGCACACACGTGTGCACACACACCTGCAAGCCTGGAGGGGGCCATTCCTCCCACCCAGGATGGACTTTTCTGACCACTAGAGAGCCAGTCGCCTCCCTTCCAGCCCCCAGGGCCTTGGTGACTTGGAAATACACCCAACCATGCTCTCCCACCTGGAGGCCAGAGGTGAGGCCCTGGGGCTGCCAGTTTAGATGCAAACTTGGGTTTTGTTTAAGCAACGTCTGCCTCCTCCCCCACGGACCTGTCCTGGGCCCTCTAAGTACTCTCACTTAGCTGGCGGCTGGAGGGGTCCTCTGTGTCAGGGAGCCTCTGCACTCCCCAGCCTGTGTTCCTTCTCCATGCCCGCCCCCAGCTCCCGCCTCCTGCCCAGGATCTGCTCCTCCCCCAAACACACTTCCCCTTGCCCTGCCAGCTCCCGCCCTGCACCAGAATAGTCCAGTTCTTGGGGAGGCAACTTTTCTGGGCCGTCCGGTGTCCGCTTTGGCTGTCACTGTGGTGCCACCCCCACCCACCCTGGCATGCAAGGAGCTGACCTGGGTCTTGGGGTCCCTCCCCAGGGTGCAAGTTTGCACCACAAGAGTATTAATGGTAGTGTCGAGGCGAGGCCGGGGCACTGGGGGGCCCAGGGAGGCGGGGAAGGGCATCGGGAGAGATACCAGGTGCCAGCAGCCTGACCAGCTGGGCCTGGCTCAGGCGTGTCACTCCACATCCTCCTCTGTGAAGTGGGGCTTTGGTCACTGTCAACAACCAGTGTCCTGATTCAGGCGATGGGGCCACTTGCAGAGCCTGTCTTCGAGAGCCGAAGGGTGGGGCTGGCCAAAAGTGGCCGCCCCTGGTCCGAGGCGGGGCTCCCTGAGGACCTCGGTCCTGGGAAGCGGTGCTCTTGGTGGGGGACTGGGATACTGGGGGCCTTCCTCTCTCCCCACTGGTGTGGGTCCGAGGCTGGTAGCCTGGCCGGGCAGCCTTATCTCGAGGCAGGCAGGATTTCCTCCTTCTGTTTGCGTCCCTGGGCTAAGCTCCTGCCAGCCCCCGTAGTGAGAGGGGTCCCCTCTCCGCAGCTGTGTGGCCAGAGAGCTCCATCCCTACCACGGGCAGTGTAGGAACAGCTGCTCCCAGTGCGGCGGCTGAGGGTGGGGCTGCGGACTGTCTCGCGTGGGCCAGCGGCAGGACCAGGCACCGAGCCAGCAGGAGCAGGGCTGGTCACGCCTCCTCCTCCTTCCCCCACACAGGTTCCCAGCACAGGGTGTGCCCAGGGCCTGCTGTCTACACCCTCCCTCACCCGCCCCAACACTCACAAGACTCCCCTGGAGCAGATTTGGAAGTGCAGCCGGCTGTCTGGCCGTGGACTGTGGTGCCCACCCCTACCCCCGAAGGCCTGCGCTCCCCTGCCTGGCGGGTCCCTTCTCCGAGGAGTTGCCTCCTGACCCTGTCTTGGGCCTCTCGGCAGCTGTCCCCCACCCCCAACCCATCCAGGCTCCCGCCTGCTGGGTGGGGCTTTTTGGCTGGGGCGGCTGCGGAGAGAGGGGGAGGCAGCTGGGTTTCTGGGCAGCCTTAGAACAGAACACCTGCCCCACCCTGAATGCTGAGGCGGGGAGCCCCTCCCTCCTCATGAGCAGCTGTGAGCCAGGTGACCCAGGGACCCTCCTCTGCTCCTGGGTAAGGACGGGCTGGGGGAGTTGCCTCAGCTCCGCCCCTACGGCTGGGTCCCCTTGGGTAAGTGCTCTCCTCTCCCAGCCTCGGTCTTCTCATTTGTTACCCACCTTGGGGATTGAGGGGTCTGGGCAGAGCAGGAAGGGAAACAGGCCAGAGAGTGGCTTACCTGCCATTGCCTTTGGCTTAGCGGTGGGCAGGCTCTGGCCAGATTCCTGTCCCCTTCCTCAGTACAGCTCCGTCCTACGAACTTGCTGTGGGTCTGGTGTGGCTGGATTTCCAGGCAGCTCCAGAGGGGCCGGGGCAGCCTCAGCTGGTGGTCCCTCAGGGTTGGGGGGGCACTTGGGTGCCCTGGCAGGGCCACGTGGAGGGAGTCAGGGGCAGGTGGGCAAGGGGTGGAGGCAGCCATTTGGGAGGCAGAGTGGTGGGGCTGGCCAGCTTCTGTCTCTGCAGGCTGGGGGTGCGTCCAGGTGGGAGCAGCAGGGGCCTGTCAGGTGGTGGGCAGTGTCTGTGTGCCCAGGTGAGTGAGATGGGCTGAGGTGGCCAGGACAGGGCTATGCAGAAGGGAGACGGCCTTGCCCCTTTACCGCCTGGTTAGGGAGAGGGGGCCTGTGGGGGAGACTGTGTCGTGGAGTCGCCAGGGGTACAATTCTTAGGCTGATACCTTGCCCAAGGCTGGCTTGGCGGGTGGAGGAAAAGGGGGTTGTGGCTCTCCTGGGCAGTCATGGAGGCCAGGGGTCTGGGCTTGGCCACCTGAGCAGTAGGAAGGTCGGGAGCGGGGGCGGGATGATGTGGGGATGAATTTTGATGCCTCCTGGCGCTGGCCTAGCCCTGCCTGCCCTTACCTCCTGCCCTCCTCTTCCCTCTCTTGATAGAACCTCCTCCAGGAGACACCATCCCCCAGCCCTGCCAGGCCTGAGAGCAGAGCCAGAGGGGGCCTAGGCTGTGAGCCATTTTGCAGAAGGGCAAGGAAACGCCCATGAAGCAGCGAGGGAGCTGCGGGGGCCTGCGCAGGCAGAGGTGCTCTTGGGATGAGCAGGCGTGGCCCTGGGGGTGCTTCTGGGGGCGCAGTGTCTATACCCTGGCAACCCACAGTCAGGGCGGGCAGCGTGGCCCATGTATCCACAAGGGAATGAAAGCTCAGAGGGGGGTGAGCTCGCTCAGGGCGACACAGGACATCTGCCTGAGAGCAGCAGCCAGGCCTAGACTCCTGTTGGGATAGGGCCTCCCCATTTCCCCTTTGTGGGACAGAACCCAAGGCCAGGACACCTACCGCAGGGGACAGGGAGCAGCTGGTCCTGAGGCCAGGATACTGGCCCAAAGGACAGGGACATGCTCCCTCCCAATCTGGGTCTGGGGCAGGGGTGGGGTCCTTAGGTCTGAGCCCCTCCTCGTTACCAGCAATGCGTCACTGCTGGAGGAGGCCCTGGAGCCCAAGCCAGGGTGCCAGAGTTGGAAGTTGGTGTAAGATTGGTACTGTTTCTTCTTGGAATATTTAGAGGATAATTTGGAGTGGGGGTTGGGTCTCGAGTTCTTTTTGTGCGATGGTTTTAAATAAGGGATTTGATTTTTAAATCATTGCAAAACTATTTGGATCATCCGTCGGGGGTGTCCTCTCTTTCGGCCTTCCTGGGCCACGCTGGAAGAATTGTCTCGGGCCACACGTAAAATACGTCAACGATAGCTGATGAGCTAAAAGAAGAAATTGCAAAAGGATATTATAATGTTTTAGGAAAGTTTAGGAATTTGTGTTGAGCCGCATCCAAAGCTGTCCCGGGCTGCATTTGGCCTGTGGGCCGTGGGTTGGACAAGTTTGGTTCTTCTCGTGAGTTTTTTAGGAATATATCCAATTGGTCTAAATTGTCAGATTTATTAGTGTAAAGTTTATAATTGTCTTTTATTTTATGTGGAATTCTAAAATGTTTTTATGGAGAAAGGGTGCAAACCGTGGCACACCCAAGTAACTAGTCCTCTGGTTGGGAAGTAGGCCCCGCCCACTACCAAGAGATCCTGTCTGCCCGCTTCCCCTGGGACTTCAGCCCTGCGCCTGACTGTGACCTGCATGTGATGGGCTTCTTTATCGCAACCTTGTGTTCGTGAACCTCATCCGTGATGCACATAGGCATATACTGTTCCCCTGGACAAATGCCTCACTTTTTTTTTTTATTCTACTGTTGATGGACATTTGAATCTCTGGTTTTTGGGTGCTGCAGATTATACTGAGATGGACGTTCCTGCACCCATCTTTTGAGGGACATAGGTGCGCATATTTCTTGGCCCTGCCCCTGGCTATGAGTTGCTGGGCCACAGGGTAGGCATGTCAGGCTTTGATAGACTCTACCAGTCTGTTTACAAGTGGTTGTGCCAGCTCACCCCTCCCACACCAGGACAGACTTCCGGCTGCCCCAGGCCTCGTCCCAGGTGGCCCGCCTTGGCTTTTCCATTTCAGCCATTCTCCTGGGAGCAGGTGGCACCTTGTGGTTTTGGTGGCATTGCCCAGATGACTAGAGAGGCTGGCCATCTTTCCATATGCTAATCGGCTGGTTGAACATTCTCTTCCATGAGCCACCTTTCCAGCGTCTTCTTGTCATGTTTCTATTGGGTTGTTTGTCTTGGTTTGCAAGCATCCTTTGTGCATTCTGCGTTGGAGGCCTTTGCTTGGTAAATATAGATGGGATTTCACCATGTTGGCCAGGATGGTCTCGATCTCTTGACCTTGTGATCTGCCCTCCTCAGCCTCCCAAAGTGCTGGGATTACAGATGTGAGCCACCGCGCCCGGCCCCCGGAAGTGCTGGGATTACAGGCGTGAGCCACCGCGCCCAGCTGGTAGTTCTATTTTGAATTTTTTGAGGAACCTCTGTTGTGTTTTGGCTATACTAATCTCCATTTCACGCCCCTAGTGGTGTCTTTTGATGAACAGAAGCTCTCAATTCTAATATAGACCAGTAACTGGGATTACAGGCGTGAGCCACCGCGCCCGGCTGTCTTTTCTTGTGCTTATTGGACGTTCATACATTTTCTTTTGTGGAATGTCTATTCAAATCTTCTGCCCATTTTTCATGGAGTTTTTTGTCTTCTATTGAGCTGTACACGGGCTTCATGCAAGTCCTTTGCCAGATACATTCATTGCCTTTTCATTTTCTGAGGAAAATGAAAGCTCTTAAGACCATCGTCTTAAATTAGGACAACTTTGATTGATCAGTTTTCCTTTTATGATTCGTATCTTCTGTATCCTGTCTAAGAAAACTTTGCTGACCTCCATGTGGTAAAGACGGTCTCTTCTGTTTTCCTCTAGAAGTTTTAGAGTTTTAGGTTTTACATTTACCTCTATGATTCATTTCAAATTCGTTTTCATGAGTGATGGGGTGGAAGGGTTCAGGTTTATTGGTTTCCCAATAAATAACCAGCTGTTCCAGGACCATTTGGTGACTTTGCTTTCTATTGGAACAACTGGGCTGCTTTGACAGGAATTGACTGGGCATGACGGCTCACACCTGTAATCCCAGCACTTCAGGAGGCCAAGGTGGGTGGATAACTTGAGGTCAGGAGTTCAAGAAAGACTGGCCTGGGCAACGTGGTGAAACCCCATCTCTACTAAAAGTACAAAAAAAAAAAAAATTAGCCAGGCATGATGGCGCATGGCTGTAATCCCAGCTACTTGGGAGGCCGAGGCACAAGAAATGCTCAAACCTAGGAGGCAGAGGTTGCGGTGAACTGAGACTGCGCCACTGCACTCCATCGTGAGCAACCGAGTGAGACGCTGTCTCAAAACGAAACAAACAAACCCGGCAGAGTTAATTTGCCGTGGAAAGTGCGGGCCTGCTCCGGACTTGGTGTTCTGTTTACTGATGTGTGTTTCTGCCACACTGTCTTGACTCCATTGGTCAGAGAAGAGACCTAGGATGATTGAAACTATTTTAAATTTGCTGAGACAGGTTTCTGAGCCAGCCTGGGGTCTGTCTCAGCGACTGTCCCCTGTGCACCCGAGAGTAGCACGCACCGGCTGCTGTCAGGAGTTTCTCCGAGTGCCAGTTTGGTCTCGTTGATTGATGGGCGCTTTCTACTTTGTAAGGCTGTCATTTCCTGAGAGTGTTAAAATCTCCTATTGTATAATAATTGTGGTTTATTTTTCCTTTCAGTTTTGCCAGTTTTTACTTCAGTGTTTTAAAAAAGAAATCTAGGTATTTTTTGTTTGTTTGGTGTTTGAGACAGGGTCTTGCTCTGTCACCCTGGCTGGAGTGCAGTGACATGATCTCGGCTCACTGCACCCTCAACCTCCTGGCTCAAGCAATCCTCCCACTTCGGCCTCCTGAGTAGCTGGGACTACAGCCATGCACCACCATGCATGGCTAATTTTTAAATATCTTCTAGAGATGAGGTCTCACTGTGTTGCCCGGGCTGGTCTCAAACTCCTGGCCTCAAGTGCTCCTCCTGCTTCAGTCTCCCAAAGTGTTGGGATTATAGGCATGAGGCACTGCACCCAAGGCTGGCTTGGTGGGTGGAGGAAACGGAGGTTGTGGCTCTCCTGGGAGGTCATGGAGGCCAGGGGTCTGGGCCTGGCCATCTGAGCAGTAGCCTAGTATTCCATTTTAGTTCCACTGTTGGCTTATCACCTATACATCTTTCTATTTTTTAATGGTTGCTTTATGATTTATACTCTGAATATTTAACTTATTACAGTATACCTTCAAGTAAGATTGTCCTACTTCAAGTATCTTCACAACAGCCGCTTCTGCACTCCATCCCCATCCTGTCATATGGGTTACTTCTGTATTTGTAAAATTCTAAAATACATTTTATTTTATTTATTATTATTTTTTTGGCCACAGAGTCTTGCTCTGTTGCTAAGGCTGGAGTGCAGTGGAACGGTCTCAGCTCACTGCAACCTCTGCCTCCCGGGTTCAAGTGATTCTCCTGCCTCAGCTTCTTGAGTAGCTGGGATTACAGGCGTTCACCACCATGCCTGGCTAATTTTTGTATTTTAAGTAGAGACAGGGTTTCACCATGTTGGCCAGGCTGCTCTTGAACTTCTGGCCTCAAGTGATCCGCCCGCCTCAGCCTCCCAAAGTGCTGGGATTACAGGTGTGAACCATCATGCCTGACTTAATTTTTGTTTTATACAGTTAATTATCTTTTCTTTTACAGTTTCATTGAGGTATAGTTTATAAACCATAGAACTTACCCATTGTAAATGAACAATTCAATCATTTTGCAAACCTTGTAGAGTTGTGCAAACATCACAATCCAGCTCTGGAACACTTTCATCCCCTCCCAAATTTTCTCGACCCCATTTACAATGAATTTCCCCCCCGCTGATAGCCCCAAGCAATGCCAGCTTAATTCTGGTAAATTATAGAAACTCTGATCCAAGATACAGTTGTCTCTTAGCATTCATGGGGGACCGCCTCCAGGACCTCCCTTGCATCCAAAATTCATGGATGCTCAAGTGCCTTCTATAAAACGATGTAGTATTTGCAAATAACCTACATACACCCTCCCCTAGACTTTAAGGCATCTCTAGATTACTTATAATACCTAATACAATTTAAATGCTTTGTAAATAGTTGGCATACTATATTATTTAGGGAATAAAAAAAGTCTGTCCGTGTTCAGTACAGATGCAATTTGGGAGAATATTTTTGACCCAAGGTTCGTTGAACTCAGGATACAGAACCCACGGATGTGAAGGCCTAACTGTATGCCCTCTCCTCCCCCTTCTTCTTGCTAGTATGGTCACATCTATACTGCATCTATGTATGTTATCATTCCAACACTATGGTGCTGAGCCTTGTGTAAGTGGTTCACAGACTATTGCCTGTCTTCCAAATCCAGCCTCCTTTATGCTTTATAAGTTCTGTTGAAACAGTTACGCTCCTTCACTTCCACATTATCTATCGTCTGTAGCTGCTCCTATACTGTAGCTGCAGAGTTATAACAGAGACCACGTGGTCTGTTAGGCGTAAAGTATTTACTACATGGTCTTTTGCAAGAAAAGTTTGTCAGTCCTTGCTTTGTACAATCCAATTTTTTTTTTTTCTTTTGAGACAGAGTTTTCACTCTGGCTGCCCAGGCTGCAATGCAGTGGCACAATCTTGGCTCATTACAACCTCCACCTCCTGGGTTGAAGCGATTCTCCTGCCTCAGCCCCCCAAGTAGCTGGGATTACAGGCACCCGCCACCACGCCTGGCTAAGTTTTTGTATTTTTAGTAGAGACAGAGTTTCACCATGTTAGTCAGGCTGGTCTCAAACTCCCGACCTCAGGTGATCCACCCACCTCGGCCTCCCAGAGGGCTGGGATTACAGGTGTGAGCCACAGTGCCTGGCCACAATCCTATGTCTTTAAAAGAAGTTAAGAAATAAAATGAGGACAATATGTAGTCATAGACTCTTTTATACTTACCTGCGTGTCTGCCATTTTCAGCACTCTTCATTTCTTCTGTGCATTGACTTAGCGTCTAGTATCATCAGTTCCTTTAAGTCTAAAGGACTTCTTTAGTATTTCTTGTAAGACAGATTTGCTAGCAATGACATTTCCAAGTCTTTGTTCATTTGGGAATGCCTTAATTTTGCTTTTTTTAATTTAAATTTTTATTTTTTTGAGACAGTCTTGCTCTGCCTGGCTGGAGTGAAGTGGTGCAATCACAGCTTGCTGTAGCCTCAACCTCTCAGGCTTAAGCTATCCTCCTGCCTCAGCCCCCTGAGCACCTGGGACTACCAGCATGCACCACCATGCCCCACTAATTAAAAAAAAAATTTTGTAGAGATCTTACTGTATTGCTCAGGCTGGTCTTGAATTTCTGGGCTCGAGCAATCCTCCCACCTCAGTCTCCCACAGTGCTGGGATTACAGGCATAAGCCATCATGCCCAGACGATTTGCCTTTATTTTTGAGAGCTAGGTTGCTTGATATCAAATTCTTCACTGACAACACTTTCTTTCAGCCTTTGAATATATTGTTCCACTTGATTCTAGCCTCTATGGTTTTGATGTGATTCAGGTGTTAGTCGTATTTTCGTGCCCTTATTATGTGACGGGTCCCTTCTCTTACGCATTTTGACGGGATATGTCTGGATCTCTGCTTTTCTCCTGCTTAGGTTTGCTCGAGTTTCTTGGATCCTGTGGCTTGTTTTCAGCCGTCACCTCAGCTCTCTCTTCTGCCTCTTTATCTGTGGTTAATGCTCCACAGATCTCTGAGGCTGTTTGTTTTTCTTCATTCAACCTTTCCCCCGACCCCCGTTTTTCAAATTGGTTAATTTATATTAATCTACAAGCTGATAATTCTTCTAGTATCTCAATTCTGTTGGTGAACCCCAGTAGTAAATTTTCAACTCCAGGATTTTTGCTTGCCTTTTAACAAATAAGTTCTGTTTCTTTCTGGGATTCTCTCTTCACTGAGCCATTGTTAACATATTTTCCATTAATTTTTTAAACATGATTTTGTGTAGTTTCTTTGAAGTCTGTATTAAACCGAATACTGGTGGACACCTAGAGACGCTTTCCATTCACTGCTTTGTTTCTCAGTATGGAGCATACATTCTTGTTTCTTTGTGTGATTTGAAATTTTTTGCTGGCTGCTGGACATTTTAGACAACATATTCTAGGAACTCTGGATTCTGATCCTCCCAGGGTGTGGTTATACGATAATAGACACCTTGCGTTTTTTAAGCAACTTTCTTGGACTAAATCTGTTCCAACTTGGAATAAGTCCAGTCTCAATTCACTGCTACCTGACCTGATGCCACAGCCTCTCCAGCCCAGTGGCTACAGATCTTCCCCAGGCCCCTGAATTTGCTCTCAGATCCAGTGTCCAGGACAGGACTCTGCCCGCTTCACAGTGCACGTATACTCCCTCCCCCAGGCCCCCACCTGCTCCCCTAGCTTGCTTGTCTCCACTGACAGCCGCTCTCTCTTCAGTGTCCGGCCGACAGCTGCAGCCCACGGAGCCAGATGCAGAAACGGAAGATGACCACTCTGTAAGTGAGAGCAGGAGGAAGTGTGTCCTCCTCACACCCCACCTCCATTCTCCCTGGGCCCTGGGAGAACCAAGCGGCGAAGGTGACTGGATTGTCTCCCACCAGGTGACTGAGGGGCCTGCAGATGAGGTCATTCGACCACGGCCACAGGGGTCTTCACCTGTCTACGAATACTCGACTGAGGCTGCTGACTTTGGACTCCAGGTGAGCCTACTGGGCAGAGCCCTACAGGCACCCAGGTCTCCTCCTGCATTGTCCTGTGTGGGCAGCCCACTGGGCCACACCTGTGCCTACTCAGATGTCCTCTCAGACTCCTCTGTGCCCTGGGGGTCCCTCCCTGCCAGGACACAGTGGGATGGAGGTACCCTGCAGTTCTTGCGAGCATGCATGTGGGCTGATGGGGAACAGACTTCATGAATCTGTTTCAGGGGCACAGCATGTGTGCATATGTGCACCTGTGTAACACACTCATATAAAAAAGAGTGGTCTTTTGGGTAGCCCCATGGCTATCTCTGGAGATGTGGACTTGGGGAAGGGATCAGAGGAGGCATGTCTAGGACAGGATTCATTTTTGTATTTGAATTTCTTATCTCCCTCCATACAAAACTCCAGTTGCTGTGGGGCTTCCCTGTGGGAGCTGTGGGCTGTAGGCTGGGCCCTATTAGGAAGCAGGAAGGCCAGCTGTTGCCTTTTCTCTGTGGATGTGCCCGGAGGAACTCGGCTCCCTCTGCACACAGCTGCATGTTGGAGGTTCTGGGCCCCTCTGAAGGGAGGGCTCCTGGTCTGGTGCCAGCCTACGTGTGCCCCTCCCTGTCCCTGAGCTGGGGCTGGTGCCTAACTCCCAACACTTGTGGCTGCAGGAAGACGCCCCCGGCAGGCAAGGTTCCTCTGGGAGACGGAGATCCTGGTGGAAGCGGGATTCAGGGGACTCACGGACATTTTTCAGGATGAGTCGTCCAGAGGTGGGTATAGCAGGAGCTGAGGGTCAGAGAGGTGTGTCTGTCCACAAGGGATCCAGCCAGGGAGTCTGAGTTCAGAGCAGGCAGGGGAGGAGCAAGGAGGCTGGCAGTGTGCCCCGTACCTTGGGGAGGGGTGTTCTTGTCCCCCTCATCAGGCCTGGGGAAGGGCAGGGTCTCCAGAAGGCTGAATCTTGTCCTGACCCTCTCCTCCACCCCTTCCTGGTGTTTGATGCACAGCCAAGTTCCTGGTCAGGTAGACCTGGCTGTGCAGACCTCAGTTTTCTTCTCTGTACAATGATGTCTGTGGCATATTCAAGCTGTGGGGTTGGAAGGGGCCAGGCAGCTCCTAGGCCATGTAGCCATGTGCCAGACTCTGCTGGCACCCAATGATGAGGGCACTCTGCCTCTAAAGCAGCTGGTTTTGTCCTTGGAGGCCCCAGAAGTCCAAGAGGTCTGCAGGACACGGGCCCCAGTGTCCCAGGTCCAGCAGCTGCACCCAATGTCCTGTGTTTTCCTTGGCACTGCTGTTCTTCCTTGGCTTGAGCACCAGTGCCTTGCACACAATCGGTGCTTCGCGTGTTTGTGAAGAATGCATGAAGAAGTTGAAAAAGGGAACCTTTAGCCACAGAAAAAGCAGAAGCCATTCCTCCCTGTTCCTGGTGCCTTGCCGGGCCTGGTGGCATGGACAGGCTGTGCCTAAGTCCTGGCAAGCTGTAGCTGGCTTCCTCCAGAGCTCAGACACAGCTACCTGAGCCCACCTGGTGGGTGCCCCACCCTGCTCTGTGTTGTCCAGGCTGATGGGCAGGATGGTGGGGTACCTGTCCTTGGAAGACACAGGCCCCATCAGGGATGCCTATGGTGGGACTGGCATGTGCTCACCATGGCCATGATGTGCTTCTGTTCCAGTCTGTGCAGGAGGCAACAGAGGTGACACTGAAGACAGAGGTGGAGATGGGAGCCAGTGGCTACAGTGTCACAGGCGGTGGGGACCAGGGGATCTTTGTCAAGCAAGTACTGAAGGACTCCTCAGCCGCCAAGCTTTTCAACTTGAGAGAAGGTGCCATGGCAGTTCCATCTTTGGGGTCCCTATTCTCCCCACCAGGACGGGAGGGACCTGGAGGGGGACATTAAGGGGGATAGGAGCCACACCTGGAGCTTAGGATGACCCCATCATGTCTCTGCTCAGCCACTTGAGACTGGGATCACCCACTGCATCTGGTAAAAGGGAGGACCCCGTGCACTTTCCCTGTGCCTGAGGCACTCAGTAGGAGCCTGGTAGGGCAGACTCAGTGGGATCTCCCCTATTCATGCCCCTGGGCCCTTCTCCCCGGCCAAGGCAAGACAGCAGACCCCATCTCATTCACACACCCGGCCTGGGGCTGCTCTTTCTTGGTCTAGGAGATCAGCTGCTCAGTGCAACCGTGTTCTTTGACAATATAAAATATGAAGATGCTCTCAAGATTCTACAGTACTCAGAGCCGTACAGGGTTCAGTTCAAAATCAGACGGCAGCTCCCTGCCCCACAGGATGAAGAGTGGGCTGCCAGCGATACCCAGCATGGCCCACAGGGCAAGGAGAAGGAGGTGAGGCCACCATGCCCATGAGGTAGGGCCCCAACTGTCTTTACTACCCTGCTGGCTGAGCCTGGGAGGGGACAGCACTCCCACCCCATCTGTCCCTGGGCCAGGGCCTCAGGCTTCTTGGACTGTCACCAACAGATTCCCTCTCCCTGTGTTTCAGGACATGGATGTTGCTGATGGGTGCAGAGAGACCCCGAAGAAAATTCTGGAAACAGATGGGGACCAAGAGAGACTCATCTCCAAACCTAGGGTGGGGAGAGGCAGGCGGCCCCAGAGGGAGAGGCTCTCTTGGCCAAAATTTCAGTCCATAAAGAGCAAGCGGGGGCCGGGGCCCCAGAGGTCACACAGCTCCTCAGAGGCCTACGAGCGCAGGGACACACATGACGTGTCCCCCACAAGCACAGACACAGAGGCCCAGCTCGTGGTGGAGCGCCAAGAGCAGAAGGCAAGGCCAGGCAGCCAGAGGAGGCGGAAGTTTCTCAACCTGAGATTCAGGACAGGCTCGGGAGAGGGCCCTTCAGTGACAGGACAGTCAGGCAGGGGGTCCCAGAGTGGGGTGGGCCGTGCCGGGATCCTGGAAGAGTTGGGATCCTGGGGTGATAGCCTCGAGGATGCTGGGGCTGTCACAGGCAGCAGGAGAGAGGAGAGAGCAGAACAGGATCGAGAGGTGATGACTGCTCAGAGAATGGAGTGGCCCACAGAGCTCGGTGACCCTACCATTTGCAAGGGAACCCCTGAGGAAGGGGCAGCCGGGGCAGCCAGGGCAGCCAGACGCCACAGAAAGACCCTGGAGGGGCAGGCACGGGAGGCAGCAGTGACCCAGAGGAAGCCCAGAACCCAGCAAACTCCTGAAATAAGCGAGGAGGGTGAAGGTGAGGGTCTGCAGAGCCTGGAGATTGGGATTGCCAGAATGTCCTTGAGAGACACAACTCAAGGAGGCACCCAGAGTGGCCCACCTGAAATTAGGGTGCGAATACACGACTTAAAGACGCCAAAATTTGCATTTTCCACAGAAAAAGAGCCAGAAAGAGAAAGACACCTCAGTGCGGCACAGAGAGGAAAGAGACAGGACTTGCCCTCCAAAGAGGGTACCGGCCCGAAGGGTGAGGAGGTGCAAGGAGCAGGGGGGGTGCCGGGGAGGGAACACCCCACACATATAGAAGCACAGTGGAGTACAGAAGACAGACAGGAAGGACTACAGAGGACAGGGATCACTCAGGGACAGGAGAAAGATGGGGAAGACACAGAAGGAAAGATGAGAATGCCCAAATTCAAGATACCCTCTTTTGGATGGTCGCCAAGTAAGGAAACAAAGACAGGGAGAGAAAAAACCACACAGGACCTAGAGCAGGGAAGAACAGGACACGCAATAGCGACAGACGCCAGAAGAGAATTGACAGGCACAGAGGCAGGCCTCAAAGAAAAAGACGACAGGGACTCACTGATGAATGAAACAAAAATACAACAACTAAAACATGACCAACAACGCTTAAAAACGGAAACAATTCTGAAAGACAAGGACGTGGCTGCTGCCAAAGACAGCAAATTCAAGATGCCAAAGTTCAAGATGCCGTCGTTCGGGGTGTCAGCCCCAGGCAAGTCCATCGAGGCCTCGGTGGACGTGTCTGCGCCGAAGGTGGAGGCGAAGGTGGAGGCCAAGGTGGGCCTCCCCTCCATGCAGGGCGACATCAAGACCACTGACCTCAGCATTCAGCCTCCTTCTGCTGACCTGGAGGTCCAGGCTGGCCAGGTGGACATGAAGCTCCCAGAGGGTCATGTGCCCGAGGGAGCTGGCTTCAAAGGGCACCTGCCCAAGGTGCAGATGCCCAGCTTCAAGATGCCCAAAGTGGACCTCAAGGGCCCCGAGGTGGGCGTCAAGGGCCCCAAGCTGGACCTAAAAAGCCCCAAGGTGGAGGTGACAGCCCCCAACGTGGAAGTGTCTCTGCCCAGCGTGGAGGTGGACATCCAGGCCCCGGGAGTCAGTCTGGACAGTGTGCAGCTGGAGGGGGACCTGTCCCTGGCTGACAAGGACATAGCCACAACCAAAGACAGCAAGTTCAAGATGCCCAAGTTCAAGATGCCATCATTCGGGGTGTCAGCCCCAGGTAAGACCATTGAGACCTCGGTGGAGGTGTCTGCACCAAAGGTGGAGGCCGAGGTGAGCCTCCCCTCCATGCAGGGTGACCTCAAGACCACTGACCTCAGCATTCAGCCTCCTTCTGCTGACCTGGAGGTCCAGACTGGCCAGGTGGACCTGAATGTCCTGGAGGGCCATGTCCCCGAGGGAGCCGGCCTCAAAGGGGAAGTGCCCAAGGTGCAGATGCCCAGCTTCAAGATGCCCACAGTGGACCTCAAGGGCCCCCAGGTGGACCTAAAAGGCACTAAGGTGGAGGTGATGGCCCCCACAGCCCCCGACGTGGAGGTGTCTCTGCCCAGTGTGGATGTGGATGTCCAGGCCATGGGAGCCAAGGTAGACAGCACGCAGCTGGAGGGGGACCTGTCCCTGGCCGACAAGGACATGGCCACCGCCAAAGACAGCAAGTTCAAGATGCCCAAGTTCAAGATGCCATCATTCGGAGTGTCGGCCCCAGGCAAGTCCATCGAGGCATCAGTGGACGTGTCTGCACCGAAGATGGAGGCCAAGGTGAGCCTCCCCTCCATGCAGGGTGACCTCAAGACCACTGACCTCAGCATTCAGCCTCCTTCTGCTGACCTGGAGGCCCAGGCTGGCCAGGTGGACATGAAGCTCCCAGAGGGCCATGTGCCCGAGGGAGCCAGCCTCAAAGGGCACTTGCCAAAGGTGCAGATGCCCAGCTTCAAGATGCCCAAAGTGGACCTCGAGGGTCCCAAGGTGGACATCAAGGGCCCCAAACAGGACCTGAAAGGCCCCAAGGCAGAGGTGATGGTGCCCAACATGGAGGTGTCTGTGCCCAGCATGGAGATGGACGTTCAGGCCCCGGGAGCCAAGCTGGATGGCGCACGGCTGGAGAGGGACCCGTCCCTGGCCGACAAAAACACAGCCACCATGAAAGACAGCAAGTTCAAGATGCCCAAGTTCAAGATGCCATCATTCGGGGTGGCTGCCCCAGGCAAGTCCATTGAGGCATCGGTGGACGTGTCGGCACCAAAGGTGGAGGCCGAAGTGAGCCTCCCCTCCATGCAGGGCGACCTCAAGACCACTGACCTCAGCATTCAGTCTCCTTCTGCTGACCTGGAGGTCCAGGCTGGCCAGGTGGACTTGAAGCTCGCAGAGGGCCATGTGCCCGAGGGAGCTGGCCTCAAAGGGCACCTGCCAAAGGTGCAGATGCCCAGCTTCAAGATGCCCAAAGTGGACCTCAAGGGCTCCCAGGTGGATATCAAGGGCCCCAAGATGGACCTGAAAGGCCCCAAGGCGGAGGTGATGGTGCCCGATATGGAGGTGTCTCTGCCCAGTGTGGATGTGGATGTCCAGGCCCCGGGACCCAAGCTAGATGGTGCACAGCTGGAGGGGGACCTATCCCTGGCTGACAAGGATGTGGCCATTGCCAAAGATAGCAAGTTCAAGATGCCCAAGTTCAAGATACCATCATTTGGGGTGTCAGCCTCAGGCAAGTCCATTGAGGCCTCGGTGGACGTGTCTGCGCCGAAGGTGGAGGCCAAGGTGAGCCTCCCGTCCATGCAGGGCGACCTCAAGACCACTGACCTCAGCATTCAGCCTCCTTCTGCCGACGTGGAGGCCCAGGCTGGCCAGGTGGACATGAAGCTCCCGGAGGGCCACGTGCCCGAGGGAGCCAGCTTCAAAGGGCACCTGCCCAAGGTGCAGATGCCCAGCTTCAAGATGCCAAAAGTCGACCTAAAGGGCCCCCAGGTGGATGTCAAGGGCCCCAAACTGGACCTGAAAGGCCCCAAGGCGGAGGTTACAGCTCCCGATGTGGAGGTGTATCTGCCCAGTGTGGAGGTGGACGTCCAGGTCCCAGGAGGCAAGCTGGATGGCATGCAGCTGGAGGGGGACCTTTCCCTGGCTGACAAGGACATGGCTGCCACCAAAGACAGCAAGTTAAAAATGCCCAAGCTCAAGATGCCATCATTCAGAGCGTCGGTCCCAGGCAAGTCCATTGAGGCCTCAGTGGACGTGTCTGTGCCAAAGGTGGAGGCCGAGGTGAGCCTCCCTTTCATACAGGGGGATATCAAGACCACTGACCTCAGCATTCAGCCCCCTATCGCCAACCTGGAGGTCCAGGCTGGCCAAGTGGACGTGAAGGTCCCGGAGGGCCACGTGCCCGAGGGAGCCAGCTTCAAAGGGCACCTGCCCAAGGTGCAGATACCCAGCTTCAAGATGCCCAAGGTGGACCTCAAGGGCCCCCAGGTGGATGTAAAGGGCCCCAAGCTGGATCTGAAAAGTCCCAAGGTAGAAGTGACGGTCCCCACAGCCCCTGACGTAGAGGTGTCTCTACCCAGTGTGGAGGTGATTGTCCAGGCTCCGGGAGACAAGGTAGACAGCGCGCGGCTGCAGGGGGATCTGTCCCGGGCTGACAAGGATGTAGCCGCTGCCAAAGACAGCAAGTTCAAGGTGCCCAAGTTCAAGATGCCCAAAGTGGACCTCAGGGGCCCACAAGTGGACGTCAAGGGCCCCAAGCTGGACCTGAAAGGCCCCAAGGCGGAGGTGATGGCCCCTGATGTGGAGGTGTCTGTGCCCAGCATGGAGGTGGATATTCAGGCCCTGGGAGCCAAGCTGGATGGTGCACAGCTGGAGGGGGACCTGTCCCTGGCCGACAAGGATGTATCCACCGCCAAAGACAGCAAGTTCAAGATGCCCAAGTTCAAGATGCCATCATTCGGGGTGTCAGCCCCAGGCAAGTCCATTGAGGCCTCAGTGGACATGTCTGTGCCGAAGGTGGAGGCTGAGGTGAGCCTCCCCTCCATGCAGGGTGACCTCAAGACCACTGACCTCAGCATTCAGCCTCCTTCCACCGGCCCGGAGGTCCAGGCTGGCCAGGTGGACATGAAGCTCCTGGAGGGCCACGTGCCCGTGGGAGCCAGCCTCAAAGGGCACCTGCCCAAGGTGCAGATGCCCAGCTTCAAGATGCCCAAAGTGGACCTAAAGGGTCCCCAGGTGGATGTCAAGGGCCCCAAGCTGGACCTGAAAGGCCCCAAGGTAGAGGTGATGGTGCCTGACGTGGAGGTGTCTGTGCCCAGCATGGAGGTGGACGTTCAGGCCCTGGGAGCCAAGCTGGATGGCGCACAGCTGGAGGGGGACCTGTCCCTGGCCGACAAGGACGTAGCCACCGCCAAAGACAGCAAGTTCAAGATGCCCAAGTTCAAGATGCCATCATTCGGGGTGTCAGCCCCAAGCAAGTCCATAGAAGCCTCAGTGGACGTGTCTGCGCCGAAGGTGGAGGCCAAGGTGGGCCTCCCCTCCATGCAGGAGGACCTGAAGACCACTGACCTCAGCATGCAGCTTCCTTCCGCTGACCTGGAGGTCCAGGCTGGCCAGGTGGAAGTGAAGCTCCTGGAGGGCCACGTGCCCGAGGGAGTCAGCCTCAAAGGGCACCTGGCCAAGGTGCAGATGCCCAGCTTCAAGATGCCCAAAGTGGACCTAAAGTGCCCCGAGGTGGATGTCAGGGGCCCCAAACTGGACCTGAAAGGCCCCAAGGCGGAGGTTACAGCTTCCGACGTGGAGGTGTCTCTGCCCAGTGTGGAGGTGGATGTCCAGGTCCCAGGAGGCAAGCTGGATGGCACGCAGCTGGAGGGGGACCTTTCTCTGGATGAGAAAGACATGGCTGCCACCAAAGACAGCAAGTTAAAAATGCCCAAGCTCAAGATGCCATCATTCAGAGCGTCAGTCCCAGGCAAGTCCATTGAGGCCTCAGTGGACGTGTCTGTGCCGAAGGTGGAGGCCGAGGTGAGCCTCCCTTTCATACGGGGGGATATCAAGACCACTGACCTCAGCATTCAGCCCCCTATCGCCAACCTGGAGGTCCAGGCTGGCCAGGTGGACGTGAAGGTCCCGGAGGGCCACATGCCTGAGGGTGCCAGCTTCAAAGGGCACCTGCCCAAGGTGCAGATACCCAGCTTCAAGATGCCCAAAGTGGACCTCAAGGGCCCCCAGGTGGACGTCAAGAGCCCCAAGCTGGATCTGAAAAGTCCCAAGGCGGAAGTGATGGTCCCCACAGCCCCTGACGTAGAGGTGTCTCTACCCAGCGTGGAGGTGATCGTCCAGGCCCCGGGAGACAAGGTAGACAGCGCGCGGCTGGAGGGGGATCTGTCCCTGGCTGACAAGGATGTAGCCGCTGCCAAAGACATCAAGTTCAAGGTGCCCAAGTTCAAGCTACCCAAAGTGGACCTCAAGGGCCCCCAGGTGGACGTGAAGGGCCCCAAGCTGGATCTGAAAAGTCCCAAGGTAGAAGTGACGGTCCCCACTGCCCCCGACATAGAGGTGTCTCTACCCAGCGTGGAGGTGAGCGTCCAGGCCCCGGGAGACAAGGTAGACAGCGCACGGCTGGAGGGGGATCTGTCCCTGGCTGATAAGGATGTAGCCGCTGCCAAAGACAGCAAGTGCAAGATGCCCAAGTTCAAGATGCCCAAAGTGGACGTCAAGGGCCCCAAGCTGGACCTGAAAGGCCCCAAGGCGGAGGTGATGGCCCATGATGTGGAGGTGTCTGTGCCCAGCATGGAGGTGGACATTCAGGCCCCGGGAGCCAAGCTGGATGGTGCGCAGAGGGAGGGGGACCTGTCCCTGGCCGACAAGGACGTGGCCACCGCCAAAGACAGCAAGTTCAAGATGCCCAAGTTCAAGATGCCATCATTCGGGGTGTCAGCCCCGGGCAAGTCCATCGAGGCATCAGTGGACATGTCTGCACCGAAGGTGGAGGCCGAGGTGAGCCCCCCCTCCATGCAGGGCGACCTCAAGACCACTGACCTCAGCATTCAGTCTCCTTCCACCGACCTGGAGGTCCAGGCTGGCCAGGTGGACGTGAAGCTCACAGAGGGCAATGTGCCCGAGGGAGACGGCCTCAAAGGGCAACTGCCCAAGATGCAGATGGTCAGCTTCAAGATGCCCAAAGTGGACCTCAAGGGCTCCCAGGTGGACGTCAAGGGCCCAAAACTGGACCTGAAAGGCTCCAAGGCAGAGGTGACGGCCCTCGACATGGAGGTGTCTCTGCCCAGTGTGGATGTGGACGTCCAGGCCCCGGGAGCCAAGCGGGACGGTGCACAGCTGGAGGGGGAACTATCCCTGGCTGACACGGACATGGCTGCAACCAAAGACAAGTTCAAGGTGCCCAAGTTCAAGATGCCATCATTCGGGGTGTCAGCCCCAAGCACGTCCATCGAGGCCTCAGTGGACGTGTCTGCGCCGAAGGTGGAGGCCGCGGTGAGCCTCCCGTCCATGCAGGGCGACCTCAAGACCACTGACCTCAGCATTCAGTCTCCTTCCGCTGACCTGGAGGCCCAGGCTGGCCAGGTGGACATGAAGCTCCCGGAGGGCCACGTGCTCCAGGGAGCCAGCCTCAAAGGACACCTGCCCAAGGCACAGATGCCCAGCTTCAAGATGCCCAAAGTGGAACTAAAGGGCCCCCAGGTGGACATGAAGGGCCCCAAGCTGGACCTGAAAGGTCTCAAGGCAGGGTTGATGCCGCCCAACATGGAGCTGTCTGTGCCCAGCATGGAGGTAGACGTTCAGGCCCCGGGAGCCAAGCTGGACGGCCTGCGGCTGGAGGGGGACCTGTCCCTGGCTGACAAGGATGTGGCTGCTGCCAAAGAAAGCAAGTTCAAGATGCCCAAGTTCAAGATGCCATCATTTGGGGTGTCAGCCCCAAGCAAGTCCATCGAGGCCTCAGTGGACGTGTCTGCACCGAAGGTGGAGGCCAAGGTGGGCCTCCCCTCCATGCCGGGGGACCTGAAGACCACTGACCTCAGCATTCAGTCTCCTTCCACCGACCTGGAGGCCCAGGCTGGCCAGGTGGATGTGAAGCTCCCAGAGGGCCACATGCCCGAGGGAGCCGGCCTCCAAGGGCACCTGCCCAAGGTGCAGATGGCCAGCTTCAAGATGTCCAAAGTGGACCTAAAGGGCCCCCAGGTGGACGTCAAGGGCCCCAAACTGGACCTGAAAGGCCCCAAGGCAGAGGTGACTGCTCCCGACCTGGAGGTGTCTCTGCCTATTGTGGAGATGGACGTCCAGGCCCCGGGACCCAAGTTGGATGGCACGCAGCTGGAGGGGGACCTGTCCCTGGCTGAAAAGGATGTGGCCACAACCAAAGACAGCAAGTTCAAGATGCCCAAGCTCAAGATGCCATCATTTGGTGTGTCGGACCCAGGCAAGTCCATCGAGGCCTCAGTGGACGTGTCTGCACCAAAGGTGGAGGCCAACGTGAGCCTCCCTTCCATGCAGGGGGACTTCAAGGCCACTGAACTCAGCATTCAGCCCCCTATAGGTGACCTGGAGGTCCAGGCTGGCCAGGTGGACGTGAAGGTCCCGGAGGGCCACATGCCTGAGAGAGCGAGCCTCAAAGGGCACCTGCCCAAAGTGCAGATGCCCAGCTTCAAGATGCCCAAAGTGGACCTCAAGGGCCCCCAGGTGGACATCAAGGGCCCAAACCTGGACCTGAAAAGCCCCAAGGCAGAAGTGACGGTCCCCACTGCCCCCGATGTGGAGGTGTCTCTGCCCAGTGTGGAGGTGAAGATCCAGGCCCCGGGAGACAAGGCAGATAGCGTGCAGCTGGAGGGGGACTTGTCCTTAGCTGACAAGGATGTGGCCACCGCCAAGGACAGCAAGTTCAAGATGCCCAAGTTCAAGATGCCCAAAGTGGACCTCAAGGGCCCCCAGGTGGATGTCAAGGGCCCCAAACTGGACCTGAAAGGCCCCAAGGCAGAGGTGACAGCCCCCGACATGGAGGTGTCTCTTCCCAATGTGGATGTGGACATCCAGGCCCTGGGACCCAAGCTGGACGGTGTGCAGTTGGAGGGGGATGTACCCCTGGCTAACAAGGACGTGGCCATCGCCAAAGACAGCAAGTTGAAGATGCCCAAGTTCAAGATGCCATCATTTGGGGTGTCAGCCCCAAGCAAGTCCATCGAGGCCTCGGTGAACTTGTCTGCACCAAAGGTGGAGGCCAAGGTGAGCCTCCCCTCCATACAGGGCGACCTCAAGACCACTGACCTCAGCATTCAGTCTCCTTCCGCCGACCTGGAGGTCCAGGCTGGCCAGGTGGACGTGAAGCTCCCGGAGGGCCACGTGCCTCAGGGAGCCGGCCTCAAAGGGCACCTGCCCAAGGTGCAGATGCCCAGTTTCAAGATGCCCAAAGTGGACCTCAAGGGCCCCCAGGTAGACATCAAGGGCCCCAAACTGGACCAGAAAGGCCCCAACGCGGAGGTGACCGCCCCCGACATGGAGGTGTCTCTGCCCAGTGTGGATGTGGACGTCCAGGCCCCAGGACCCAAGCTGGATGGCATGCAGCTGGAAGGGGATGTATCCCTGGCTGACAAGGACGTGGCCATCACCAAAGACAGCAAGTTCAAGATGCCCAAGTTCAGGATGCCATCATTTGAGGTGTCAGCCCCAAGCCAGTCCATCGAGACCTCGGTGGATGTGTCTGCGCCGAAAGTGGAGGCCGAGGCGAGCCTCCCCTCCATGCAGGGCGACCTCAAGACCACTGACCTCAGCATTCAGGCTCCTTCCACCGGCCTGGAGGTCCAGGCTGGCCAGGTGGACGTGAAGCTCCCAGAAGGCCGCGTGACTCAGGGAGCTGGCCTGAAAGGGCACCTGCCCAAGATGCAGATGCCCAGCTTCAAGATGCCCAAAGTGGACCTCAAGGGCCCCCAGGTGGATGTCAAAGGCCCAAAGCTGGACCTGAAAAGCCCCAAGGCGGAAGTGACGGTCCCCACTGCCCCCGATGTGGAAGTGTCTCTGCCCAGTGTGGAGGTGAAGATCCAGGCCCCGGGAGACAAGGCAGATAGCGGGCGGCTGGAGGGGGACTTGTCCTTAGCTGACAAGGATGTGGCCGCAGCCAAAGACAGTAAGTTCAAGATGCCCAAGTTCAAGATGCCATCATTCGGAGTGTCAGCCCCAAGCAAGTCCATCGAGGCCTCGGTGGACGTGTCTGCGCCAAAAGTGGAGGCCGAGGTGAGCCTCCCCTCTATGCAGGGTGACCTCAAGACCACTGACCTCAGCATTCAGTCTCCTTCCACCGACCTGGAGGCCCAGGCTGGCCAGGTGGACGTGAAGCTCCCAAAAGGCCACGTGCCTCAGGGAGCCCGCCTCAAAGGGCACCTGCCCAAGATGCAGATGCCCAGCTTCAAGATGCCCAAAGTGGACCTAAAGGGCCCCCAGGTGGACATCAAGGGCCCCAAACTGGACCTGAAAGGCCCCAAGGCAGAGGTGACTGCTCCCGACCTGGAGGTGTCTCTGCCTATTGTGGAGATGGACGTCCAGGCCCCGGGACCCAAGTTGGATGGCACGCAGCTGGAGGGGGACCTGTCCCTGGCTGAAAAGGATGTGGCCACAACCAAAGACAGCAAGTTCAAGATGCCCAAGCTCAAGATGCCATCATTTGGTGTGTCGGACCCAGGCAAGTCCATCGAGGCCTCAGTGGACGTGTCTGCACCAAAGGTGGAGGCCAACGTGAGCCTCCCTTCCATGCAGGGGGACTTCAAGGCCACTGAACTCAGCATTCAGCCCCCTATAGGTGACCTGGAGGTCCAGGCTGGCCAGGTGGACGTGAAGGTCCCGGAGGGCCACATGCCTGAGAGAGCGAGCCTCAAAGGGCACCTGCCCAAAGTGCAGATGCCCAGCTTCAAGATGCCCAAAGTGGACCTCAAGGGCCCCCAGGTGGACATCAAGGGCCCAAACCTGGACCTGAAAAGCCCCAAGGCGGAAGTGACGGTCCCCACTGCCCCTGATGTGGAGGTGTCTCTGCCCAGTGTGGAGGTGAAGATCCAGGCCCCGGGAGACAAGGCAGATAGCGTGCAGCTGGAGGGGGACTTGTCCTTAGCTGACAAGGATGTGGCCACCGCCAAGGACAGCAAGTTCAAGATGCCCAAGTTCAAGATGCCCAAAGTGGACCTCAAGGGCCCCCAGGTGGATGTTAAGGGCCCCAAACTGGACCTGAAAGGCCCCAAGGCAGAGGTGAGGGCCCCTGATTTGGAGGTGTCTGTGCCCAGCATGGAGGTGGACGTTCAGGCCCCGGGAGCCAAGCTGGACGGCACACAGAGGGAGGGGGACCTGTCCCTGGCCAACAAGGACGTAGCCACCACCAAAGACAGCAAGTTGAAGATGCCCAAGTTCAAGATGCCATCATTCGGAGTGGCTGCCCCAGGCAAGTCCACCGAGACATCGGTGGACGTGTCTGCGCCAAAGGTGGAGGCCGAGGTGAGCCTCCCCTCCATACAGGGCGACCTCAAGACCACTGACCTCAGCATTCAGCCTCCTTCTGCCGACCTGGAGGTCCAGGCTGGCCAGGTGGACATGAAGCTCCCGGAGGGCCACGTGCCTCAGGGAGTCGGCCTCAAAGGGCACCTGCCCAAGGTGCAGATGCCCAGCTTCAAGATGCCGAAAGTGGACCTCAAGGGCCCCCAGGTGGATGTCAAGGGCCCCAAACTGGACCTGAAAGACTCCAAGGCAGAGGTGACGGCCCCCGACATTGAGGTGTCTCTGCCCAGTGTGGATGTGGATGTCCAGACCCTGGGACCCAAGCTAGACAGCGTGCAGCTGGAGGCGAATGTACCCCTGGCTGACAAGGATGTGGCCATCGCCAAAGACAGCAAGTTCAAGATGCCCAAGTTCAAGATGCCATCATTTGGGGTGTCAGCCCCAAGCAAGTCCATCGAGGCCTCGGTGGACGTGTCTGCGCCGAAGGTGGAGGCCAAGGTGAGCCTCCCCTCCATACAGGGCGACCTCAAGACCACTGACCTCAGCATTCAGTCTCCTTCCGCCGACCTGGAGGTCCAGGCTGGCCAGGTGGACGTGAAGCTCCCGGAGGGCCACGTGACTCAGGGAGCCGGCCTCAAAGGGCACCTGTCCAAGGTGCAGATGCCCAGCTTCAAGATGCCCAAGGTGGACCTCAAGGGCCCCAAGCTGGACCTGAAAAGCCCCAAGGCAGAAGTGATGGTCCCCACTGCCCCCGATGTGGAAGTGTCTCTGTCCAGTGTGGAGGTGAACATCCAGGCCCCGGGAGACAAGGTAGATAGCACACAGCTGGAGGGGGCCCTGTCCCTGGCTGACAAGGATGTGGCCGTCACCAAAGACAGTAAGTTCAAGATGCCAAAGTTCAAGATGCCCAAAGTGGACCTCAAGGGCCCCCAGGTGGATGTCAAAGGCCCCAAACTGGACCTGAAAGGCTCCAAGGAGGAGATGATGGCCCCAGACGTGGAGGTGTATCTGCCCAGTGTGGATGTGGCCGTTGAGGCCCCAGGAGCCAAGCTGGACAGTGCACAGCTGGAGGGGGACCTATCCCTGGCTGACAAGGATGTGGCCATCGCCAAAGACAGCAAGTTCAAGATGCCCAAGTTCAAGATGCCATCATTCGGGGTGTCAGCCCCAGGCAAGTCCATCGAGGCCTCGGTGGATGTGTCTGTGCCGAAGATGGAGGGCGACACGAGCCTCCCCTCCATGCAGGGCGACCTCAAGGCCACTGACCTCAGCATTCCGGCTCCTACCGCCGACTTGGAGGTCCAGGCTGGAAAGGTGGACATGAAGCTCCCGGAGGGCCATGTACCCGAGGGAGCCAGCCTCAAAGGGCACCTGCCTAAGGTGCATATGCCCAGCTTCAAGATGCCCAAAGTGGAACGAAAGGGTCCCCAGGTGGACATCGAGGGCCCCAAGCAGGACCTGAAGGGCCCCAAGGCAGAGGTGATGGTGCCCGACATGGAGGTGTCTGTGCCCAGCATGGAGGTGGACGTTCAGGCCCCAGGAGCAAAGCCGGACAGCGTGCGGCTGGCAGGGGACCTGTCCCTGGCTGACAAGGACATGGCTGCCGCCAAGGACAGCAAGTTCAAGATGCCATTGTTAGGGCTGTCGGCCCCAGGCAAGTCCATCGACGCCTTGGGGGATGTGTCTGCACCAAAGATGGAGGCCGAGGTGAGCCTCCCCTCCATGCCAGAGGACCTTAAGACCACTGACCTCAGCATTCAGCTCCCTTCTGCTGACCTGGAGGTCCAGGCTGGCCAGGTGGACCTAAAGCTCCTGGAGGGCCACGTGCCTGAGAGAGCCGGTCTCAAAGGGCACCTGCCCAAGGTGCAGATGCCCAGCTTCAAGATGCCCAAAGTGGACCTCAAGGGCCCCCAGGGGGATGTCAAGGGCCCCAAGCTGGACCTCAAAAGTACCAAGGCAGAGGTGACGGCACCCATGGCCCTCGACATGGAAGTGTCTCTGCCCAGTGTGGCGGTGAATGTCCAGGCCCTGGGAGCCAAGGTAGACAGCGCACAGCTGGAGGGGGACGTGTACATGGCTGACAAGGACGTGGCTGCCGCCAAAGATAGCAAGTTCAAGATGCCCAAGTTTAAGATGCCATCCTTCGGGATGTCGGTCCCAGGGAAGTCCATCGAGGCCTCAGTGGACATGTCTGTGCCAAAGGTGGAGGCCGAGGTGAGCCTCCCCTCTATGCCAGGTGACCTCAAGACCACTGACTTTACCACTCAGCCTCCTTCCACCGACTTGGAGGTCCAGGCTGGCCAGGTGGACATGACGCTTCTGGAAAGCCACGTGCCCAAAGGAGCTGGCCTCAAAGGGCACCTGCCCAAGGTGCAGATGCCTAGCTTCAAGATGCCCAAAGTGGACCTCGAGGGTCCCCAGGTGGATGTCAAGGGCCCCAAGATGGACCTGAAAAGCCCTAAGGCGGAGGTGACAGCCTCTGATGTGGAAGTGTCTCTGCCCAGCGTGGAGGTGGATGTCCAAGCCCCTGAAGCCAAGTTTGACGGCAGGCAGCTGGAGGGGGTCCTGTCCCTTGCTGACAAGGACGTCACCACCGCCAAAGACAGCAAGTTCAAGATGCCCAAGTTCAAGATGCCATCATTCGGGATGTCAGCCCCAGGCAAGTCCATCAAGGCCTCAGTGGACGCGTCTGTGCCAAAGGTAGAGGCCGACATGAGCCTCCCCTCCATGCAGAGGGACCTGAAGACCACTGACTTCAGCATTCAGCCCCCTTCCGCCGACCTGGAGGTCCAGGCAGGCCAGGTGGATGTGAAGCTCCCAGAGGGCCATGTGCCCAAGGGAGCTGGCCTCAAAGGGCACCTTCCCAAGGTGCAGATGCCCAAAATGGACCTCACGGGCCCCCAGGTGGACCTCAAGGGCCCCAAGCTGGACCTGAAAGGCCCCAAGGTGGAGATGACAGCCCCTGACATGGAAGTGTCTCTGCCCAGTGTGGAGGTGGACATCCAGGCCCCGGGAGCCAAAATGGACAGCGCACAACTGGAGGGGAACCTGTCCCTTGCCAACAAGGACGTGGCTGCCTCCAAAGACAGCAAGTTGAAGATGCCCAAATTCAAGATGCCATCGTTTGGGGTGTCAGCCCCAAGCAAGTCCATCGAGGCCTCAGTGGACATGTCTGCGCCGAAGGTGGAAGCCAAAGTGGACCTCCCCTCCATGCAGGGCGACCTCAAGACCACTGACCTCAGCATTCAGTCTCCTTCCACCGACCTGGAGGTCCAGGCTGGCCAGGTGGAAGTAAAGCTCCCAGAGGGCAACATGCCCGAGGGAGCCGGCTTCAAAGGGCACCTGCCCAAGGTGCAGATGCCCAGCTTCAAGATGCCCAAAGTGGACCTCAAGGGCCCCCAGGTGGATGTCAAGGGCCCCAAGCTGGACCTGAAAGCCCCCAAGGTGGAGATGACAGCCCCCGATGTGGAAGTGTCTCTGCCCAGCGTGGAGGTGGACGTCCAGGCCCCGGGAGCCAAGCTGGATGGCGCGCGACTGGAAGGTGACCTGTACGTGGCCGACAAGGACGTGGCCGCCGCCCAAGACAGCAAATTCAGGATGCCCAAGTTCAAGATGCCATCGTTCAGGGTGTCAGCCCCAGGTAAATCCATCGAAGCCTCAGTGGACGTGTCTGTGCCGAAGTTGGAGGCCAAGGTGGGCCTCCTCTCCATGCAGGGGGACCTCAAGACCACTGACCTCAGCATTCAGCCCCCTTCTGCCGACCTGGAAGTCCAGGCTGGCCAGGTGAACGTGAAGCTCCCGGAGGGCCACGTGTCTGAGGGAGCTGGCCTCAAAGGGCACCTGCCCAAGGTGCAAATGCCCAACCTCAAGATGCCCAAAGTGGACCTCGAGGGCCCCCAGGCAGATATCAAGGGCCCCAAGCTGGACCTGAAAGATCCCAAGGCGGAGGTGATGGTACCCGATGTGGAGGTGTCTCTGCCCAGCATGGAGGTGGATGTCAACGTCCCGGGAGCCCAGCTGGGCGGTTTTCAGCTTGCGGGCGACCGGTCCTTGGATGAAAAGTACGTGTCTGTAAATGAAAGGAAGTCTGAAGTCATTTGTGAAGGTGGTCTTCAGGTTCCATCACGCGATGATAAGTTTGGACTTGGTGTTGGAATAGTTGGAGTAGATTCTAAGTTTAAGAACCTGCAGTTTATAGCACCCAAAGTTTCATTTTCTTCTGCAAAAACTGCAAAAGATAGTTTAGTTCCAGGTGCGGAGTCTGGTGTAAGTCTCTCCACGATTCCTGTTGCATCATCTTCAGATTCTTCACAGTTTGAATTACACCAGGCTTCGGCTGATTTAGAGCCCTCCGTGCAGATGCCTAAGGTTGGTTTGTCTGGATTTTCGTCTTCTCAGCTTGATCTCACTGGTCCCCACTTTGAATCGTCTATCCTTTCTCCCTGTGAGGGTGTCATACTCACAAAATACCAGGTGACTGTCCCCAGAGCTTCCTTGGCCCCTGAGCTTGCTCTGCAAATTCCTTCTGGGTCTCAGGCTGAGATTCGTCTTCCCAAGACAGAGTGTTCCACTGACCTGCAGCATCCAGAGGGAGTTCAAACATCTCAAACTGACAGTCACTTTGGTACACTGAATTCCATGATCCCTGCTTCTCATGGTCAGGTGTCTTTTCCTAAATTCTATAAACCAAAATTTGTGTTTTCAGTCCCCCAAATGGCAGTTCCTGAGGGAGACCTACATCCAGCAGTGGGTGCCCCAGTCATGTCTCCTCTTAGCCCTGGAGAGGGGCTACAGTTCCCCTTGCCAAGCACTCAGCTGCCATCCCCAGGAACCTCTGTGTCCCAGGGCCTGGAAGAGCTTGTGGACTCCCTGAAGACCTCAGTAGTGGCTCCCGGAGGAGCCCCTGCTGAAGATGCTGACCACGAAGGGAAAGGGAGTTCCTTCAAAATGCCCAAGTTTAAGCTTCCATCATTTAGGTGGTCCCCAAAGAAGGAAGCAGGGCCAAAGATGGACCCAGAATGCAGTGTGGAGGACTCAAAACTCAGCCTGGTTTTAGACAAGGATGAGGTGTCCCCCCAGCCTGCCATGCACATGAATCTGCCTCCAGAGAGGGATGGAGAGAAGGGAAGCAGCACAAAGCCTGGCTTTGCCATGCCAAAACTTGCACTTCCCAAAATGAAGGCTTCTAAGGGTGGTGTCAGCCTGCCACAGAGAGACATGGATCCTTCTCATTCTAGTGCCACAGCAGGGGGTAGCTTTCAAGTCACAGAAAAGGCCAGCAGTGAAGGTGGTGAGGGAGGACTTGGTTCAACAGCAGGCACCACAGAAGGTGAGGGTGTGAACCTCCATTGGCCACAGGTCCGCATTCCTAGTTTGGGCTTTGCCAAACCTGATCTCAGATCCTCCAAGACCAAGGTGGAGGTGAGCCAGTCTGAAGCTGACCTGCCTCTTCCCAAACATAATCTGTCTACTGAAGGTGACAGCAGAGGATGTGGGCTTGGGGATGTCCCAGCAAGCCAGCCTTGTGGGGAGGGGATAGCCCCCACACCTGAAGACCTCCTCCAGCCATCCTGTAGAAAACCAGATGCTGAAGCCCACACAGTGGAAAGTCCAGAGGAGGAGGGCACAACCAGGGACTTGCAGGAAATCTGGTTTAAAATGCCCAAGTTCCATATGCCCAGCCTCAGGCACTCTTCCAGGGACAGAGGTGGGGCTGGAAAGCTGGAAGTGGCTCAGACACAGGCATCGGCAGTAACAGCGGGTGAAGCAGCAGCTGGAGTCAAAGAGTTTCTTGTTTCTGGGTCAAACATGGAGGCAAATATGTCCCTACAGCTCCCAGAAGCAGAGGCAGTAGTGACAACTTCTGAGAACAAATCATCCACAGATGTTCTAAAGTGTGATCTTGACAGCACAGGCTTGAAGCTGCACCTCTCCACTGCTGGGATGGCTGGGGATGAGCTTCCCACTTCTGAGGTCAGGATCCATTCAACCAAAGGACCTCTCCCTTTTCAGATGCCTGGCATGAGGCTTCCAGAAACCCAAGTTCTTCTAGGAGAAATGGATGAGGTTTCTCTTTCCAAGCCAGGACATGATCTTGCTGGCATGGAGGAGAAAACAGAGAAATGGTCTTCCCTGCCTGAAGGTCCACTTAAACTGAAAGCTTCAAGTACTGATGTGCCATCCCAGATTTCTGTGGTTAATGTGGATCAGCTGTGGGAAGATTCTGTATTAACTGTCAAATTCCCCAAGTTAAAGGTACCAAGGTTCTCCTTCCTTGCCCCCAGCTCAGAGGATGATGTGTTCATCCCCACTGTGAGGGAAGTGCAGTGTCCAGAGGCCAATATTGACATAGCCCTTTGTAAGGAAAGGCCAGGGCTCTGGGGAGCCAGCATCCTGAAGGCAGGTGCTGGGGTCCCCAGGGAGCAGCCCGTGGACCTTAACCTGCCTTTGGAAGCTTCCCCAGTTTCAAAGGTCAGAGTGCATATTCAGGGTGCTCGTGTTGAAAGTCAAGAGGTCACTATACACAGTACAGTGACACCAGAGTTTATAGATCTCTCAGCACCCAGGGGTTTTTCCACTCAGGTTGTAAGGGAATCAGAGATCCCCGCATCAGAGATTCAAACACCTTCATATGGATTTTCCTTGCTAAAGGTGAAAATCCCAGAGGCCCCCATGCAGGCTAGAGTGCACACAACAGTGACTCAACACTCTAGGACTCAGGAGGGCTCGGAAGAGGCACCCACACAAGTTGCCCCCGGAGTAGACTCCATTTCTGGAGATCTCCAGCCTGACACTGGAGAACCATTTGAGATGATCTCTTCCAGCGTCAATGTACTGGGACAGCAAACACTCACATCTGAAGTTCCTGCTGGCCACCAGCTTGCAGACAGCTGTTCAGATGAGGAGCCAGCAGAAATTCTTGAGTTTCCCCCTGATGACAGCCAAGAAGCAACCACACCGCTGGCAGATGAAGGCAGGGCTCCAAAAGAGAAAACAGAAAGTAAAAAATCTGGTCTGCTTTGGTTTTGGCTTCCAAATATTGGGTTTGCCTCTTCTGTTGAGGAGACAGGTGTTGATTCCAGAAATGACATCCAGAGAACTGCTCCTATTCAAACACAGCCTGAGGCACGACCAGAGGCTGAACTACCTAAAAAACAGGAGAAGACAGGCTGGTTCCGATTTCCCAAATTAGGGTTCTCCTCATCTTCTACCAAGAAAAGCAAAAGCACTGAAGATGAGGCAGAGCTGGAAGAACAAAAACTTCAAGAAGAAACAATCACCTTTTTTGATGCCCGAGAAAGTTTCTCCCCTGAAGAGAAGGAAGAGGGTGAACTAGTGGGGCCTGTGGACACTGGGCTGGGCTCCAGAGTGATGGTGACATCCGTGGCAAGAACAGAGTTAATCCTGCTAGAGCAGGACAAAAAAGCTGATGATGAAGGCAAAGGCTCAGGCCTGTGACCAAATGAAGGCTGAGAGGTGTGGCTCGTCAACACAAGAGAGATGCAAAAAACTAAGCTGGAAAGCAGAGGCTACACACACATATGGAGCACCCCGTAGGAGCACATTACGCCCACCTACCTTCACAGACTGAGAACAGAACAGAAATGACCAGAACACCTTTGATACCATCACACAGCCCTCCTAAAATGGAACCAAAGCTTTAGAGCTCCCTCAAAGCTTTGGATACAAAGAAGGCACCCTGGCTCCTCACAAGACACCAGAATTCATTCACATGGTACTCAGAGGCACTGCTGGGGAAGTTTGTTGGTCTTTATTAGATAAATTTCAAGAGACCTGTCCATAATTACCCAACAGAACATGACTGTTTCTTTGAGGAAAGGGTTAGAATGTCTGTGGCGTACAAGTAGTTTTGGTATAACTTCTTTCCTGCTCCTGCTGCTTCCTGGCAAACATGGTTTTCCTATTTCAGGTAGAGTGCGGTGTATTCCAGGAAACACTGTTTCCTACTCACTTAGGCGCTTACTTCTTTGTTGAATGCCTCACTAATGGCAAGCTTCAAGACATTTTGTGTGACAATGCACACATGCTGGGCAGAAGGGTGCTGGCCAGTGGCTGGCAGGTGGGCCAGCAGAAGCTGGGACATCTGTGAGCTGTCATTCTCATCTATCCATGTCCACTTGCCTGCCACCATCCGCCAGTGCCTTGCCAGCATGCACATCCCACACTGTGGCCCCTGAGCCCCCTAATGTACATGCTGCAGCCAGAATGCAGATGAAGCTGGCTTGGCTGCTCCCTGGATGGGCAATAAAGAAAGTGCTGCATCCCACGGTGAGGTCTGCTGAGGTCTTTTGTCTCAGGGTCGAAGTTCACCACTGCTTTCCTCCTATGCACTCCAGGTCTCTACTAAGTAGCTCTAGAGAACAGTCAAGGAGGACCATTAGAGTGGTTGCCTACTTATGGTCCATTTGTGCATGTCCTCCTCTGAACTCCCTGAGTTTTAGGGGCTGTGAGGAAGACAAGGAAGATAGGGCTGAGTTCACAGTGTTGCAGGGACACAGACACAAAACCCTCAACCCTCCAGCTGGAGGCAGTGTGGGATGGGGGATGGAGTGCAGAGTGGGGACAGCACAGAAAGGTGTCCTTGGCCATCTTTAGGGGCACATCCTCAGAAGCTTCTTCACCAAGAGGCTCTCTTGGGCAGCCCACAGGAACCAAATCCACGTGGGGTAGTAGAGTGAGGTTTAAGGGGTTTTATACAGTCTTTCAGTGGTCAAATTTCTTCCCAGCTGCCCTCAGATACCCCTGCTGGGTTCATGGGTATGCAGTGTCCAAGGGGACAGCTGGAACTTGGCCCCAGCGCCCTCCTGGCCTAGGTGGGCTCCTGATGTCTAGTGTTCATGGTCTCCTAGGGAGGTGGCTGCTCTCATGGCTGTGGGTATGGAAGCAAGAGCTGGGCTGTGAGCCCATCTGGAGGACCACATGCCCGGAGGGTGAATGCTACTCCAAGACTACCACTCCTTGTGCTGCCCTGAGAGGTTCCAGAGGGGTGGCAGCTATGGGGTGCAGGAACCTGGGCAGGGGAAAGATGCTGGGTTCTTCCCCCATGCCACCAGGGTCATATGTTCTCTGTACTGAGTTGGAGAGGCCTGTGGGGGTCATCCAAGTTAGAGGATATAGAAGCCTCTAGAAAGTGAACTGACACAGGTCCCCTGGGGGCTCATGAGCAGGAAAAGAAGGGAAATTTGGTGGGCACTCATCCCTCAGTTAAGCAAGGCTGTCACCCTCTCCCTGCCCAGCTTCCTGCCTCTCTCTGCTACAACTTGTGTGTGCCAGACAAACTAGGTGAGAGCAGCCCAGGGAGTACTGCAGAGGGAGAAGTCTGCCTGGCTCCATGGAACTTTTGTCCCTCTTTGATCCTAGAGTCAAGGCCTGGGATACTGGGGACCTTGGTGTTAGAGGCCAGAGAGACAGCTGTCCCAGCATGTGGGGAATGGCTGAGCAGCAGGGGCCCCTACCGGGTTCTCATGTGGCCTTGCTTCTGTGTATGAGTTATCTATGCTGCATAAGAACATCACTACAAATTAGCAACTTAAAACAATACACATTTATGATCTCCTAGTTTCTGTGGAGCAGGAGTCCAAGTGCGGCTTTGTTGGGTTCTCTGCTCAAGGTCCTGTTAGGCTGCAATCAAGGTGTCAGCTGGGGCTGTAGTCTCCTCTTCAGGCATGACTGGGAAAGGAGCCACTTCTGAAGCTCACACTGTTGCTAGCCACACTCAACTCCTTGTGAACTGGATGACTGAGGGCCCTAGTTTTTTGGTATTTGGGGGCTGGAGGGGACCCCAGTACTCTGCCACATGGGCCTCTTCATAGGACAGCTTATAGCCTAGCTGCTTTCACTAAAACTAGCAAGGGATAGACTGCTAGCAAGATGATATTATAACCTATGTCATATGATCACAGGATGTCACAGGAGTGATATCCCATTACCTTTGTGTTTGTTGTATTGGTTACAACAGGCACAGGTTCTGCAGACACTCAAGGGTAAGATCACGCAAGGACATGCATGCCAGAAGGTGGTCATGGGAGCCATTCTAGAGTCTGTCTGTTATATCCCAGAAGGGGCCACATCATGGTGTTGTCCTCCTGGGGTCTCCCAAGCCTTATCAAGCTGGATTTCCTTTGGAGTGGGAGTCTGCTTTGAAGCAGGCCTCTGACGGTGCCACTGAGGTGCGGCTGCCAGACCCCAGGTGTGTGAAGAGGCCTTTCACTGGCTGAGGGCCACAAGACAGTTGTCCAAATCACAGTCTGGAGCACATGATCCCTCCTAGAACATAGTTGGCAGGCGTAGAAAGCAGGCCAAGTGCTCTGAGACACATTCAGGTGTAAGGCCAAGAACCAGGGAGCAAACCCACACACGCAACCCTAGAGGGCAGAGCTCAGTTTGGGATGATATCAGCACCTGAGCCAGTTGTTGCCACGGAGCATTTTGGCAGATGGTTGCTGAGGAGATTCGGAGCATGGATGGGGGATAGGAAGCCACAGGGAGCAGCCACTGCAACTGCCAGAGCTTGGCTTAGTCAAGTGCAGCTCACATACAAAGCAGCCCCCAGAGGCTCCTAAGGCCTTGCAGGGCTGTGTGGATCCCCATTCCCCTGCAGCATCTACAGCAAGCTTTTCACTAGCCTGGGCAGAGAGGCAGGATGGGTGTAGACTTTCTGTATGAACAGAATGCTGAGGTCTAAGGTGTCCTTTAGATAGGGGAAGTATGAGATCACCAATCGAACAGAAAAGTAACTTGTACTGTACCTGAGATGAACTTCGCTAGCTTTCCCCACAGCAAAGAGCACTAAAGAAGGGTAGGAAGTGGTGCCTCAAGACTGGGAGAGCAAGATCCTGGGATCCATTCAACATCCAGGGCTCCTTCACAATGCTGAGCCATTCCTGAACCCCAGACTGGCATGGCCCCGTGGACCTCCACCAGGGGAGGGGACCCTGTGGTCTTGGTCAGGAACCATCAGGTGAGATAAGCCAGGGTGCTTTGAGAAGGCTTCTGACCCAGGATTCATAGCAGAAGAGTGAGGACTGAGTCACCAAACCTGGGTTCAAATCCTACATCTGCAGGACAGGTGCCCAGGTGGCTCCCAGGATAGGGTGAGCTCCAGTGGAGCTGCATCCAAGTCCTAGTCTCAGATTGGAGTTACCTTCCTGCTCCCTCAGCTCAAATGCTGGTCCTCTCAGCCCCATCAGCAGTCCTGGGCCCCGCATCCTCAGGACACCCCGCCCCCACATTCTTAAGCCCACCCTGTACAACAGCCTACAAACTGCACAGCTCTATGCACCCCTACCCTCTCCAGGCTGTCCCCTCACCCACGGCCCCAGGTCCCCTCCCTCTCACCCTCCATGTCCCCTTAGCTGCAGGACCCTCCCTGCCATCATCCTAGGACTCTCAGCCCCAAGTCCCCTCCCTCTCTTCCCGCCCCCTCAGTCCCAAGTTCCCCCTCTCCCTGTCCCCTCCCACCCTCCCCGTCCCCTTGGCCCCGGGTCCCCTCCCGGTCCCCTCGGCCGCGGGTCCCCTGCCGCCCGCCCCGTCCCCTCGGCCGCGGGTCCCCTCCCGGTCTCCCCGTCCCCTCGGCCCCGGGTTCCCTCCCGGTCTCCCCGTCCCCTCGGCCGCGGGTCCCCTCCCGGTCTCCCCGTCCCCTCGGCCCCGGGTCCCCTCCCGCCCTCCCCGTCCCCTCGGCCGCGGGTCCCCTCCCGGTCTCCCCGTCCCCTCGGCCGCGGGTCCCCTCCCGGTCTCCCCGTCCCCTCGGCCGCGGGTCCCCTCCCGGTCTCCCCGTCCCCTCGGCCGCGGGTCCCCTCCCGCCCGGCCCCGGGTTCCCTCCCGCCCTCCCCGTCCCCTCAGCCGCGGGTCCCCTCCCGCCCTCCCCGTCCCCTCGGCCGCGGGTCCCCTCTCGCCCTCCCCGTCCCCTCAGCCGCGGGTCCCCTTCCGGTCTCTCCCCGTCCCCTCAGCCGCGGGTCCCCTCCCGGTCTCCCCGTCCCCTCGGCCGCGGGTCCCCTCCCGGTCTCCCCGTCCCCTCGGCCGCGGGTCCCCTCCCGCCCTCCCCGTCCCCTCGGCCGCGGGTCCCCTCTCGCCCTCCCCGTCCCCTCAGCCGCGGGTCCCCTTCCGGTCTCTCCCCGTCCCCTCAGCCGCGGGTCCCCTCCCGGTCTCCCCGTCCCCTCGGCCGCGGGTCCCCTCCCGGTCTCCCCGTCCCCTCAGCCGCGGGTCCCCTCCCGCCCTCCCCGTCCCCTCGGCCGCGGGTCCCCTTCCGGCCTCTCCCCGTCCCCTCGGCCGCGGGTCCCCTCTCGCCCTCCCCGTCCCCTCAGCCGCGGGTCCCCTTCCGGTCTCTCCCCGTTCCCTCAGCCGCGGGTCCCCTCCCGGTCTCCCCGTCCCCTCGGCCGCGGGTCCCCTTCCGGCCTCTCCCCGTCCCCTCGGCCGCGGGTCCCCTCTCGCCCTCCCCGTCCCCTCAGCCGCGGGTCCCCTTCCGGTCTCTCCCCGTCCCCTCAGCCGCGGGTCCCCTCCCGGTCTCCCCGTCCCCTCGGCCGCGGGTCCCCTCCCGGTCTCCCCGTCCCCTCGGCCGCGGGTCCCCTCCCGCCCTCCCCGTCCCCTCGGCCGCGGGTCCCCTCTCGCCCTCCCCGTCCCCTCAGCCGCGGGTCCCCTTCCGGTCTCTCCCCGTCCCCTCAGCCGCGGGTCCCCTCCCGGTCTCCCCGTCCCCTCGGCCGCGGGTCCCCTCCCGGTCTCCCCGTCCCCTCAGCCGCGGGTCCCCTCCCGCCCTCCCCGTCCCCTCGGCCGCGGGTCCCCTTCCGGCCTCTCCCCGTCCCCTCGGCCGCGGGTCCCCTCTCGCCCTCCCCGTCCCCTCAGCCGCGGGTCCCCTTCCGGTCTCTCCCCGTCCCCTCAGCCGCGGGTCCCCTCCCGGTCTCCCCGTCCCCTCGGCCGCGGGTCCCCTTCCGGCCTCTCCCCGTCCCCTCGGCCGCGGGTCCCCTCTCGCCCTCCCCGTCCCCTCAGCCGCGGGTCCCCTTCCGGTCTCTCCCCGTTCCCTCAGCCGCGGGTCCCCTCCCGGTCTCCCCGTCCCCTCGGCCGCGGGTCCCCTTCCGGTCTCTCCCCGTTCCCTCAGCCGCGGGTCCCCTCCCGGTCTCCCCGTCCCCTCAGCCGCGGGTTCCCTCCCGCCCTCCCCGTCCCCTCGGCCGCGGGTCCCCTTCCGGCCTCTCCCCGTCCCCTCGGCCGCGGGTCCCCTCTCGCCCTCCCCGTCCCCTCAGCCGCGGGTCCCCTTCCGGTCTCTCCCCGTCCCCTCGGCCGCGGGTCCCCTCTCGCCCTCCCCGTCCCCTCAGCCGCGGGTCCCCTCCCGCCCTCCCCGTCCCCTCAGCCGCGGGTCCCCTTCCGATCTCTCCCCGTCCCCTCAGCCCTGTCTCCTCCCGCGTCGCACCTGTCCGGCGCCGTAGAAGCCGCCCCCTGCCGGTGGGTGAGCGGCGCTGCGCCGCGGCCTGCGTTCACTCAGCGGGCGTCCGAGGTGCGTGTCCCGCGGCTCTAGCTCCCCCTCGCAGCCGGGGGCGGGAATTTGGGTTCCGGAGCGCGGCCGCCCGGCGCAGGGTGGGAGGAGGAGGGTTCGCGCCGCCCGCCCTGTCCGGTCCCCGCCCCGACCCGAGTTCTCGCCGACCCGGGACTGGCCGAGGCCTGCCACGGCGGACGCGCGAGGCGGCTTCGCTGGGGCGGGCACGTGGAGCCGGGCGCTTGGCAAGAGGATGAAGGGCTGGCCGCGCTGGACTCACACAGAGGCACCGGGAAGCCACGCGTGTATTTTAGGCCCGGCCTGTGGGCCAGGAGTCAGAGGAGGGGCCTCCCGGAGCGCTCCCTGGAGGAGGCGGGGCTCAGTGGGGAGGAACTCGGAAATCGGAGAGCGGGCAGGTGGCTCCAGGCGCAGTGCGCACCCCGGGCCGCTTGCGGGAGGACGCGGCTGAAGTCGAGGCCGAGGTCAGGGGGTCAGGGCGGGGTCACTGCGAGAAGAAGGGGCCGCCTCAGCCGCGCCAAACGCAGTCCTGGCCCGGAGCCAGTCCGTCCAGGCCGACGGCGTAGCGCGAGCTCCAGTCCCGCTCAAACAGCAGCCGCAGCTGCTCCTGCGCCGAGGGCCGCGCGCCGGGGCTCTGGGTGACCACCAGGCCCACGCCCGCCGTGCTGCTGAAGTAGTCCTCCGACCAGTTGGAGGTGCCTGCGGAGAGACGGACACGCTGCGGCGCCCTCGGACTCCAGCCCGGGAAGCCCCTCGCTTAGCCCTCACCGCTCGGGCACACGCTTCCCGACCCCGTGTTCTGGGGCTCTGCGTGGCCGGACGACCGGAAGTCCCCGGGAGACCCGACCCCCGCTTCAGCAGCCCCCCGTCTTGAGGCGTCCAGGCCGGCCGCAAAGCCAGCGCCCCCCTCGGCCGTTCCGCCCGCCGCGGCGCGCTCGTGCTCACCTATGTAGGCCGCCCTCTCCGTGACCATGAACTTGCTGTGGTTCACCCTGCTGAATGGGACGTTGGAGTGATTCCCCACGGGCACGATGAAGACTTTCTTAGGGGAGCAGAGCGGCGCGTTAGGCCGGGCGGGAGCAGGGCCCCGCCTTGCCCGCCCGGCCGGGAGCTCGCCCTCACCACGTCCACAGACACGTTGGCTGCGGGGTCGCTGAGCGCCTGCAGGGAGCGCAGGTAGGGGAACATGCTGGGGTCCGTGTCGAGCCCGCAGCCGACCAGCAGGCGCACTCGCACGCCCTTAGCGAAGGCCGCTGCCCGCAGCGCGTTGTCCAGCACCGGCCAGTACCTGGCGCAGGGAGGGGCGCACTGCTCCGTATAAGCCCTGGGCCCGGCGGGGGTCCCAACGGGGGTCGGGGGGGGACTTGCCCGGGAGCTGCCGGTCAGCAGAACAGGCCGTGCACCTCCCACCCAGACCTACCTGCGGGGGTGGCTGAAGCGTGTGGTGGGGAAATACTCCATGACCGAGGCGTAGATGAACTCCTGGGCGCTCCCCATCACTGCCAGCAGCGCCTCCAGGTCCGGAGTGCGGCCCCGGGGACAGAGCACCGGCGGCGATGCCTGTGACGGGAGAGGGGTCCGTGAGGGCTCTGCCAGCCTAGCCCATTCTGGACTTGCCACCCCACCATGCACCACCCAAGAGGCCCCATGTGGTGGTGGAGGGAGGAGGCCCGGGTGCCTGGAAACGTGAGGGAAGAAGGGGTCAGCTCAACAGGGGCCCCGGGGACTGGCCCTGAGGCCTGGCGGGGAGAGGGGAAGCAGCTGGCCCACCCTGGGCTCCAGGCTGGACTGACCTCCCAGAAACAGTTCCCGGCCACAAGGAAGCTTCTCCACTCCCTTCAGGGTGCCAGCCCCCCATCTAGGGAAGCTTCCCTTGTTCTGATGCAGTCTCTGCTGCAGACTAGTCCCTGTGCTGGCTGGAGGGCTGTCCACCCCCCACCCCTGTAGGCTGATGAAGGAGGATCTGCCCACCCCTCACTCTTCCCTTCCTTCCCTGCAGAGCAAGTGGGGTTCCCCTCCCTCTCCAGGGCCCAGCTAAGCCCCTTGGTGCTGCTCAGCAGTCTGGAGACTCCCTGGGCCCCAGGACCTCCCACCACCTCCCAGGCAGCCTGTTTTCCAGGGATAGTGCTGCCTGGCTGTCCTCCTGGAGCTAAGCCTGCCTCCAGGCACAGCTCAGAGCCGGCTGATACCAGCCTGCTGCTCACCCCAGGGCCACAGCCCCACCCACTGTGCTGGCTACCTGAAGACCCAGCTGATGCTGCTGGTGTCTGCAGGGCCAGCCCAGAGGGTTCCCTGTGGGTCTGGCCAGTCAGGGGAGAACAGGGGGTTCTGATGGGCTTCTTCTCAATCTGCCTTACTGAGAAATAGGCAGCGGTGGGCACCCCATCAAAGAGGCCCCGGAAGGGCTGGAAACGATTGATGTCAGATGAGAAGTTCTGAGGCCAGGTTTTGGGGAGGACAGCCTCAGGTGCCCCCAGCACCCAGTAGGTCTGGAAGGTCTTCTCCAGGTCCTGGGCCAGGTGGCTGCAGTTATAGATGACAGCGCCAAGCTCCTTCACCTGCAGGGACCAAAGTCAGGTGCTAGGGGAGAAAAGCCCCTCCGTGGGACCTCCACCCCGCTACCCAGGCCAGGGGTGTCTGGGGAGGCGCGGCTCCTGCCTGCCTGGTCCCCACCGTGGGAAGCATTGTCTGCAGGAATCTGTAATACAGTGGCTGGTGGGGGAGTGCCCAGAGGCCTGTGTTTTTGAATATTGTGTTCCAATGGTCAAAGCAATACTTGTTTATGGCAAAAACAATAGAAAATGCATCAAGGCACAAAGAGGAGAATCAAGTCATTCTGAATCCCGCCGTCAAACGATACCCATTGCTGCCTTTGCCACGAGCATTCTTTGATGCGTTTTCATGCACTGCTTTTCCTAAAAAGGCTCGTATTTTGTAATCTGCATGTTTCCCTGGATAACGACCGAGCATCTTTCCGTGCCGTTAAATGTCACTCCACAGCGTGAGCTCACCACTGTGTAGAATTCCACCACTTATTAGACCAGTCTCCGATCGTTTCTACCACGGTGACGTGAACAGGACTACACAGCTTCCTCCAGATGCGCTGAGATGTCAGGCCAAGTCCCCAGGACTGCAGGAGGGGAAGAGCTCCAGGCGGGCCTCCTGTGTTAGGGCCCTGGCACTCACCTGTGTCAGGGACCGCCAGTCCATGTTGGCACTGCCCATGTATATGTGGCGTCCGTCCACAACCCAGAATTTGGAGTGCAAAACGCCCCTGGTGAGCCTCCCCATGGGCACCTGTCGCACCTGGGCACCTGGTGGAGAGTTCAGGCAATGGGATGAACTCGGTCTTGCTAAGTGTCAGCTTCATGGTGAGCCCGATCCCAAGCTCTTGACAGTGTGGTGGACTCAGATGTCCTCGTAACAGTCCTACTAAGCTGCTGTTATTGTCATCCCCATTTTACAGGTGAGGACACCGAGGGATAGACGGTCCCAGGACCCCTCCAGAGCCTGCCTTTGTAGAGACTGCCCATGGCCTCTCACTCCCCAGCCAGAGCTCCCAGCCTGAGCCTCACCCACAGGTCAGAGCTGCTGGGCTCAGCAGGGCCTTGAGGCCACCCATGCTCTGCCCTGTGAGAAATGACACTTTTGGGTTCTTGGAGCCAGCCCTGTGCCCAGGTGAAGCTGACTCAAAGGACCTCAGAACCCTGGGTCCTGCCCTCCTGGGGTGTCCTGGGGAAGCCCAGGACACCTTTTTCACCCCACGCCCCTTTTCCTTGTCCCATGGTGCCAGCCAGACAGCCTATGCCTGACGCCAGGGCAGCAGGGCCAAGCATGGTGTAGGCACCCACCTCGGGCGGCCAGGACCTGCAGGTCGGTGGAATTCCTGGCCAGTGTTGGACTGCTGGTGGCCACAGCCAGGGAAATGTTCCTGCCCAGCAGCTGCTGCAGCTTCTGCAGAAGGGCCTCTCCCTGCAAGGCCAGGCCAGCCATGAGAGCTGACCTTGGGCTGACCTCTGCTCCACACCCCCGCTAGGACCCGTGCCCTCCTCAGGAGGTCACCTCTGACTGCCCACAGCTCAAGGTCAGGTCAAGTGTCTGGATGACCCTTGGTTGTGAGCCAAACTGCACCCAGGCTCAGTCTGAGTGCTCAGTCCTCAGAGGCCCAGCTCCTCGACACCCCTGCCCTGAGAGCCTCCAAAGGAGTGGCCTAACCCCTACTCCATGCTAGACCCTACCACCATGCTGAGCCCCGGGCCTGAGGCCCCTGCACAGATGGGCAGCCTGACTTGCTGTGTTTCCAGCACCGGGTTGTGGTGGGGCCAGGGCAGGGCGCACCAGCTGGGAAGATGAGTCGTTGACCCCGATGTCGGACCCTGTGAGGGACCAGTAGTACGAGGCCACGTGGACACTCTCCTGGGCAGTGTCCAGTAGCTGCAGCCAGGCCTGGCCCAGAGGCTGGGCAGAGGGGCTGCCAGCTGCAGATGGCAGGTCCTGGGGGATGCTTTCCACGAGGACAAGCCTGTGAAGAGAGCCACACTGGGCTCAGTATGGGTGCGGGAGCCCCCAGCCCACCTCACATCACCTGCCCCATCCGACTGCCAAGCCAGGCGACTGCTGCTCAGGTGATCCCTGGGTCGAGTCCAGGCTAAGCGTGCAGGGTGCGGGTCGCAAGTGTAGGCAGTAAAACAGACCGGGTGGGATGAGCCTGAGCCCGGCACGCTGCTGGGAGGGGGACACCCGGGAGCAAGCTGGCAAGGAGCCTGAGACGGGGCTGCCTGGTCCAGAGCAGGTTAGATTGGGGGTCCTGGCCCCACCCAAACCTGCGGCGCTGCCCTCAGGGAGCAGCTGCTCCTGAAACAGGTGGAGTAAGCAGAGCCGCGGAGTCTGGGGTCTGGGGTGGCCTCCTGGTGTGGAAGCCCTTGGTGGTGGCCAGAGCTGGCCTGGAAGGGAAGGCTGGGCCAGGGGGATGTGTGCAGGATGGCCCACCAGGCTCCACCAGGGCAGACCTGGGATTCCAACCCCAACCGCAGGGAAAGAAGAGTGGGAGGGAAGGCTGAGGGGCGGGAGGGACAGTGACTACCCTCAGGGGCGGAAGGACTGGGGCTGAGCCTCAGCACAGGCAGTGTTCTCCAGCCTGTCAGAGCCCCAGGTGCCAGCTTCTGTTCGCTGCAAAAAGCACCCTACGCCTTTCCTGTCCCCAGCCCCCACTCCAGCTCACACTGTGGTGGCCCTCGCTGGTGACCTGCACCTTCCTCGAGGAGCTGGCAGAGGGTTATCCTGCGCTTAACCCACGGGCAGATCCAAGGGCAGAAACAGGCAGCAGCCTCAAACTGAGACCCGCCCATCCACCTACCCCCACTGCAGGCCTCCATGGGGTCACTTACCTGCAGGAGTCCCTCTGCTGCCCGGCGTCCGCTTCCAGGGACTCCCAATCTGGGCTGGAACCATGCCTCCAGGACCCGGGCACGTCCTTGGGGTGCACCTGGCCCCAGGTGGGAGGAAGGGCCACTTGCCACAGGAGGTAGGTGAGAGCCATGGACCCTAGCCACAGCGCAGCCAGTGCTCCCAGGACCTGCAACTGGAGGGGGCAGCACCCGCAGGCTCACCAGGACAGGTGGGGGCTTGACCTCTGGCTGAGCCATCATGGCCCCTCCAGTGCTGAGACAGAGACCATCTTGACTTCCCCGGACCTGGGCTGCCGCTGGCGTGGGACTGGGGTTGACAAGGGAGAGGGGAGGGTGATACAGAGAAAAGCCCCAGCCCAGGGTGGTGGCAGGGGTCAGGGGGCCTGCAGCCCACTCTGCAATGCTGTGGCCGGTGGTAATTGTCCTCAGCACCCCCAGCAGGGGATAGAGGGAGGCTTGTCTTGCCCACTAGTCAGGGCGTGTCTGTTCCCCTCCTTGAGGGTGGAGGCTCCCTCAAGCCTGCTGTGTCCTCTCCACTCTGGCTCAGAGCTCTGGAAAGGCCATTGATCCCAGCCACCTCCTCCCTGGGGTCCCCCAGTCCTACCATGCCAGCCTCTCTGTCCCATAGGCGGTGGGGCTGCGTGGCGCATGGCCACGTGGGGGCCACTGCTGCTCTCTGAAGAGGTTTCAGCATCTGCACAGGGCAGCCTGGCATCACCAGCAGCTCCAGCCCCACCCAGAAGTGCCCCTCAGTGCCTGGGCAGCTGGGCACTGGGGACACCCCTGCACAGATACCCACACAAGCCCCTAAAGACCCCATTCCTGCCCAAGGTCACACCCTGGATGTTGGGAGGATGCTTTCCACAAGGACAAGCTGCGTGAGTGCGGGAGGCTGCAGCTGGCCTCACGTCACCTGCCCTGTACCCCTGGCCAAGCAGGAGGGACTGCTGCTAAGGCTGCCCCCAGGGCTGACCCAGGCTGAGCATACGGGGTAGGTGGGCATCTGTGCCCAGCTGCACGCCCTGGCATGTGGGGTGGGTGGGCATCTGTGCCCTGCTGCACATCCTGGCATGTGGGGTCGGGGGTATCTGTGCCCCGCTGCACACCCCAGCATGTGGGGTGGGTGGGTATCTGTGTCTGGCTGCACGCCCTGGCATGCGAGGTGGGTGGGCATCTGTGCCCGGCTGCACACCTTGGCATGTGGGGTGGGTGGGCATCTGTGCCCGCCTGCACGCCCTGGCATGTGGGGTGGGTGGGCATCTGTGCCCGGCTGCACGCCCCGGCATGCGGGGTGGGTGGGCATCTGTGCCCGGCTGCACGCCCTGGCATGCGAGGTGGGCATCTGTGCCCAGCTGCACGCCCCGGCTTTCCGTGTCTCTCCTCTCAAGATCTCCCACTCAGTGGGTATCTGGGTATTTGTGTCTCAGTTTCTTGTTTCAACCACAACTGAAACTGAGTCTGAAAGTGCCATTTCTGCTTTTGTCACTTGGTTCCCTCATTGCTGGCCTATAAATAACTGCTTCTCTCCTGGGCTGGGCTCCTGTCTTGGCCCCATGGCAGCCCCTCCTGAGAGCCACAGGTCAGAGGGGACGGCTGGGTAGCACCCCAGCTGGAGAGGCTAGGAGTGGAGAGGGCAGAGATGGCGGCTGAGTAGGACCCCGGCACTGCTGGGGGAGGGGGTTGTCCTCTGCTGCAGGGACTCGCCTTGTCTCCTCAGAGTGGTCACCCCACAAGGAGCTGGGAGCCAGGCCGTGTGGGCTCTCACCCCCACTCCCACCGCCACCCCCAGAGCAAGCAGCCGGGTTGTCTCAGGTGCCACCATAGGAAAGGTGCCCCACGGGTACAGCGGTGCCCTCCCTGGGTGCAGGGAGGGGCCTGTGCCCAGCATGGTCATCTGGCTGGCCAGCCTCTGACTGAGACACCCACCAGGGCAGGAGCTGGCTGGCCCCTGGCCAGGATGGGGAAGTCTCTGAGGTTTGGGGCCTGGGCCTGGACAGCACTGAGTGCCTGTGTCTGTAGCCAGGCTGGGCTCTGTGGGACTGGCCATTCACGGTAGAGCAGCTGGCTCAGCCCCCAGATCTCTGGGGTTCGTCTGGGCTGTCCTCTCACGGGTCCGGGCTGTGGCCTTCGAGACCCTGGCCTGCCTCAGCAGAGGGTGGGGAAGGCTGGGCCTGGGCTGTCTTCCCCAGAGACCAAGCATGACGGGGGGTTGGGGGGTAGGAGTGTAAACCATGTGTGGGGACAGGGGACTCAGGCGAAGTCACTGTGGGCCAACTCCTCCCACACCAGGGAGTCCCTGAAGAGGTGGGTTGGAGCCACCCCCACCCCAGAGCTGAACTCTGGGGGCTGCTCCTACCCACCCCGCAGAGGGGACCTCATGGTGCCCACTGTGTCCCCACTGTCCCTGGGATTCAGGGCCCAGCATCAGGCCTTTGCTCCCTCTCCACCAACTCTCAGGAGAGGAAACAGGAAATCCTGGGCTGTGGCTGGGCAGCGAGGTGCTGGGGCTGTCCTTGGAGAGCTGCTCCCCACCCTCCCTGCACTTGCCAGAGAGGGCCCTTGCTCCCCAAATGCTCCAGGCAGACGGGCAGCCCAGAGCACTGAAGCCCTGCCTCTTGCAGTCCCCATCCCGGACTTGGAGCCTGTCTGAGGCCCCTCCCGGGACTACAGACCCCAGAGTGCCTCACCACCTCCTCCTGCAATGGAACCCGGGAGACCGGCCAGCTGGGTTGGCTCGGGCTGAGAGACCCCTGGGGGATAGGACTCTAGCCCCCTAGTCCCATGGTAGATACGTGAGACCCTGCAGACATCAGAGATCACGGCTGAAGGTGCCAGATTTCCTGCCCTCCAGAGCATTAGGCATGGCTGCCAGTCCCAAGCTGAGGTGGAAGAGGGCCCGGCTGTCACCTGGCTGGAGAGCCGGGGCCCTGGTTAGCCCAGCTGCATGGACTGGGGAAGGAGCCAGTCATCTACAGGACCAGCTGGAAGTTGTATGGCTCTCTGGACCTGGGGTTGCTGGGAGGCTGAGGCCATAGAGGTGGACAGCAGCTCCTTCCCCGGGCCTGGCACTTCTCAGCTGCCCTGACCTCGTTGGCACATACCTCTGGGGGTCCTGCCTTGGTGTCCATCCTGGCTCCAGCTGCAGACTGCAGGCCCTGAGCTCACGGGGCAGGCTCAGTGCTGCCTGCACTCCACGCCCGCCTGCTCCGCTCTGCAGCTGGCTGCTACCCTTCCAGCTACTTCCTCTATTCTGGGAGGTCCCCTCTCATCCGAGACAGAAACAGATGTCTGGAGCTGGGTGGGCGGGCTAGAAGGCAGGGCTGGGAGCCTTTACCTCCAGGAAAAACCTATACCCCACTCCCTCGAGGTGGAGGCCCTCCAGTCACAGGCCTATGCATCAGTCAAGCTCAGCTGCAGGCCAGAGACCTAAGGAACGGTGGCTTAAGCAAGGTCGTTCATTTCTCTGGAACACTAAGAAGGTCCAGGGGCTGGCAGGCTAGAGATGGCATTGTTCCACTGCCACTGGGAGCCAGGTCCCTCTAGCTCTCAGATCCCAGTCCCTAGGATCCCCACCTTCATGGCCTCACAGTGGCTGCTGGAGCTCAGCCATTGTTTCTGTGTCCGTAGCAGAGGATAAGGGACATCCCAGAGGAGACTTCCTGGAAGTCCCACAGGGCATTGTGATCCCCTCATTGCTGACCTATAAATAACTGCTTCCTTTGATCTGCAGGGAACTTGATCTAGAAATTAGTCACGTGGCTACACTTAACTGCAAGGGAGGTTGGGCCGTGGAGGCAACTAGGGTCCTTATTCTGGAGGACGAGGCTGTGGCTGCTCACTGGCATATCTGAAAAGGTGGGCCTGGCTAGAGGCTCCCAGCGAGGGGCTCTGCCTCCCCCTCTCCACCCTTGACTGGGTCCCTGAGTAAGGTCTGGGACCTTGAGAAGAGCCCCCACTTTCAATGAGGTCTGGGTGTCCACCCTGACTCCTCCTTGTAAGACCTACATAGGGCAGGGGTCCAGGGTGCCTGCAGAATACCAGTGAGGAGGGTGCACTTCCCAAGGACGGGGCCTACTGGCTGCACCCCTGGGACCAGACAGGAGGGTTTCCAAGGACGGGGCCTGCTGGCTGCACACCTGGGGCCAGTCAGGAGGGTGCGGTTCCCAAAGACGGGGCCTGCTGGCTGCACCCCTGGGACCAGACAGGAGGGTTTCCAAGGACGGGGCCTGCTGGCTGCACACCTGGGGCCAGTCAGAAGGGTGCGGTTCCCAAAGACGGGGCCTGCTGGCTGCACACCTGGGCCAGTCTGGGTGGGCCAGGAAGCGAATGGGGAAGAGATCCACTCCCCCTAGTCTGTTCCAAATCTCCCTTCATCTTCTTAGTGAATGGGGAAGAGATCCATTCGCCCAGTCCGTTCCAAATCTCCTTGATCTTCTTAGTGAATGGGGCAGAGATCCACTCTCCCTAGTCAGTTCCAAATCTCCCTTCATCTTCTTAGTGAATGGGGAAGAGATCCACTCTCCCCTAGTCCGTTCCAAATCTCCGTTCATCTTCTTAGTGAATGGGGAAGAGATACACTCTCCCTAGTCAGTTCCAAATCTCCCTTCATCTTCTTAGTGAATGGGGAAGAGATCCACTCTCCCCTAGTCCGTTCCAAATCTCCCTTCATCTTCTTAGTGAATGGGGAAGAGATCCACTCTCCCTAGTCAGTTCCAAATCTCCCTTCATCTTCTTAGTGAATGAGGAAGAGATCCACTCTCCCCCTAGTCCGTTCCAAATCTCCGTTCATCTTCTTAGTGAATGGGGAAGAGATCCACTCTCCCCCTAGTCCGTTCCAAATCTCCGTTCATCTTCTTAGTGAATGGGGAAGAGATCCACTCCCCATACTCTGTTCCAAATCTCCCTTCATCTTCTTAGTGAATGGGGAAGAGATCCACTCCCCATACTCTGTTCCAAATCTCCCTTCATCTTCTTAGTGAATGGGGAAGAGATCCACTCCCCATACTCTGTTCCAAATCTCCCTTCATCTTCTTAGTGAATGGGGAAGAGATCCACTCTCCCTAGTCCGTTCCAAATCTCCCTTCATCTTCTTAGTGAATGGGGAAGAGATCCACTCCCACTAGTCCGTTCCAAATCTCTGTTCATCTTCTTAGTGAATGGGGAAGAGATCCACTCTCCCCCTAGTCCGTTCCAAATCTCCCTTCATCTTCTTAGTGAATGAGGAAGAGATCCACTCCTCCTAGTCCGTTCCAAATCTCCCTTCATCTTCTTAGTGAATGAGGAAGAGATCCACTCTCCCCCTAGTCCATTCCAAATCTCTGTTCATCTTCTTAGTGAATGGGGAAGAGATCCACTCCCCATACTCTGTTCCAAATCTCCCTTCACCTTCTTAGTGAATGGGGAAGAGATCCACTCCCCATACTCTGTTCCAAATCTCCCTTCATCTTCTTAGTGAATGGGGAAGAGATCCACTCTCCCTAGTCCGTTCCAAATCTCCTTCATCTTCTTAATGAATGGGGTAGAGATCCACTCTCCCTAGTCGGTTCCAAATCTCCCTTCATCTTCTTAGTAAATGGGGAAGAGATCCACTCTCCCCCTAGTCTGTTCCAAATCTCCCTTCATCTTCTTAGTAAATGGGGAAGAGATCCACTCCCCCTAGTCCGTTCCAAATCTCCCTTCATCTTCTTAGTAAATGGGGAAGAGATCCACTCTCCCCCTAGTCTGTTCCAAATCTCCCTTCATCTTCTTAGTAAATGGGGAAGAGATCCACTCCCCATACTCTGTTCTAAATCTCCCTTCATCTTCTTAGTGAATGGGGAAGAGGTCCACTCTCCCTAGTCCGTTCCAAATCTCCCTTCATCTTCTTAGTGAATGGGGAAGAGATCCACTCCCCATACTCTGTTCCAAATCTCCCTTCATCTTCTTAGTGAATGGGGAAGAGATCCACTCCCCATACTCTGTTCCAAATCTCCCTTCATCTTCTTAGTGAATGGGGAAGAGATCCACTCCCCCTAGTCCGTTCCAAATCTCCCTTCATCTTCTTAGTGAATGGGGAAGAGATCCACTCCCCCTAGTCAGTTCCAAATCTCCCTTCATCTTCTTAGTGAATGGGGAAGAGATCCACTCTCCCCTAGTCCGTTCCAAATCTCCCTTCATCTTCTTAGTGAATGGGGAAGAGATCCACTCTCCCTAGTCAGTTCCAAATCTCCCTTCATCTTCTTAGTGAATGAGGAAGAGATCCACTCTCCCCCTAGTCCGTTCCAAATCTCCGTTCATCTTCTTAGTGAATGGGGAAGAGATCCACTCTCCCCCTAGTCCGTTCCAAATCTCCGTTCATCTTCTTAGTGAATGGGGAAGAGATCCACTCCCCATACTCTGTTCCAAATCTCCCTTCATCTTCTTAGTGAATGGGGAAGAGATCCACTCCCCATACTCTGTTCCAAATCTCCCTTCATCTTCTTAGTGAATGGGGAAGAGATCCACTCCCCATACTCTGTTCCAAATCTCCCTTCATCTTCTTAGTGAATGGGGAAGAGATCCACTCTCCCTAGTCCGTTCCAAATCTCCCTTCATCTTCTTAGTGAATGGGGAAGAGATCCACTCCCACTAGTCCGTTCCAAATCTCTGTTCATCTTCTTAGTGAATGGGGAAGAGATCCACTCTCCCCCTAGTCCGTTCCAAATCTCCCTTCATCTTCTTAGTGAATGAGGAAGAGATCCACTCCTCCTAGTCCGTTCCAAATCTCCCTTCATCTTCTTAGTGAATGAGGAAGAGATCCACTCTCCCCCTAGTCCATTCCAAATCTCTGTTCATCTTCTTAGTGAATGGGGAAGAGATCCACTCCCCATACTCTGTTCCAAATCTCCCTTCATCTTCTTAGTGAATGGGGAAGAGATCCACTCCCCATACTCTGTTCCAAATCTCCCTTCATCTTCTTAGTGAATGGGGAAGAGATCCACTCTCCCTAGTCCGTTCCAAATCTCCTTCATCTTCTTAATGAATGGGGTAGAGATCCACTCTCCCTAGTCGGTTCCAAATCTCCCTTCATCTTCTTAGTAAATGGGGAAGAGATCCACTCTCCCCCTAGTCTGTTCCAAATCTCCCTTCATCTTCCTAGTAAATGGGGAAGAGATCCACTCCCCCTAGTCCGTTCCAAATCTCCCTTCATCTTCTTAGTAAATGGGGAAGAGATCCACTCTCCCCCTAGTCTGTTCCAAATCTCCCTTCATCTTCTTAGTAAATGGGGAAGAGATCCACTCCCCATACTCTGTTCTAAATCTCCCTTCATCTTCTTAGTGAATGGGGAAGAGGTCCACTCTCCCTAGTCCGTTCCAAATCTCCCTTCATCTTCTTAGTGAATGGGGAAGAGATCCACTCCCCATACTCTGTTCCAAATCTCCCTTCATCTTCTTAGTGAATGGGGAAGAGATCCACTCCCCATACTCTGTTCCAAATCTCCCTTCATCTTCTTAGTGAATGGGGAAGAGATCCACTCCCCCTAGTCCGTTCCAAATCTCCCTTCATCTTCTTAGTGAATGGGGAAGAGATCCACTCTCCCCCTAGTTTGTTCCAAATCTCCCTTCATCTTCTTAGTGAATGGGGAAGAGATCCACTCTCCCCTAGTCTGTTCCAGATCTCCCTTCATCTTCTTAGTGAATGGGGAAGAGATCCACTCCCCATACTCTGTTCCAAATCTCCCTTCATCTTCTTAGTGAATGGGGAAGAGATCCACTCCCCATACTCTGTTCCAAATCTCCCTTCATCTTCTTAGTGAATGGGGAAGAGGTCCACTCTCCCTAGTCGGTTCCAAATCTCCCTTCATCTTCTTAGTGAATGGGGAAGAGATCCACTCTCCCTAGTCGGTTCCAAATCTTCCTTCATCTTCTTAGTGAATGGGGAAGAGATCCACTCTCCCTAGTCAGTTCCAAATCTCCCTTCATATTCTTAGTGAATGGGGAAGAGATCCACTCTCCCCCATTCCGTTCCAAATCTCCCTTCATCTTCTTAGTGAATGGGGAAGAGATCCACTCTCCCTAGTCGGTTCCAAATCTCCCTTCATCTTCTTAGTGAATGGGGAAGAGATCCACTCTCCCCTAGTCCGTTCCAGATCTCCCTTCATCTTCTTAGTGAATGGGGAAGAGATCCACTCTCCCTAGTCAGTTCCAAATCTCCCTTCAGCTTCTTGCCACTGGAATTTGGCCCTGGGTCAGTCCTTACCTCCCAGCCATGGTCTGGGTGCCCCAGCTCTCTGGCTAGGTTGCTGGATGCCTGAATGCAGCTGTGTCTCAGGCATGGCCCTGAAGGTTGGATCCTCCAGGGACTCTGGGTGAGAGTTACTCTTGGCATGGGGAGGGGTAGCCAGGTGGGCTCTGCTGTGACATTTGCAGAGCTGGGGCGTGAGTATGCAGGGAGGCTGCCTTCCCCGCACTCAAGTTAAATGCAGTTAGACAGAGCAGGTTCCCTTCTGTCTCGACGACAATGGCATGAGGGTCTGGAAGGCCAGGGGCAAGTGCAGGGCCCTAAGGCTCGCTGGAGCACTCTCAGAAGTCAGTGCAGGAGTGCCAGCCCCAGCCAGTCCCACTCTCTGATGTCCCAAAACTGTGAGGGGCCTCGAAAGCCCACAGGCTACACCCTGGCCCGTGGCTGCAAGCTCATGTGCAGCCCCAGAAAACTGTCTCGTCGCCTCCCCTGGCCGCTTCTCAGGTCAGCAGGACTGGGCACAGCTCCGGCATCTCTACCTTGGAAGGATGGATCCAGGCTTGGGGACATTTGAGCAGGGAGTCCTGGGCCCTGGGCTCAAGGCTTGGTGGACCATCTTCTTGACCCCTCAGGCTGCTTACCCTGGAAGAAAGACTGAGGTTGGAAGGGGGCTCTAGACTTGGGGCCAGCAGGCTCCTCTGTGGCTCCAAGGCTGGGCGTGTGGCCAGGACCCACACGAGGGCAGCTCCTTGCCAGCTCTGCTCCCTCCACAGCAGACCCCTGCCTGAGGTCTAGGGCCCTTGGGGCCCATGGGTGTGGGGAGGGATTTGGGGGATTTCCCATGAAGCAAAACAGGTTTTCTTTAATTTCCTCTATTATTTCAAAAACTATCTTCATGGGAAAATATGACTCGTTATTTGTCAGCAGAGCTAAGGTGTTTCTTCATCCCAAACAAGCATAGACTGTCAGAACAGGCTTATGGAAGCTCTTAAACCCCACAGGAAACACATCAGACGTGCTTCGCCTTATGGTGGCTGTGTCCTGATAAGCCCATTGTAGATGGAAGCTGAAAACATTCTAAGGTGATAATGAAGAAAAAAGAGAGATGGCCCAAATAACCAAAACCAGAAACAAAAAAAGGAGACATTACAACTGATAGCACAGAAATACAAAAGATCACCAGAGACCATGTGAGAACCGGAAGCCCGGGGAACCGGAGACATTCCTTGCAGCCTGCCGAGATTGAATCAGGAAGAAACAAAACACCGGAACAGACCAATAAGGAGTAATGAGATTGGATCGTAAGAAAAGTCCCCCAGCAACAATGCAAAAGGCCTATAGACGGGATGGCTTCACGACTAAATTCTACCAAACTTACAAGAAAGAACGAATGTCACTTCTCCTCAAACTGTCCCAAAAAACTGGAGAGGAGGGACTCTCTCTAACCCATTCTATGAGGCCAGCATTACCTGGATACCAACACCAGGCAAGGATGCAAAAAAGAAACAAACAAGAAACAAACAAGGAAATGAAAAAGAGAACTGCAGGTCAGTACTCCTGATGTGTATGTACACAGAAGTCCTCGACAAAGTACTACAAACTGAATGTAATAGCACATCAAAAAGATAATACCTTATGACTAAATGGGATTTATCCTGAGGATGCAAGGATGGCTCAACACACACAAATCAATACAGGCGATACATCAAATCCACAGGTTGAAAGACAAAAACCGTATGATTATCTCAATAGATGCAGAGAAAGCATGTGATCAAATTCAACATCCCAGCCAGGCACGGTGGTTCAAGCCTGTAATCCCAGCACTTTGAGAGGCTGAGGTGGGCAGATCACCCGAGGTCAGGAGTTCGAGACCAGTTTGGCCAACATACTGAAATCTCGTCTCTACTAAAAATACAAAACATCAGCCAGACGTGGTGGCACGCGCTTGTAATCCCAGCTACTCAGGAGGCTGAGACATGAAAATTGCTTGAACCTGGGAGCTGGAGGTTATAGTGAGCTGAGATCACACCACTGCACTCCAGCCTAGATGACAGAGTGAGACTCTGTCTCAAAAAAAAAAAAAAGAAAAAGAAAAAGAAAAGAAAAAGAAAAGACAACAAAAAACTAGGCAAAAAAAAAAAAAAATCAACATCCCTTCTTCATGATAAAAACTCGCAGCAGGCTCAAAAAGTGATTCATGCCTGCAATCTCAGAGTTTTGAAAGGCCAAGGTGGGAGGATCACTTGAGCCCCGGAGTTTGAGACCAGCCTGCACAAACAGTAGCTCATAATCCCAGCACTTTGGAAGGCCGAGATGGGTAGATCACTAGAGGCCAGGAGTTTGAGACAGGCAAGGCCAACATGGCGAAACTCTGTCTCTACTAAAAATATAAAAATTAGCTAGGTGTGGTGGCACATGCCTGTAGTCCCAGCCACTCGAGAGGCTGATGCAGGAGAATTGCTTGAACCCAGGAGGTGGAGGCTGCAGTGAGCCGAGATCACACCACTGCACTCCAGCCTGGGTAACAGAGTCTGTTAAAACAATAAATAGGCCGGGCATTGTGGCTCACATCCGTAATCCCAGCACTTTGGGAGGCTGAGGTGGGCAGATCACCCGAGGTCAGGAGTTTGAGACCAGCCTGGCCAACATGGCAAAACCCTGTCTCTACAAAATTACAAAAGATTAGCCGGGTGTGGTGGCAGGTGCCTGTAATCTCAGCTACTCCGGAGGCTGAAGCAGGAGAATCGCTTTAACCCAGGAGGCAGAGGTTGCAGTGAGCCAAGATCACACCATTACACTCCAGCCTGGGCGACAAGAGAAGAAAAAATCATGCAAAGGATCTAAATAGACATTTCTCAAAAGACATACAAATGGCCAACAGACATATGAGAAAAACTTAGTATCACTAGTCATCAGGGAAATGTAAACCAAAACCGCAATGAGATACATCTCGCCCCAGTTAGAATGGTTGTTTTCAAGAAGACAAAAAATAAATGCTGACAAGGATGCCAAAAAAAGGGAACTCTTATAACGCTGTTGGTGGGAATGTAAATTAGTAGAGCCGTTACAGAGAACTGTATGGAGGTTTCTCAACAAACCAAAATTAGAACTACCAAATGATCCAGCAATCCCACTACAGAGAATGTACCCAAAGGAAGGGAAATCAGTTTATCAGAGGGGTTCTTGTGCGCCCGTGTTTATTGCAGCACTATTTACAATAGGCGAGATATGGAATCAACCTATCAAGGGTGAACGGATAAGGAAAATGTGGTACATATACACAATGGAATACTGTTTGCTCATAAAAAGAATGAAATCCTGTCATTTGCAGCAACATGGGTGGAACTGGAGGTCACTATGCTAAGAGAAATAAGCCAGGCACAGAAAGACAAACATCATATGTTCTCACTCACATGTGGGAGCAAAAAAAGTTGACCTCTAAAAGTAGAGAATAGAACGGTAGATCCCAGGGTCTAGGAAGGGTGTGTGGGTGTGTGAGAAACAAACTCACCCATCCAAACCCAAAGAAGGGACTCAGAGACCCAGAGAACAGCGTGAGACTTTTAACGACAGTCTTGCAACATTGGGTGTCTGATGGGCAGGCACACCCAACACAGTTTCAACAAGCAGTTTATCCCCTAGTGCGCAGGTCCCTCCCCCGTTCCTCATAGGCCGAGTACTGTGGGGGTGGGGGGGTCACAGTCTTCCCGGACATCGCCTATTGGTTGTTGGGAAGGGGCTTTAGGTGTTTTCTTTAGGGTTGTCCTGCATTTTGTTGCGGCCCACAATGCACTGCATCCTGGCTAGCTCAGGGGCTCTTCAAGTACTTGACTTAGGACCTAAGTAGCTGGGCAGGCTGATAAGAACAGATAGAGTGAGCTGTTTTGCAGGCTAGCAAACTTTCATCTTAGACTGAACTTCTTTGGTTTGGGTGAGGGCGACAAGCAGGCTTCGGCTCTCCAAGCAGGGGCCTAGTATATCCTGTTTCTTCTGTAGTTTGCTGGCTTAAGCCGACTTAAGGCACTTTGTCTTGGAAATGGACCACTGTATGCACTATTTCCTTCAGGTGGAGGGGAGGACAGAAAGAGGACGCTTAGTGAGTACAAACCCACGGTGAAATGGAAGGAGTAAGTCTACTGTTTGACGGCAGACTACAGTTGACAACGCGTTGTTTATGCAAAATAGCTGGAGGAGAGGACTTGGAATGTTCCCAACACATAGAAATGACAAATACTTGAAGTGACGGACACCCTAAATACTGAGTTATTACACATCCTATGCATGCGATAAAATCTTTCATGTACCCTGTGAATATGTACAAAAATTATGTATCAATTAAGAATACATCATGTCAAAAATGTGGGCTGGGTGAGGTGGCTCACGCCTGTAATCCCAATACTTTGGTAAGATGAGGCAGGCAGATCACTTGAGCCCAGGAGTTCAAGACCAGTATGGGCAATATGGCATAACCCTGTGTCTACAAAAAAATACAAAAATTAGCTGGGCGTGATGGTGCGTGCCTGTGGTCCCATCTACCCCATAGGCTGAGACACAAGAATCGCTTGAATCCGGGAGGCAGAGGTTGCAGCAAGCCGAGATTGCATCACTGAACTCCAGCCTGGGCAACAGAGCAAGACTCCATCTGAAAAGAAAAAGCATTATGCATTTAATATCCCTAACCTACTGAACATCATAACATAGCCTGACCTTAAACGTAATCAGAACACCTGCAGACATTTCTTTTTGTTATTGTTGAGACAGAGTCTTACTCTGTCGCCCAGGCTGGAGTGCAGTGGTGCAATCATGGCTCACTGCAACCTCCGCCTCCGGGTTCAAGCAGTTCTCCTGCCTCAGCCTCCCGAGTAGCTGGAGTTACAGGCATGCGCCACCACACCCGGTTAAGTTTTGTACTTTTAGTAGAGATGGGGTTTCACTATGTTGGCCAGGCTTGTCTCAAACTCCTGAACTCGTGATCTGCCCTCCTAGGCCCCTGCAAAGTCCTGGGGTTACAGGCGTGAGCCACCACACCTGGCCAACTTACAGACATTTCCGAAAAGAAGACATATAAAGGCCGGTTGCGGTGGCTTACGCCTGTAATCCCAGCACTTTGGGAGGCCAAGGTGGGCGAATCACCTGAGGTCAGGAGTTCAAACCAGCCTGACCAATGGTGAAACCCCGTTTCTATTAAAAAAATATTAGCCAAGTGTGGTGGCAGGTGCCTGTAGTCTGAGCTACTTGGGAAGCTGAGGCAGGAGAATCACTTGAACTTGGGAGGTGGAGGTTGCAGTGAGCTGAGATCACACCACTGCACTCCAGCCTGGGCAACAGAGCGAGACTACGTCTCAAATAGACAACAAACCAACGAGCAAAGAAACAGAGAAACTCAAGCGAAATCATGAGTTCCAATTCAAATTTAACATGAAAAGTTTTTCCTCGGCTGGGTACTGGGCCATGTACCTACTTTCCCTACATTTTGAAGTTTGTAAAAATGGGATAAAATATTCTTTTTAATTTTGGCAGTACGTGTAAATTTGTCTTAGATTTTTGACATCTTTATGGGAAGATTTTAACTTCTAAATTTATTTTAGGATCATAGGACTCTTCAGGGTTTTTTTTCTCTATGAATCAAATTTGGCACATAATATTTTTCTGGAAATGGGCCATTTTGTGTAATTTCTCGAGTCAGCTTGCTAGGTTGTTCGCGCGGCCTCTGCTGCGTCGTAGGACAGCTGTCTGCTCATTCCTCAGGAGGGTCTGTGCCTCTCACCGCTCTTTTCCTTGGGAGATCTTGTGGCAGTTTTATTAATTTTTTCAAGAAATCAACGTTATAGATTTTAGTTCTATTTTTCCTTCTAATTTAGTTTTGTTTCTCGTTTATTTCTGTTTTATCTTCATCCTTCTCCTTTCTCAGTATATTCCTGTTGTTATTTTTAGACGTCATTCAGTTGGATGCTTAACTTTTTTTTTTTGAGACGGAGTCACCCAGGCTGGAGTGCAGTGGCGTGATCTCAGCTCACTGCAACCATTGCCTTCTGGGTTCAAGCGATTCTCCTGCCTCAGCCTCCTGAGTAGCTGGGATTACAAGTGCGCGGCATCACGCGCAGCTAATATTTGTATTTTAGTAGAGATGGGGTTTTACCATGTTGGCCATGCTGGTCTCGAACTCCTGACCTCAGGTGATCTGCCCACCTCGGCCTCCCAAAGTGCTGGGATTAGAGGCTTGAGCCACCGCGGCTAGCTAGATGACTAATGTTTTTTTGTTTTGTTTTGTTTGTTTAACTGTACATATATATTTTATTTAGTCATTTTGTTTACAATTGAAACTCTGGGAATTCAGAATTAACGTCCTTGCCCGTGAGCTTCTTACAGACAGCAGAAAAGTTTCAACCTTGTGTTCCGCATCGTGCTGCTGTGCTTTGTCCAGACGAATCTTTATGAGCTGCTGCCATCCAGTTTCACGCGGCTTCTCTTGCCCCCAGTTTCACTTGTGAAGACCAAGTCCTCAGGGATTGCCTCGTGCACAGCTGTCAGAGTGCAGCTCCCGCGACGCTTTGGCTTGTTTTTTCGCACGCTTTTTCGAGTTGGCTTAGGCAGAATTCTCCTCTAAGCAGTAAAGACAACATGCTGCCCACTAAACTTTTTCTCCATTCGCGTAGTATCCAGACTTGGATTTTCTGGAAAGATTTCAGTTGAGGAACGGGAACAAAGATTATAATAGCTTTCCGACCACCACCAACTTCAATTTCCTTGGCTGCCATAATATTTGTAAGGTTTGAATGAAGCAACTGAGATTTAAATGCGGCAACTGAGGCCAGTTATTGGAATGAAGAAATTTAATCAGCTCCTGGGCGAGGTTCTAGGGTCCGACAGGAGGGGCCGGAGAAGTCGCGCTTCTCTTCTTGGGGCCTGGGGTTTTATAGGGAGTGGAAGTGGCTGATTGACTGCGGGGGAACAAAGAGGAGGTGATTTCATTGGGTATGAAGGGACCGGGCACGGACGAGGGGCTGGCCGAGGACGCACGGGGGAGCTACCATAGGGCAGGTTCTTGGCGGGCCTTTTCAAAATTTCTGGCGGGTGCAGGGCTGAGCTTGGAATGCGGAAATGGGCAAGGGGAGCCCGCGCGGAGGGGCAAAGGCTGAGCGATGCGCGCAGGATGATGACGTCGTTTTTAGGCGCGGGGAGAGAAGGGCGTGTCCACTCGGCGCCCAAGGAGGCGCCGGCCTTACGATGTTCAACTCCCTGAGCTGAGCCTGGAGGTCCGGGTTCATCTCCAGCTCCAGAAGAGCCTGGAAAATGCCGGACTCAAACTCGTCCGGCTTCCCGCCATTGGGCGTCACGATTTGGGCGCTGGAACTGAACCTGGCCTTCTCCTTGCTGAGCACCAGCTTCGGGAGACCGGATGCCTCGCTTTTTAATTTTCAGTTGCTCTCCTTTACTAATGTAAGTGTGTAATGGATACATTTTCTGTAGAGTTCTGCTTTTGCTGCATCCCACAAAATTTCCTATGGAGCGAGCACTGGTATTATTATTTAGTTCTAAATATTTTACATTTTCTTTCATTCATTCATGATTTAGAAATCTGATACAGCCAGATGTGGTGGCTCACGCCTGTAATCCCAGCACTTTGGGAGGCCGAGGTGGGCAGATCACCTGAGGTCAGGAGTTCAAGACCAGCCTGACCAACATGGAGAAACCCCATCTCTACTAAAAATACAAAAGTTAGCCCAAGCTGGTCTGGAATTCCTGGGCTCAAGCAATCCTCCCATCTTGGCCTCCCAAAGTGCTGAGATTATAGGCATGTGCCACTGTGCCCTGCTGCCTCCTTCACTCTTCAATAATACTTAAGTTGGGTACAAAATTATTGGTTGTTACATTCTTATAATTTGAAGATATTGACTTCTGAACCATATTGTGGCTATGGAGAAACATGCGCCAACCTAATTGTTGTTCCTTTGAAAACAGTTTCTCTTATCTCTTTGTTTGCTTTTAAGGGTTTCTGTTCGTCTTTGAGGTTCGGCAGTTCCAACGTAATGTGTCCAGGTTAGCTATATTCTTCTGCGTTCTGCCTGGGACTTGTGCAGCTTAAACTTAAGGGTTTGTGCTTCTGGTTATTTCTGCAAGGATCTCAGCCATTATCTCTTTGACTATCGCCTCCTCCCATTTCTTTATCCTCACGCTGCAAAACTCATTAAATATATTCTGGGCTTTTTCATTCTGTCCTTCGTACCTCAATCTCCTTTGACATTGTACACGTCTTCATCCCATTTCTGCATCTGTCTAATTTCTGATGATCAACCTTCCCATGTGCAAGTTGTTTCTTCAGCTCTGTTTCTTAGTTGGTCAGCTTTCCCTGAGGTTTCAGTTTCTCACTGTGGAATTTCCTTCTCACCCACAGCCAGGGGATAGACGAGTTTCCTTGCCGTTTCACTGCAGCCGCAAGTCAGGGTTATCCGGCCACTTTCCCTGACCTTGAAACATCCACCTCTGAGCAGAATTCTCAATTTCGTCTCTTCCCTCTCGCAGCACAGGCCTCATCCCCTTACTCGGTGGAGGGAACATCTTGGGTGCTGAGGCAGTAGGGCTGTTTCCAGGCCCGTAAACACCAGAGATACTGCAGTGTCAGCTCCCTGCTCATCCTGGCTTTCAGTTCCCGCTCCATTTCTGGCACATGGGGATTTCCCTTTCTTGCCTGTAATGGTGTCTACGTTTGATTTTACTTTTAGCTAACATTTCTAGCTGTTTCAAGGGGTAGGGATTAAGCAGTGAGGGTGAGGGGCTGAGAAGTTGGGCAGAGGATGGTTGCTAAGAGGCAGAAAAGACATGACAGATTTTGGCAAACTCACAAGGCTGAGGAGATAGACACTGGCTCTCAGGCCTGCCAGCACTACCAGGACTGGGTGGAAATTATTCAGAGAGTGGAGGATCTGAGAAGAGAGCTGGACTTCTGTGCTGGTTTTCCTCGTGAGGCAGTGGCTAATTCTCACTGGACGTGAGAGTCACGTTCAGCTCAGCTAATGGCTGAGCCTTGAGTGGCTGAAGAGTTCAGTGAAACTTCACTAATTATGGCTTGGGGAAGCAAAGTGGAGCCCAGGACTTCCTTCAAAGGGGGAGGGTGCTGCTAAACCCTCCTGGCTTGCAGTTGAGACCCCAGAGGGCTGTGCCCTAGAAGCATGACAAAGAGGTAAATCAGAGGGCAAACGAGGTGGAACAAGCCCTCTACCTCGGTACCACGTGTACGGCCTGTCCCGGACAGCTCAGTCCTGGCTCGACTGCGGTGATCTGTCCCTGCTCTGTGGCAGAGGACAGGGCGGGTCCTCTCTCATGGCCACAACATCATCCAGACCTAGTCACAGTGTCTGTTGTTTTAGATCAAGAGTCACCAGACACCTACAAAAATATATAGACCCGAGTGTAAAAGCACGGGAGGAAACTTGGAGCTTTGAACTGACTCTGATGACCATGCGCCGAGGAATAGGTGACGACGTGGAAATTTTCATTAGAGAAACGGGATCTTGAAAAAAATCAAATAGAAACTCTAGACCTAAGAATAAAATAACCAAAGTAAAGAGTGTGACAGGTGGGCTAACAGACTATTAGTAGAGGAACCGAAGAGAGGATCAGCGAGCACTGATCTAGGTCAGCAGCCAACAGAAGACTGAAGCACACGGAGAAAAAGGCATGGAAAACAGCACGAGAGACACGCAGGGCAGTCAGCAGACCCCATGCGTCTGTCACTTGACTCCAAGGAGGGAGGCTGCAAATGGGGCAGAAAAACATCTGAAGAGAAAATGAGTGAAACTTTTCCAAAACCGACGGAAGACGCACCAGTTGCACGTGCAAGAAGCGCTGCGCATTTCAAGTAGATAAATACAATGGTTCTCCTAAGCACACCGTAGGAAACCTCTGAAAACTCATCAGTAACAGCCAGGAGGCCGGCGCCATGGCTGATGCCTGTAATCCCCGCACTCTGGGAGGCTGAGACAGGAGGACCCTGTCTCTACAAAAATAAAAGTAAATGAAATGAATAACAGCCAGAAAAAAAAAAAAAGATGCCACCTTCAAAGAGGCAGCAGTGAGGCTCTCGACTCCTCCACGGAAACACGGAAAGCCAGCAGACAATGGAACGATATTCTTAAAGAGATAAGAACTGCCAACTTGGGGTGCAATTTCAAGTGAAAGGGAAAGGCAAAATCAAAACATTTCAGTCACCCTCCCCAGTGAACTGAGAGAACTCCTCACGGTGAACATGCACGAATAAACAGCACAAAACACAGTGGAGGCCTTTGGAAAATGGTCCCGAACGGAAACATGGAAATACAGACGGGAAAGAATGAAAGAGCGGCCGAGAAGTGAGCACGCTGGTGCGTTTCAATGCACACCAGCCGCAGAAAATGAGAGATGATTTGTCGTGCAGTTTAACACATGTGCAGAACTGAAATGCCTGAGAATGACAGCACAAAAAGTGGGAGAGAGGCTGATGAATTTAAAGCATTAGAAGGACAGGACGCGGTGGCTCACACTTACAATCCCAGAACTTTGGGAGGCTGAGGTCAGGAGTTCGAGACTAGCCTGACCAACATGGCAAAATCTTGTCTCTACTAAAATTACAAAAAAAAAAATTTAGCTGGGCATGGTGGCACATGCCTGTAGTCCCAGCTACTCGGGAGGCTGAGGCAAGAGAATCGCTTGAACCCAGGAAGCAGAGGTTGCAGTGAGCCGAGATTGAGCCACTGCACTCCAGCCTAGGCAACAGAGTGAGACTCTGTCTCAAAAAAAAAAGGAAAGAAAAAGAAAAAAAGGGAGAAAAAAAGAATAGCCAGTGTAATGTAGCAGATTTAACCCTAAATGCACTGATAACTGCAATAGAGGTGCACTGAAATACTCCAGTTAAAAGAAGTATCGTCAGACCGAATATTTTAAAACAAGCCCCACCAAAATTGGTTAAAAGGATAGAAATTCTTTGAAGTGAGTTGGTTTAAACAAGTAAATAAATAAAAAGGATGGAAAAAGATAAATCATAACATTAACTAGAAAAAATCTAGCATAACTATAATAATATGAGACAAAATGGACCTCAGATTAAAAAAGAAATGAGATAAAAAAGACTTTATAATGATAAAAGGTCTCATCAACCAGGAAGTTAATAACTCTAAATTGTATGTACCTAATAACATAGCTTCGAAATACATAAAGAAAAACTTATATGCCAGGCCTGGTGTCAGGTGCCTGTAACCTCAATTACTCAGGAGGCTGAAGCAGGAGAATGGCTTGAACCCAGGAGGCAGAAATTGCAGTGAGCCGAGATTGTACCACTGCACTCCAGCCTGGGTGACAGAGTGAGACTCCGTCTCAAAAAACACAATAAAGTGAAACAAAATACAAACTTACAGAACCAAAAAGAGAAACCAAAGAGATGTGCTCCCACGGTGGCGACTTTAACACAGTCCGTTCAGTAAGCAGCAGAATAAGCAGACGGAAGAAATTCATATGGATATACATGATTTGAACATAGATCATGAAGTCGGTCAAATTGACAGAAAATAACACCTCTCCAAAAAAAATTGGAAGGGAATATGTAACAGTTATCAAACTTGTCCATATACTGGGTCATAAAGCTTTTTCTGTACATTTCAAGTGACTAAAATAGTTTTAAGTATATATTCTGCCCGTAGTGAAAAGAGGCTACAGATTAATGACAGAAGAATAACCAGAAAGTTCTCAAATGTCTGGTAATTTAACAACACGCATCTAAATAACTGACAGACCAAGAAAGAAATCGCAAAACACTAGGAATTCTTTTACCTAAATAGTGATGAAAATATATGCACTTTATGAGATCAGCTAAAATTATGTTTAGAAGGAAATGTATGGGCTTAAATCTGTGTGTTAGAAAAGACGAGCAGAAAAATCAGTGACTGTCCATGTCACAAGGAAGAAGGAGGAAACCCTCAGATGGGGAAGAAAGGAAAAAAGCTGACACAAAAATAAAATTACAACGAACAGCAGAAATTGATGAAAGAGAAAACAATAAACGGATAACAGAAAATATATCAAACCGAAACGCCGGTTTTATGAAAAGCATATTGAAACTGGCAAACCGCAGCAAGACTGAACAAGAGAGAGAAAAGGCACAAGTCACCGCCATCAGGAGTGGAAATGAGAGCGTCAGCAGCTCCCACAGAGACAGGAAAGACGAGGACGTTAGGAACATTTCGATGCTATTAGATATTTTCTATTCTTATTTTTTCAAATTTGTATTGCAGTATAACATACATCTGTAGAGGAACTGAATTTATTTATTTTATTTTTGGAGACAGAGTCTTGCTCTCTTGCCTGGCTGGAGTGCGGTGGCGCGATCTCGGCTCACTGCAACCTCCGCCTCCCAGGTTCAAGTGATTCTTGTGCCTCAGCCTCCAGAGTAGCTGGGACTACAGGCACCTGCCACCACATTCTACAATTTTTTTGTATTTTTAGTCGAGACAGGGTTTCACCAGGTCAGGCTGGTCTCGAACTCCTGACCTCAGGTGATCCACCCGCCTCGGCCTCCGAAAGTGCTGGGATTACAGACATGAGCCACTGCTCCCAGCCTGATTCCAGGTCTTTAGATAATTCTTTCAACCAACTGGGAACCAGAAAATCCCTAAATCCACCTATGACCTAGAAGCCTGGGATTACAGGTGTGAGCCACCACACCTGGCCTTTTTTTTTTTCTCTCTGAGACGGGGGGAGGACATTTCCTTGAATATCGTAGTTAATACCTTCCCCCCAAAAGGTGACCAGTGTTGTGACTTCTGCTGTCATAGATCGGTTTTACCTATTTTTGAAATCCTGCGGCACGTAGATTTTGGGGTCTGGCGTCTGTTGCCCGCTGTGATCTCTGGAGAGTCATCCATGTGTTACGAAGTGGGGTCACTTTTTCTCACTTGCAACGTCCTAGCCCAGGGCACACACATACCAGATGTTATTTATCCATTCATTGTCGAGGGCCATGAGGTGGCTTTCCGCGGGGAGATTCTACCAATACAGCTCTGTGAGCAGGCTCGGACATGCCTTTTAAGGACTGAACGCACGTGAAGCTGGAAGTGGAACTGCCGGGTCCCAGGTAGGCATACGTGCAGCGCTGGTAAATTCCGCCGCGTTCTCCAAAGTGGTTGACCCCCTACACTCTCACCCGCCACGCCGCGGATCCTCGTAGCTGTCTTGGCGGATACGGTTATATCTCATATGGTTTCAGTTTGCACTTCTCTTTTTTGACGAACGGTAGCGGGCGTGTTTTCGTGAAGATGCTTGGCCACTTGGATGTCCTCCGGCACATGTCTGTTCACTCCCCTGCTTTTTATCGGGTTCCCTATCTTTTTTCTCTGACTTTAATAGTTATACATTTTGAGTCCAAATTATTTGTCCTTTTCACTTTCTTTAAGATGTCTTTGGGTGAACAGAGGTTCTTAGTTTTCAGGTAGCCCAATTTAATAAGAAACTGCCGGCCAGGCATGGTGGTTCATGCCTGTAATCCCAGCACTTTGGGAGGCTGAGGCAGGTGGATCGCCTGAGGTCAGGAGTTCGAGACCGGCCTGGCCAGCATGGCAAACCTCCGTCTGTACTACAAATACAAAATTTAGCGACACCTGTAATCCCAGCTACTTAGGAGGCTGAAGCAGGAGAATTGCTTGAACCCAGGAGAGGAAGGTTGCAGTGACCTGAGAGCACACTGTACTCAGCGAGACTATTTCTCCAAAAAAAAGAAATTCTCTTAATTATGATTTACAGCTTAAGGAAGAATTAAAATTATGCCACAGGTCACTCCTGCTTCAGGCCATGAGGGACAGGGATACAGGATGGGTTTGCCTTCTCACCTCAAACACTGAGAAAACCGGAGGTGCGCTTTGCTGCGGGAGGGGAGGCAGGGCTGTGGGCTGATCCAGCCCCACCCGTGGGCAGTTCCCTTCTAAGGACCGTCCAGCCTTCTGTGCACCACGAGCCTTTCACCCCCATGAGCCTGGCACCCCAGGGGTACCAGCATTCCCAGGCCTGTATGACGTCCAAGGCGTGATCGACTCCAGCGTTCTGCTGGTGGTTTTCCTGCCTCGCCTGGCTTCCTTGCATGTGTGCAGGGCGTCCTCTGCTGGCACTGGGGCTCCGTGTGCTGTCCTCTCCCCATTGCTGCTTCATTCTGCAAATTCCAGTTGCCTTCGCCTCCCTGAACTCTGATCTGGACCTCAACTCGGCAACATCACCAAACCCCATGGGAGCCGCTCCGCGCGCTTTGGCCTGCAAGCCATGCCGTGAGCAAGGCAGGCGGGTGGGCTCACCTCATTTCTTTCCGTGCCGCCTGCTGTCCAGTGTCTGAAAACTGCCGTTTCACGTCATTTTCTCCTTGTTCAAGGTGAGAAGGCAAATCCAGCCTGTACCCCCGTCCCTCACGCCAAAAGCAGAAATGGCTTATGGCGTGATTTTAAGCTCTTCTTCAAGCTAAGTCATGACAGCCTTCTGATAAAAATTTTATTTTAAGCAGAATTTTATATTTGAGAGTAAAAAAATTTACTGTCTTTTCTTGGGCATAATTTGAATGTTTGGCCATTGAATTTTTCTGAAAAATTTCTCTGAAAAAAAGCCATTAATTTTCGCGTGGAAAAGGTGTGGGCTTAATTCTGCCTAATGCTTGCTTGTACTTGTCACTAGCAAGATTAACTGGACACAAACTACGTGTTTCACTCACTCCTGCGAATGACCCAAGACCCAAGGCAGGCCCTGAGCCACTGAGCTCCCGCTGCCCTGCAGGGATTTCTCTCCCCAACTCCAGCTCCTTGACTGCTTTCTCCGACTGTCATCTCGCCCACTGTCCCCACATCTGGGCCACTTGGGCCAGGACCTGGGCATGTCCTTGGCCCTCTCTGCCCCTCCGCTGGGGACCCAGCCCCTTCAGGCTCCCACAGGTTCGCTGCTTCCTTTCCACATGGCCCATCCGCCATCCATGCCTCCTGCGCCCTCACTCCCAGTCAAAGCCCTCCTCCCTCTGACCTGACTAGACAAGGAACAAAAGAAGCTCACACTCCTTAGGGGAGGGCCTGGAATGTTGAGCCCACCAAATCAAATCACCACCCACTGGCCCCTCAGGCCCAGCCCCACCCTACGGCTGGCACCCCCCTGCACTCCCGCAGCCATGGGGCGCTGGGCGCTGGGGTGTCTGTTCAGGCTGATTTTCCAGCAGGTCCCGGGTCTCCGGGAAGGCCCGCTGAGGGGCCCCACTCAGAAGGCCCTCAGGGATCTGCTGCCAGGACTAAGGTCTCACTACCCAGCCCCACCCACAGTCCTCGCTGAAGGGCTCAAGCGTGGCCCCGGGAGTGGCACTCGGATGGCTCGGATGGCGAGGCAGGGCGTGGAGGCCCCCGGTGGCCGCGTGAGGCCTGTGAAGGCCTGTCTTCACGTACTCGGTGGGTCGCTCGGCTCAACCACCACCTTACAAACTCAGATATGTCTGAAGGGCAGGGGAGGGTGGCATCATAAAGGCAGTCCACCAGGAACATCTGGTGATGTCCTCTCCACGGCCATCACGGGGAGTGGAGGGTTGAGAGGCTCGGGGCAGCCAGAGCACTGTGCTGCCGAGGTGAGAAGCCCACCCTGCTACTCCCACCAGGGTCTCGAGGTCAGCCGCACTGAGGGCCTCAGCCGCTGCCTGGCAGCCCGGCAGCCCGACAGCGCATCAGTGCCGTGGGGCCCACCCTGTGGCTGGAGGTGGACAGTGACCTCCGACCCCTCCGACGACCCGGTGTGATGGGTGTCAGTGATGTGACGCAATGACGGGCAGCAGGCGTCCTCCGGAGCCCTAACACGGAGAAGGAACTGGGAGGGAGGTGGCGCTCAGCGCATGGCGACTGTGTGCGTGCCCACTGCCCGTATTTATGCAGAATGAGCACAGTTTTAAACAGGGCTCATGGATGCTGCCTCATGGAACAGTTTTCATCAGTTAGCTCTTCTCTTTTTGAGGAGTAAACATCTGGAAATGTTGCTTTCTAGCCCAGGCCGCCCCCTGCTGGCAGCATCTCTGAACTGCAGCCCACCCCGGTCTGTCCTCTTGTGGGGCCACACCCACCCCAAACACCCTGGATAGAGAAGCGAGGCCAAGGTGACAGGCGCTGGCATGCTGCCATGTGATAGAAGAATGATTTATTAGAACAAATTCCATGACAAATCATATAAAATAACCATTTTCCAAAAGCCACAAGACCACCTGAGAACGAATGTACAGTGAACCCTCTGAGAAGCCCGGCAAACAAGTGACCAGTCCCCAGGCGAGGGCTGGAGGGGGAGGAACGAAGGAGCTCAGCATGGGGAGGAGCAGGAACTTGTGAATTTAAAATCACACAGCCACTGCCGAGGGGTGGGGCTGGAGTGGGAAGGAGCCGTGGACGAAGTGACCAATTTGTGTCCAGGGGCAGGCAGGGTGGGCAACCGTGGGGCATGCAGTGGTGGGCAGTGGCCCGGCGGGCCTAACTAGCACCTCCTCCATACAGGCAGCAGGCTTTTGGGGCGGGGACCAGGTGGGGACACCTGCCACCCCCACCCCCCAACACACGTAAACATCAGGGGGGCCATGGGGCTCAGAAGCACAGAACTTGTGCACCCAACCCCGGATCAGCTAAAAGTGAACAGGGGACACACACCACCCGCTTCCAGTCTCCGGTCCCCAGCAGCACTCCCCCGGCAGCTGGGCCCTGTCCAGGTCCAATTCTCGTACCAATGCCAGGCGGGGCGTGGAGCTCACCCACGCTAGTCTGGTCCAGGTGGGACACCCCCCCACTCCCACCCCCAGCAACCACAGGCAATGGGCTCTTTGGCTTAGAGGCTCCAGCAACACGGGCTGCCCCAGGAGGGGCTGCGGCAGAGGGGCCAAGCTCTGCTCACCGGACATGTTCCCAGCTGAAAGAATCCTGAGAAAACAACAGTTCCTGGGCCCTCCCTGCCCCCATACCCACTTGATGCCTGATGGCATGAAGCCAAAAGGGGAGGGTGTGTTGTGCAGGCCAAGCTGGGAGCTTCCGGAAACCTGGCTTCCAGTCACTTTGGTCGTGTGCTCACCCCCATCTGAAGGGCTGCCACGCACCCAGCAGTCCCTAGGCCCTTAGAAGCCCAAGCGCAGAGGCCCATAGCCCCTCAGGGACGTCCCTGCGGTCATCATGGTGCAGCATGGAGGCACGCCTGGACTAGCCGTGTGCATGGCGGGGTGTCTGCACCTGTCTGCATGGCCCAGCTCTCAGCCGGCCCCAGGCCCACACCGTAGGGCTCCATGGGCAGCCCCAAGGTCAATGGGTTTGGCAACTGTGTTGGCACCAAAGGTTGGAAGCAGTGAGGCCCCTGCCTGTGAAAGGCCTGGGGTCAGGTGGGAGCCACCAGGGCAAGTGCCCTCCATCTTAGACAGTCCCAGGAACAGGTGAGCCTGCCCCAGCTCCATGCTTGGTACCAAATGACCCCACAGCCGACCTCTCTTCCTCTGCCTGGCCGCAGGCCAGCACAAAAGGACGTGGCAGGTTAGGGCCTGGAGGGGGCACCTGCAATGGCACCAACAACTCTTTCCTTTAAAGCTAAAGACGAAAATAACAGTGATGGAGAGGAGGCGGGGTGATGCCCTTGAGGGCTGGACCTTGGCAGCAGCCAGGCCAGGAGCTGGGCCCAGAGGCCTGTAGGGGGCGGGGCAGGAGAGGGGGCAGCCACGGGGCCAGACAGGGCAAGTAGGGAGCTGACGAGGGGGCAAGGGCATGGGACGCACCCGCCCATGGGGATATGGCACGTGTGGGGGTCTTCAGGGAGAACCACCTGCAGCCAGGCAGGCGACTGTGCGGCAGACGGGAGGCCGGCCTGGCCAGGTTCGGGGCCTAGATCAGGAACCTCTCAGCATCAGGAAGGAAGGTGGGGTCCGGGAGGCTGGGGGGCCCACAGCTGGCCCGCTGTGGGAAACTCCTCAGGGGCAGGGTTGGCAGCAGGGCCTCGGTGGAGGCAGGCGAGGGTGGGCTCTGGGCAGCCAAGCGGCCCTTCCCCAGCCCCGGCTGCACAGAGCCGGCCGAGCCCCTGTTTCCTGTGAGCAGGTCCAGGCTCCCGCTGGGGTCCACGATGGCGTTGATAACTGGAGGTCAGGAGGGAGGGTCAGGGTGTGGATTCCGCTCACCGGCTCCCACCCTATGATTCAGGGTTCCTCACAAGGCCCTGCCGGCCTCCCTCGCTGCCCTGGGCTTGGGCCACTCACCTTCCAGCTGCTTCTGCACCCGCCTCAGTTCCTTCAGGATGGAGCTGATTTCCTGGAAACGCGGCAGGAAGCGGGGTGGAGCTGATTTCTGAGGGGCCACAGCCCTGCCCCGGGGCTCTGTGTACAGGAGCTGGGACACGGTCTAGGGGGCTGGGGGCAGGCCCAGGGGCGCGGGGCCCTGGTGCTCACCTTGTTAGACGTCTTCAGGATGGGCACCTCGTTCTCAGCGTTGATCCTGGCTTCCAGGTCCTCCCAGGCTCTCCCTGTGTTCTGAAAGAGGATCCTGTCCAAGGTGGGGAGAAGCAGAAATGGGGGACAAGGACAGGGGTGACAGAGCTGAGGGGTGAGTCTCCCAGACCTCCCCTGCCATGGTGAGGCCTCAGTTTCCCCGTTAGGTCCACCCCACCTGGGCTGACGGGCACCAGAGTCCCATCTGTGCCTGACTCTGGGCAGTGGGAAGGGCTGGGCCTGGGATGAGGGCTGTGGAGGGAAGGGCAGCCCTGGAGGGACTGGCTCCTGAGTTCGGGGTCTGCCCACTGGGAGCCGCATACACACGGGAGGGCTGGCTGCTCAGGTGCACACAAGTGTACCCGTGCGACCGCTGCCCTTGAGGGAGTCGGCCAGGCCTGAGTCTCAGCTCACGGAGCGTGCTGGCGCCTGGGCGTCCACCTACGCCGGGAAGCTGACTCACTTCATCTTCTCGGCAAGGTGCTCTGTGTTCTCACGGATGGCCTGCGACAGCTGGGATACCGGGTTCAGCATCAGGTTATCGAAGATCACCTGCAACAGCTTGGCATCAGCTCGGCCCTCGCCCTCGAGGACCCAGCCCCGTCCCCCGACCCCGGACACCCAGCTCCGTGGCGGCATTGGGCGCCCTGCCTCCTCTCGGTTCCGAGGCCGCGTCTTGTTGGCCAGGTCGTCCTCACAGCTGTTATTCATGTTCTGGTCAAAGTCCCGAGAGTTCAGCGAGCCAGGTGGCACCTTCTGGAAGTTGAGGCTGGCCTCGGGGATGCGCTGTACCAGCTGCGAGAGGGAGGGCGGGCACTGTGGGCCCTGGGCGGAGGCTCCCACCAGTCTGCGGCCAGCTGCATCTCCCTGCTCCTGCCAGGCAGGTGGATGGAGCACACCCACCTTCCGTCTGCGCGGGGTCCCTCCCGCGCCCCCAACCCGCTGTGGAGGCACCTGTGCTGGGGACGACGGCACAGTCACGCCCGACTTGGGCGCCGAGAGCTCCCCAGGCCTCAAGATCTCCGGGTGGCCGTTTGGGGAGCTGACCCAGGGGGACACGCTCTTCTTGCCAAGTGGGGATGTGCAGCGGGGCCTCAGCCAAGGCGTGCAAAGGGCTGTAGGGGCCTGGCCTGACCCTCCTCGAGGGTGGCTCTGGCACAGGGGCCTCAGAAAGCCTGGGGCTCACCTCCTCCCGGGCAGAGATGGTTGAGGCGGGGGTGCTGGGCATGTTGCTGAGGGAGGAGCTGTGGGCAGGCCCCGAGGAGCTCAGTGTGTCACCGTCCCCGGCCACATCATGGATCTCCCGTGCCAGGATGGCCACGTCCTTCACCAGCGTCTGGCTCAGCCTGCAGCCGGAAGGAAAGATGGCAGGTTCTGAATGAGGAAGCTGGGGCAGCAGGGGCCGGACAGGCCTCAAAGCCCCTCCCAGGTCCCAGGCAGCTGCTGGCCAGAGGTGGGGGAGGCGCTCCCCAGCCTGGCCCCAAACACTGGCCTACCATAACAGGCACTGGCCATGGCCCCATGGGGAGGCCCAACTTCCCACAGCCACGAGGAGGGATGGTGGGGGGCTGGGACGGAGCCCGAC